>NC_058524.1:320660789-321342788 GCF_904849725.1 Hordeum vulgare subsp. vulgare | reverse complement strand
CGAGAAGCCATGGCGGCTGGAGCCTGGCCTAGGTTACACAGGGATCGCGGTGGCCGGCTCTTGGGGTAGCGGATCCGGCCAGGATCCGTCGGATCTGGCCGCCGGTGGGGCTGCGACGAGGGATCCTTGGCGGCGGCTCAGGTACAGGGGACGGAAGGCGACAGGTTCGGGCAGCTCGAGCCGGCGGCTGGCGCCTGCAGGTCTCGGCCGGCGGGGACGCTAGCCGGCGGCGAAGGAAGCCGGGTCTGGCGGCTGCGGCGAGTTGCTCTGGTCGGGAGACGCTCCGGTGGCTCGATTCCGGGAGGAGGTCGGCGGGCACGGGAGCTGCTGGGCGCGGGAGGAGCCTCGGGCCCGGGCGGGCCTGTGATGGGCTCGGTGGGCCCGCGGCGGCTAGGGCTGGTGGGAGAGAGGGGGGGGAATTAGGGTTAGGTGGCGTAGATCCCGAGGTAGGAGGAGAGGGGGCTGTCTAAAATACCCGGGGGTCTATTTATAGACAAAAAGGGGGGCTAGGTTTACCGGAATTTCGTTCCGGATCCAACCGTGCGGTCGGATTCGGACGATTCCGAACGCGGGTATGGGTACGTGGCCATGTAGAAGGGATACCGGAGATGGGAGGGAGAATGGGCGGCGCGGTAATGATTTAAAAACATCGACACACGTGCGACGGTAGACCGAAGACGGTGCCGCTACGGACGACCATTCGGGTACCAGACGAACTCCGATCGCGACGAAAATCGACAGGCGGCCTAGCTATAACTAATCACGACCGCGTGCCAAGTTTCACCTCAATCAGAGAAAGTTTTACGCACACTTTTAAAACAGGGTTTCGACGGTGTCGCGGGCGCGTGCGAGTGCGGTCGGACTCAGAACGGACAACGACGAGAACCGGCAACTACTAACGAATGCAAGTTTGAAAACTGGCGGCAACGAGATGCCGAAGCGATGCAGATGATGCGCATGATGCGATGATGATGCGACAAAAGAAAATAGACACACGACGAAAACGGATAGAAAAGGGAATCTTCTGGAACGTCGGCATCGGGCTGTCACCCGATCGTGGCCTCAAAAGCCTCGGGCGTGGATGGGCCCGCCCCTGCATGCATTGGCACATCAGGGCGGTTCCATGTTCCGCTCGTGACTTGAGGGCGATTGGGCGAGAGGGGCGGCGGCTTCTGGAGCAAGGAGGGTGGCCTCCGAGCTTTGCCCTATAAATTAGGGTGTTTGCGCTGAGGTTTTGCCCATCCATCTCACTCTCGAAGGCTTCAGCGCCTGTCGCCTTGTCTCTTTTGCTTCTTTTCAACTTTATTGGTGGCACCCGTCCCTAACCATGGTTAGGGGATCGGGCCGGCCTCCGTTGGCCGCCAGTGCGGCAAGGGGATCCCGCTCGGATCATGCCACAGCTTCTGGGGCCGCAGCCAGCGGCAGCCCCGTCAACCGTGGCGGGAGAGGCTCGAGGGGTCGAGGACGCCAGGGACGTGGTCGAGGGAGGCGGAGTGCTATTCTAGCATCTCCGCCTTCCCCTAGGCTTGCCGGGCACTCGGACGGAACGATGCTGGAATTCGTCATGGAGCTGCACGGTGCTCCACGGGGTCATCTGCACCTCCCCCCGCCCTTTCGCTAGGGTGATGGAGGCCACCAAGCCCCCGGTCTTGTGGTTGCGGGCGCACGGCTGCTCCCATGGAGACATGTAGGCGCGCGTGAAGTATCTGAGGCGCCACTCCATGTTGCTTGGGTGGGGCTGGAAACCCCTTGCCCGCGCCCATAGCCTCGAGGATGGGCATATACTCCGCTTTAAGCTAGCGGAGGTTAATATGCTATCCGTCAAGTTTTACGGGCACACAGGTGTGCGTCTCGGCTGCTCCGAAGAGGGCTTGAGATGCGCCGAGTGTCCCTCCTCGAGCGATAGCGAACGAGGGGGACAACAGCGGCAGTGGCGCTGTTGGCAGGTCGGGATCCCGGGGGGCCAAGTCAGAGTACGACTCCCCGAGCGCCGACTGACTGTTGGCCTTGCCGCCGGGGCCCGCTCACGACCCTCTCCCGCGCGACGAGGGTATCTTGCCGGAGCTGGCGTCGGTGCCTTCTGTTCAGGAGGGAGGCACCTCCGCAAGCTCTGACTTCTCCATGCCACTTGCTTGGGCCACCTCACCAGAGCGGGCGTTGGCCCCCTGGCCCCAGGGGGAGGCGCGCTCGCGGACTCTGGATCCATCGCCCCTTCCTGTGCCCTGCTCTCTGGAATCCGGCCATAGGAGGGCGAGGCGGTGCTTGCCGGGGTTGATCCCGTTCTCGTCGGCACAGTGCTGGTCCTGGGGATCCTACCCTAGCCGCGCTGCGGGCTCCGCCTTTCTGTGTTCTTGAACTTCACTCCTTTGCGTAGGTCGATCCTCGTTTAAAAGACAAAGTCTTTAGTTTAGGACAACAACACTTTGTAAGTGGAATCAAATGTATCCAGACAAATGAATGAATAGATGCATCCTTTATTCGATTCTCATCTTGTATGATTATTCCCTTGCACTTTCCGAATGCTTGCCGGCTTGACTTTTCCTGCCGTGAGTACTTAGATGAGCGGATCCTCAGAAAACTCAACAGAGGAGGTCGTCACTGGCAAGACTCATTACCGCACTCAGTGCAACCATGTAAATCGTTGAGCGCGGCTCGAGGCGAAATACGGTGCTACATAGCCGTCCCAAAAAGTTGAACGAGTTTATAAACGAGATGAGGGCACTCTGTGGCCGCTCAAGTCATTGAACAGGTTCCAGCCAAAGTCGGAGTGCACTGATCCTAGAAAGGTTCATCTGCACGCGAGATGTTCATACAAAAGTCAATGCTTCAAAAGGATACAACTAGTCTACCAAGAGTCTGGTAAGAGGTTTGCCTCTGTACTTATCTTGTGCGTCGTGACATTCATAGCCGCAACGTCTGAAGGTGCTGTCGGGGAGGAATATCTAGCACCCCCGGCAAGCTGACGTTGCCCCGAGCGGCCTCCTTGCCGATGAGGTTCTCGTCGGGGGCTTTTGGCCATATTGAAGGAAAGAAGCACGCCGGGGTGCAACACTTTCTCATCTCTTTTGCAAGAGATTTGTTGGCGGAGCCCCCGAGCGCATCTTTCTGGCGTCACAGCGCTCCAAGGAGAAATGCAAGCCGGAGGGCGCGTAAAGGGGCGGTTCAGGGCCTCGGACGCGTCCTCAGTGACCATGCAGCACTCCGGAGATGTGCGATGGTCGGAGTAAGAATCGGAGGCTTGGCCGAAGCCCCCTGTCACGCCCTCGATAGCAGCGCGGGCGTTACAAGGAGGTGTAATGGCCAGGCGATGCAGAGCTCGGGGCTTCCGCTCCTTCCACCCGCTCTCGCATAGCACCTATGGAGGCCCTATGTGTTCTCGCGCGCGAGCAGAGCAGCCACTGCCTCCTCCCGCTCGGGGAGGATGCTGCGGTGAACTGAGATCCGTGTCGCCGTCGAACGGCTCGTCGGATCGGGACGACACTGACGCCGGACTGCTTTCGGCGATCCCCCTACCTGGCGCGCCAAGAATGTCGATGAAAGGATCGACACCTATGGGGGCCCCAACGGTCCCCTTTTGCTGGTTTGGTGGGGAGAGGGGTCGCGGCAAGAGCGGAACCAACAGTGAGGGCCCGACAAGGTCGTTTTTACCCAGGTTCGGGCCGCGTTGTGCGTAAAACCCTACTCCTGCATGTGTTTAGTTATTTGTTTTAGTTTACTGTAGATCTGTCCCTCTTACAGCCTTTCGATTGGTCGAAAAGCCAAAAAGTCCTTTCTACTGAGCCTCGGGCCTCCTTTTCTAGGCGAAGGGGTCACCACAGTGGCCCAACGGGTGAACAATGGGTTCACGAGTGGAACAACGTCGACCGCCCGCCATAGTGTTATTGCGGTGCATTAAATGCTTCGACAGATTTCCTGACCTTGGCAGGGGGGTCTGACACGTACCCACACGTGGCAACTTCGGGGTGTTGCGCTGGCGTGTGGGCAGACGCGTGGTCCATGCATCGGCAGTGACGTGTTCGTCGGTGGAGGCCTTCACAAGATGCGAAGGTGCCCTAGGCCCGCGCCTCTCTTCGGGCCTTCTTTTCCTCCCCGGCAAGGTTACCTTGTCGTGGGCTCTTCTTGTTCCTCTCGGCAGGGAGGTTATGGCCTGCTGAGGCCTTGTCAATCTTCCCAGCAAGGATGGTTTGCCGCGGCTCAGTCCTTCTTCCTTGGCGGGAGGGTCTCGCCTTGGCAGTGTCTATCTTACCGGCGGGGAGCTCTTGCCGGGGTCTCTTCTTCATTCCCAACAAGTGGGCGCTTGCCAGGGGCTTGCAGTCTGCACTTGGTGGGCTTCCGAGCCTTGCTTCCACCCCTATGCTCCAGCGACGCGCCTTGCCACTGTGGAGGGGGTTGCCGGTGTCCGCGCACTAGTTTGGGGCACTGGAGACCCCGGTCTTTAGTGCACCGACACCAGGGCAGGTTACGTGCCTTGGATGTGGTCAGACTGGGCACTACTCCAGGCAGTGCCCTAACAAGGAGGCCGATGCACAGCACCCCAATGCACCAAATCAAGGACAAGGTCAGGGAGCATTGGGCAGGAACCAAGCTCCCCGCAACTAGCAGTATCACAGCAGGGGACGCATGAATCACATCTCCACAGAAGAAGCCCACGAAGACCCGGACTGCATTCTGGGTACGTTCCTCGTCAACTCCACCCCATCAACAGTATTGTTTGATTGTGGTGCTTCACATTCTTTCATCACCCAAATTTTGTGAAAAGGTGTGGTTTGAAGCCTATCCTCCTTAATGAATAAATGGCAGTTCATACCCCGGGAGTAGTGCTAAGGACCAACCTAGGATGTAGAGGAGTCGGGATCAACATTAATGGGATAAGCTTCATAGTAGATCTCATCGTCATTAAGCCGTAAGGCTTGGACATGATCCTTGGTATGGATTGGTTGACCATGGACCAAAGCATGCTGGACTATGCTAAAAGGGCAATTACCATTACAAGTGACCAAGGGGTCAAAGTCAAGTATGTCCCTGAGCCTACCTCCACCCAAGTTCCTTAGGTCAATTGCCTATCGGAAGAAGAGTTGGACTGAGTACCAATAGTCTATGAGTACCCGGACGTCTTTCCTGATGAGCTGCCTGGGATGCCTCCTGACCGAGACATCGAGTTCATCACTGAGCTCATGCCCGGATCAAGGCCTATCTATAAGAAGCCTTATAGGATGGGATCCGAAGAGCTAGCAGAGTTGAACAAGCAGTTGGATGAGAAACTCAAGAAGGTTTTCATCCGTCCGAGTGCATGACCTTGGGGATCACCTGTTCAGTTCGTGTATAAGAAGGATGGGTCTATCAGGCTCTGCGTCGATTCTCATTCCCTTAATGAACTCATGATCAAGAACAAGTACCCACTCCCCAAGATCGAAGACCTATTTGACTAGTTAAAGTGTGCCAAGGTATTTTCCAAGATCTACCTCAGATCTGGATATTACCAGCTGAAGATCCGACCCAAGGACATACCTAAGACGGAATTCGTGACCCGGTACGGTGCACAGTCATGTCGTTTGGGTTGACCAACGCTCCAGCATACTTCATGTACCTCATGAACAAGGTCTTCATGGAATACCTGGATAAGTTTGTCGTCGTCTTCATCGATGACATATTAATGTTCTGGAATTCCGAAGAAGAATATGATCAACACTTGAGGCTAGTGTTGGAAAAGCTTCGAGAGCACCTAATTTATGCCAAGTTTAGCAAATGCAAATTCTGGCTGCATGAAGTTGGATTCTTGGGTCATACAATGACGACAAATGGATTGGCGGTCGATCCTTCCAAGATTACCACAGTAACCAATTGGCAGTCGCCAATCGATGTGAAGGAAGTTAGAAGCTTCCTCGGACTCATGGCATACTACCGGAAGTTCGTGGAAGAATTCTCCCGTATCGCCCGACCAATGACTCGGCTCTTCAAGAAGGGCAAGAAGTTCAAATGGATGCCAGAGTGGGAAGAATGCTTCCAGGACCTGAAGAAGAGGTTCACTTCCGCCCCGGTACTAGCTACTCCGGATATCAGCAAGGAGTTTGTGATATATTGTGATGCCTAAAGAACCGGACACGGTGGCGTCCTAATGCAAGACGGTAGAGTCGTGGCTTACCTGTCACGGCAACTGCGCCCGCATGAGGAAAACTACGTCACTCATGATCTCGAGTTGGCAGTAGTAGTGCATGCTCTGAAGACCTGGCGACATTACCTTCTGGGGAAGTGATGTGGAATATACACCGACCACAAGAGTCTGAAGTATATTTTTACTCAAAGGGAATTGAATATGAGGCAGCGAAGGTGGTTAGAGCTGATCAAAGACTGCGACCTCAGCATTCACTACCACCCCGGTAAGGCCAATGTGGTGGCCAATGCCTTAAGCCGGAAGGCCTACACCTTGAATGTCATGCTCAAGGAAAGGTTACCTGCCTTGTATGAGGAGCTGGAAAGCTTCGGGTTGGAGCTAGTTGAACTAGGATTCCTGGATAACCTCAAGTCAAACCCACTCTGGCAGACGACATCAAAGAGGCCCAGAAGGGGCACAAGAGCATTGAAGGCATCAGGAAGAAAATCCAGGAAGGCAAGGCCCCAGAATTCTCAGTGGATGAGCAAGGAGTCGTGTGGTTTGGGAAACGTTTATGCGTACTGAACAAGGTTGAACTCAAGAATTTAATCTCGCAAGAAGCCCATGACACGCCCTACTCGATTCACCCCGGTGGGACCAAGATGTATCAAGACCTCCGGGAAAGGTTCTGGTGGCATGGCATGAAGAGGGAAATAGCTTCCTATATCGCCTAGTGCGATGTGTGCCAGCATGTCAAGGCTGAGTACCGGCGACCTGCTGTACTGCTACAACCTCTCCAGGTGCCCGAAAGGAAGTGGGACAGAGTCAGCATGGACTTCATCACCGGTCTTCCAAAGTCGAGCAAGGGACACAACCCCATATGGGTCATTGTTGATCACCTAACCAAGGTGGCCCATTTTATTCCGGTCAACACCACTTACGATGGTAACCAATTGGCCAGCCTGTATATCCATCGTATTGTAAGCCTCCATGGGGTTCCCAAGGAGATTGTATCTGACCGAGGCACGCAGTTCACCTCAAGATTTTGGAAGAAGTTCCAAGAAGCTCTTGGAACCAAGCTCTCTTTCAGCACCGCCTTCCACACGCAAACGGGCGGACAGACAGAGCGAGTGAATCAAATACTTGAGGATATGCTCCTGCCTGTGTCTTAGCACATGGGACCAAATTGGAAGACTGTCTGCAATTTTGCTGAGTTCTCATACAACAACAGCTATCAATCCGGTCTCCAGATGGCCCCATTTCAATTGCTATACGGACGGAAGTGCCGCACCCCGCTCAACTGGTCTAAAACTGGTGAAGGATTGATATTCGGGCCAGATGTTCTTCGTGAAGCAGAAGACAAGGTGCAACTTGTGCGAGAACACCTAAAAGCAGCCAAGTCGCGACAGAAGAGCTATGGAGATTCTCACCGCAGAGAAGTGGAGTTCAACCCCGTAGACCATACCTTCGCATCACACCTCTCAAGGGAACCAAGCGTTTACACGTCAACGGGAAGCTTGCTTCGAGGTTCATTGGACCTTTTAAGATCACGACAAGGCGTGGAGAAGTTGCTTACCAGTTGGAGCTACCTCTGGAACTTTCGGGTGTGCACAACGTCCTCCACGTGTCACAACTTCGAAAGTGCCTGCAAGCACCAAACCATCCAGATCTCTATAAGGACATCGACCATCAAGCCATCGCCCTTCAGCCAGACCTCACTTACCGCGAGAGGCCGATCTGCATCCTGGACGAAGCCGAGCGTTGTACCAGGAGCCGCACCATCATGTACTTCAAGGTTCAGTGGAGCAACCACACTGACGCAGAAGCAACATGCAAGCCTGAAGACTATCTCCGATCCGAATTTTCGTACTTTTTAGCACCTAACTTAGGAATCTCGAGGACGAGATTCTTGTAAGGGGGATAGGTCTATCACACCCTGTTTTTACCTCACTTCAACTGTAGCCTCTTCAAAAACCTGAGTTTATTAGAACTTTTTAAGGAAGTGTTATGAGTGCCATGATTGACATTGTTTGTATGTATGCTTGAATGAGTGGATCCAAAAACAGTATTTTTGTAACATAATATTTCCATAAAAACCTCTTTCTCATTTTTACTATTTCAAAACCTTGCTTTGGGTTTGCACTACAAGTCCCTTATTTCAAGGGATTGCCTTCACCCAGCGATTGTATTCTAGTTTTAGCACTATTTTTGCTTCCCAAAATCATGAAATATATATTTTATAACATATTTTTCTATTTTATTTGCATGTCCTTTTTTGAGGCCAAAAATGGTATTTCTGGAAGGAAAGTTACTTTTTTGCCTTAGAAAAATCTGGGAAAATTTTGAGATAGTGAGAGGACATATATTTTCCATACATAAGATTTCCAACCCCTATTTATGTTCAATATATTTGAGCAAATCCTTGAAAACCTATTCTGTCTGTTTTGATCTTTTGAAATATTTCCAATTAATTCCCAGAAAATTCCAGCATGCTTCCTAAGATATATTTGGTGTTCATGCCAAGTTTCATCTCATTCCAAGGTTATTTGGTGCACCAAATAATCCCAAAACCCTATGTATCCAGAATCAAGTTGTAGCAACTCTACATAGCAAAGTTTGTCCAAATGGCCTGAAACTTTGCAGGAGTGCTCAACACCCCAAATGAGGAGTCCTTGCCAAAAATTGGATTTGTGGGGATTGATTTACCCACAATCCCTTTTAAAAGGACAGTACTGCCCATTTGGGGGTGATTTCAAGTTTTCATTGCCAAAGTTGTCCAATGGAGCTCAAATTTGGTGGAGCATCCTATTTTTGCATCAAACACAACCATCTTAACTCTCAGCACGAGTGATGGAGGTTAACTATCCCAAACACCCATCGAACACCTTCTGCCAGCTTGGTAAAACAACACTTATCTCACTCTACACCCATACCCTTTCCACTAAACTCTTAGTGCAGGTTCCCAGCACCACTCCTCAACTGCAGACGAGCGGCTCCTCTATGTTTCCGAGCAGAAGAGCCAAAATTTCCATTCTAGTTTCTGGCTCAAGACTGGCATCTCCTCTCCAAGCTCTCCCTTTGACCAGCAGTTGGACCATTGGCTCTCAAATGGCAAAGTAGTATCTAACCCAACCCCCGAACACGCCAGACACAGCAAAAGCACCCAAGAGCGCACCAGCATGTTGTAGCATGCCAAAACTGCGCTCTGGGCACGTTACAGGGCGCACCCGAGGCAAAGGTGGGCAGCCCCGGCCGTTTCTCACCTCCCCTCGGTGTCTCTCCGCGTCTCCAACAACCCACCTGAATCAGTGCAGCCTCAGGTCCCCTCCTCCCCCTCTCTGCTGGCCAGGGAGATGCGTGCCCGCGCGCGCCAAATTCAGCCAGAAGAACGCGACCATGCAGCTTGCGCGCGCCACGTCCCCTTCTCTCCCGTTGAGTCTCTGGGGTATCAAACCACATCTGCAAGACCGTGGTATCGACCCCGAGCTCTCTTCCCCTCTCCAGCAGCCGTGGTGAAACCACCGGCACGCTCCCGCGCGGTGCACCATGTTGGCCTATAAATAGGTCTCCCCCTTGGTCCAGCACCTCTACACCTCACCTCCAGAACTTCAATCAAGGCCCCAACCACCATATTCGAGCACAAAGAGCTCCAGTGCTCGAGATCGACCGAGGCCCCGCCGCTTTAGAGCTCCGTCCATCTCAGGCTATGGGCCACCTCTCACGCTCCTATCACCTCCTCTATGACCGTAGTGAGCTCAGCGAGCTTCTCCACCACTTCCCCGAGCTATTCCCTGCCCGTAGCACCCAGCTCCAACACCTCTAGTAGCATCTCCGTCGCGGCCACCTCATTGCAAGTGACTCAGGGCCTTCCCGTCGTTCCTTCGACCACTAGCAGGAAGGAGGCGATGCACTGCTTCCATTCCTATCGTCGTTTGGGCATGAGGGCGTCGGTGTCGCCGTCGGCGTGCCTCCCCTCCCCTCATTCCAGAGGAGGAAGCGACCCCAATAGGCGTGTCCCACCTGTCGGTGGCCCATCCCTCCCCCTCTCTCCACTCTCTAATGTTGACTGCAAGGGCCCGCGCGTCAGGTTTGAACCTGACGGCGCGCGCGCCTAGGCTGTCGGCTGGCTGACTACTCGGTTGGCCAGTTGGGCCGCCCAACCATTAGCCAAGCGAAGCCAGTGCTGAGCCCCCTTTTCTTTTTATTTTTATTCTGTTTTAAACAGATTTTTCCAGAATTTGTTATTTAATCAAATTTAATTATTTTTCCACCACAATTCTTCTAAAATTATTTAATAGAGTTGTTATACAATTTTTTTATGACAACTTTTCTGCATAGTTAGAATTAAAAGGCTTATTTTGAATATTTTAGCTCGTGTTAATTGGATTTCGAAAATAATCTTTTCTTGAAAACCATAGACAAATATTTTTTTAAATTATATTATAGATTTATCAAAATAGGTTAACATTTTCAAAGTGAGTTTGTACTCTCTTTTTGAGTGAGCTACTTATTTTATTACTATTATTACGATGATAGATACCATATTCGACGAAGGAGTTGGACTCAAAGACTCCAAAGACCCCAGATACCTAGCTGATCAAGGCAAGAAACCCTTTGACCATGTTTCAGAAATACATTTATTGCTTCCCAAGTAGATTAATATTCATGTTGCATATGATCATGAGTATTCGGTAAACCATCGATATGGTGTTACCGATGGCTCCTCCGGAGAACTTGCATTTAAGCATGATCCTACCACCTATGAGGGTCATGCTAATATTATGTTGACAAGTAGACAGTAGTGCTATGCATTATAGAAGCATAAGCATGATGATGGTAAAGTTGATATCAAAGGATTACGAAAACCCCGCCGGGTGCCACTAATGCTGAGGGTGATGATGTTGAGTTGGTGGCCACTTATGAAGAAGTGGTGCACCGGGTATATTTGGTGTGAGTGGTTTCAGAAACAAGATTATATTTATGATATTTCGACCGTCCAAACCTTACATATGCGACCACGATACCCCTTTATGGGACTGGGCTTTGTTGACTACTTTGGTCGATGCTAGCAAAGAGGCCACATTACTAGTGGCGGGAGTGATATGTGGTCACTCTCGTGATGGGGTCATACCAAGTAGGTCAACTATGTCGTTTTTACGTGTTCCGGGCATAGTGTTGGTCCCCGCATGGATGATACGGTCCAGAGTTTGTGCTCGTAAGACGTACATCATGTGGGATGGGTACCAATGGAGTGGAAGTCTTTGTCTAGTATCGTCAGGGGAAAGGCAATGATCGGGTACTTACATCGGGTATGTTATATACCGCGAGTCGTGGATGTCACGGAATTTCCCGGATCTCGTGGGTACAGCATACAACCTGTGTAGAGTGTAAAACTATTCGAATAGCCGTGTCCATGGTCAAGGACAGTTGCGTGGTGCTGCTTAAACTACGTCAAGTTGTTTCCGCATAAACCAAGTGAGTGTGTGTGTGTGTGTGTGTGTGTGTTTAGAGGCAATATCTAAAAGAGATGATATGGTCAAGTTTGGTGACTTGGCATATCGGGTGAACCCGAAGTGTTCAACCCTTAGCAGATATGTTGATATATGTAACATGTTCTTATAAATACCATCTAGCTTATGATGCATATCCATAACCATCTATGCTCATGTTTATTTACATTCAAACTTGCTTCTCGCAAATGTTGCATATTACTTCATTATCATACCAATTGCATATCCACATCATGGGTTGTTTGCGAGTACATTCAAAGTACTCACTGGCTTGCCACTGGTTATGTTATTGACCATACATGGAAGAACCGGAGTTTGGAGAAGAATTCGTCATCGGAGACGGACACGCGAACTAGCACGCTTCCCAGTCAGAATGTTTCTTGGTGAAGGCTGATGGCATGGACTCCCGTTTATTATCAAGATTCCGCTAGTAGTTGTATCGGTGTGATTTGCCTTATAGGCCCCACCTACATCAGACTTGACCATGATGGTCATTTGTTGTATCAAACGGTATGTTGGATGTAAGACTCTTAATATTCAGTTTCTGTGTGTTCGGTGAGCATTGATCTTTCTGATCACTCAGCACGTACATTCGGTGATCTCGACTCGTAAGTCGGGATCCCCACATTGCTAGACTTGAATTCTTCTCGCTTATGCCAGTCGCCATGATATTACTATTTACCAACTAGATGTCAAAAGTGCTTTTCTAAATGGTGAAATTGAGGAGGAGATTTATGTCAAACAACCTCCCGGCTTTGTGAACCCCAAGAAATCTAATCATGTGTACAAACTTCATAAAGCTTTATATGGTACTTCCTCCGTCCCAAAATAAGTGTCTTAAGCTTAGTATAACTTTGTACTAGAGCTAGTACAAAGTTAAGACAGTTATTTTGGGACAGAGGGAGTATTAAACAAGCCCCTAGAGCTTGGTACAAATGCCTAACGAGGTTTCTCATTGCAAAGGGTTTTGAAATTGTTAAAATTGATAAAACCTTATTCACTAAAAGAGTTGATGGCGAACTATTTGTATGCCAAATATGTGTGGATGATATTATCTTTGGTTCTACTAACCCACATTTTAGTGAGAAGTTTGGAAAGTTGATGTCAGAGAAATATGAGATGTCAATGATGTGCGAGCTGAAGTTCTTCCTTGGATTGCAAATCAAACAATCGAGAGAAAGTACGTTTATCTCTCAAACCAAGTACACAAGGACTTAATCAAGAAGTTCAATATGCAAGAGTGTACAGGTATGAGAACCCCATGCCTACTAGTGGACATATTGACCTCATTAAGGAGGACCAACCATTTGATCAAAGATCTTATCGATCAATGATTGGTTCTTTGCTATATCTATCTGCCTCCTGTCCTGACATTATGTTGAGCATTTGCATGTGTGCCCGATACCAAGCAGCACCTAAAGAGTAACATCTACTGGTTGTTAAAAGAATCGTGAGATACCTAATACATACACCAAAGTTTGGCATATGGTATCCCAAGGGATCTTCTTTTAATCTTGTTGGTTATTCTGAATCGGACTATGTCGGAGACAAGGTTGATAGAAAATCCACCTTGGTTATATGTCAATTTCTTGGGAGGTCTCTTGTGTCTTGGTCATCCAAGAAACAAAACTCGGTATCTTTATCTACTACTGAAGCTAAATATATAGCCACCGGATCATGTTGTGTGCAATTACTATGGATGACTCAAACTCTTAAGGATTATGGCATTCATGTTAGAAATGTCACATTTTTGTGTGACAATAGAAGTGCTATTTAAATTGCCTACAAACATGTGCAACATTCTAAAACAAAACATATTCAAGTGCGACATCATTTCATTCGTCATGTTGGTAAAGGAGATATAGATCTTAACCATGTTCGTACCGACAAATAATTAGGTGATATCTTTACCAAAGGAAGTGTTATGTCATTTGAGGAGGGAGTTTAACATCATTAATGCTTCAAGCTTGCGCTAGACTCACTCGGATGCATGCAAGGGCATGAGCTTGATTGTCTATTTCTTGATGCCATTGATTTGATACTATCTTATATCTTGGAAACTATGCTCCCTTGTATTGCATCTAACCTTTTCTAGCTAATTGGAAGAACGACACTTCACAAGATTGCCATCAACTTACATCAAAACCAATCTTAACATAGCCAAGTAAAAACAACCCCATCTTCGGAGATGGAGGAAGAAGACAACAAAATTATATCCTTGATGATCATATGATATTAAAATTCACTCATGTCATTTGGATATATTATGTTCTTCCTTGCATGACTAACCATTTTAGGTGAAAAGTGAACCAACGACAAGGATAGCTCCCAACTCAAGATGATCATCATCAACGTTGAGCATCAATGAAAAGTTCACCTACATGCCACGTCATCAACATCATTCGAAGGTATGTACTCATATACTTAATAAAGCTTTGCACAAAATGATGAAGTAAAGCAACTCAAGTGATATGAAAACATAAAAATCTTAATCGAAAAATGATAACCCCATTTTTTGTGCTTAACAATAAGTATGACCTATGATCAAGCATTCTTGCTTGACTCCTCAAGTCAAATACTCTAATATAGATGACCTGGTGACTGCCCCACATCTAGATGGAGATTCTTGTATGGTTCACATTTGTCATTTCATATCTTCCTGGAACCATCCAACTCTCATCTAATTGTATGTATATAAATATTACAAAAAACACAAAAATATTATTACCATCCTATGCCTTCTTTTTCAATTGGTATCTATTTAAGGAGTTGATTTTCTTTGCAATTCGGTTTCACCGATTTGGGAAACTCGGTCTAACCAATTTCTCCAAGAGGCCTGATTTTCGTTCTCGGTTCTACCGAACCACATAGCCTCGGTGACTCCGATATTATCATTGTCTTTGATTTTTACATATTCTCTAGATTTTTAACTTAGGGGGAGAAAGATTATCAATGATCCCATGTTTCATTTTTCATTGCCTTGATGCAAGGAAGGATAGAATTGGCTCAAGCTTCAAGCAACAAGACTCTTCATTTTACACTTTGTGAGAAATCACTTTTGAGTCCATAGGAAAACCAATACTATTAAAAGGGGATGAGGTACTAAAATTAATTGGTTTTTCAAGTGCTGAGAGATAGCCACCAAAAATACTAAGCTACTCTCCCACATAACACTTCTTTCCCAAGCCACATAAGCAAAATCGGTGCCACCAAGTTTCCATATTCGGTTTTACCGATTTTAATCCGAGACAGAACCCTAGACAAACCTACCATTTTGGTACAATCTATTCTGCACCGATACTACCAAGTTTAGGTGACCAACCTTCTATTTTCTCGATACACAAAATCGGATTTTCCGAGTTTGGGTATCGGTGTCACTGAGTTGGGTCATCTGTCCGTTAGCCACCTTTTCGGTTCTACCGAGTTGTGTATATGGGTTCCACCGAGATTGAAAATTTGCCCCTTTGGAGCAAGTTGGTACCACCGAGTCCGTAACTTCGGTGTCACCGAGTTGGTCACTTTAGGTGTAAAAGTTGGACTTTCGGTGCTACCTGTATATACCCCTCCACCTACCTCTCATTCGTAGAGGAAGCACTCAGAACACACACTTCATTGCCTGATTCATTTCTCTGAGAGAGAGCCACCTACTCATATGTTGAGATCAAGAGATTCCATTCCTATCATTTGAATCTTGATTTCTAGCCTCCCCAAGTTTCTTTCCACCACATCAATCTCTCCTACCCCTGCCAAATCTGAGAGAGAATGATTGAGTATTGAGGACACTATCTTTTGAAGCACAAGAGCAAGGAGTTCATCGTTCTACCGCATCTATTACCTTTTAGAGGGTGGTGCCTCCTAGATTGGCTAGGTGTTGCTTGGGAGCCTCCTACTTCATGTTGTGGACTTGAAGCAAGATGTTTGTAAGGGCAAGGATATCGTATACTTCGTAAAGATCTACCCTGAGTGAGGCTAGTCCTGAGTGGACGGAAGCCATGGTGGAATAGACAAGGCCAATTCTTCGTGGAACCCTTATGGGCGGAGCCCTTCATGGACTCTCGTGGCTGTTACCCTCTGTGGGATGAAGTCTCCACTAACATGGACGTACAATAGCGCCACCTATCGGAACCACGCCAAAAAATTTCATGTCAACTTCTTCGCGGTTGATATTCCTAAACTTTACTCCTTACTACATGTCCAAAGTTTTTACTTTCTCCTACCATATTTGTTGGCTATCAAGTGTAGGGTGCACTAGACTTCTTAGAATCACTAAAATCTGTCAACCATTAAATTGGGAAAAGGCTAGGAATTTAATTTATGGAAGTAGTCTATTCACCCACCCCCTCTAGACACCTCTTCTATCGATCTCTCGGCACAGGACCACAAGGTCACAAGAGCTACGTCGGTGACAAACGTAGCGATGTTGAGCTCTCGGCCATGACGGAGCCATGGCCTAGAGAGCGAACGCGAGGAGAGTAAGAGAGGGAATAGATGTGGGGACTCACAGCGGTGTCGTACGAGTACTCAGCGTGGTCGGGGAAGATCGAGCGAGGGCGAATCAACGGTGAGAAGCTTTGGAGGCTGGGATGGAGAAGAGGACGTGGACGACATTGTGGAACTTCCCGGCTTAATTCCTTTGGTGTGCGGACACACAGCTCGACTACAGACCCTCAAGACACTAAGGGACGGCGAGACATGGATGGTGGCTCTAGCAGTGCATGACGGCGAGCTTGCAAGGGTCGGCCATCGCGATGAGAGGGTGAGGGAGTGAAAAGGGGAGAAATGAAGGAGTCCTCCCGATCCATACGATAACGGGGAGCTAATCCCCTATCTCGCGCTAGCTAGGGGAGGGCAGGCAGGCTGTTGGGATGGCTGTGCACAGCGAGCGTCGTCCCCTCCTCCTATGCCTTGTGGCAAGAGGTAGAAGATAGGGATGCCCCTGGTGGGCTGGGTTGGGCTAGGTGAGCGCAAGGTAAGTCACGTAAGGTTTCTCACTCTTTTTATATTATTTTTTCTATTTTTATGTCATTTGTTTTGGTTTAAAATAATCAAATCACTTTCACAAATCCTCCAAGTTGTCATGTAAGCTAAATGGATTTAACTAGTGTCACACAACAATTTTCAGAATTACTGGATATATAAATAGTATATAATAAATATATATGAAAGCCAAATAATTATGGGATTAACTCAACTGCCCAAATTAAAATGTTTCTGTGACTAAAAATATTGGTTTGCATTTTACCATATGCCAATATTTTCTTAGAATAACACACACACATTTTCTTGGACTTCTTTCAGGCAATTTTTTTATATTGCTCTTCTGGAAAAAAACTCTACGAGGCTTGATCATTCCTCATTTAAAATTCAATTGTATTTTAAAATTGCATGCATGAAATGTAATAAAAAACAAGTCTAAAACTAGGGTTGTGACAACTCACCCCCACTAAACAAGAATCTCGTCCCGACATTTAGGCATAGGTAAGAGGAAGAGGGGGCACTAACTATCACAATCTTCATGATCCATTTGCGCTCCTCGAAGATGTTGATTCATTGCATCATGTTGATCTTGACATCTCTATCTGTGAGATCTCCACAAAAACACTACGACAATGGGAACAAGAAAACTCTATGGAAATCGATCTTCACAAAGATCGAGCAACTAATGATCAACTCATGCAATGAGATGTAAAAACATCTCTTGAGCCGAGACTCAAAACACACATGGAGAATGATGGAATGAGGTAGATGACGAAGGTTCAACCAGTAGGCAAAAATTCCATGATAGAACATATGGTGACGAGTTTTCAAAGTAGTGAGGAGTGAAGTTGCCCTTGATACCATAATGGGGCACCTTGGGAAGGTGACTCGTAGAGTTATTCCCTTAAGTGGCAAAAAGAATTACTTTTGATACAATTGAGCATTGAAACTATTCATACAAGCCTAAGGAAGTTGACAAACGATTGTTTGAAATAATCTGAAAGAATGGCATACTTAGTTTGGAAAGAAAAGTAGAGTTATAGAATAACTCAGAAGCGGAAGGCACATTCCAATAGATACCGAGTATATAACCTAGTGTCTGAGCGTGCTCTTAAGAACTTGAACATTTCAATATTCATCAGGGTTTTACCAACATCCATGCCAAGGATCCTCGCAACATATCATACTGCCATGATGAATAACAATGCAGGAAGCAGATCCAAAGGAAGACGATACTTCCTCACATTTCATCTTAGCTATGCCAAGGAAACGAAATCTAGATGATCAACCGAGAGACATTTAGCACTCCGCTTCTAATGTTCTCCTTCATGTACTAGCCTAACCCAATTATAAGTAATGTTTGGTATCTATAACATTAAGTAAAGGTTGGACCCCTGAGCTCAAAGGGGTCCACAAGGAACAACTTCTAGAATAAGTCATACAAAGTCCTCATGGGGAAAATGGATAATGTTGTTGATACAAGATACATAATACTAGGTCTTCCAGCTAGGTGTGTTAGACAAGACAACACCTTACTGGGTTACAGAGAGGCCAATATTATAATTCTTGGGAAATGATCCAACCATCATATCTACATGAGATTCATATCTGGTTGGTGTCAGAATATTCCAAACTTGTCATGTCTGAAAAGGAAGGTTGGCAACACAAATCGACGAGATGGCATTGCGAATTCTCGGGAAATGAACTACGGAAGAAAACTCCAAAACATGAGATGGATTGCAAGACACACGTGAACACGTTGTCCAACACAATGATGACCACATGGAAGGTCTTACAACATAACACTACCGAGTTCGGGTTGGGAACCATCATTGGAGGTAATGAAGTCCTTTCATAAGTTATATGACTAGCTCTTAGAAAAAACTTCTTTTCCTTAAACAAGTCAATCAGTATCTTAGTGTGCTATGAGATACATATGGAGTGGAGGCGGCCAACCTAACAAACCAGAGCATAATTTGCACATGCATGACTGATTTGGGATGATTCCAGGGGAAGGAAATAAACTTTTCTCCAAATCATGGCAACAAATTGCTTCAATTTCACATGAATTAGAAGAAGTCACATATTACACGTAAGATATACCTCATGTACGAGACACAAAGATAATGCCTACAAAAGTTTCCAACACTAGCTTAATGTCCACCATCAATCATGGAAAAAATGAAGATGTTGCTGATGGGCTCAACAAAAATTCATCGAGATATCCATATAAATTGAATGCCACAACAATGTGTGCAAGATAATAGCATTTATCAGACAAAAATATATAATGGTGTATGCCCGAGGAAATATCCACGAGTAAAACAACAATAGGGAAATCGCTGGTTCTGATTTTGATTTGATTTTAGCCCACACTCAAATCAAAGATTGGATAAGACGATAGGTGCAACAATTGATCACAAGGATCAATCGATGAGAATATCAACTTTCTTCAACACTCGCACAAACACATACGAAGATATCCCTTTGGAATGAACTAATTCATGCAAATATTTTATCTTCCAACTCTCCAATTTGTTGTTTAGCTTAACCAACTAGTTCAGGGGTATCCATTGCGGATTCTTGGAGAAAGGGTTGTTTATAGGAAAACCAACTTGATCATGAGCTCAACATAAGGGCCAGGGAACAACCCGATAATACTTACGAGAAGATATTCGAAAAATCAGAAATCACCGGTATGTTATTAAGCTCGAGAACAATCTTGCTTTTCAGGGCAAGATGATATGATCAAAAGAGTGAAGGATTGACACAATACTAACTCATTGATCAAAGAGTGCACCATGAAAGATGGAGTAGGTAGCATGATCAATCTCTAGAATGGTGATTCAATAACCAACACAATAAGAATGAATTTATTGTCCATTGAATACAAAGCAACAAGGTTGCAAGGAGTATTGATTTCACACATCATGGCTCACTTGTCGATATTCCGGTTACAAGCAACACGGAGACCGAGGAATAAATAATGATGGCGAGAGGTATCACCGCATCAAGAGTTGGTATGAGATGGTGCAACTCTCATAACATTCTTGACATAAGAGGGTAATACTTCAAGGAAGAACAGAGAAAAAGCTGGATTGGCATATTGAACTGCGGAATACAACTGCTTTAACCAATCCAAGGAATGGATGATGTACTGGGGTTTGCTTCTCCTAGTCATTCTGAAATAGAGTGACTTGACAGACCACAAGAATAATAGGTATCGATGAAGATGAGTGCACAACTACTCTTGACTATCGACTAATAGTTGAAAGTCAGAATACAACTGAAGAGGGGCAAGTCAAGAACACATGATTTTTCTGAGTTGTCGATGCATAGATTAGCATCTTGAACGAGTTCAACATAATTCTTTCGGATAACCCATGCATAAAGGAAGGATTAGCAGAGTAAAAATTATGGAATGGAAAACTCATCATGAGCATTGTTGTTGTGATCTTTAGTTCACCAAGAACTTGTGGCGTAGTTGGTTCATGGTATTGGCATAAAGGTATACCATGGACCTCGAGGACTAGAACAAAGTTAGTACTTTCCTAAACGCACGACCAACTCTATCAACATAAGTAAACAGGATGAATCTTGGGTTCAAGAACCTAGAAGCAGAATACCTACTAACTAAATAGAATCACACGATGCTTTCGGTAATGAGGGCCAGAACTATCATTGGAACACAACACATTGCTAGATTACTAGGTCGTTCTTTAGGACAACATGGTTTCCTAACACTTTTAACAAATAAGTCAAGGTAATAGAGTACCTCAACACAATAATTGGTGTGATTTGTGTGGCCCAAAAGACACTAACTCGGGATGAGAGGATTTTGATGGGGATATGTACCTAGGGTAGGGTCACAGGCCTAACCTAAGTGTCCTACCTAAGGGTACCTCATTCTTAGCTGGGGCGTCACAAAGAAGATTCCGACTGGATGGCCATGACAACTAAAAGGTCACTTGGTACAAAGTCACTCGAAATATATTTTCCTCCACTCGACAACCAACTTTCACTCGGAAGATTATAGTCGACACAGAAGACCATAAGCCACCTCCATGCCAACGGGCGTACGCTCAGCTAATGGTCATGAATAGCATGAATTACATCCATACGTTATCAGTAACGTACATCTTTGAACCATATTGGTCGATCCCTTAGATGTTGAGGCCTTGATGAGGGTAGCGCACTCTATATAAGCCACCCCTTCCCTATGGCACAAGGGTTCACACCCCCTGTAGCACACATTCCACACTACAAGAGCTCCCAAGCACTAAGACGTAGGGCTATTACCTCTAAGAGAGGGGCCTGAACTCATACATCTTGTGTACAACCTTGCCGTAGCTAGGACTCTGCCCTCTGTATTCATACCCTACACCTCTACTGTCAGGTTTATTCCCACGACAGTTGGCGCCCACCGTGGGGCATGCGTCTAAGCGTATTCCAGTAAGTTTGCGATTTTCACCCTCCGTCATGTCTTCCGGCTGCGATTCGTTCATGGGTGGCGAGATCCATTTCGGCGCCCTCATCTTCGTCGCTGATGACATGGCATGGCTTCAGGAAGCGCCACTCGACATCGAGGCGCTCCCGATCCATGGAGTGATGCACTTCCGTGCAAGCTCCTTCGGTGAACTCCTTCGGCAGCCGTCGACTCCGTTGTCGGCCATTGACTTTGTTGTTCGTCGTCACAAGCAATCCGGCCGCTCACGACTCCAGCGATGGGTGACGCACGCAGTGGCTCGCCAGGCGTCATCTCCGTCGACTCCTCAAGTCGCTGCCATCGAGGTTGTTGTACCCCTTCGGGACCCGATCCACTCGGCATCGTTCTGATGTTCTTTTCGAGTGCAAGAGCTGCAATCCAGCAGTGAAGGTCTTCATGGCGGGTTCTGCAAAGAGCCCACCTGGGTTCGGTAGCGGCGAACACGAGGCCGGCGAACCATGGACTAGACACGGCCGTCGTCGTCCACCAACTTCCAGTCGGCGTCAGCGACAACTCTTCTCAAGTGGTCGACAAGACAACATTGAAGTATATCATGCTCCGGTACTTAACATTGCAGTCGCTACTAAGATAGCATATTCTATTCAGCCGTCAGATTCACAGGCTGGATTCACACTTTTCTTCAAGCAGCACAGCAACAGAATTCAGTTGTATTGTAGTTGCTCAATAGGTTACACAACAATTCACCAAGAGCAGATACAATCCATTCAGTTTTCAGTCCAGGTCCGCCCCAGTGTCGGAGAGACGGGGGTTACCGAGAGTATCAGCACACAGACCAGGGGCGGAACCAGTTCCCACCTCGCTATCACCGTGATGACCGCCGTTGAGCGCATTCTCCTCCGCGGAACGGCACGTATGTGTCCCGGCACTACGATGACAGGCGCCCGCTCGGTGATGAGCGGAATCCAGGATTTGATGCGAGACATTTACTTGCACAGAGAAGGATCGACCGGGGCACAGGTCACAGAGCTGGTTTCTACAGAGATCATCCAAGTGGAAGTGGTATTGTAGTTTCTGGTCCCGAGTGTTTCAGCACAGCAATCCGCTCTGCCGATATACCCCCCAACTTCAGGTTGGCGGATGGAATCAGCAAGTTCACAGGAAAATCCAAGCTTGAAACATGGCTTAACGACTACCGAGTGGCTGTACAGATTGGCGGAGGCAAAGACAGCGTCGCCATGAATGTAACATCCCAAATTTTGGTATGTTACAATAATTACTAGAATGATTGATTGTTTGTATGATTATTTGAAATTGAGGGAAATTTGAAACTTTTGAAACTTTAAAACTCAGAGGGAATAAAATGACTTTCTCTTTTTCTTTTTGAATTTCAATTTCCTCCAATCCAAACTACTGTGAGAAGATAACATGACTTCTTCAAAATAAAGGACTTGGAAAAAATGGTTTGCGAAAATAATCCTTTTTGCAATCAATTTCATAATTAGTCCTATTTAAAAGTTTAAATGAATTTCAAATCCCCTTGCCCAAATTCAAAATCTTGAGAGGAGAAATATGACACTCCAAACGAGGGGCCATTTGAATTATATTTGAACTTATGAAACTCACAAGACTATTTTGAAAATATTTCATATTATGTTTCAAAAGAAATTTTTTGAAGTGATTTTCCAATTTATTTTTCTCCAAAAATAAAATACATGGAAAATAGGGTAAAATGATTCCCTTCAATATAAAAATGGAGAGAAATTAATTTCAATCCATTTCAGTACTTTTAAAATGTTTTCTTTGCATTTTATTTAAAATAGTAGCACTGTTTGAATTATTAGAATTTGTGAGATTTTTGTTTGTCCTTGAAAATATGTTAATCTTGTAGGAAAAAAATTTCCTGCAAATTTTGATATATAATATGTCTATATAAAAGTATTATAGGTTTTGTTTTATTTATCTTTTCGTTTTTGTTTTGTTTAAAAAAATAAGGTCCTTTTAATAGGAAACCCCGCGACCCATTTGGAAAGTCGAGCCGAGGGATTTTCTCTCGCCAGATCCGAATCAGATCGGATCGACCGCTCGATCCCTTTCCCTCTCGCTACTCCTCACTGCCACCCGGCCCCATCGTCCGACCCTGCCCTCCCACCGGTCATCCCCTTCATTCCTTCGCCCTCCTTCCCTCCCTCGCCGAAACGAGTTCCCCGACCCCGATCTCTTTCCATGTGTTGCCGCCCCCATCCTCACGGCTCCAAGCCTATAAAACCAGACCCCCTCCACCCGTTCCTCATGAAAACCCCAAGTCCTAGCCCCTCCCTTGTCGCAATTGCACGCCGGAGCTCCGCCACTGCCACCACGCCTTACCGCACCACTGGTCACTCCTGCGCACCTCGCTACATGCCGTAACCACCATTGGCTTCGCCACTTTCAAACGCACCCCCTCGGACACTCTCCTGACCTCTACACCCACTAGAGCCCCCTCCCCGACGACCACCCGAGTGCCACCTCCGCCCCGAGCTCGCGTCGCTCGCCTCCGTCGCCCCGACCCTCACTGATGCCACCACAAGATGGTCCGCCTTTGACTCCATCGACACGAGACGCTCTTCGTCGCCTGATACCTCTGGAGGATCGCCCCAACCACCACCGAGCCGCCGCTGCCGTCACATCGCCGGAGAACTCCTCCACCACGGTGAGCCAACCCCCTCTAGTTTTAGCCGTTGGATCTGGATCCAGTGATACATATTAGATCACTTAAACATCGAAGCGTTTTATTTTATAAACCAGGCGTTCGCTTTGTAGCCCTGCGCGTGCACGCCTATATCCGCTCATGGCTCTCCATGTGTCCCTGTCCGTTAGTTAGGTTTTTTTATATTCTGTTTTTCGTTTTCAAAACAGAATAGTTTCTGTTTTACTTTTGGTTTAAACTTTTAGGTTTTAACTACAAATTAGATGATTCTTTTTGCATTGTGTCACAAATTTTATGTACTTTCTTGTAGATATAAATTTTGACCATGTTTGAATACTTTAAATTTGAATTTAAACAGATTTGATTCAAATCTTGTTTTGTGAATATCTTGAGTTTAAAAATATGTTTTGACTTGATTTTTTTGCTACTAGTCACTAGTGATCTTATTTATTAGTAGGTATAATTTCCGAATTTTAGAGTATTTTAAATTAAGGTTTTAAGCAAAGCAGATTATCTTTTAGTTCTTTTTAGGTTTATTGTGTTTTCTTTCGTATTAATTGTTTTTAATTTGTTTTCTTTTGTAATTGTGACAAGTTGTATTTTGTTTTCTGTTAGATAAGAGTAACTTTTCAACAACAACAACAAAATTTTATTTTATTTATTTTTATTTGATTGCATGGAATCAATTCTAGTTAAATAATAACTTGCAAATTGATTTCATTACCAAATTAAGTTCCTATTTGAAAATACTTTATATATATTCTTCTATGAGTTTTATTCTCTCTTAACTTTAGTTTAGATCAACAACAATTTGTATTAAAGTTGATATTGTTTTGATTTAATTCAAGGCTAACATTGTTTTGATCATAAGTAGAGTTTAACAAAAACTTTTCAATTACTTCTTTTTGCTAATAAATTTTTTATGAAAAATACTTTCTGTTATTTTTAGTAGTTTTTGTTTGCTGTTAAGTTTAATTAGGACAAAAACCATTATGTGATTGTTGTGGAGGAAGAATCCATAGTTCTCTTCAAAATTTCTTTTGGATTCTTATTTGATCTTTATTATTGATTTTATTGCATCAAAATTAATTCTTGTTTGTTATTGATTGTTAGCATGATTGCTAGTGTGGTTACTTATGTGAATACTATGTTTGACTATATAGATTTCATCGGAGAGTGACAAATAGTTCTATCAAGTTATTTCCTATGAGCGATATCAATCTTCTTCAACCTCGCCAGGCAAGTTCACATTGATCATAATTTACCTATCATTTTATTGCATTAGATCAACCTCTCCACCTATTGCATGCAAAGTAGGTACTTGGAAATTGTGGGTATTGAGTAGTATATTGTGATAGGTACCCTTAAGCCCTTGTTACTTTGGCCGGGACATTATTTTGCTATGCTCCTAGTTGGTGGGGTTTGGTTGAGTGTTTATCATGAGTGTTGTGAGAACTTAATAATCAAGACCAGGAGACTTCAAGACTTTCAAGACCTCATGATGCAATATTACCTCTGGGTGAAGGATGGTTTAGATGGGCACCCTAGGGAAGCCAGTGGATGGCCCGAGATGTATGGGGAAGCGCCATGATATCTTTCGGGAAGCTTCACCCAGGCGCAAAGAGATGGATGGATACTTCAAGAACCCGAGGTTTACCTGCATAGCCACAAGTCGTTATGGGCTCTAGCTTGGTTGGACATTGTGGTGACTCTCGACGGGCGGTGCTACGAGATGTAGAAGAACGGTAGGATTGGATGGGCACCGACAGTGTATCAGAGGAACCCTTTGAAAGACCATGATTTGATCATCCGGTTCTCAAACACCCTGAAGTACGAGGACTTCAACGGTGGCGATCTAATCTTGTGGGGAACGTGTGCAAACTCTGCAGAGTACTCAAACCTAATCGATTAGCCGTGTCCACAGTCATGGACAACTTGAGCCAAAGGAACTAAAGCTATCAGGTATTGTCAACACAATTAACTTAATGATGTGGGTGTTATTGATAACTTGGGTATGAGAAATGGTCGGTGGAACCTTCTCATTAAACAACCAACAATGTAGTAAATTTTGCCTTTACCCTCTCTCTTGTTGTAGGAAAAATTTGATTTACGCAAAACTTAAACTACAGCGCCACCTGCCATATATGCATTTAGTATAGATGATATTTTCACCCCTCTCTTTTGCGACTTGCCGGCATATTCAATATGCTGACTTGCATGGCTGCAACATCTTATGTTGAAGATATTTCTATGACAAGTAAGAGTGCGATTCAGGGTTACGGTCTACACTCAACCTGTCGTTGGTGTTTATTGGGACTCCACTCCCTTTGACCGTTTCCATTGAGATTTTGAGGTATATATCAGTTTTACATTATTTACATGTGATTGCTCTTTGATATATACATTGTGTATTGTGTGTGCCAGCATACTGATCGAGGGATGGCACATATACACAGAGGTGTTGGATGGTTCGGCCAGGGTGTGGTTGAATCAGTTGGCCCCTTCTAGCATCTACTGCTGGGAGGATCTCGCCCGAGTGTTTATCAAGATGTTCGAAGCCACATGCAAGCGTCCAGCCGGTCTGTCCGAGCTACAGCTTTGTGTGCAGAAGTCAAACGAGTCATTGAGAGATTACATTCAGCGGTGGACCACCCTTCATCAAACGGTGGAGAATGTTTTTGAGCACCAGCCAGTATGTGCTTTCAAGGCTGGTGTCAGATACAGAGAGTTGTACTTGAAGTTTGGCAGAATAGGCGACATGTCCATGAGTAAGATGATGGAGATTGTTGCCCGATATGCCAATGGCGAAGAAAAAATTCGCGTCCGCAGCGATAAAGGGAAAACAGTCGACAACGACGCCGGGAGCAATTCCAATCGGAAGCAGAAGCGCAAGGTTGATGGTTCCACTCCAGTAGAAGTAGCCGCCCTGGTGGCACAAGGAAAATACAAGGGAAAGTCCAAGACACAGTTTCCCCCCAAGAAATCGAAGGTTCAGTCGGATGTTCTGGATCAGCCGTGTGTATTCCACACGAAGAAAGACAAAGAGGGAAATTTGATATTGCTGACGCGCACCACTCGTTAGTGTCGACTGTTGATCCAAGAGTTTAAAGAGGGTCAGTCAAGTGGAAAAGATCCTGAAAAGGAAAATTACAAAGAAAAAGATGATTTCCCCGAAGTCCAAGAAACGCTGATGATTTTTGGTGACGTAGAGAGCAAAAGTCGACTTAAGGTCATCAACAGCGAAGTCAACATGGTTGTGCCCTCCACCCCCACATACCTGAAGTGGTCGCAGGCCCCCATAACGTTTGATCAGTCGTATCATCCAGCTCTTGTCCCTACTCCAGGTCGACAGGCTCTGGTGGTCGATCCAGTTGTGAAGGGTGTTCGGCTTCAAAAAGGCCTGATGGATGGAGGAAGTCGACTGAATATCCTATATGCGTAAACTATCAAGGGAATGGGCATTCCGATGTCCCGACTCAGCGAGAGCACCATGTCGATTCACGGAGTCATCCAGGAAAGAATGTCAAGTCACTCGTCCAGATAGCGTTGGATGTCGTTTTTGGCTCCGATAAGAACTTTCGCAAAGAGAAGCTGATGTTCAAGGTGGTGGACTTCCAGAGTGCATATCATGCCATTCTGGGTCGTCTTGCTTATGCACGTTTCATGGCCCAACCATGTTACGTGTATCTCAAGATGAAGATGCCAGGACCCAAAGGAGTCATCACTGTCTCGGGCAATCGGAAGAGAGCTGAAGAGTGTTTGCAGCTCAAAAATTGCAGATCAATAGATGGTTGTGGTCGAACTGGAAGAGTATCGGAAGAACGCCAACCCTGCTGAACTGATGCGCTCCAAGAAGCTTGCTTTTGAGTCCGCTTTTCAGTCGGCAGGCAAGGTCAAACCAGTACACATCCACCCGACGGATCCAAATGTTGCTCCGACCACCATATCCACAACACTCGACAGCAAATAGGAAGCCGAGCTCATCCAGTTCCTCCGTGAGAACTAGGACATCTTTGCATGAAATACTGCTGACATGTCGGGTGTACCTAGGGAGCTGGCTGAGCACCGCTTGAGAGTAGATCCGAAGGCAAGGCCTGTCAAGGAGCTTTTGCGACAGTCTGCAGTGGAGAAGAGGAAAGCAATTGGAGAAGAGGTGGCGCGACTCTTGGAGGCCAAGTTCATTCACGAGGTCTACCACTCCGAGTGGCTCGAGAATGTCGTCATGGTTCACAAGAAGGACAAATCCCTTCGCATGTGTATAGACTTCACGAAAATTAGTAAGGTTTGCTCGAAAGACCACTTCCCGCTCCGCCGCATTGATCAAATTGTCGACTCAACTGCGGGGTGTGAGCGTTATCTTTTCTTGACGCTCATTCTTGTTAACATCAGATCCGTCTGTTTGGTCCAGACGAAATAAAAACGACCTTCATCACCCCTTTTGGGTGTTTCTGTTATATCACCATGCCTTTCGGTCTCAAGAATGCCGGTGCAACTTTCATGCGTTTGATCCAAAAGTGCCTGCTCGACCAGATCAGTCGGAACGTTGAAGCATACATGGATGATATTGTGGTCAAGTCGCGGAAAGGTTCTGACCTACTGACTAACCTAGCAGAAATGTTTGCTAATTTGAGGAAGTATGACATCAAGCTAAATCCTGCTAAGGGCACTTTCGGCGTTCCTGGCGGCAAGTTACTCGGTTTCCTCGTTTCCGAATGAGGGATCAACGTTAACCCCGAGAAGATCGGCGCCATCATTCGGATGCAAAGCCATGTGCAGGTGCACGATGTACAGAAGCTCACAGGTTGTCTGATAGCATTTAGTTGGTTCATCTCTCGTCTCGGTGAGAAGGCATTGCCTTTATACCGATTGATGAAAAAATCAGATATGTTCGAGTGGAATGACGAAGCATAACCAGCGTTTATACATCGCCCTGCTTTCCACCCAGTCAGTGCTTGCTTCTCTGCAGAGCATAGAACCGCTACTCTTATACATCGCAACTACCAATCAGGTCGTCAACACGGTTCTGACCATCGAGAGAGAAGAAGAAGGCAAAGTCTACAAGGTCCAGCGCCCAGTTTATTACATTTTTGAAGTATTGACCCCATTGAAGCAAAGGTTTCCCCATTACCAGAAGCTTCTTTATGGAATATACTTGTCAGCAAAGAACGTGGCGCATCACTTTCAAGATCACTCTATATCAGTCGTGAGAGATGCCCCACTATCAAAGATTCTTCACAATCGAGGCGCAACCGGCCGAGTGGCTAAATGGGCCGTGGAGCTGCTATATTTGGACATCAAATTTCAAGCAAAGAAAGCCATCAAGTCTCAATCCCTTGCTGATTTTATGGTCGAGTGGGTAGAACAACAGCAGCCACCTCAGATTCACTCGGCACACTGGACTATGTTCTTCGATGGCTCCAAAATGTTAAAGGGGTTCGGTGCTGCTGTGGTGTTTGTGTCTCCAAAACGCGACAACCTTAATTATGTCCTCTAGATTCATTTTGATTCCTCCAACAATGAGGCCGAGTATGAAGCTCCCCTCTAAGGGTTGTGTATGGCCATTTCACTTGGCGTCCGACGCCTGATGGTATACGGCGACTCGGATTTGGTGGTCAATCAGGTGATGAAGGAATGGGATGTCAGGAACCCCGCCATGACTGGATACTGCAATGCAGTAAGGAAAATGGAAAAGAAGTTTGAAGGTCTGGAGCTCCACCATGTTCCCTGACTGAAAAACCAAGCAGTTGATGAATTGGCCAAGATTGGATCCACTCGGAAACCTATTCCCAGCAATGTGTTCCTGGAGCATTTGCATATTCCTTCGGTGCAAGAGGATCCCTTTACTAAAGAGCCCCCACAACCAGTGAGCACGTCCAATCTGACTGAGATTGACGTCCCAGCAGTGGTTGATCTAGTTATGGAAATCTTGGTAATCACACCCGAGTGGACAGTACCGTACATCGCATACATCCTCGGAAGAGAGCTCCCTGAAGATGAAGCCGAATCCAAGGAGATTGTCCGATGATCAAAAGCTTTTACTGTGATGGATGATCAGCTGTACAGAGAAAGTGCTACTGGGGTAGCTCAGTGGTGCATCTCCCCTGAGGAAAGCCAACTGATCCTCGAGGAAATACATTCGGGAACCTATGGTCATCATGCATCCTCTCGGACCATTGTTTCCAAAGCATACCGAGTTGTGTTCTTCTGGCCATGTTCCCATGAATTGGCCAAAGATATGGTTGATCGTTGTGAAGGTT
This sequence comes from Hordeum vulgare subsp. vulgare, assembly GCF_904849725.1. Classification (NCBI taxonomy): domain Eukaryota; kingdom Viridiplantae; phylum Streptophyta; class Magnoliopsida; order Poales; family Poaceae; genus Hordeum; species Hordeum vulgare. The sequence goes on along the minus strand of NC_058524.1, from coordinate 321,312,820 downwards.
GCCAATTCTATTCCAATCTATCCCACAAGCCTACATCTGCCTTGACGACCATTCCACTCGTCTGGCCATTTGCTGTTTGGGGTATGGATATGGTCGGCCCTTTCCGAACAGGTCAGAATGGATTTACACACTTGCTGGTTGCAGTCGACAAGTTTACCAAATAGATTGAAGCCATACCAATAAAGAAGATGGACTAATGTACCGCCATCAAATTCATAGAGACATAACATTTTGGTACGAAGTTCCTCATAGTATCATAACAGACAATGGATCCAACTTTGATTCGAAAGAGATCAGGCGATTTTTCTCTGCTCAAGGCACTCGGGTGGATTATGCGTCCATCGTACACCCCCAAACCAATGGATAAGTTGAGCAGGCAAACATCCTTATCCTTCAAGGGCACAAACTGTGACTCATGCGGGACCTGGAGCATGCAGCTGGAGCCTGGGTAACTGAATTTTCGTCTGTCTTATGGGGCTAGAGAACATCCCCTAACCGGTCGACTGGACGCACACCCTTCTTCCTCGTGTATGGACTTGAAGCTGTCCTGCCGAGTGATATCATTCACTACTCCCCTCATGTGGATTTGTACTCAGAAGCTGAAGCGGAACAGGCACAACAAGATGGAGTGGATCTCTTGGAGGAAGAGCGCGGGATGGCCTTGATTCGGTCGACTGCATATCAACAGGACCTTTGTCGGTTCCATGTGAGGCATGTCAGGAGTCGAGCGTTCCACGAAGGCGATCTAGTGCTCCAAGTAGATCAGAAAAGACCTCACAAGTCAGCCCCTACGTCGGAGGGACCATTCGTCATCACCAAGGTATTGAACAATGGAGCGTATCATCTCTACAACCTCAAGAAGAGGGCTGACAAACCCCAAGCTTGGAATGCACATCTTCTTCGATGTTTTTACGCTTGACAACTAGTCGCAGTGATGTAATAAGAGCGTTTACTGAACAATGTTACTTTTGGAAGTCATAACTTCTTCAATTTGTGTTGATTCCGATCGAGCAGCTTCTCGCCCAAAACATACTCCGAGTGAAGAGTAATCCTCTCACTCGGGGGCTTAGCTGCGAACATGATTTGCCTAAGTTAAAAAAACCTTATGAGTGAATAAAAAATTATTCACTCGGATGCTTAGCTGTGAACCAGTTTTCACCTAAGTACAAAACGTACTTCGAGTGAAGAGCAATCCTCTCGCTTGGGAGCTTAGCTGCGAACATGATTCACCTAAGTTAAAAAAACCTTCCGAGTGAATAACAAACTATTCACTCGGATGCTTGGTTGCGAACCAGTTCTCGCCTAAGTACAAAACGTACTCCGAGCGCAGAGCAATCCTCTCACTCGGGGGCTTAGCTGTGAACATGATTCACCTAAGTTCAAGAACCCTTCCGAGTGAATAACAAATTATTCACTCGAATGCTTAGTTGTGTACCAGTTTTTGCCTAAGTACAAAACATACTCTGAGTGAAGAGCAATCCTCTCACTCGGGGGCTTAGCTGCGAACATGATTCGCCTAAGTTAAAAAAAACCTTTAGAGTGAATAACAAACTATTCACTCAGATGCTTAGGTGTGAACCAGTTTTCACCTAAGTACAAAACGAACTCCGAGTGAAGAGCAATCCTCTCACTCGGGGGCTTAGCTGCGAACATGCTTCGCCTAAGTCAAAAAACCCTTCCGAGTGAATAACAAACTATTCACTCATATGCTTAGCCGCGAACCAATTTTCGCCTAAGTACAAAATGTACTCCGAGTGAAGAGCAATCCACTCACTTGGGGGGCTTAGCTACAAAAATGCTTCGCCTAAGTTAAAAAAACCTTCTGAGTGAATAACAAACTCTTCACTCGGATACTTAGCTGCGAACCAGTCTTCGCGATAGTAAAACTTAAACTCCAAGTGAAGGGCAATCCTTTCACTCGGGGACTTAGCCGCGAGTAGATCGCCTAAGTTAAAAAAACTTTTCCGAATGAATAGCAGCCTATTCACTTGAGGAATTTAGAAATCAAGCAAATCTCAAAAGCAGATAAATTCAAATGAATTCAGCACGGATCAAAGTCATCCATGCGGACGGAAAGTACTCGGGTTCCACACCCAAACGAAGTTCTAACGATACATAAAACACTCAGCATACTGAAGTGAATTAAAGTTGGTAGTAACCGCAGTTTCCTTTCAAGGCTCCCCGGGACTTGCTGGCTCGACGAAGGTACAGAGATCAATTCCATCAGCAATGTGAGTCGAAGCACTGATGAAGGTCTCCATGAAGTTTTCAAACTAGAGTTTCTTCGTGTTCGCCACCTGAAGCGCTTTCAACTTGTCTTCTCTAGCCTCCTTACAATGAACCCTAACGAGTGAGAGGGTGACATCAGCTCTGCACCGTGCAGCACACTTCTTCCATGCTTGGACCCTGTCGGCAATCTGACCCGGGCGACTCATCGAACCTCCAGATCAGTCTGGAAGGTGTCTTCAGGCCACAATTCCTTGTCAATTCTCCCCACACCAGCTGGCAGCCGAGCGATATACCCCTAAACCTTCAGGAGGCGAGAGTTGAGGCGGAACATATCTACGGCCATCGTGTCAGGAACAGGCATCTTGATGGGGTCCAGATGCGGCTCCACCTCGAAGGTCTCCTTCTCAAAGTCGAGGCAGAACTCTGTGTGAGAGGAAAAATTAAGAATCAATCACAATTCATTCGGCGAAGTTCGTAAATATTCACTCGCTGAAGGGAACGCACCAATGAGCGTCGCAAGCATCTTCGTCAGGAAGTCCTTCACAAACTTTTCCACGGCATTTCCCCTTTTCGCCATGGAATCAAGCTTTTTTCCCACTCCAGTCTTTCTTTCTTCAATTTTGCATTTTCATCTACCAACTTACTAAAGTCCGAGAGCCTCTTCTCATCAGCTACGGACTTTTCCTTAAGTTCTGCAAGGACTTTGTCCTTGTCTTCAAGCATTTCAAAGCATCATAATCCACCTACAGCTGGTTCTTTTTTGATTCCACCCTGGTGTACTTAGACCCAAGCTCACAAGCCTTCTGAAAAACATCAAGGGAATAATTCAATCGATGCTACTATTCTTCTACTTTCGAGTGGAAAAATACAGTTCAGTCGACGTTAGTATTTTTCTACTTCCGAGTGGAGAAATACAGTTCATTCGACCAACTAGCGGCCCGCCGCACCCACCCCAGTTCTTAAGACTAATGCCCTTCGTAAACGATCGACATTAGTCTTGGGGACTACACCCAGTGGGTGCACTTTGCGTGCCCCCACTGGATATGAAACCACTCGAACAGGCCTATCCTGGCCGAATAACAAAAAAGAAACAGTGAGTGTTTTCCAAGTAGACCCCTGCCAAGGCAAGCACTTGACATCGGTCTCGGGGACTACACCCAGGGGGTGCACTCAACGTGCCCCCACTGGATACAAAGATACCTAGCCAGGTCCGACCTGGCCGAGTCAAAAATGAGCATAACTCTTCAGATCAGACCCTTGCCGATGCAAGCATTCGACAGCGGTCTCGGGAACTACACCGAGTGGGTTCACTCAGCGCGCACCGAGTGGAATAAAGACAAACTACCATCCAGCGTACCCCAGTGGGTGTAAAAGAAAGATTGGCAGGATTCAATCGGAAAGCAAGATTGGCAGGATTCAATCGGAAAGCAAGATTGGCAAGATTCAATCGGAAATTAACTTACAAATCCACTTACTCGGATGTTTGCCTGTAGCATCGAGCCGGCATCATATGCCAACTTAATGGCCTCGAAAGCCTCCTTAGTCCGCTGCATCATCAGCCCAACTTGGATCATAGCCTCTTTCGCGTCTCCAGTCTGGTCCTCTGGGACATGTTGCATAGAAGATGCAAGCGTTGAAGAGGTCGATATCGCAACAATGGTAACGCGAGTTATCGAAGGAGGCGCAGTCGGCACAGTTGACACAATGGTCGATCAAGTCAATGGAGTTGTAACCATAGCAGCCGAACCAGCCGGAGGAACACTCGATGCAGGCATTGCAAGCATGCCTTCAGTCTATTCCGTAGCTGTACGTTGTGGTTGTTGTTCGTCATCCAAAAAAATGACGTCTGGAGCTGTCAATCAACAGTCGTGGTTGGGTCAGTCGACAGAACCAATCCAGAAAACAGAATAAAGTAAATATTTATCATACCTGGTCGAGGAGCAGGCATATCCACGGCGTCCAAGTCCATGTGATCTTCTTCGACTTTGATAGGCGTCGTCACCGAGGTAGCATCCGTGGTAGGAAAATTACACTCGGCCATCAGAAACCCAGACAGGTGTAATGACAAAACAAAAGAGACGAATACTCACGCTGAAGCAACTGGCACGACAATCCTCATATGAGGCAGAGCCTTCCGAGGTTTGGGCGCGTCAGACCTTGGCTGCTTGGCGACCTTCTGTGCAGAATCGGTCGTGACAGCTCGGTCGCGCTTCACACTCTTGCTCCTAGATGCCAAGGTCTTGCTCGGGGCAGCCGTTGGGTCATGGCATTGTTTGGACCGCGGCTCAGGACATGGAGGAGACTGATTTCCTTCTTCGCTATCATTCTCACTCTCCTCACTAGCGTCAGCGTAATCGTTGTCAATGCTGCCGCCTTCACTTTCCACCTTGAGGTCAAACTGATCCCAATTGGGTACAGGAGAATGCAAGTTTGTCTACTCCTACAAGGAACAAAAGTAACATAATCAGTCGGACAAACGTTCACTCACTCGACAGAAGCATGAAAGCAATCGGAAAGGACACAACATACTAGTTTCCATGGTTTATTATCAGCGGAATAAGGCGCGGCTCGCTTGGATCCTATGGGATTGTCACAAGGACAGGTGATGCTCTTGATCCATTGAGCTACAGTTTCTTCCGAAAATTCCTCAGGATGCGACCGAGTGGAATCTTCGGGGCCCGAGTAGTGCCACATGGCGTGGTCCCTCGCTTGAAGGGGATGTATGCGCCGGCCTAGGAATGTCTCCAGCAGATCCATTCCCGTCAATCCGTTCTGGACCAAGTTGATCACCTCAGCTACCAACATCTACACTTGTGCCTTCTCATATTCAAATAGAGTTATTGTTCTAGGGGGCAGTTGTTAGATCCATGGTGAAAGGAGGGAGGCCAATCGACATGTTCGGAGACGTGACGTCATTACAATAGAACCATGTCGACTGCCAATTCCAGACCGATTCAGGAAGGGTCATTTGGGGAAAAGTACTCCTACCCATTTTCTCGATCCCTAAACCCCCGCATATTTGGATAACATTGGTCCTACTGTCACCCGGGCGCGCTTTTTTCATCGTCTGGGATCGCATAGAGAATATGTGCTTGAACAGCCCACAGTGAGGAGGACAACCCAGGAAACACTCACACGGTGTGATAAACGCAGAGAGATATGTAATGGTGTTTGGAGGGAGATGATGAAGTTGTTCTCCAAAGTAATAGAGAAAGCCATGAATAAAAGGATGTGGAGGCAGAGAGAAACCTCGCTTGACGTGCGTCAGGAGCAGGACCCGTTCCCCCTCGCGGGGCTCCGGCAACCTCCAAGATTTTTTGGCTATCATCCCGTTCTCAATGAGCTTTAGGACATCCTCCTTCTTCACGGTGGACGGGATAAAATCTCCCTGAATCCACCCCGGTGCCAGCGCAGTCCGACCTGGCTTCTTTGCCTTGTCGCCCTTCTTGGCGCGCTCCATCTTGGAGGTCTTGCCCTTCGTCATGGTCGTGGCGGTGGAGACGAGCCCAAGCAAAGCTTTCGAAACGGAGGTGCAGAGGAGGCGAGGAAAGATAAAAGGGAAGCACGACCTCAACCCTAGCGCCGGCCGGACTTATATAATCACCCGAGTGAGTCGCTGACCGGTGGGCCCCCAGATCCCAGCCTATCCCGATAACAGAGGAGATGTGACGCGTGGAGATAATGACGGCGCGATAATCGAGGCCGTTGTGGCCCCACTTGCCCTGGCAGTTGCGTCATCACCGTGCAGTGCAGAAACTAAAATTTCGAATCCCGTGAAATCCGGACCTGCCGAAGTGATATGTCACACCCCAAGATCTCGTAAGTCACTCGGAATAACTCCAAGCACTTAAATTCACTCGGATATGCATTGCAGCAGAATCGATCAAGGTGAATGCCGAAGGTTTCAATCGACGCGAAGTTCTATCAAACCCAGAAGTATGTCCAAGGTCAGCATGACTCGACAGAATCCACGTCAACCCCTTCTTCACTCGAACCCCGATCCATTCGGGGGCTAATGATGGGGATATATACCTAGGGTAGGGTCACAGGGCTGACCTAAGTGTCCTACCTAAGGGTACCTCATTATTAGCTCGGGGGTCACAAAGAAGATTCCGACTGGATGACCACGACACCAAAAAAGTCACTCGGAATATATTTCCCTCCACTCGACAACCAACTTTCACTCAGAAGGTTCTAGTCGACACAGAAGGCCAGAAGCCACCTCCATGGAGGCCAACGTACGTACGCTCAGCTAATGGTCATGAATAGCATTAATTAGATACATACGTTATCAGTAACGTACATCTTTAAACCATATTGATCGAGCCCTTAGATGTTGAGGCCTTGATGAGGGGTAGCGCACTCTATATAAGCCACCCCTCCCCTCTGGCACAAGGGTTCGCACCCCCTGTAACACACATTCCACACTACAAGAGCTCCCGGGCACTGAGACGTAGGGCTATTACCTCTAAGAGAGGGGCCTGAACTCATACATCTTGTGTACAAGCTTGCTGTAGCTAGGACTCTTCCCTCTCCATTCGTAACCTAGACCTCTCATACATCTTGTGTACAAGCTTGCTGTAGCTAGGACTCTGCCCTCTCCATTCGTAACCTACACCTCTACTGTCAGGTTTATTCCCATGACAGATATGTAAATGTATCAAATTATTTATAAACCTTGGATATCTCAGACAGCATAAGGTTGTACGAGCATGAAATATGGGGCAACTTGCATGAAACTGACAACATAACAACTGAATTCTTATGGAGACATCGATCCAGGAAGACAACAACTTTCCTGTAGTTCTCCAACATTGTAACTTGTCATCCTGTTAGATAGATAAGAAATCCTAGTTCTTAACTCCCGTAGAATCAAGAAGAGGGTGACTCAGAATTAGAATGACACGAGGAAAGGAGTAAAAAGAATCTTACGTTCCCATCTACAATCAATTCCCTTATATAACTAAAGAGTTGCTAGACTCAACATCGACCAAATTAGCATGGTAATCCTACACACAGTCAAGCTCTGATACCAACACTGTGGGGACACCGATCCTAAGCCATACAAATTCAGCATATAATACATCACATCACTTTGTGGCCTCGGGCACGGTAAACTCCACGGCTTCCACCTTACCTTGGCCAAGATCGTTTGCGTCTTTTGGCTCACGTACATGAATGTATTGCTAGCAATCATATTTCAGAGAACCCAGGTCGACATGACTAGTTATAGACCCAAGTCGCACAACCGTACAGGGATAAGCATACGTAACACAACAATGCAGGTTTCGATCATCAGCCTGTGTAGACGAGTCGTAGCAAGCTACATGGACTCCATTACACCGCGTGACATTTCCCCATGGGGGCAGGCACAACAACAAAGGAGGATACATGTCGGTCAATCAGTATGCCCATAGCAGAGCAAGCTACCAAGGCTTAGTGGAAGCACAAAGAGGCATTTCCCGTAAAGAAGGCTAGTAAAGGCATACAACTAGGTGTCGAATCCCACACATACAATGCATCTCAAGGCATACACACAATATGCACGATATGTGTAGATACAACATGGCATCACAATAGAACTCTACAACTCAAGCATTTATTAAAGACTCATAAGAGTCAACATAGTGTGATATTATAAAGAGGGATCACATGACCCAACACTCAAGTCATACAAGCATCGAGAGGAAGCACAACATGTCTGAGTACAGACATCAACTAAAAGTGACTGGAAGAGCCTGAATATCTACAACGACCCTACCAAAGGAGCCACACCTCTGTCTGGGAATCCCAAGCTACTCCAGTCAACATCAAACATGTCGCGTAGAACCAATGTCTAGACTAATGTCTCCTCTACCAAAACATAAACTAAGCAACCGTGAGTACAAAGGTACTCAGCAGGACTTACATCAGAACTATCTACATATGCATTATTGTGAACAAAGGGGGATTGTGGAGTTTATTGCAGCAAGCCTGCTTTGACTCTTGGCTAACCTGTACTACAACTACAAGTGGTATCTTTGAGGTGGGATAGCCCACACGAGTCCACATATTCACGAAAACAATACACCACTATGGATCCACTCTCGTCTCCCTACGAGAAGGCCATCCATATCACTCACACTTATCTTGCGCATTTTAGAGTATACATTTCAAGTTGTCTATGTACCACATAAGCTTTCCAAGTAGTCCATATCCGAGGACGCGGCTATTTGAACAGATTATTTCACCCTGTAGAGGTATACTTCTTCACACACACTTTCACCACTTCTCACCATATGCTTGTCATGCATCTCGGCAACCTTCAAGCGGAAGCACTGGCATGGGCATCGGCCACGACCATTAACCACACAAGACCCTAGTCCAGGTTTATCGCCTATTTGAGACTCAATCCGCAAGGAAGTCCAGCCAAAGTTTCCTCTATAGCCTCAAACGATGTGTGAAGGGTTCCACGAGCCCACCATCCTGGTACCACTTGGTGCACCGTGCCACTTTATATCTACTTCCCTGAATCCTACCCCATCGGGCAGAGCTAAACACGGTCGCCAACACTTTTCCTACAAACACCATAAACTAGTTGCAACTCCTCAACAGAGATCTAGGCGATTAATAAGCTTAGAGGGAGAATTCAGTATCCCAATGCGTGGTAGTATATTTTCTTGGATAACATACACAAAACTTAGTTATAAAGGACGGTCTTAATGAGACAACACACCATGTACTCCTACATGGCCTCTCATCGCTACCTTTACCAAATCAGATTCATTCACCTTGACTCAGAGGAACCGACGTCCTTGTCCCATCAACAACGTTCCATCCTGGAACACGTATCTGCGTCTAGCATGACACATGTGCCATTCCATGTGCTATAACGGGCCACATGCGCCATGCGCCACATGCCCGAGATCGTGACCCGCACATGTCCATGTAACAACGAGGTAGGCTATGATAAGCATGAAACCTAGTTCCAATGAGCCGTATCGTAACATAATACATCATGTTTTCCAACATGGCCTCTCATCACTATCTTGACCAAAACGGGCCAAACACTTACATCTCATCATTAGGACATGATCATTCCCATTCATCACCCAGGTGGATCAGACCCGGCACAACTCTAAGCATAGCAGGCACAATAAGCAAGCATGGATGAGTAAGCACAACAAGGCTCAAGAAGATGCTACTCATGCTAAGTGGTTTCAACTATTTACTTTGACAAGGATAGGACATGTAAAGGAATGGGTTCAACAATCGAGAACAAATAAATGTTGAATCGTCTTTTTTGTAATGCATTTAGAAGAGAGGAGGAGCGTGAGAGTGGGATTATATCGGAATGCTCAAGGGGGGTTGCTTGCCTGACAGTTCTGAAGATAAAAATTCTCTTTGTTAGTGTCAACAATAAAAAAGTCGGAACCATCTATCGAGGGAGAACAACCACCGGCAAACAAGAGGGAACAACATTCAATTCATGCAATGCACGACCAGATGGATGATATGTCATGTTAAAACATTGAATTGACCTAGTACAATAGATAGCCATATTAAGTGAAGTGGAATTCAAATATTTACTAAATTCCAACTCTAGATGTTATTTCATAAATTTTCCTAACCATGATTTGTCCTAAAGAGTGGTGTTAACTTGTTCAAACATGCATGAACATGGCATAAACAAATCCTTGGGTTTTTTTGATAATTATTCATACATAATTTATTTTCATTAGAGTTATAGGTTATTTTCTATGAATTGTTAGAAGTTGTAGGTATTTTTCTAAATTAAACAAATATAGAATTCATTTATTGCGTCACCTGTGTGTCATCATTGCATCAGCTGGTTAACAGGGCCAGCCCGGGTCAAACCTGACCAGCGGAGCACACTAGTGAGTGGCTCAAGGTCATCTTCACAAGCTCACTGATGGTGCCAGTCAACCCTGATGTGGCCAGGTCAAAACTGACATGTGGGGCCCGTCAGTCAGTGATACTGAAGTGTTAAGCAGGTCGATTAGAACCCAACTTAATATTAGCACGGCCTAGTCCCACTGTTAACGTCTCTAGGCTGTTTAGTTAGCAGTTAATTAACCCTAACTAGGGGCCACGTCACCGGCACCAGAGTTATGCCGCCGACGAACGAACAGAGCTCCGGCGGCTCAATGGAGTGGAGCTAGGGTCAATGGCTTGGCGCGTTGAGGGTACCTGAATGTAGCCCTCGCTCGCCCGCATCTAGTGGACGCAACAGTTGGTCATGGGGCGGTCAGAATCAACGCTGGTGATGTGCTCAGTGGCGGTCGGAGCTCGGGACTCGGCGGTTTCGGGGTTGTGGTGCATGGTAGGGAAACTACTAGCACCAAACAAATCTATGCTCGCACACAAGCCCAACGGGCACACGCACAGGACTCAAAGGTGACCAGAGCTACATCAATGTCAAACGCAGGGACAGTGAGCTCTCAGCCATGGTGGAGCTATGTCCTAGAGGGCAACGCAGCAAGAGGAAGAGGGGGAATAGACATGGGAGCTCACAACGGTGTCGCGGGTGTACTCAGTGCGGTCGGGAAAGCTCAAGCGACGGCGAATAGACGGTGAGAAGCTTCGGCAGCCAATGATGGAGAAGAGGACGGGGACGACATTGTAGAGCTTCTCGGCTTAATTCCTTTGGTCTAGGGACACAAATCTCGACTACGGACAGTCGAGACACTAAGGCACGGCGAGACGTGGCCGAGGCTGCAGCACTGCATGCCAACGAGCTCGCAATGGTTCAGCCATGGTGATGAGAGGGCGAGGGAGAGAAAAGCGGAGAAATGAAGGGGTCCTCCCGATCCATACAAAAATGGGGAGTTAATCCTTGGTGTCACGCTAGCCAGGGGAGGGCAGGCACGCTGTTGGCGTGGCCGCGCATGGCGAGTGTCATCCCCTGCTTCTGTGCTGCCTTCTCGTAAGAGGTAGAATACATGGTTGCCCTTGGTGGGCTGGGCTGGGCGAGGTGAGCGCCAAGCAAGTCACGTAAGGTTTCTCTCTCTCTCTTTTATTATTTTTGTTTTCTACTTTTATGTCATTTAGTTTGGTTCAATAAAATCAGATCACTTTAATAAATCCTGCAAATTGTCATGTAAGCTAAATGGATTTAACCAGTGCCACATAATAATTAACAGAATTATTGGATATATAATTAGTATATAATAAGTATATATCCAAGTCAAATAATTATGGGATTAACGTTAATGCCCAAATTAAAATGTTTTGTGACTCTAAAAATGTTGGTTTGCATTTTACCATATGCCAATATTTTCTCAGAATAACAATGACATTTTCTTGGACTTCTTTGAGGCAATTGTTTTATATTGCTCTTTTGGAAAAAAAATCTCTATGAGGTTTGATCATTCCTCATTTCAAATTCATTTAAATTTTAAAAATTCATGCATGAAATGCAATGACAAACAAGTCTAAAAGTAGGGTTGTGATAGTGGCTTTTTATATCATTAGCATCATGGAATCAAATCTAAATGCGCTAATGTCCCTTAAGTGTGCGACCCTATAGGTTCATGTACACATGGACACAATGTGAGTTAATAATTGGTAGTGGCTCCTAGTAGAACTTTCCAACTCTCATGTGTGCATAAAGTTGTTTGATGAAACTCGACAATGTGTCATATGCAACATTCTTTTTTCATCGCGATATACATTGTTGAAATCAAGGAGAGTACTTGTCAGTTGTCACCCTTGTGGTAGCATGACTTCTATTCTGGAAACTGTGATACAGATTGCCAAATCGAGTTAACACTTCCAAGACGCATGGCCATGCTTTTCAAATCTGATCACTCGAGAGGGCCCAAAAATATCTCTCCTTATGGAGGGGAAAACTCATCCTAGTCAACCATGACTCGTGGCATGTCTCACGACTCACCGAAAGCTACCTTTATAAGAACATAGTTACGGAATAGCGTTTGATATACCCTAAGTGTGTCAATCCTCATCCCAAGAAACATGCAAGGACCTTAGGTCTAGGACATGGCGTATACATCATACTCGACACTAACATATGAATATTTCTTGTTGTCTCTCAAAGTGGGTATGTCTGACTCGGTGATCTCCATCCCCGAGTCCATACTATCAGTTTAGCATCCCTATGCCCATGACTTGTGAAACATAGTCATCAAACGAATCATATAGTAGTCAAAGGGTCAATGTCATGGGAATGACCCTCACAATAGTATTGGGGGTACAAACAGAGGGGTGAAGCCTAAGTAAGCCCAGTGGATACATTCAGATGTATGAGTTCGGGCCCCACTCGAGAGTGGTAACAGCCCTACGTCTCGAGACCTAAGGCTGATGTTTCCTTATGGGATATGTCAGATTACAAGATGTTGAACCCTTCAGCAGGAGCCCGGTAGTGGCTTATATAGAGTGTGCCACGACAATCCAAGCTTCATTACAAGGCGAGTTAATGCTAATTAATATGGGAGTTATTAGAAACAGTGGCTATAACTTATGTCGTTACTCGTAACGTAGGTCTTCACTGCGCTTCATCTGATAGTTTAAGTCCTTAGCCGTTGCAGCCTCTTCGGTGCCATCATCTTGCTGTAGTCCAAGTGCAAGGGTGCTTCCGACTAACATAAGGAAATCCGAATGACTTCGGGTAAGATGAGTGAAGGAACGTTGTCTCGAGTGAGGTCATGACTACACCGGTGACTTGTAGGACAATGATACCCATATGTGTCCTAGGGTGGGCCTTGCGAAGCAGGTCCGTAAGCCTACCCCTAATGTACAACCCCATCAGTAGCCCCCGAATAGGTTGAGGTATTGCAGACCGAGTGAATAATCTCCTAAAATGTCCTTCGTGTTTCAGAGATGCTGAGGTTGCAGCCCGAGTGTCGTGGGGAATGAACACCTATGGGACCTGGAGGCGTCCCTTGTGGTTCGGCGGGGGAGACGGATGCACCCAGAACAGACCAAATGGTCGGAGAACGATTTTTACCCAGGTTCGGGCCGCTCTATCAAGCGTAATACCCTACTCCTACTTTGTTTGTATTAATCTGGTCAAAGGTGATGAACCGTTAGCTGCGTCCTCGCTGACTGACTCGCTATCCCCCTTGTGCATGCCTAGGGCCTCCTTTTAAAGGCCAAAGGGGTCTCCAACAGTGGCAGCACAGGCTCCCACGGGGTGCACAGCTAAGTACAGTGTCTTTGGCGTCTAAGCAGGCGCATTAAAGGTTCGTCAGGTGTCCTAGACCCTATGCGCCATGAGGCATAGACGCATCCCCTCGGCATTGTTTTCCCATGTACCGCTCGACAGGCATCGTGCGAACCGAGACGTATCGAGTGGCGAGGGGCAGCAGGCCGTTGCGATGGCACACGGGCGCGTCGGGATCCTGCCGGGGGCGAACCATACTAGAGCATTGCTAACTCTCCCGACAAGGGCCTTGTCGGGGTTTCGCTGGCCTCCCTTGGCAAGAGGCTTGTCGGAGGCTATGTATTCGGTTTTCTAGGCTTCTGGCCTTGGGTGTCCTTAGCGGCACACCCCCGGCAGCGGCGCAGCACTCCGGAGAGGTGCTCTTGCCGGGGCTCTATTAGCCCCCACCCCGATCTAGCCAGGGATCTTTCCTTCTAATCCTCATGCGTGCTGATCTACGCAATTTCTCGATGGCTTTGCATCTCCTTTCCGCTGTCCCCAGTAGGCCTTGCCGCAGGCGTGGCTACTACTGCCCGTGCACAAGTCTAGGGTGCTAAAGGCTCATTCTTTAGTGCACTGACAGGAGCCCCCGGGCCTAGGACATAAATGGGTGTGAGGCGTTGTTGGGCTAGGCCCAAACAGTGCGCGGGCAGTCGTGGCCGAGATCTGCGGGCGGTGATTTTACTGTTACCGCGCCCCTGTCGCGGGCCTTCCTGCTCTTTTTCTTCTTGTCGATGCCGCCTAGTGCCAAAAATAACATTATCTTAAGTTAGTATAACGACAACTACCAATGTAATATATCATATTATCATGAATGAAAATTTATGTTATTTTCCTTGTCTATTTCTCCTTGTATGGTAAAAGAAAAAGGCTACGTTGTATTGGGCACCTGCCGGTGCGAACAGCCCCTATCGTGAATGCTCACAAGATGGGTCCTCAGCAGCCTAGTGAGGGCGCCACTACGGGCAAGCTAATTTGCCGCAACCGACCTTGCGAGTGCATACAGCCCCGCCACAAGCGCTCGAAGGAACAGGTCCTAGGCAGCCCGCTGGGGGCGTAGCCTCCGGCAAGGTATCTTGGGGCAGTTAATGCGACCGCTTAGGTTGTTGAGCAGACTCGAAACAAAGTAAGGGCGCGACCAACCGTGACAAGGCCCTTTCTGCGTGTCGGTTTCTCGTACCGAAAAGGGTGAAATCTACAAAGGAAAACTACCGATTCACTAGGACCTTTGTCGGCTCGGCTAGCCCTGTCGCGGGTGCTTTGAGGAGCGGATCCTTAGCAGCCTACTGGAGGTGCCGCTACCGGCAAGGCTTCCTTGGCGCTTTCAGCGCTACCGCTTAAGTTGCTGAGCAGGCTCGAAGCAAAGTAAGGGCACGCTTGGCCATGCCAAGTTCCACTCGCGGCAAGTTTCGGAAACTAGGTGGTTCGTCGACTGCCGGAGGTAAGCGTAACGCATAACTATGCATACCAACATATACGAAAAATCGGTAAGAACTGCGAAACGCTTAACTCTTATTTATGTTGTGCACAAGATTGTGCTTGGCTTTGTGCGAAGGTTTACATGCCTTGCTGGAAAAACTTGCGCAAAGGAAGGTTGTCGGGAGCCCCCGGCGACCGAGCTTCATGGGCTACCGGCAAGGATCTTGCCGGACTTGGGGCGGCTAGTGCAGCGCTGGGCCACCTAGGGAGCGACAGGCCCCGGCGAGGATGCATTGTCTTGTCGGGGGAGCTCCCCATCGTACCCTCGATAGCGGTGCAACACTCCTATAAGGTGCGCCTACCGGAGCGAGCGTCTGGGGTCTTGCCGGAGCCTCCTGGCACACTCTCGACAATGGCGCATTGCCCCGGAGGGGTGCACTCACTGGAGAAGGTGCCAGAGGTCTTTGCCGGAGCCCTCGGTGCGTGCTCAATAAGCAACGCTGCACTCTGGGAGGAGGTGTATCCGCTGGAGCGTGTGGAGGTCCAGTGGCCCTGCTACCCTGGTCTTCATCCGAGCCGCTGCTGGCCCAGGTAGTCGCAAGCACGGTGGCTGCAAATCGATGAGTCGCCGCGGCCGCTCTTCCCTCGGAGGCCGTGGCGGTGGTGCTGATGATCGTACTGATGCCCCTATCTCCTTGTCTGGTTAGCGCAACTTCTTCTCCCCCCTTCCTGGCACGCCAGAGATGTTGTTGGGAACGAACACCTATGGGATCTCGAAGCGTCCCTTGTGGTTCGGCGGGTGAGACGGATGCACCCAGAGCAGACCAAACGGTCAGGGAACGATTTTTACCAAGGTTTGGGCCGCTCTGCCAACCATAATACCCTACTCCTGCTTTGTGTGTATTAATCTGGTCGAAGGTGATGAACTGTTAGCTGCGTCCTCGCTGAGTGACTCGCTATCCCCCTCATGCATGCCCATGGCCTCCTTTTATAGGTCAAAGGGGTCTGAAACAGTGCCAGCACAGGACTCCCACGGGGTGCACAGCTAAGCACAGTGTCTCTGGCGCCTAAGCAGGCGCATTAAATGCTTCGTGAGGTATCCCAGACCCTATGCGCCATGAGGCATAGACACATCCCCTCGACACTATTTTGCCATGTACCGTTCGACAGGCGTCGTGCGAACCGACACGTATTGAGCGGCGAGGGTCAGCTGGCCATTGCGCTGGCACATGGGCGCGTCTAGATCCTGTTGGGGGCGAACTGTACTAGAGCATTGCTAACAATCCCGGCAAGGGCCTTGCCGGGGCTTCGGTGGCCTCCCGTGGCAAGAATCTTGACGGGGGCTATCTCTTCGATTTTCTCGGCTTGTGGCCTTGGGTGTCTTTCTGGGCACACCCCCGGCAGCGGCGCAACACTCCGGAGAGGTGCTCTTGCCGGGGCTCTTTTAGGCCCCACCCCTATCTCGCCAGGGCTCTTTCCTTCTGGTCCTCTTGCATGCTGATCTAGGCGACTTCTCGATGGCTTTGCATCTGCTTTCTGTTGTCCCGGGCAGGCCTTGCCGCAGGCATGGCTACTACAGCCCGTTCACAAGTCTGAGGTGCTAAAAGCCCATTCTTTAGTGCACTAACACCGAGGCTGTGTCATTCAGACTCTCAGCAAACCACTACAGATGCAAGAGCAACGAAATCAGAGTACTCGAGCATATTGGTATGTTTGCAGTCGGCAGTGATTGACTTTCTTTCGGGAAGGTAGATTCAACTAATCGGATAATCATGAGCTCGGAGCTCCGAATGTCCAATCGGTGAGACGGGACGGATACCACGCGCACCGAGGTAAGGGCGAGCTGGTCACTTTCTTATGTTTACCCGAGTGATTGCGGGTCCTGTGAAGGGATAAGCGAGGAGAACGTTCGGTCCGCCTCGTCACACGCCATGGATACAGAATCCATTCGGGATATGAGGGGGAGCAGTTTTTCTGCCACTTTTTGAACTGATGGAGCATGCGCGGGCAGCAGATCTAGTGATGACGTGGTTAGTGGAGGTAGTGGAGCGGCACCCCAATTTTGCGCATGTGATGTCGTTGTCGTGCTACAGTGCACACCATCCTTGGGATTCTACGGATCTTCCTCGGGTTGGTGAAGTACTCGATAGGGCATCTTCCCGTTGGGTATTTAAAGCGCGAGGTGGATAGGAGAGGAAACCATGCTTCAGATCCGGGGTAATTCCATCCCCACTTCCAATTCTCGCCGTCGAAACCAAGAGCCGCCTGCCATCTCCGACGATTCCCTGCCTCGACTCCTCCGTTGTGCGGCATGGTAAAGGGAGCGACAGCGAAGGCCGAGCAAGCCAAGAATGGCTCGCACAGATCCTCTTCGAGCGCCAGTGTGCCCCCGCAGGGTTGGATCCAGGGCAACTGGATGCCGTCTCGAGTCTCAGATGGGCGGCTGTAGGAGCTGGAGAGCGAACGCGTGATTGCTCCAAGGAGCTGGCGACTGCCCGACGACGGTGAGCAGGAGCCCGCGCCCCAGGACGATGAGCAAGTGCTTCTCGTCACCCACATAGAGAGATGTTTTTTTTCTTCTGCACCCCTTTTTTCGAGCATTTCTTCGCTTCTTCGGTGCGCAACTCCACAACCTTCCCCCAACGCAGTCTCATACTTAGTTGTGTTTGTATCTTTGTGCGAGAACTTCCTCGGGTGCTATCCGAACTGGGGGTTGTTCAAGTGCGTGTTCACATGTCGGGTGATGATCGTGAACAAATCCTCTCCGTCGGGGGGGGAGAGACCAATGTGGTGCAGTTTTGTGGAGGTTTAGGCATACAGCTTAGCGGGAAAGTAGATTTCCCCAAATGAACTTTCCAGATTCGGTGAAGAACTGGCAGGATTCTTGGTTCTACTGCCATCACGTCCCACTCAGCGAGGGTCATTCGGTCCCTCCATCCTACACGGTTGATAGGATCCAGTCGGCTCCTTCCTTGACCGTGTCCAAGTAGGAGAAGACTGATGTAGATATCTTGGTGATAGTGTTGGTTGCTCTCTTGCACAAGGGAGTGAATGGATTGCTCCTCCTAGAAGTCTTCTTTCCATGTAGGATCCAGGCTCTCGAGGCCAGAGCACATCCGATGTGGAAGTATGAGGGGCCGAGTGACCCTACCTGTGTTCACCTAAGGAGATTGGGTCAGAGGAATTAGAAAATAAGCTCAAGGCCATTACGCTGGTGAGGGACAATCTCAGGGGCACCAGGTTGGTGCCTCCTTTCTCGCTGGAGCTGGCGCTGAATGAGGTAAGCCATCAAGCATGTGGGCCGAGTGAACTTCTTCGTTGCTTCAGTACCTATTTGTGATTTTGTTTTCTTCATTCTACAGGCTTTTACAAGGCTGGTCAGTTCTGTTCCGGCGGTTGACCGCACACCCATCGACGTGGAGAGCGACACTGAGCACCAGGACACTGATCACCCGAAAGGCTCGAAGGATGACAACGATGATGATGGCGATGACGAGGAGATGGAGGAGAGCGACGACGAAGACGGGGACGAGACGGAGTCTTCTTCGTCCGATGAGCCTCCGCCCGAGACCCGTTCCAAGGCATGCCAGGACCCTGGAGTCCATGCTGGCACCTTCAGGACTCCATCGATGGGGAAGTTGAGTGCGTCGACGAAGCCGAGTGCGTCGATGATGCCGACTCGCAGTTCCAAACAGGGTTGGGGCGAGCCCGAGGCATCATCGGAGAAGGTCGCCAAGCAGCCTAAGATCACGAGTTCCAAACCTTGGAAGGTTGTTCTGTTGTGCATCAAGGTTGATGTGCCCGTGGCCTCACCATAAGTATCCCCATCGAGTGATCCATCCCAGCTTGAGCAATGTCTACCTAGGATGATTGGATTTTTTTTGTTCCTTATGCAGGACTGATACCTCAGCCGCTTCGCTGGAGCCCAAGACCTATGACAAAGAGAAGGTTGATGTTGATGTCGCTTCATCCAAAGGTAACCCTTGAACTTTTCTGGTGATTCATTTGGGACTCTGGGTTTAGCCACATGATGGCCTTTCGAATGCTTTGTGAACATGTGCAGAGCCGCGAAATGTGATTGAACTCGACCCCGACGTCCCGTGTGCAGTTGGAGAAGTGTCGACACTGGCTCCGACTTCCAGCCGAGTGATTGTCAAGGCCAAGACTCCCATGGTGTAGGAGACCACCTTGATTGGGGCGTCACTCACACTAGGTCCGTTAAACACTCTGTCGCCTCTCCCCGAAGGCCGCAACATCTTCCATCTCCACCATACCCCGGAATATTTGGAGGGGGCGCGCAAGGAGGCCTTGGCCCAGCTGGACGTGATGGTTGGGCGGCTTAAGGAGGTGTATGACGCGAGTGAAGCCGCGACAAAGAACATTCTGGTGAGTCCTTCACATACGCATTTGTTTCTGTGTCAGGTCCCGAGAGGCTATCCCGAGTGAGCATGCTCGGAGGCACACCCACTAGGTGTTGGCTTTTAGTGGGGGCGCGCTGACCACACCCACTGCGTGTAGTCCCCGAGGGTACCTTCGACTGATGCAGTCGGCGGTAGTCTCAGTTTCCTTTTCTGATCAACAGAGGCTGGTAGAATCTCAGTTTCCCTATCTGATTGACAGTGGCTGGTAGAGTGCGGAGCCCATCTATTTCCTCTATTCCTCCAGTGGGGGCACGCTGAGCGCACCCACTGGGTGTAGTCCCCGAGGCTACCATCGACTCAAGCAGTCGGTGGTAGTCTTGGTTTTCTTTGTTTGTTCGATAGAGGCTGGTAGGGTGCAGAGCCATTTTCTCTCCTCTATCTCTCTAGTGGGGGTGCACTTAGCGCACCCACTGGGTGTAGTCCCCGAGGCTACCGTCGACCGAAGCAGTCGGCAGTAGTCTTAGAGTTATGATATTGTATTCTGCTTTACTTGTGTTTGTTGATGGTGGATTGCTTGTGGGCCCACAGCCATGATGATGCTGTGGAGAAAGAGTTGCAGGAACTCAGAATGAGCCTCGATGCAAAAAAGCCAAGAATAAGCGACTCGAGCAGGAGAAACACACAACAGACAGTAAGCTTTCGTTGTCCAACTCACACCTACTTCAATTCTCTTTCCTATCCGACTAAGGTTATCTTGTCAGATCACCTTTTTGAGAGGTTGAAGAATTCCATTTCTTTAGTTACCATGAAGGATGCCCTCGAAAAGAGGGATGAAGAGCTCGCGTCGGCTTGGAAGGAGGCCAAGCAGAAGACCACACGGCCGAAACCAATCTTAAGACGGTCGGGTCACTCGAAGAAGAGAATCGGCTTTTGAAGGTTGGTGTGAAGTAATTTACTGTGGATCTTTCCGAGGTGAAGATGCACTATGCCGAGTGGGAGGCCAAATTTGAGAAGGTTGCTGCCAAGAAAGCTGAGATGGACAAGTTCATTGTGGACTTCAGTGTGGAACACTACGAGAAGCTTAAAGGTATGTTAAGCGTCTGAATGCTTCCCCACGGCCAATTTGCAATTTCCGAGTGATGTTTTCTCATCTTTTTGTTTTCTCACTGAATTCAGCCTTCTCCATTGATGTCGAAGAAGAGACGACACAAATAGAGAAAGAGCTTCATACCAAGAGAGGGCTTCTAAAGGACAGTTCTGCCTTGGCTCTCCTCGGGCTGGAGGCTCGCGTCGATTACGTATTGATCAGTTTCAAATGGCTTCAATCGGCCGTTGGGGAAATAGACCAGGAGAAAAAACCCGATGTTGCACCCTTGAAGGACGCCTAGACCATCGTGAATCGTGTGAAGGCCATCCCCAATGAACTCAAGTCCTGGAAGAAGTCATCGGCGAGGGTCGGAGCCGACATTGCACTTTCACTAGTCCGCATCCATTGTAAAGGGGTGGATGAAGATAAGTTGAAGAGTGTCTGGGTCATCAAACGGAAAAGCACCAACTTCGAAGACTTCATGGAGATGTTTATGGCGGCCGCCACTCGGATTGCGGAAGGGGTCGACCTTGACACCTTCGTGGAAGTAGTGGAACCTTTAGCCTCCGACTGATGCTCAGAAGAAAAACATTTAAGTTTCAGTTCGCCTCGGGATGCCGAGTGGTTTTATGTAACCCCAAACTATGAGTGGGTCTTCACCCCTCTCTCATGCGCACCTTTTGTTGAACTTTATTCCATTTATCCATATTTGAGTTTCAATCTTATTTGCTTCGTCATCTTTATTTGGGGTCACTTTACTCGATCGAAAGTTGATTCGCATCCAAGTCCCCGAGTTGGAAGTTTTCCTCACTTGAGATCATTTTTGACTTAGGCGAAAGTTGGTCCGCACCTTAGCCCCTGAGTGTGGAAGTTGTCCTCACTCAATATAGTTTTTGACTTAGGTGAAAGCCGGTTCGTAGCTAAGCCCCCGTGTGTGGAAGTTGTCCTCACTCGGGATCATTTTTGACTTAGGCGGAAGATGGTTCGCAGCTAAGCCCCCGAGTGTGGAAGTTGTCCTCACTCGGGATCGTTTTTTACTTAGGCGAAGCTGGTTCGCAGCTAAGCCCTCGAGTGTGGAAATTGTCGTCACTTGGGATCATTTTTCACTTAGGCGAAAGCTAGTTCGCAACTAAGCCCCCAAGTGTGGAAGTTGTCCTCACTCGAGGCAAGTTTTACCCTAGGTAAAAGCGGATTCTCTGCTAAGGGATGATTGTTTTGTTCATCTTGGCGTCCAAATGAATATCTTGCCTTCATTCAAAACCACTTTAACTTAGGCGAAAGCTGGTTCGCATCTAAGCCCCCGAGTGTGGAGGATGTCCCCACTCAGGGAAGCGTTTACCTTAGGAAAAACAGGTCTGCTACGAAGAAATGATTGTTCTGTTCATCCTAGCGTCTTAATGAAGATCTTGCCTTCATTTGGAACTGCTTTAACTTAGGCAAAAGCTGGTTCACAGCTAATCCCCCGAGTGTGGAGGTTGTCCCCACTCGGGGAGGGTTTGCCTTAGGCGAAACAAGTTCGCTACCAAGAAATGATTGTTCTGTTCATCTTGGCATCCGAATTAAGATCTTGCCTTCATTTGGAACCGCTTTAACTTAGGCCAAAGCTGGTTCGCAGCTAGGCCACCGAGTATGGAGGTTGTCCCCACACAGGAATGGGTTTACCTTAGGTGAAACAGGTCCGCTACGAAGAAATGATTGTTGTGTTCATCTTGGCGTCGAATGAAGATCTTGCCTTCATTCGAGCCGCTTTAACTTTGATGAAAGCTGGTTCATAGCTAAGCCCCGGAGTGTGGAGTTTGTCCCCACTTGAGGAAGTGTTTACCTTTGGAGAACTAGGTTCGCTACCAATAAATTATTGTTTTGTTCATCTTGGCATGTGAATGAAGATCTTGCCTTCATTCAGAACCACTTTAACTTAGCTGAAAGCTGGTTCGCAGCTAAGCCCCCGAGTGTAGACGTTGTCCCCACTTAAGGAAGGATTTACCTTAGGCGAAACAGGTTTGCTGCCAAGAAATAAGTGTTTTGTTCATATTGGCGTCCAAATGAAGATCTTGCCTTCATTCGGAACCGCTTTAACTTAGGCGAAAGCTGGTTCACAGCTAAGCCCCCGAGTGTGGAGGTTGTCCCCACTCGGGGAAGGGTTTACCTTAGGCGAAACAAGTTCGCTACCAATATGAAACGATAGTTCTTGTGAACTTTCTGATGGTCTTGCCAATCTTGGTATCTGAATGACGAACATGTCTTCATTCACAACCGTTTTACCTTAGGCGAAAGCTCGTTCGCACCCCCGAGCATGGAGGTTGTCCGTTCCCGGGGCAGGTTTTACCTTAAGTGAAAGCGGATTCGCTGATACACCCACTAGGGGCGTGTTTCACCGGAGTGAAGAATTTGTGAATAGTTTAAGAAAATAAGCAATTTATTCTTCTGATCATCCGGATGCATTACAGGAATGAAAAGGGTAAGTTCTATGTGTAGAACTTGTGGAGCAGGTCCGTGTTCTAGGTCTTGGGCTCTTCCACGTCATCATCGAGGCTGTACAACCGATAAGCTCTGTTGTTCAGAACTTTGGAGATTGTGTATGGCCTTTGCCATGGAGGTGCCAGCTTGTGGGGTTTTTGTTGGTCCAGTCGGAGGACCAAATACCCCTCTTGAAACGCTCGGCCCCTCACTTGCTTGTCATGGTAGCGTTGCAGGTCTTGCTGGTACAATGTGGACCGAATGAGGGACAACTCTCTCTCTCTCTCTCTCTCTTCCTCTTGGAGATCCAAACTGTCTTGGCGTGTTGTTTCGGCTTCAGCTTCATTGTATTGCTCCACTCGGGGAGAGTTGTCATGTAAGTCACTCGACAGAATGACTTCCGACCCATATACCATGAAGAATGGAGTATGCTTGGTTGAATGATTCAGAGTCGTTCACATACCCCACGGGACGGATGGTACTTCTTCTACCCATGCGCATGTGGCATATTGAGATCTCTCATTACTCGGGGTTTCAATCCCTGAAGTATCATACCATTCGCTCGTTACCCCTGCCAATTCGACTGTGGATGAGCCACGGAGGCATAATTAACCCAAGTGCCTTGGGAGTGACACAACTCGTGGAACTCCTCCGAGTCTAAGTTAGTTCCATTGTCCGTGATTGTATCATGAGGGACTCCAAATCTGAAGATGATCTTCCAAATGAAGCTGGCGGCAGTCGCTGCGTCCAAGCTTTTGATGGGTTTAGCTTCGACCCACTTGGTGAACTTATCCTCCGCAACTAGCAGGCGGGTGAATCCACTCGTCCAGGTGCACAGGGGGCCGACCATGTCGAGGCCCCACATGGCGAATCACCAAGTGAGTGGAATCGTTTTCAGCGCGGATGCAGGCTTGTGCGACTAATTCTTTTAGAACTGGCATCCAATGCACAAATCGACCAAGTCTTTTGCTGCCTCATTGGCTCGGAGCTAATAAAAACCTGCTTGGAAGGCCCTGGCCACCAGGGTCCGAGAGGACGCATGTTGTCCATAGGTTCTTGAGTGGATCTCGTGTAAGATCTTTAGTCCTTCCTTTGGGGAAATGCACTTTTGAGTGACTCTTGTAACACTCTTCTTGTATAGTTTGTCTCCAAAGACTTCAAAAGCTTTAGACCACCAAACGATTTGACGGGCTTCCTCTTCGTCTTCGGGGAGCTCTTGGAAGAGCAGGTAAGCCAGATAAGGTTGTGTCCACTCGGGCGTGATGACCAACATCTCATGGACGAGGTCAACCACGGCCGGGACGTCAATCTCGGTCAGATTAGACAGACCGACCGTTTGCGGGAGCTCTTCTATGAAGGGATCTTCCTTGACTGAGGGGGCGTGTAAACATTCGAGGAACACGCCCTTTGGAATGGTTTTACGAGTGGACCCGATCTTTGCCAAGTCATCAGCAGCTTGATTCTTGGCTCGGGGCACGTGGTGCAGTTCTAACCCTTCGAATTTTTCTCCAGTTTCCTGACTGCGCTACAATAGACTGTCATTGCTGGGCTTCGAATGTCCCATTCCTTCATTACTTGATTAACAGCGAGAATAGACCATCAAACGGAGAATGCCGGGTGAGATGCCCATGCGGAGCCCGTACAAGAGGGCCTCGTGCTCGGCCTCGTTGCTAGATGAATCGAAGTGGATTTGGAGCACATAGTTCAGTCGGTCTCCCTTGGGGGAAACGAGAACCACTCCAGCCCCTGAGCCGAGGAGAATTTTGGATCCATCGAAGAACAAGGTCCAGTGCTCGGAGCCGGCTGTCGGGGATATACCCCGCGGTGTAATCCAGCTTGAAGTATGACCTGGTCGAACTTGGCGACTCACTCATGACCCAGTCGAGCTTGGTGACCCACTGGTGACCCGGTAGGCGGGTCAGACGAATGACAAGACTGAAGGCCCAAGGCTCAGCGTGCAGCTCGGCATAAGGCATCTCATAAAGAGGCCAGGAGGGTCGTCTCACAAAGAAGGCCCAAGAAGAGGAAAGACTAACTCACAAAGGAAACAAGACCCGGATTAGGATTCAAAAGAGATTAGTCCTATTCCTATTCCTAGTAGGACACTACATGTAAACCTACCCCTTCCACCTGTATAAAGAGGGGTAAGGCACCCCAAGAGGGACAAGGTAGGTTGAGCCATGACAAGTTCAAGTCATTAAAGATAGACAGATTAGACACCCTCGAGATGAGAGGTAGCAAAACAGGACCCTTGTAATCGAGATCATCCTCATTATCAGTACACACAAAGCAGGACGTAGGCTTTTACCTCCATCGGAGGGGACGAACCTGGGTAAACTCGTGTCTCTCGATTCCGGCCAACCCCTCTCAAGCCGCCACATAGTTGCGATGGATCCACACCGAAGTCCTTGCACGAGGACATATGCTGTGATAAAAACCACAGCATTTGGTGCCCACCGATCACGTGAGTAACATATCTTGAGATGTATCCAGAAACCGACTCCTGAGGTAGATATCTGGAGCCGGAGCTGGGCACGGATTCGTTATCGTGCCTGCGCCACGCCATGGCCCGTCACGCTCGTCGCGCCGTGAGCAGCTGTCGTGCCATGGCTGCCTCCGCGGCCTCCACCGCAACCTCCACCTTGCCTCGGATTTGTCGACAACTGTGGGGACCCCGACTTATGAGTCGAGATCGCCGAATGAACGTGCTCAATGATCCCAGAGATCAATGCTCACCGGACACACAGATACTAAATATTAAGAGTCTTAGATCCATACATATCGTTTGATACAACAAATGGCCACTGCAGTCAAGTCATATATAGGGCCTTGAGGGCCAATACACCAAACTGGACCAATAGCGGAAATATTGGTCGAAAGCGTGAACCCATGCCATCAGCCTTAACCTACAGGCACTCTGACTCGGAAGCGTCCTAGCTCGCAAGAACGTCACCGAGTTACTCTTCACCAAATCCTGTTTTCTCATACCTGGTCAATGAAATAACCAGTGTCTTAATGAGTACTTTTGATTGTACTCGCAAACAGCCCATGATATGAACAATGCAAGTGAAGGATAACAATAACATGCTTCTTTGGTGGATATCTACTTGGTGGTAAGTAAACATGATCACGGGTATGCATCATAAGTTAAGAACTACTTTTGAAGTACGGGTTACAGATATCAATATTTCTGTCGAGGGCTGAACCATCCGGGTTCACCCTATATGCCAACTCACTAAACTTGGTCATATCATCACTTTCATAAAAACACCATATAACACATACGCACACACACTTGATTTATGCGGAAACAACCGGACGTAGTTTAAGCAGGATTACCCAACTGTCCTTGACCGTGGACTCGGCTATTCGAATAGTTTTACCTTCTGCACATGTAGTACGCTCGACCCATGAGATCCGGGAAACTTCCATGTCATCCACAACTCGCGGTATATAACATACCCGAGGTAAGTACCCGATCAATGCCTTTCCCCTGACTATACTAGACAAAGAGGTCCACTCGATTGGTACCCAGCCCACATGGTGTACGTCTTACGAGCACCAACTCTAGACAATATCAACCATGCGGGGACCAACGGTGTGCCTGGAACACGTAAAAACGGCATAGTCGCCCTACCTGGCACGACCCCATCACGAGAGTGAGCACACATCACTCCCGCCACTAGTAATGTGGCTCTTTGCTTGCACCGACCAGAGTAATCAACACAGCCCCGTCCCATAAAGGGGTAACGTGGTCATACATGTAAGGTTGGGATGGTCGACACATCATAAATCTATTTCCATTTCTGAAAACATACTCACGCAAATACCCGGTGCACCACTTCACCAAAGGTGGCCACCTAACTCATCATCACCCTCGGGCATTAGTGGCACCCGACGGGGTTTTCATAAGTCTTTGATTTATATCAATAACATGGTCATGCTACTGTTACTCTAGCTTTACTTGTCAACATGATACAAGCATGACACTCATAGGTAGTAGGATCAAGCTTAATGCATGTTCTCCGGAGGATCCATCGGTAACATCACATCAATGATTTACCAGCACTTATGATCATATGCAACGGAAATACTTGTTATACTAACATGCAATTAACGTATGCCCAGTCATGGTCAAAGGGTTGCTTTCCTTTGCTCACATAAGTCCTCGGGGTCTTCAAGGTCTTCCGCTCCAACTCCGAGTACTCCGTCTACCCGTCAACTATCGTCGGAAACAACCACGGTAGGCCACACAGTGGGCAAAAATAAAAGTTCTACATAAATAGAAGTTATATTTTTCTTGGACCTCTATGCTCATAAGAAAAATATCAGAGGCCTTCCATGGTAGGTTTGGATCATCAAAGAATTTTGAATGGACAAATGGAGTAATAGGGGATTCTTTATGAACCCCACAGAAAATATTATGATAAAAATGACTGGAGGCACTCATTTAATAGAGAGAAATTTTAGAAATATTTAGGAAGTTGTTTCACTGGATTTGAAGTTGGGATGAATATTCTAGGAATTTTCTAATATGGAATAAATAGCAATAGGAAGCTATTTATTTAATACAACAGAATAAAGTCAGATAAAAATGTTGACCAAGGCTTAAAAAATGGGGCATGATATAATAAGTCTCGGGAAATTGCAATCACTCCAATTGGAGTTGAGTTGAGTCCTCTAGGATTTTCACAAAGTGGGGCTGAATATATCCAGATTTGTATTTTAATAAATACACCACAGAAAGTTGCTTTGGGAAAATTTACAACGCAACTATTGGGATAGCCCTGAATTTTAGGAACCTGCAGGAGTTTGAATCAAACAATTTGGAGTTAGAATGATTTTTGAATGGATTTTTGAAGTTCTACAAAAAGAGAAAATCAGAAAAGGGCTTCAACCCCACGAGCTATCCTGCGCCCAGTGCGCTGAAGAGGAGATGGGATGGCCCAGCCGCGCTAACTGGCGCCAGAGGAGGCCACGCGGAAAGCGCCCAGGAGCAATTACGCTTTCAGCGCAGGGACGCGCAGACGGAGCAAGCCGTCTCCACTTAACTTGTCAGCGGGGCCGGGCAGCTGCCTCTTGGCCGACAGATGGGCCCAGGGAGAAATGGGGCCCGCGGGACAGGAGCTTCTTCCTCCTCCCGCTTGTGTCGACTTGGAGGTGAGCCGAAGGCGCTGGTGCCTCTTTAGCCACGCCATGCGCTGCGCTCGGCAAGGCCTGGCCTCCCGGAGCCTCAGCGGAAGGCAGCGACCTGGAGGGGAGGGCTCCATGCGCCGAGGGAGGACCTGGTCGCGGCTAGCCCCTGCCATGGCGTATGCGGCCTAGGCGACATGGTCAGGGCGTCGTGGCCACCAAGGAGGAAGGAAAGCTACGGGGGAGGGCTCATGGATGCAAGGGAACCCCATGGCACGGCTCAGAGGAGGAGGGGACGCCCGACGTGCTCGAATTTGAGCCGAGTTTGCCAGAGCTCCTTCGACCATGGTGGGGAAACAAGGGCACGGGAGCAAGATTGGGGGCACAGGGGCATTCGAAGGAGAGAGGAGGATCTGAGGAAAGCCAGAGAGGGCTCGGGGAAGAGGAAATAAGAGGGGGGGAGAAGAGAGAGCTCGGGAGCTCTTGGAGCTTCCTCGTGCATGGATGCCACGCGTGCCTGAGGAAGCTTGGAAGCTTGCTGATGATGGGGAGTGGTTTGAACGGTCAAAAGAAGGCTCTGAGACATACTGAGACAAATTGGTTCGGCTAGAAATGGACTGGAGGAAAGAAACAAGATGCAGAGCACCATTTCTGCACTCCAGGGAGGTGGTCACCACCCCACTTGGTGTCCTGGGCCATCCCTTGGCCAGGCCAAGGTGTGAAACATGCAAGGCATGCATGCCACAGTGCACTGGTAGAGTTTGGACAGATATGAAGCTGGATTGAATTGGTTTTGACTGAGATTAACATTCCATCAGGAAACTAAGGGCTGATAAAAGTGGTTTTCACAGGAAGGAAATTGAGGTGAAACCTTGTCTACCAGTCTTATACATGGAAGGACTATAACAATGCCAAGTTTGACATCAGGCAGAGGTGTGTAGCTAGTACTTGTTGTACAAAGCTACATTTCTGCCATAAATCAACTTGTAGATGTGCTGCTCATTTTTCCTACATGATCATGCCATCTATTGGTTTTAAGTGATGCCTTGGGATGGTAGGGATCCTTTGGAAAGAGACGGAATCTTTGGCTTAAGCAGAAGTGGGGCAAGAGGGGTAAAGATGGTGATCCTAGGGTGAAAATGAGAAGTAGTTACATGGAGCCTCTCTCCAATAATTGACCAGTGGCCATGGAAATGTTACTCGAGGTAAAATATAACTATATGAATCTGAGGTAGAACGTTGAGCTCAAGGGTTAAAGTGGAAGGGGGCAAAGTAGCCATTAAAGTGAATGCACACAAGGTGTTTGATAAGTGGCAGAGCAACCAAATGGACTCCAATGGACATGAAAATTAACAGGATCAAATAATAGGTAAAACTATGCTTGCACACCAAATTTGGGATTTGGTGGAGAAGGTTTCAAATATAGACTTGGAAAACCCATGAAAGGGGTAGAAATGGCTTTGTGCTTACAATTCCATTCAAATAAATTCCCACAAATCCAATATTTGGTGTGGGGGGCTTGTGTGAGCATTAAGGCATGCACAAAAAGTTTGGGGTTAATGGGAGAAACTTTATAATGTAAAGTTTCCCAAAGTCAGAAATCAACACAAAGGGTTTTGAGGGGCTTGGGACAAGTTCTTCTATTCTCCTTGATGCACTACTTGGTGTGGATGCATTATTGGAGTATCAAAACATGTCCACCAAATTTGAGCACAATTAGAGATATTTGACAATGTAGAGTTTCTCAAATTTGGATCTGGACAGATAGGGGTTTAGAATAATTAGGGGAGTCATATCAACTTGGATTGGGATGAAACTTGGCAAGATCATCAAACATATCATAAGTGACATGCTAGAATTTTACTGGAATTTATTGAGAATATTTCTTGTAGAAATATTCCAAAACCTTGAAATAGGCACGAAAAGTTTTGAAGGGGTTTGCCCAATATTTTGAACATGACCATGTGTTGAAACTCATATATATGGAATATATATGCACACTGAGTTTCCCTAAAATTTCTCAAATACTTTGAAAGCAATAAAAATAACTTTCCTTCATAAGAGACCATTTCTGGCCTCACAGAAAGGCATTTAAATAAAATAATAAAATAACTTTTAAAATAATAATATTGTGGTTTTTGGAAGACATTTTGATAATGGGTTTTAAATAAAATATTTGGTGCAAAACAAATTCCCTAATTTGAGGACTTGTAGTTCAAACCTCATTTTAGGGGTTTTGAAAGCATAATTCAAAGAAATGGATTTTGGTGAAAATAATGTTTTGTAAAAATAGTTTATGGTCCTAAACACATGGCATGATCATTAGGGACGAGTTTTGTGCTAAGGAGGTGAGTCTGGAGAATAGCAAGAATTATTGAGAATCAACACAAACATACCAGCAAGCAAGCAAACAACAATCACTTCAAGCATCACAAGCATTCTCAAAAAAATTAAATTGGTCCTAATTTTTGAAATAAGTTAATTAGTCAGGAAAGCTAAACAGAGGGTGTGACAGACCTTACCCCCTTAAGAAAATCTCGTCCCCGAGATTTGTTAAGGCGATTGCAAGGGTCTGCTTCGGCTATGCTGCTAAACACAACAATAGCAATTCATTCCAAACACACGGTCTGGCATGGTCACCTCAAGAGTGCCACTTATTGGTGCACCTGCATTCCACGAAGGTGTCGGAGGAAGGGAAATTGAAATACCTGATTGCTAGTCGTACCTGGTGCTGGCACCCACTCCGGCTGACAGGTGGGCCCAGGGGTCGCCGTCAGCCTCTTCTTCCTCCTCTTATTCTTCTTTCCTCGGTGAGTCCCATGTGCTGCGTCCACTTGCGGTGCCTAGGTTCTAGGGTATCCGGGGCCGCCCTACGGGTGTGCGCGGTGAGCCAACTGTCGGCATAGCGAGCACGCACCTCGCGGGCTTGGGCATGTCGACACTGCTCTGGGATTCCGAGCGAGCATCGACGGTCGAACGGCAAACGGGGCTGGTGGCCTTGCCATTGGCTCATCGAGCCTGGCTACAAATGGCCAGGGAGTCCTTCTCGTTCTCCCACCCGGCCTCGTCCCTTGCTACTGCTCTGGTCTTCTTCCTCCTTATTCTTCTCCTTGCAGGTGCTCGAGGAGGGATGCCAATGGCAGACGAAACCCCGGGGTGGCTCATAATCCTCTTGTCCGGAATGGTGGCGTTGCTGGTCGAGGTCTCGACGTTGTACTGTGTGATCGTCCATGATGATCGTCATGATGCTGCTCCCTGCACGGCAGCTCTCTGTGGCGGAAGGGTTCAAGATGATTAGGCAACTGCTTAGTGTACGTGTGGTGTTAGTGTGTTAGCGGTGTCTCCGCGAATAAACACATATGTTGTTTCTTCTTACGAAGGAACCAAGGTGTGCCATTATGGCAAGTGGTTAGGTGTTGATGTGTGTGTGGCCGTGAACGTAGTCGTGGTCCAGGTGAAGGTTGCTCCCGGTGCGTCTGTCCTTGCTGGTCTTATTGTCTTGCATGTCATAGCCGGCGTAGTTGACGTAGGAGCTACAATAAAACATGTAGTTTCTTCTCTGTCTTCGTGGCTCCTTGACCATGTTGATGCTTCATCATGCTTGTGGAATCATCTTCGGTTGCCGGAGGGTTGCAGTATGTGGAGTCGGTGGCTCATCTAAACAGAACTGAGGTGCTCGTCCTCTTACCGGGCGAATAAGTATGTTATCTGCGAGGACAACAACATAGTTTTCCCAAGCATCACATAAGCACAGTGCTTATGAGACAGGTGAGGGGAACGCGATCTCGCTATGGGCGGGGTACTGGCCATATTCCAGTGACTTAGAGTCGTTTTCTATGGTCGTAATCCGTCCATCTTGTGACTCGGTGAAGCTTAGGGTCTCAAGGAACTTAGGATGTGGGTGAACAGTTATTATCTTATCTCTAAGCACATTCCTTAGATGCCAATAGTTTGACCTCTAACTTGGGATGACATCATCCTATTTCATCAAAGATACCATCTCATATGGGTCATCTCCACACTGCTCATGCTAGTCAACTCCGGGGTTGAGGGGAGAACTAAACTCAAACACTACGAGTATGGTCTAGCTACGATGCACATGCATTCTTATGGAAGAACCTCGGGAAGGCCTGCAAGCTCCTAAGCTTGAATTTAAGACACCACAAATCTAGATGTCCCGCCAGATCATCCAATTGACAGGGTACTACATTACTATATCAGGAAACACATAGTATACCAATCCAATATTTTGTTTCCTTTCTACGAATCCGATCAATCATTTCTGGACCCATCACTCCTACAAATCCAGTATTGATGGGGTTCTACATAATCTCTTAGAGTCCTCATAATTCACATATTACTGCAAGGTTTACTCACAATATATCCACCAACTTCCAATATTATGGCCATCTAATCTCCAAGGCCAGTTCACATAGGTTCATAAATCAATTCGACAACCCCAAGTATACGCACTCGTTATATACCGAGAAACGTGGTATCACGATTAAGATCATCAGGCTAAATCCAATTCACTCCGAACCATGTGGCCTCATATATCATTAATAGTCTGTCGGGTCTACCTATTTAAATCCAAACTCAAGTCCAATAAGAACTCTTGCTTGATACTCCAAGTCATTTTCGTAAAAGCAGCAAATCATGCCAACTACTTTCTAAAGTCATGTATACCACCAAGAATTTATTGTTCACGATCATAATCGTCCTACTAAATCCAACCTTACTCCAGGAATGTGTAGGTTATGCTACTATATCAACTTGTTCCACCAAGTTCATCTACCTTTATAAGGGTATTATGATCTACCAAGATAATCTAGCTGTATCTTCAAGACAACTATCATCATACAACAATCTTTAGTCTAATACTATATATCCGAGAACGGTCCTACTTATAGCATTAGGGTTATGGTTCTAGCTTAAGACTGAAGGATACTTGTTCACTGTGATCACTTGTTCCAAAAGGAACCCGGTGCTAACCAGGGGTTTATCGGGGATCTCCAAGTATTTTGGCAAGTCCGTGTATTAAACACGTAACCAGAAAATTGAGCCAGAAAGGCTTGTAGAGGTTAGTCCGTTCTAGAGAGGGTTTCCGATCTTGAGGGAAAAGCACAACTCCTACGGGTTGCGTGTGGTTAAGCATGGTACGGTCAGTGTCTTCAGTGTCAGCTATCCATCAAAGTGGATCCTCGGTACATCTTGTCTTGCTGGTCTTCAGTTGTCGAGAGGGGTGAAAGAGAGAGAGAGAGATTAGCATAGAGGGGAGTGCCTGAGGGGTGCTACAATGCGAGTGCAACCAAACAAGCGTTGAAAAATCAACTCAAACAAGTGTCAAAATCTTTTGGAGCATCAAGATAAGACAGGTGATATAACCGCATGCTTGTTGCTCAAGCAAAAGTGCGACTTATATCAAAGCAAAAACAACAAAAACAAACAACACACAACATGGTCCATCCGAACCATTTCACGGACTCAACTTCGCATAGGGGATTTATGACTCATCCTACCCTAGGGTTCTCAGACTTGAAAGTCGTGCTTGCTTCATGCTTTGGAGAGGAGTCCGCTAAGTCTTCTGGACCTTCTCATGGTGTTGCCACGTCTCTTGTTGTTGCTCGTCGAACGTCTCGGGTTGAGTCGAAAGAATCATTGATGACTTCTCGTCTGGGGAGGTTCTGACAAAGGTGGTTCTTCATGGCTGTCATTGACAGGGTCTTCTGTTGTTTTACAATCTTTTCCTGGTATGCATGTCTTCTGAGGCTGCGAGAGTTCCAAGTGGACAACTTCATGCAATGATATTTACAAGACATGATAGAGTTTCGACCAGTCAGTCACTTGGATCGCAATATTGACACCTAGAGCGGGGGATGAAGAGAACCGTTTTCCTGCTCACTAAGGTGAGGCGGACCAATGGCGAGGTTCTCATCCACCGGTGGTCGTCGACACAATCTTAATATTGACAGGGTTACTCTATTAATGATGTAGATCATGGTCTTGCACATAAAATGTCATGATCATCGTAGGTGGAAGTGGCATCACTCTGGATCAGTGCCGAGGGTGTTGCCATCTCTTAAGCCTCGTTGTCCTTGTTCCTCTTGGAGGTACTTCCGTTGGTGTCCCCTGGTCGTAGTGTTGTCATCCTGGTCCTTCAGTGCATGGATGGTCGCTTGGAAAGATTGATTCCTTCCAAGTTGCCCAAGAGGTTTTTAAGTAATCCCATGGTCAGGAATAAGGGTGCTAGCGGCTATTTGCAAGTTTGAAGATGTAGACGAGGGATGTCAAGAAAATATGAGTGGGAGTGCTAAGGAAAAACCTTGCTTCTTTTGAAATTTAGGAGAGGTGAGAAATCTAAAGGTTTATAAATACTTTTGGAGAGTCTCGAAAGCAGTTTCATCCTAATTAACGTCCGTGCTAACTAAGGGCTTCCTGCAGCAGTATGGCTCTGATACCAGCTCTGTGGGGACCCCGACTTACAAGTCGAGATCATCGAATGATCGTGCTCAGTGATCCCAGAGATCAATGCTCACCGAGCTCACAGATACTGAATATTCTGAGTCTTACATCCATACATATCGTTTGATACAACAAATGACCACTGCGGTCAAGTCATACATATATAGGTCCTTGAGGGCCAATACACCAAACTGGACCAATAGCGGAAATATTGGTCGAAAGCGTGAACCCATGCCATCAGCCTTAACCTATAGGCACTCTGACTGAGAAGCATCCTAGCTCGCAAGAACGTCACCGAGTTACTCTTCACCAAATCCTGTTTTCTCATACCTGGTCAATGAAATAACCAGTGGCTTAATGAGTACTTTTAATTGTACTCACAAACAGCCCATGATATGAGCAATGCAAGTGAAGGATAACAATAACACGTAGTTTAAGCAGGATTACCCAACTGTCCTTGACCGTGGACACGGCTATTCGAATAATTTTGCACTCTGCAGAGGTAGTACGCTGGTACCACGAGATCCAGGAAACTTCCATGTCATCCATGACTCGCGGTATATAACATACCCGAGGTAAGTACCCGATCAATGCCTTTCCCGTGACGATACTAGACAAAGAGGTCCACTCGATTGGTACCCAACCCACATGTTGTACGTCTTACGAGCACCAACTCTGGACAGTATCAACCATGCGGGAACTAACGGTGAGCCTGGAACACGTAAAAACAGCATAGTCGTCCAACCTGCCGCGACCCCATCACAAGAGTGACCACACATCACTCCCACCACTAGTAATGTGGCTCTTTGGTAGCACCGACCAGAGTAATCAACACAGCCTCGTCCGTAAAGGGGTAACGTGGTCGTACATGTAAGGTTGGGATGGTCGACACATCACAAATATATTCCCATTTCCGAAACAATACTCACACAAATAACTGGTGCACCACTTCACCCAAAGTGGGCACCAAACTCATCATCACCCTCGGGCATTAGTGGCACCCGACGGGGTTGTCATAAGTCTTTGATTTATACCAACAACATGCTCATGCTACTGTTACTCTAGCTTTACTTGTGAACATGATACAAGCATGACCCCCATAGGTGGTAGGATCAAGCTTGATGCATGTGCTACGGAGGAGCCATCGGTAACATCACATCAATGATTTACCGGCACTTATGATCATATGCAACGGAAATACTTGCTATACTAACATGCAATCTAACATATGCTCAGTCATGGTCAAAGGGCTGCTTGCCTTTGCTCACATAAGTCCTCGGGGTCTTCGAGGTCTTCCGCTCCAACTCTGAGTACTCCGTCTACCCGTCAACTATCATCGAAAACAACCACGGTAAGCCACACAGCAGGCTGGAATAAAATTGCTACATAAATAAAGTTGCTCTGGAAAATGTGCAAAGCACCTATTTGGATAGCCCTAAATTTTAGGAACCTACAATAGTTTGAATCAAACAATTTGGAGTTAGAATGATTTTTGAATGGATTTTTGAAGTTCTGCAAAAAGAGAAAATCAGAAAAGGGCTTCAACCCCAGGAGCTATCCTGCGCCCAGGGCATTGAAGAGGAGATGGGTCGGCCCAACTGCACTAGCTGGCGACAGAGGAGGCCACGCCGAAAGCACCCAGGAGCAAATACACTTTCAGCGCGGGGATGCACAGACGGAGCAAGCCGTCTCCACTTAACCTGTCTGCGGGGCCCGGAGCTACCTCTTGGCCGACAGATGGGTCCTGGGAGAAATGAGGCCCGTAGGACAAGAGCTTCTTCCTCCTCCTGCATGCGTCGACTTGGAGGCGAGCCAAGGGTGTTGGTGCCGCTTGAGCCACGCCCGACGCTGCGCTCGGCGAGGCCTGGCCTCCCGGAGCCCCAGGGGAAGGCGGCGACCTGGAGGAGAAGGCTCCACGCGCCCAGGGAGGACCTGGTCGCGGCCAGCCCCTGCCATGGCGGATGCGGCCTGCAGCGACGGGGGCACGGTGTCGTGGCCACCAAGGAGGAAGG
The DNA here is from genome assembly GCF_904849725.1 of Hordeum vulgare subsp. vulgare. Classification (NCBI taxonomy): domain Eukaryota; kingdom Viridiplantae; phylum Streptophyta; class Magnoliopsida; order Poales; family Poaceae; genus Hordeum; species Hordeum vulgare. The sequence continues at coordinate 321,276,499 of NC_058524.1, read as the reverse complement.
GGAGCTACGTGGGAGGGCTCACAGAAGCAAGGGGAACCACATGGTGCGGGTCAGATGAGGAGGGGACGCCCGACGTGCTCGAATTCGAGCCGAGGTCGCCGGAGCTCCTTCGGCCATGGCGGGGAAACAAGGGCACGGGAGCGAGATTGGGGGCAGAGGGGCATTCGAGGGAGAGAGGAGGATCTGGGGAAAGCAGCAGAGGGCTTGGGGAAGAGGATATAAGAAGGGGGAGAAGAGAGAGCTCGGGAGCTCTTGCAGCTTCTTGGTGCATGGATGCCACGCGTGTCTGAGGAAGCTTGGAAGCTTGCTGATGATGGGGAGTGGTTTGAATGGTCAAAAGAAGGCTCTGAGACATACTGAGGCAACTTAGTTCGGTTATAAATGGACTGGAGGAAAGAAAGAAGACGCAGAGCACCATTTCTGCACTCCAGGGAGGTGGTCACCACCCCACTTGGTGTCCTGGGCCATCCCTTGGCTAGGCCAAGGTGTCAAACATGCAAGGCATGCATACCACAATGCACTGGTAGAGTTTGGATAGATATGAAGCTCGATTGAATTGGTTTTGACTGAGATTAACATTCAAGCAGGAAACTAAGGGCTGATAAAAGTAGTTTTCACAGGAAGGAAATTGAGGTTAAACCTTGTATACCAGTCTTACACATGGAAGGACTATAACAATGCCAAGTTTGAGCTCCTGCACAGGTGTGTAGCTAGTACTTGCTGTACAAAGCTACATTTCTGCCATAAATCAACTTGTAGATGTGCTGCTCATTTTTCCTACATGATCATGCCATATATTGGTTTTAAGTGATGCCTTGGGATGCTAGCGGTCGTTTGGAAAGAGATGGAAGCTTTGGCTTAAGCATAAGTGGGGAAAGAGGGGTCAAGATGGTGATCCTTGGGTGAAAATGAGAAGTAGTTACATGGAGCCTCTCTCCAATAATTGACCAGTGGCCATGGAAATGTTACTGGAGGTAAAATGTAACTATATGAAGCTGACGTAGAAGGTTGAGCTCAAGGGTTAAAGTGGAAGGGGCAAAGTAGCCATTAAAGTGAATGCACACAAGGTGTTTGATGAGTGGCACAGCAACCAGATGGACTTCAATGGACATGAAACTTAACAGGATCAAATAATAGGTAAAAATATGCTTGGACACCAAATTTGGGATTTGGTGGAGAAGGTTTCCAATGTTGACTTGGAAAACCCATGAAAGGGGCACAAATGGCTTACTACTTACAATTCCATTCAAATCAATTCCCACAAATCCAATATTTGGTGTGGGGGCCTTATTTCAGCATTAAGGCGTGCACAAAAAGTTTAGGGTGAATTGGAGAAACTTTATAATGTAAAGTTTCCCAAAGTCAAAAATCAACACAAAGGGTTTTGAGGGGCTTGGGACAAGTTCTTCTATTCTCCTTGATGCACTACTTGGTGTGGATGCATTATTGGAGTATCGGAACATGTTCACCAAATTTGAGCACAATTGGAGATATTTGACAATGTAGAGTTGCTCAAATTTCGATCTGGACAGATAGGGGTTTAGAATAATTAGGGGAGTCATATCAACTTGGATTGGGATGAAACTTGGCAAGATCATCAAACATATCATAGGTGACATGCTGGAATGTTACTGGAATTTATTGATAATATTTCTTATAGAAATATTCCAAAAGCTTGAAATAGGCAGGAAACGTTTTGAAGGGGTTTGCCCAATATTTTGAACATGACCATGTGTTGAAACTCATATATATGGAATATATATGCTCACTGAGTTTCCCTAAAATTTCTCAAATATTTTGAAAGCAATAAAAAATAACTTTCCTTCATAAGAGACCATTTCTGGCCTCACAGAAAGGCATTTAAATAAAATAATAAAATAACTTTTAAAATAACAATATTGTGGTTTTGGAAGACATTTTGATAATATGTTTTAAATAAAATAATTGGTGCAAAATAAATTCCCTAATTTGAGGACTTGTAGAACAAACCTCATTTGAGGGGTTTTGAAAGCTTAATTCAAGGAAATGCATTTTGGTGAAAATAATATTTGGTAAAAATAGTTTCTGGTCCGAAACACATGGCATGATCATTAGGCAGGAGTTTTGGGCTAAGGAGGTGAGTCTGGAGTGTAGCCAGAATTATTGAGAATCAACACAAACATACCAGCAAGCAAGCAAATAACAGTCACTTCAAGCATCACAAGCATTCTCAAAAAATTGAAATTGGTCCTAATTTTTGAAATAAGTTAATTGGTCAGGAAAGCTGAACACAGGGTGTGACATCAGCGTCACGGAACCGCTCTATCCCCTGACCTCCTTCAACGCTCTGGATTGGCCTTGGTCTCCCGTCGTGCTCAGATCCACCATCGCGTCGGCTTCCGCTGAGCATCCGAGCCGGATTCGCCCCGATGCGCGTGATGTCTGTCACCATGTATTTGAGCCGGAGTGGCCGTACTGCGCGTGTTTCTACTTCCACGGAGGAACCATCCTCACGCTGCACACTCATCCATCCAATCACCGCGTCCTAGCCATCACATAGACCTCACGCACAGCAAACATGCAGTGGCACCCCCATCGAGATCGAGATGAGTTTCAGGTCCTACAAGTATAGCTAATGGATCACCTTCTCCAAGCACTGTGCCTGCCTCTTCGAGAAGTGCTCCTAACGCTCCTCTGCATCCCAGCTTCGAGCCGCCCTCGCCAGCATGGCCTTGCCTTTGTTGCACTCACCGCCTCCGTGCGTCGTGACCTCCCCGTCGAGCCACGCCCGAGCTGCCACAGCCACAACTAGCTTCGCTTCGACCGGCGTTGGCTCGCTGCTGCCACTCCCACTGGTAGCCTGAGCTGCCGCCTCATCGGCCTTCATGCGTCGCCTCACGCTCGTCCACGGAGCAGCCGTCGTCCGCCCCATCCACCGAACAGTCCACGGAGCACATGCATTAGTGGCACCCGACGGGGTTTTCATAAGTCTTTGATTTATACCAACAACATCCTCATGCTACTGTTACTCTAGCTTTACTTGTCAACATGATACAAGCATGACCCTCATAGGTGGTAGGATCAAGCTTGATGCATGTGCTCCGGAGGAGCCATCGGTAACATCACATCAATGATTTACCGGCACTTATGATCATATGCAACGGAAATACTTGCTATACTAACATGCAATATAACATATGCTCAGTCATGGTCAAAGGGCTGCTTGCCTTTGCTCACATAAGTCCTCGGGGTCTTCGAGGTCTTCCGCTCCAACTCCGAGTACTCCGTCTACCCGTCAGCTATCGTTGAAAACAACCACGGTAAGCCACACAGCAGGCCGGAATAAAATTGCTACATAAATAGAAGTTACATTTTTCTTGGACCTCTCTGGTCATAAGAAAAATACCTGAGGCTTGCTATGGGAGGTTTGGATCATTAAAGAATTTTGAATGGACAAATGGAGGAATAGGGGATTCTTTATTAAGCCAACAGAAAATATTATGATAAAAATGAGTGGAGGCACTCATTTAACACACAGCAATTTTAGAAATATTTAGGAAGTTGTTTCACTGGATTTGAAGTTGGGATGAATATTCTAGGAATTTTCTAATATGGAATAAATAGCAATAGGAAGCTATTTATTTAATACAACAGAATAAAGTCAAATAGAAATGTTGACCAAGGCTTCAAAAATGGGGCATGATATAAGAAGTCTTTGGAAATTGCAATTACTCCAATTGGAGTTGATTTGAGTCCTCTAGGATTTTCACAAAGTAGGGCTGAATATATCAAGATTTGTATTTTAATAAATACACCAAAGAAAGTTGCTCTGGAAAAATGTGCAAAGCACCTATTTGGATAGCCCTAAATTTTAGGAACCTACAGGAGTTTGAATCAAACAATTTGGAATTAGAATGATTTTTGAAGTTCTGCAAAAAGAGAAAATCAGAAAAGGGCTTCAACCCCAGGAGCTATCCTGCGCCCAGGGCGTTGAAGAGGAGATGGGTCGGCCCAGCTGTGCTAGCTGGCGCTAGAGGAGGCCACGCCGAAAGCACCCATGAGCAATTACACTTTCAGCGCGGGGACGAACAGACGGAGCAAGCCGTCTCCACTTAACCTGTCAGCGGGGTCGGGAGCTACCTATTGGTCGACAGATGGGCCCTGGGAGAAATGGGGCCCGCGGGACAAGAGCTTCTTCCTCCTCCCGCCTGCGTCGACTTGGAGGCGAGCTGAGGGTGCTGGTGCAGCTTGAGCCACGCCCTATGCTGCGCTCGGCGAGGCCTGGCCTCCCCGAACCCCAGGGGAAGGCGGCGACCTGGAGGGGAAGGCTCCACGCGCCCGGGGAGGACCTGGTCGCGGCCAGCCCCTGCAATGGCGGATGCGGCCTGAAGCGACGGGGGCTCGATGCCGTTGCCACCAAGGAGGAAGGGGAGTTGTGTGGGACGGCTCACGGATGCAAGGGGAACCCCATGGCGCGGCTCAGATGAGGAGGGGACGCCCGACGTGCTCAATTTCGAGTCGAGGTCGCCAGAGCTCCTTCGGCCATGGCGGGAAAACAAGGGCACGGGAGCGAGATTGGGGGCACAGGGGCATTCGAGGGAGAGAGGAGGATCTCGGGAAAGCAAGAGAGGGATCGAGAAAGAGGAAATAAGAGGGGGAGAAGAGAGAGCTCGGGAGCTCTTGGAGCTTCCTAGTGCATGGATGCCACGCGTGCCTGAGGAAGCCTTGCAAGCCCGTGTATGACTATAGCCTTGCAAGCCCGTGTACCTGTCGTGACTCACTGAGCCGGCCTATCAAAAATAATTTGATGCATCATCTTGCATTGCATCATGCATCATACATACATATCACGCCGGTCTTCAAACTGGGTCAAAGCATAAACTTCTGCAAGAGTGACTAAATTTTTGATAGGCAATATGGCTGGATCTTCATCATCGTTTATCATAATTAGTGTTCAATGATTGGGGTTTTGTGACAGCCCGAGACCGACGTTCTAGAAGATTCCCCTTTATTGTTGTTTCCATCGTGTGATTATTTTTATTTGTCGCATCATGCGCATCATCCGATTGCATCGGCATCCCGTTGCCGCCAGTTTTCAAGCTTGCATCCGTTGTTAGTTGCCGGTTCTCGTCGTTGTCCGTTCTGAGCCCGACCACACACGCACGCGCCCGCGGCATCGTTTAAATCCTGTTTTTAAAAGTGTGTTGAAAACTTTCTCTGATTGGGCTGGAATTTGACGTGCGGTCTTAATTTTAATATAGCTAGGCCGTCTGTCGAATTTCGTCACAATCGGAGTCTGTCTGGTACCCGAACGGTCGACCGTAGCGGCACCGTATTCGGTCTATCGTCGGACGTCTTTGAGTGTTTTAAAAAAATCGTTGCCGTGCCGCCCGTTTTCCCTCTCGTCTCCAGATAACTACTCTACACGGCCACTTACCCGTTCCCGCGTTCGGAATTATCCGATTCCGACTACGCGGTTGGATCCAGAACGAAATTCCGGTAAACCTAGCCCCCCTTTTTGTCTATAAATAGACCCTCCTCCTATTATTTTGGACAACCAACCCCTCTGCCTCGGGAATCGCGCCCACCTACCCCTAACCCTAGCCTCCTCCCGTAGCCTCTCTCCCCAGCCGCGGGCCCGCGGAGCCCATCGCAGGCCCGCCCGGTCCCGAACCGCCGCCGCTGCCTCGGCCGTTCCTCCCGTGCTCATGCCCCTGGTGGCGAGCCGCCACCGGCTGCCCGCGCCGCCCCGAGCGCCTCCCGCGGCTCCTTGCCGTCGCCGGCCGGAGCTCGCCGGAGCTGAGCCTCGCCGAACCTCCTCCTCCCTGCTCCTTCTTCCTTCCCTCTCCTCTCTCTCTCTCTCACTTCTTCTTCCTCTCGCTGTCCCGCAGGGTATCCATGGCCGCCGGCCCCAACCTGCGCCATCGCCGCCGGCGAACCTCGTCCCGGTCCGGTCCAGCCCGGATCCGACCGACCCCGCTTCCGCAGGACCTCGCCCGGTCTGCCCACTGGCGCTCGCCAGCCTCCGCCGCCTTGTCTCGGTCCCGATCTGGACCGAGACGAGGGAGCTCCTCGTCAGCGCCGTTGACCGGCCTCGCGCTCATGGGCCTTGCCAGGTGAGCAGGCCCAGCTAGGCCTTCCCCCATCGCCCTCTTCGGCCCGGCTACCCCTCCTTCTAGGCCGGTCCAGGTGAGCAGCCGAGTTCTTTCCCTCGCCTAGGCACTGATTAGCTAAACTGCGCCTTAGCTTCGGCCCGTTTAGTAATTTAGGTTATTTTCGAATTAGATAATTCCAGAAAATTAGACGGATATTAAATTGCACGTAACTTTTATTCCGTAAGTCGGATCGCGACGTGTAGCATATAGATTTTGTGCAGTTTAGCATGTAGATTACATTTTTGCAACTTGCATAATTGTTTGACATAGTTTAGCGTGCCGAATGCCTAGATACATGTGTTGTCTAATATGTTTCGTCCCGTATTTATTTTCTCTTGCGTGTCTCGTTTGCTCGAATGCTGTAGATAAAATGTTCATGTTTTAGGACCCCCTTTGCCATGTATTTTAGAGTAGTCGTTGGTATTTTTGCATGTACGTTTCCGACGCTAGTTTATTTTACCGTGTTTAGGATATTATCTCACATTTACGTCTGGCAATATTTTTGTGTTGCAACCCCACATGTTTTAAATGTTCTTGGGGTAGAAAAATCAGTTTTAGCTTTTGAGCAAGTTAGTTCGCGTGATATTTTGCCATGTTGCCCTCTTCTCTATTTTGTAGGATTTATTCCGTGCTTCGTTTGAAGGAGTTGTCAACTAGAGAGTTGCCCTTTGATGTTTAGTCTAGGCCCTGGTAATGTTAGTTGCAATAGAAATCCATGTTTAGGTGTGGTTTGGTTGTTCTTTACTTGCTAGGAAATAGTGATGTTTTAGAGATGCCGAAATATTCCTAAGTCTGAGATCTGTTATATTTTGTTGCTGTCTTGTCTTGCATCTATTTTGTGATCTATAGCTCTTTTGAGGTTTGTGCAATGGAGTTAGTTGTGGACTTTGGGATTCTCTAGCATGCGGTGAATTATCATGCCATTTGAAGTCCTATAGCTTATGGTTTTGCTGTTGTCAATATATCTTCAGATCGAAAACTGCACTTTCATGAAGTGTTATTTTCACTAAGTCTGAAACTGTGTGTGAGAAGCCATTTTGTGACTTCTTTTCCTAGTGATCCATGATGCCATGATAGATGTTGTTGGTTGTATGTTGTAGTGCTTCTTGACCTCTATCATGTCATGTCTTGGTTGAGTATGTTAGAGTTGAGTAGCTCGTAGTTGTGGGGTGTATGAAATGCTATGTGGCTGATTTTGGCAGATTGTAGTGATTTCTTGTTTAGCTCGTAGTTGTTGAATCGTTGCTCCGTTTTGGTTGTGTCCTATATGAAACTTGCTTAGAATCTCATGTAGTTTCATATTATCTTGATGGTTGTGTGTTTTGAAGTACTCGTGACCGTCGTTGCACACATATTGCATTCATGCCATCATATCTTGCGGTGTCCGTATCTTTTGAACCGTAGCTCCGTTGGAGATGTTCTGTATGTGTAAATTGCTTGTAACAACGCGTAGAATCACGTGAACCTATTTGTTTTGCTGTTTAACAAATAATTAAACATGTTAGTTCAGATCTGGACAGAATTGTAAATTAACATGTGAGGTCGTCTCGGAGGTGCTATATGTCATTTCTGACCTCATTTAAAATGCCTAGATAGGTAGTTTAGTTGCGCTTCACCTCTTGCCATGTTTACCACATTTAATATTGTCGTGCACCTTATCGGGAAAGAACTAAATAACTCATATCTGGAGTTTCGTCGATATGCAACTCGTTGCATATTGAACTTCACTTAATGTGTAGGATTTGGTTGTTGTGAGTTGTCATGCCGTGACTTGCATGTATTCTCCGTTCATGCATCATATATGTTGTGCATCGTGTGGTGAATATTGTGTGTTGATTCTTGTTTCCTGTTTCCTTCATCTCGATAGAGTTCCGCAAGCATGTCAGAAAGTGAGGACCCGTTCAACTACATCGGTTCGTCTGCTTCACGGAGTCATTCTTCTTCCAAGCGGGATCTCAGGCAAGATGACCATTTCCTCAGATACCATTACTATTATTGCCATGCTGGAATTATCGTTTCTGTCGCGATGTCTCGTTGCCTACCACATGTTAAATATCAGCCTCTCAACTATGCCATGAAAATCTTCAACATGTTCACAACCTAGCAAACCACTGATTGGCTATGTTACTGCTTGCTTAACCTTGTGTTAGCATTTCTAGTTGCAGGTGCAGTTGCTTCCATGTGATAACATGGGTTCCTTGTTATATCACCCTATTAATTGCTATTTTAATTTAATGCACCTATATACTTGGTAAAAGGTGGAAGGCTCGGCCTTTCTAGCCTGGTGTTTTGTTCCACCTTTGCCCCCTTAGTTTCGGCTACCGGTGTTATGTTCCATAATTGAGCGCTCCTAACACGATCGGGGTTGTTATGGGGACCCCCTTGATAATTCGTTTTAGATTAAAGCTGGTCTGGCAAGGCCCAACATTGGTTTTACATTTGCCTAATAACCTAATAAAAATTGCATAGGGACTTTCCGGACCCCGAGGATAATTTAATCAACCCCCCGGGCCAGTGCTCCGCATGAGTGTTGATCCACCCACCTAGCAGTCCGCGGTGCTACCTCGGGGCAACTCGAGGTTTGTCTACCATCCACTATGCATAGACGGTGTGTCCTAAGAACGAGATATGCGGCTCCTATCGAGTTCGTCGACACACCGGGTGGCCTTGCTGGATTAGTTTTACCTTTCACAGAATATCTTGTGCATCGGGATTCCGATGATGCTTTGGGTAATCTCAGAGTTGAGGTTTTCCACTAAGGAGTCCGACGAGATCGCGAGCTTCATGATCGAGGATTTCTATGCGGCTTGTGTTAATTTGTGATGGACTAGTTGGAGCACCCCTGCAGGGTTAAATCTTTTCAGAAAGCCATGCCCGCGGTTATGTGGCAACGTGGAAACTTTGTTTAACACTGTTTCTAGTAACTTGAAGTTAATTTAATTAAAATATGCTAACTGTGTGCGTAACCGTGACTGTCTCTTTCGTGAGTTCCTTCTCCGATCGAGGACACGGTGGGGTTATGTCTGGCGTAGGTAGGTGTTCAGGATCATTCATTTGATCAACCGTAGTTCACGTCCGCTATGCGTAGATCTTCCCCCCTCTTATTTCTTGTACTCGTAAGTTTAGCCACCAAATATATGATTAGCTGCTGCTGCAACCTCACCGCTTAACCATACCTCACCCATTAAGCTTTGCTAGTCTTGATACCTTTCGAAATGAGATTGCTGAGTCCCATGTGGCTCACACATTACTACAACGCCAGTTGCAGGTACAGGTAAAGGTTACTTGATGCGAGCGCGTTGATTGTTCATTTGGAGTTGCTTCTTCTTCTTCTTCATCGATCTAGGATGGGTTCCAGGCCGGTAGTCTGGGATAGCAAGGATGGACGTCGTTCTTCTTTTCTCGTTTGTTTTCGTCCATAGTCGGACCCTGCTCTTATTCATGATGAATATGTATTGTACTGATGTGACTCTGATGTAGCTTGTGGCGAGTGTAATCCAATTCTATATATATATCTTATTTTCAGTACATGTACTTGTAACGATATCCGTTCTTGCGAAACGACGAGATGCGCTTCTATCCCCAACGATGCCCTCGTGCCAAATTGAGCATAGGGTCACATCTTGGGCGTGACAGGTTTTTAAGTCAGCTCGGAAGAATTGCTCATTTTCGAAGATCCGCCCTATTACATATAATGTCGGGTCATCTAATTGACCGGCTCTTGGATTTTTTTCAACTTGTGATGTGTAGTAAACTACAACACTTATGAATTTCTCAAACACACATTTGTTAGGTTACATTACAACCACGGTCAATGATTTCTTTCATCACAAAGAGATCATCAAAGTGGATATGACTTTATTCTACAATGGAAGGAATAGCCCCAAGTCGCTGCAGGCACACGACTCGGCACTTGGGGGCTACATTATTCAAATCAAGATTACCTCAAAGTATGAAAGTCCCATGTCGCTGCAAGCATGCACCATGACACTTGGGGGCTAATGCAAAATGCTCTTTCAAATCATCACATCATCAACATACCCGGCTATCTCAAGGAGATAAGCCAGCCTTGGGGGTCAATAGGTCGCTCTTTATTCAAGTATGGATTCAAGGAAGAACCGGCTCATCATTTTTATAATGACCCGGCCCTTGGGGGCTACACATTGCTGCTCAAGTTTACATAATCAGCTCTACAAAGTATCTCCTCATTATTGCATAATAACCCGGCCCTTGGGGGCTACATCATATGATGTTTTATTTTTAAAGGATGAGAACGTGGAAGTCCTGAGTCGTCGCAAGCAATCAACCCGACACTTGGGGGCTACACTATTCAGATCAAAATTTCTAAAGTCCTAGGTTGCTGCACGCAAGACAACCCGACACATGGGGCTACAACACCAAGTTGTTTTACAGATCATGAGGTCCAAATTGAAGATCCAGCCCATCACACAATGATGAGACAGCCCTTGGGGGCTACACCAGTTGAAGCTTTATAAATATAAGGTGATTACAAGTCCCGGGCTGCTGCAGGGAAGACAACCCGGCACTTGGGGGCTACATAGTCAAAGATATTATTGCAAATCTCCAAGTCATCACGAACTGGTAAACATGGAGCTTGGGGGCTACAGGTAATATAGATATGTCAAAAAATTGAAGAGCACTTTCATTTCATCATGGAGCTGAAGAATTGAGAGACGAGCTCAACATATTTTTATCTTGTTGAAGCATTGAAAGACAAGTTTAACATAATTTTATCTAGTTGAAGCACTGAAATACCGACTCAACATCACATGGTTTTCTTTATCCCCGATAATTTTATCAAGTCAATTGGAGTTCAGTTATTTGACCATGCATTACCAATAATCATGACCCGGCATTATCAAACGTAACCCGGCAACATCGACGATCGCAACTTAACAAGCTCTAAACATCCTCAAGCCAGAAGTATTAAAAGTTGGTTCAGCACCAAAAGGATGTTTTAAGTCTAATATTTTCATCAAGCCAAAGCATTGGAGGCCGACTCAATGGCATATGTATTTTATTGCAAAGGACATGTACCTCCAAGATGATTGTGAAGACGGCTCGAAGAAACCAGGATTTTTTTAGGAGCCACTTCATTGAAAGAAGATGACCAAGGAGCAAGTCAGTCCCTTAAACATATTTATTATTCTTATTTATGGAGCTTACCAAGAATAAATTCAAGCTAACCTGGGGGCTAATGTCAGGGATATACTCCATGGTGTAACCCGGCTTGAATTATGACCCGATCGAGCTTGGCGACTCACTAGTGACCCGGTAGGCGGGTCAGACGAATGACAAGACTGAAGGCCCAAGGCCCGGCGTGCACCCCGACATATGGCGTCTCATAGAGGGGCGAGGAGGGCCGGCTCACAGAGAAGGCCCAAGAATAGGAAAGACTCCCTCACAAAGGAAACAAGATCCGGATTAGGATTCAAGAGATATTAGTCTTATTCTTATTCCTAGTAGGACTCTACATGTAAGCCACCCCTTCCACCTATATAAGGAGGGGTAAGGAGCCCCAAGAGGGACAAGTTAGGTTGAGCCATGACAAGTTCAAGTCATTAGAGATAGACAAATTGGACACCCTCGAGATGGGAGGTAGCAAAACAGCACCCATGTAATCGAGATCATCCTCATTATCAATACACACAAAGCAGGACGTAGGCTTTTACCTCCATCGGAGGGGCCGAAGCTGGGTAAACTCGCGTCTCTCGATTCTGACCAACCCCTCTAAAGCCGCCACATAGATGTGATGGCTCCACACCTAGGTCCTTGCATGAGGACATATGCCATGATAAAAAGCACGACACCGGCTGCTCTTGCTCTATCCATTCGGCCAGGAAGTCCACCAAGGCATGAGACTTGATCGCTTCTTGCCTACAAATTTGATCTCCAGCGGGAGGAGCTCAATAGCCCATTTGTCCACTCGGCAAGTAGTGTCCCGATTGTGTAGGAATTCTGCTAGGGGCGTTACTGATGACAGTGACCGAGTGATCTTGGAAATAGTAGACTACCTTCTATAATGTCAGGTAGATCTCGTAAACCAGCTTCTGGTAGTGTGCATGCCTTTGCTTTGAGGGGGTCAGTACTTAGGAGATGTAGTAAACGGACCTTTGAACCTTGTGCACTTTGCCCGCTTCTTCATGTTATACGGTGAGTATAGTGCTAACCACTTGGTTGGTGGCAACAATGTACAAGAGCAAGGGCTCCTGGCTGCTTGAAGCAGCTAACACGGGCTGAGTAGAAAGCAGAGTTTTGAGTTGGTCAAATGCGACCTGCGCCTCGTTGGTCCACTCGAATCTGTCGAATTTCTTCATCAATCGATAAAGGGGCAGAGCCTTCTCACCGACTCTTGAGATGAAGCGCCTTAGGGATGCAAGGCAACCCGTAAGTCTTTGCACATCATGGATGCCCTCCGGACGTCTCATCTGGATGATAGCTCCAATCTTGTTGGGATTGGCATCAATGTCAGAAACAAGGAAACCGAGTAGCTTTCCAGCCGGAACACCAAAGGTGCACTTGGCTGGATTGAGCTTAATCCCGAAGCATCGGAGGTTCGCAAAGGTTTCGGCAATGTCGGCCAAAAGGTCAAAACCTTTCCTAGACTTGACCACGATGTCGTTCATGTACACTTCAACGTTCCGACTCATTTGTTCTTGTAAGGAGTTTCGGATCTTTCACTGGAAAGTGGCTCCACCATTCTTGAGGCCGAATGGCATCATAATGTAGCAAAAACACCCGAACGGGGTGATGAAGGTTGTTTTTATTTCCTCGGGTCCATACATTTGAATCTGGTGGTACCCGGAGTACACATCCAGGAACGACACGTGTTCACATTCGGCTGTCGAATCTATGATTTGATCTATGCGAGGTAGAGGCAAGTGGTCCTTCGGGCAGGCCCGATTGAGATGCTTGAAGTCAATACACATTCAGAGTGAATTGTTCTTATTTGGCACCATGACGACGTTCGCCAACCACTCGGAGTGGTAAACCTCCCGGATGAACTCGAGGCTAGTAGTTGAGCGATCTCCTCGCCAATCGCCCTACGCTTCTCCATGGAGGAGCAGCGCAGGTGTTCTTTGACAGGGTTGACCTTTGAGTCCACTCAGAGGTGGTGCTCAGCCTGTTCCCTGGTAACCCCCGGCATGTCAGACGGCTTCCATGCGAAGATATCCCACTTCTCATGGAGGAACTAGATGAGCTCGGCTTCCTATTTCTCTCCTAGTGAAGTGGAGATGTTTGCCACGGAAGCACTCAGATCGGTTGGATGGACGTGGACTTGCTTCGTCCCACCGGCCGACTGAAAGGTGGATTCAGTAGCTGATCATTTTGACTTGAGAAAGTTTGCGGTATCCACTGCCTTCTTGTGCCCATCGAGCTCGGCGGCAAGGACCTGCTAGTTTACGATCCTCGAACCTTGCTAGACGCACTCTTCGGCGACCTTCCCATTGCCAATCACCGTGATCACGCCATTCGGCCCTGGCATCTTAAGCTTAAGATACACGTAACAGGGACGGGCCATGAAATGAGCATAGGTGGGCCTACCCATGATGGCGTGATTGACGCTTCGAAAGTCAACGACTTCAAAGGTCAACCTCTCCTTCCTTAATTCTTCTCGCTGCCGAATATGACATTCAGGGTGATCTGGCCGAGTGATTCGGCCTTCTTTCTCGAGATGACCCCATGAAACTACATGTTACTCTTCCTCAGCCGAGGCAATGGAATGTCCATAGCTTTGAGAGTGTCGATGTATATGACATTAAGCCCACTGCCACTGTCCATGAGGACTTTCCGCAGTCGGAACTCATTAACCGCTGGATCGACCACCAACGCATGCCTCCTAGGGGTGGCAATGTTGGCCAGGTGATCTGATTGGTCAAATGTGACAGACATCTTCGCCAACTCGAGGTATTTCGTGACATCTAGGGCTGCCATGTTCACTTCCCGATTGATAACTTTCAAACGTCTCTTGCTCTCGACATTAGCAAAGATCATGAGGGTCCCCTCGATGTTCGGGTACCCGGAGGCATCCTCTCGGTCATCCTCATCTTCTTTGTACCCGGAGGGTTCTCCGCCCATCTCCTTCTAGAGTAGGCGGCAATCTCGAGCCGTTAGCTTGGCGGGGATGGTCTCCCCGTCTTCGTCCTTCCTAGCATGAATCAGACACGGCTGGTCCAAAAGGCTGCTCTTGGACTCGGCCTTCTTCTTGCCTGCCCAATCTTTTTTCTTCTTCCTGGGCTGGTTTTGGCTATGCCCCGGGATAGCAGCTACTTCGGCTTTGCTCAATGGGTCGCCCTTTCGCTTCAGTTTCTTCCTGGTGTTGCCCGACTGGGGGGCTTCGCTGGCTCGGCCTTTACCAATGCAGAGGCGGTCTTCTTCTTTGCTATCCGCATACTGATTGGTGATTTCCATGCACCGACTGAGGGATAGATTCCCTGATCGGCCAAACTTGAGGATGAGCTACCGATACCGAGTGCCAGCTTCGAAAGCGCACACGGCCTGATGCTCGGTTACATTCTCCACCGTGTTGTGCAGTGTGGTTCACTGTTGGACGTATTCCCTAAGAGTCCCGTTGCTCTTCTGGACACAGTATTGCAGCTTTGTCAAGCCACCTGGACGCTTGTAAGTGCCCTCAAAGGTCTTGGCGAACACTCGGGCGAGGTCACCCCAGCAATGGACGCTGCTGGGGGGAAGGTGATTGAGCCACGCCTTCGCCGACTCCTCTAACATAAGGGGCACGTGCTTCATTGCGATGTAGTCGTTGCCACCGCCTATATCGACGGCCACTCCGTAGTCCTCTAGCCAGGTATCCAGCTTGGACTCACGATTGAACTTGCCGATCCCTGTGGCTAGTCGGTAATTGGAGGGGGCCTCCTGTAATGCCCCAGATATAACCCTTGCCATATTTGGAAACCTCTCCTATTTGGAACCTTGATGTCAATGCTATGGAGTTATCATTTCATGTGGTCACCTTTGCATCATGCCATTCTTTGCATTCATGTCTTTTTCCTTTGTGTTGTTGTTGCTTGATCTTCATGAGTCTCTTGTGTGATGAATGATGTGGTGGTGTGTGATGAGGTGGTGAATCCCAAGCTTGATTCAAGCTATGATTATTTTCAAAATAGGTTTAAAAAAACCTTCTTCTTTATTTATTTGAGCTCATGTTTAACTTGCTCAAAATCTGTTTTAAAAATGTTGTTCATTTTGTAGTTTTACCTTGTAGTTGAGGGGTATTGTCTTGGGGTTTCAAAACTTAGTGAAATGGGAGTTTAAATCCAAAAACAGCATAGGTATTCTGTTTTGCATTTAAATTAGTTGCTCCAAAAATTCTGTTTTATATTTTATTTAAATAGGGCATAATTCCCTTATGCCCTAGATATTTTTTTTTACTTCAAACCCTGGGTGGCTTTGTGAATTTTGGTTTGAATGTGTATTTTAAAAAGAGGAAAACCTTTTGAATTTGTTTCCTTGCTATTTGGCACCAGGTGGGCTGGCCTCCTCCTTCGCCCCTGGCCCATTTCCTTTTCCCTCGCGCGCAAGCCCACCAGACGACCCTCTCCTTCCTCCTCTCGACATCATCATAGTACGACCAAAACTCCACCACTGATCTTCCTCCCCCTTCGATCTGGTGGTTCCAAGCGCACCTCCCGGGGTTATTTAAGCGATCGAGCTCCCTCCCCGCAACCCTAGGTCACCGTTTTCCCCCTCCTCTCCTCTGTGGAGCCGTCGGGGGCATTCCCGAGCAGAGCCACCGCCATAGCAGGCTCCTAGTGAGCTCGTCGCCGGCAGATCAGCACCCTGTCTTCTTCCCCGACTGGATCAGGAGCACGCGGTGGACCAGGGGGTTCCATTCCCGGCAAGATCGGGCGACGGGAGCGGCTACATCGGCGACCTCGACTTCTTCCTCTTCTTCCACTACGCCAGCCCCTTCTGCAGCGCATCATCATTGGCAGCTCTTCCTCCTCGGCGAGATCCTCTCCTCTCAACCCTAGGTGAGCGAGGCCCATGCTCTCCTCCTCTTCCCTCTCGTTTGATGCGTCTGAGCCCTCTGCTCGAGGCCTGCCGGAGTTGCACCGGCAGGTTGAGTTGTTGCTTGCGCTGTTGCTTGCTGTCGCTTGCTATTTCTTGTTGCTTGGGAGTAGATCCTCTGGTCATGGCCGATGCGTCCCTCTCGTAGGTGTAGAGCAGCCGCAGGAGTCCCCGTGGATGTGTTTGTGCGTGTGTAGGACGGCCGCTCCGTTGAGCTCGTCGTCGGCACCTCTCTGCAAAAGCAGAGCAAGGCCGCCCCTTTTCCTAGCTCACCTGATTAGATCTCCCCCTCTCGGACAGTAGCACGCGCCAGCTCGACTGGTCTGTTCCCTGCGCGCAGTTCGGCGCGACATGGGTTCGAATCCCCGCCGGGCCCTTTTATTTTGCTATTTTGATGGTAGTGGTACTCGGCAAAGCTAGTTCACTTGGGATCCTTCCCCTTATATGCCGAGAACAGTGCGCTAGTGAAGTGGTGTATGCATGTGTGTTGCACCAGAGGCTCCTGGGTTCGAGTCCAGGGGCTCCCCTTTTATTTTTTGCTGCCTTGTATTTTATATTCACTATTCCATTCTTGGGCAACAAGACAGCCTTGTTTCCTTTATCAATCTAGTGGAATGCATCTCTTTTAATGCCTAGGTTTACATGTGAGTGTGTGTGTGTGTGCAAGTATATGTGTGTGCATGTAGTGGGTGTGTGCAAGTGCTTGTGTGTGTGTATTAGATGATGTTTGCACTAGTGTGTGTAGAGGTTGTGTGCACTAGTTTGTGGGTGTGTGTACACACATGTGAGTGTGTGTGTGTGTGCATGTGGTTGCACATGCACATGTGCAAGAGGGAAGCTCCTCTAGATGCACCTCTTGTAGTGTGTGTGTGTAAGCACATATAATTGTGTGTATGTGTTCATGCATGTGTGTGTGGGGGCATGAGTGCACATATGCATTTGTGCATGAGGGCTAACCCCTCATGCTTGCCACTATGGTGTGATGTGGTGGTGTGTGGGCTTGTGTGTGTGCATGTGTAGGTGTAGGTGTTGCTACATATGCCTTATTCACATGTGATAATGTCTTATATGATCATATATGATTCTATGTTGTTTTTCGAGCTAGTTTTGTGCCTACATGTTACATGCAAGTACCCATGTATTATATATGTTTTTGGGGTAATCAGATTTCACTTTAGAACAACTTCATAAACTGTCATTTTTCTATCATGATGCCATGTTTAGAGCTTTGTATTATGTGGTGTGTTGGCCCTATGACGATGAATTCTTGATGTGGCAGTAGTGGGTGAACCCCTCTACAACATGGGGTCTTTGTTTTATTCATAGGAATTTGTATGCACCTTTTGTGCCTTGTCAAAGTTGACACTTGGCTGAAACTGACAGCTTTGTGAAAATCTGTGATTTTCACTAAGTCTGAGAATCTGCTGTTATTTTCTTCCCTTGTTGTTTTGGTTGCAAAAGCTCATGTGTTGGGAATCAGCCCATGCAACAAACTAAAGTTTGTGAGCTTTTGTGTTTGTCTAGCTCAGTGTTAAATTTTATGCTTATTCACTTCCTGTAGATATCATTTTGGAGGCTGCCAAAATGCTTCAGAGCATAAGCAGCTGGTGAAAGTCTGAGATTTTCACTAAGTCCCAGAATCTGTAATGTTTTATCCATTTTGGTGCATGTAGATCTGCTCATGTGTGACTCCTATGTATAAACTTCTTGCACAGGCTTGTATAGCTTTTGAATGGATTTTGCCTAATATCTTGTTTGGCTCATTTCGGTGGTTGTAGGTATTTTAAATGTTGTGGACAAACTGCTATGATGCTGTTAAAAACAGATTGCATGTTTTACTTGTTTTGAAGCTTGCGTGGGCATTGTTGATGGTGTGGTGTGTTTCCATGCACCAACCCACTTGCATTTGATTGGTTTGATCATGAGGCAACCTGGTAACACCACAGGAGTGCCATTGGAGTGTGCTTGTGGTTGATTTGAACCGTAGGACTCCACATCTTGTTTTGTAGTTTCCGGTTGATCCGTAGCTCTGTTCTCTACGTTCTTTATATGTTTTTTCTTCGTTTTCTCGTGTTGCACATGTTCATGCCATCATCATGCATGTCAAGATAACTTAATATGAAGTTCTGTCCAGAATTCTATTAACTCAACTAATGCATATGAAAGTGACTAGAATAGTGATGCATGCTTCCTTCTTCACTCATGCATCATATTGTTTGTTGCATCATGAGTGTTGGTGTTCATTGGCTGTTATTTTTTCTTGGGTAGCGTCGGGGTCGGAGAGCGAGTACATGGATTCTGGAGAGTACGTGCAGGAAGATCAAGAGTTGTTCCAAGCTGAAGACATCACAGGCAAGATGACCGTGACCTTGATACCGTATCTAGCTTTGTTATGCTTAGAATCTCGTTTCCTTCGATATGTGATCGCTGCGTACCACTTGATATAAATGCCTCCTGGCATTGCCATGAAACCCAAACACCTTCCTCTCCTAGCAAAAGTTGTTTGGCTAAGTAGGCCTGCTCAGCTTCTAATGGATAGCTTTGCTAGTTGCAGGTGCCAGCTGTCTCATGTGATAACATGAGTATTTTGATATCATTATGTTTAAACTGCTATTTAGATTAATGCACCTATATACTTGGTAAATGACGGAAGGCCTAGCCTTTTGCCGGGTGATTTGTTCCATTATTGCCACCTTAGTTTCGGTTACCGGTGTTTGATTCCATAATTGATCGCTCCTAACACGTTCGGGGTTGTTATGGGGACCCCCTTGATAAATCGTGTAGTGTTAAGGCTTGTCTGGCAGGACCCAACATTGGTTTTAATTTGCTAATCACCTAATAATAATTTTCATAGGGAATACCTACCCCGAGGATTTAAACAACAACCCGGGCCAGTGCTCCTCATGAGTGTTGGTCCAAACTAGAGTCGTGTGCGGGGCCAACCCGGGGCAACTCGGGAGATTTCTATCAGGCCACTATACGCTGCGCTCATCCGACCGTGTCGTGAGAACGAGATACGCGGCTCCTATCGGGTTCGTCGACACGTCGGGAGGTCTTGCCAGATTTGTCTTACCTTAGCGATATATCTTGCGTACAGAAATCCCGGTGAAACTTTGGGTCTCCTCAAAGTTGAGGTTTTCCTCTAAGGAATCCGACGAGATTACGAGATTCGTGATAGAGGATTACTTTGCGGCCCGTGGCAGTTTGTGATGGACTAGTTGGAGCACCCCTGCAAGGTTTAATCTTTCGGAAAGTCGTGCCCGCGGTTATGTGGCAAACTTGGATAATTTGTTAACATCCGGTTCTAGACAACTTAAAGTAACTCTAATAAAACTGCCAACTATGTGTGTATCCGTGATTGTCTCCTTCGAAGACCTCTCTTCGATCAGCAACACGGTGGGGTTATGTTTGACGTAAGTAGGTGTTCAGGATCACTTAGTGATCATCTAGTCTTCGATCTCTCGTGTAGACCACCATATAAATCACTGTGTTCATCATAAGTTAGCCAGCATACATGCTTAGGTTGCTGAAAACCCATACACCAAACCTTCCTCACCTAATAACTTGACTAGATTCGATACCAAGGTCATCCGATTACTAAGTCCCCGTGGCTCACAGTTTACTACAACACCCCAACAGGTACAGGTACGCCCGAGGCAGGAGATCCTGATGGCACCCAGCTGACGTGGCAGTACGATGAGGAGTCTAACCGACTGTACGTGAATTATCCGGAGGACTGAGGCCATGGTCGTGATCGTGGGCCAGCAGGCGGGATGTCATAGCTCTTTTACTTGGTTCATGTTGTCCGTAGTGGTACTAAACTTTGCTCTGAATAATTGTGTGGCTGTAAACCTTATGTTATACTATGTCAGATGGCAAGTGTATGCCCTACATGTCATTCTTCAATTATGTAATGTCATGATTATCTCGCTTGCGAAACGTTTAGATGCGCCTCTTTCCCTTTTGGGGCATCTCCCCCAAAATAGGAAATGACGCATCTTAGTCGTTACACATGTGCCTCCCGAATGTGTTGGCCGAAGCATTAGAGGCCAGATACCCCCTGACCAGCTCGTGACCGGCCAACCATGTTTTGCGTGATTATAGACCTTGCGTTGAACTAAAGGACATGATATCCGTCATCCCCATTACCCTAATGCCGGTTGGGGCTTGGCCTGCGGTCATGAGGTCGACGGCTGAGTGGACCACTCCTCGGAGGAGGTATTCTGCTTCGGGGCCGATGATCCTGCCTCCGGTCCCCGTGCGAGCCTCTCGGAAGAGGATGAGACCTATTGTGTGCAGGCTATGAGCCGACTGCACTGCGTCCGCCTGGACGGACCTGTTGTGGATGTGATTCCGTGATTGCGGCACCATGGAATTCTACTGTAAGGCAGTCTTCAATAGATCTTGGATCTGCAGAATGCCTTCCCCGGCCGCAATGTCACTCGGCTGAATAGAATCAGCGATCCGAGTGGCAGCGGCCAGGTTCAACAAAGGAGTCTGCGTCACCTCGATGTGTCGTGGGTGGTCGTTTGTAAACAACTGCCGATGGCTGCAGCTAGAACTTGGCTGGTCCCTCGTAGCCCGAGCGTCGAGTGACTGTTGGAGTCGCTCAAGTCGCTTGCGCTCGCCTAGATTAGCCAAGGCACGCGTTCTCCGACGCAATATATTCTGAGGTGTTCCAAGTGATGGGAGTCAGGAGAGCCTATTCGCTCCTCCGCTGAATTTCCTCCCGCTGCTGCTTTGTGAGCGACTGCGGAACGTAGTGGTTGTCATCGATGTGGCGACGCTCTCCACCATCACACCCGGGAGAGTTCTCCATGATGAAACCGAGGCCGCCTCCCCTGTTCGTGTCGGCCATCAATACCTCAGCGGCGCCTCCACTGCTTTCGCAGTCGGAGTCGCCGAGTGATTCTTCACTTGATGACGGAAAAAGGCTGATGGTGGGCTCATCGAAACTGAGCATAGCCAACTGCCCCGAGATGGCCTGGTGGGACATGGAGTGCTTGATCCACCCCTGCAACCGCGAGCGCCCGGAGCGCTTGCAACAAACTGCAGCAGGGCGTGGGGACACCGAGTGATACGGCACCGATGGCTGTCGGATCATGACTCCATGCGCAACTGCGCTTAAATGCGACATATCTCGAGCAGGGAGGGCATCGGTGTCCAATCGTGCATCCTGCAGCCACGCTAAGTCGTTGACAACGAAGATGAGGGAACTGCACATGCTCTCGGCCGAGTGTCATCATGTTGACACAAAATGTAAAAACTCTAACTACGATGGATTTCGCTAGACGCATAGCCCCATGGTGGGCACCAATTCTAGTGGGAATGACCCTAACAATAGTACTGGGGGTACAAACGGACGGGTGAAGCCTAACTAAGCACAGTGGATACACTCGGATGTACGAGTTCGTACCGCACTCGGGAGTGGTAACAGCCCTACGTCTCGAGCCCTGAGGCTGATGTTTCCTTATGGGATATGTGAGATTACAAGATGTTGAACCCTTGAGCAGGAGCCCGGAAGTGGCTTATATAGTGTGTGACATGACCGGTCAAGCTTCATTACAAGGCAAGTTAATGCTAATTAATATGGGAGTGACTAGAAACGGCAGCTATAACTTATGGCATTACTGGTAAAATAGGTCTTCACTTCACTTCATGTGATAGTTTAAGTCCTTAGCCGTTGCAGCCTCTTCGATGCCATCCTCTTGCTGTGGTGTGAGTGCCACGGTGCGTCCGACTGACATAAGGCGATCCAAATGACTTCAGGTAAGCCGAGTGAAGGCACGTTGTCCCAAGTGAGGTCGTGACTACACCGGTGACTTGTATGACATTGATGCACGTACGGGGCCTTAGGTGGGCCTTGCGAAGCACGTCGTAGGCCTACTCCTAATGTACAACCCCGTCAGTAAGTGTTCGCATAACCTTATAACCTAGGGATATTAGAACAACCATGATACAACATATAGTTTCACAAACAAGTCACATACTTATTCACACATATCACTGATGATGTCCAAAGAAAATACTAAAGTCTCATGAATACATAGGGAAGTATCATCATCACATGATTGCCTCTAGGACATATCTCCAACAATTCGATCACACCGGCATGAAATCATCATCGTCGTCATTTCTTCGGAACAAAAATATAAGAACTATTCTTCTCAAAATATGTCAACCCCTCCCCCCACCCTCCCATATGAAAATACAAGATTGGCATGCAAGTATATAGTAAAACACGTCATATAAGGACATGGCAAAGATGCCAAGTACTAGATAAAATAGAGAATGTCAACGGTAAGCAATGACATACATGATGCATCGCAATTTTGCATTAAACAAACTACAGCATATATGATAGCATGGCAAACAAAAAATATTTAATCACACATGTGAAAGACATGGCAAACTTGCATTGAAACACAATAGTACAAATATGACATCATGGCAAAAACATAACTAATCACATACATGATTGCATGGCAAATTTGTAGTGAAAAAACCTTCTAAATACATCATATCATGGAAACAACATGACACGAATCACACATTTAAAGGACATGGCAAATTTGCATTGAACAAACTACTACAAAAATGACAGCATGGCAAAAGTAAAAAAAATTCAAAGTAACCAAGCTTCATAATGGGGGGCATGGCAAAAATTGAAGTCACCAACACCCTCGACATGACAAAGCCCTACACGGACAAAATCAAAAGGGGGGATCGGCAAAAATGAGGGGAATTGTACCCAATGATAACAAAATTGTCGTGGTCATCAAATGCCCCATGTGATATATCAACTGAGGCCACGTCGCTCTTGGCTATAACGGAGCTACATTTCTGGCTCTTGCATATAGAAAACACTTAGGAATCACGCATCAATGAAAACCAAAAATACAAAAGATGTAGGGTGTGTGGGGTAGCATACCACATGCACTCTCACAATGGCAAGGTGGAAGAGCACAAGATGCAAAGTTATACGCCAGGAATCGTCACCCACACGAAGCACAAGAGGGGTAAGGAATAACTGGAGCAAATTAGGCTAGTGGGCGAGGAACGAAGGGGTTAGTGCACGCAGTTAGTGGTCAAGTGGGAGGAGATTTCACACGGGGGTAGTTTGATCAAACTATTCACAAAGTTGAAGTACCGAGCGGTTTGACAAAGCTGAATGCACCAAGATGCTTAAGATTCAATGACCACGTCCGTGCGAGGGGTTAGAATTTCTAACATTAGATTTATATCATTTTGGGACAAAAAAATACCTGATACTATCTGTTGCAATTTGTTGCATTTGACCTTGCATTGTGATATGGCAAGCTTCCTTATTAAATTAAGAAATCTCTTTCTTGCGTGGGAAGATGTTTGGCCATCGCTTAGCGTCCAAACATGCCTAAGATCCACCCAGAGGAGGTGAGAAACACAGCGTTCCCACATGCTGGTGCGATGATACATGCCAAACTAATTCTTGCAAAGACATCGTGTTTGCAATACATTTTGCAACAACGGTTGAAGTGTCTAGGTTAGCCACTCTCCTCCCTCCTGTGCCACTGGTCACTCTGGTCGGGGTGGCCACAAAATCCAACCATTATGGCCCGCCCCTCCTCCCCTGCTTTGCACCCGGGATCTAGGCCACACTCGGGGGGATGGTGCTCAAGGTCCAGCGGTCATTCACCCACTACGGCTTCGCCCCCATCACCGGCTCCCATGATTTCTGTGTCACATTGATAAGTCCATTTTGTGTCATGGTTCTTTATTGATATTTGTATTATTCGTGTCCATTATTCCATGTTATTATGTATTTCTTATGCCTTTTCTCTCTGAATATGCAAGGTACATCACAAAGAGGAAATATCTGGAAACTGTAATTCTAGACCAAGAAACCGAGAAAAGGGCAGAAAAAACAAGTTGCTCCAAATTACCTGAAACTTCACGGAGAATTTTTCAAGAAACGATAATTCCCGTGACGAGCAACTTGCTGCTATTAATACTTCACGCAGCTCCCCTTGGTATGCCGATTATGCTAATTTCAATGTTGTTATATATACCCCACCTAGCTTCACATATCAACAAAAGAAAAAGTTCTTCTATGATTTATGACATTACTTTTGGAATGACCCACATCTTTATAAAGAAGGAGTAGATGGTGTTATTAGATGGTGTATACCTGAGCATGAATAGGAACAGATCCTGAGAAAGTGCCTTTTTGAGGCCTACGGAGGACACCATGCTGGTGACAGAACTGCACACAAGTATTACAATCTGGTTTTTATTGGCCTACTCTTTTTAAATATGCTCGTAAGTATGTACTTTCTTGTGTTGAATGCCAAAGAGTAGGTAATATTAGTAAACGTCAAGAAATGCATATGAACTATTCACTTGCTATTGAACCATTTGATGTGTGGGGTTTTGACTTTATTGTACCTTTTCCTTCTTGTAATGGATATACTCATATTTTAGTTGATGTTGCTTATGGTGTAGAAACTATTCCAACAAGTAGTGTTGATCGTAACACTTCTATTAAAATGCATAAGGACATTATCTTCCCGAGGTTTGGAGTCCCTAGATATTTAATGACTGATGGTGGTTCATATTTTATTCATGGTGCTTTCCGTAAACTATTAGCTAAATATGATGTCAACCATAGAATTGCATCACCTTACCATCCTCAATCTAGTGGTCAAGTTGAATTGAACAATCAAGAAATAAAATTAATCCTGCAAAAGACTGTCAATAGGGCCAAAAAGAATTGGTATAAGAAACTTGATGATGATCTATGGGCTTATAGAACGGCTTATAAGAACCCCATGGGGATGTCCCCATATAAAATGGTCTATGGAAAATCTTGTCGTCCTCTTGAGTTAGAAAATAAAGCTTATTGGGCAATTAAAGAACTTAATTATGATTTTAAACTTGCTCGTGAAAAGAGGTTATTTGATATTAGCTCAGTGGATGAATGGAGGACACAAGCCTATGAAAATGCCAAGTTATTTAAAGAAAATGGTTAAAATATAGCATGACAAGAGAATTCAAAACAAGAATACAATGTAGGAGACCTAGTGCTTTTTCACAATTATTGTTTTATATTTTTTGCAGGAAAACTCCTCTCCAAACAGGAAGGACCTTATGTTGTCAAGGAGGTTTTCACTCCGGTGCTATAAAAATTGATAACTTTGAAGGTAAAAACCCGAGAGTGGTGAATGGGCAATAAATCAACATTATATTTCAGGTACACCCATTAATTAGGAAACTAAAATCGTCCAAGTCATACCACCGGAGGAGCACATAAAGGAAGTCTTCCAAAATTCTCCACTCTAGTGTAATGCCACGGGGGAGGGACCCACGGGGGAGTAACAACCACCGACGGGTGTGTCCAAGTCATACCACCGGAGGAGCACATAAAGGAAGTCTTCCAAAATTCTCCACTCTAGGTATGTGGTACGGGAAGTAAACCGACACCAAAAATTCCAAAAAAAAATTACTGGTTTTGGTATTTTAGAAAAAAATACAAAAATAAAAAGGAGTCGAGGGGACCCACGGGGGAGGCACAAGCCAACAAGCCCCCCCCCTAGTGTAATGCCCCGGACACACCCGTCGGTGGTTGTTACTCCTGCCGGGGTCTAGACTGGCCCCACATATCAATACTAGTCTTTTATGCGCACTTTGTCCTCACTCATGCGCACCCGGGATCAACTTCCCGGCCGGTCACCCATTCTAGAACTACTCCAAGCCAAGCACGCTTAACGTGGGAGTTCTATTCGAATGGGCTCCCGGAAAAGAAGGAATTCCTTATTGATATGAGTAGTCTATCATCCCTAATAAGCCAGGCTATCACATACACCACCACTCAGAGGAACCGACGACCTCGTCGGGCCACAGGAGCGTTCCCTCTTGGTACAAACGTCTGTGCATCCAGTCCAGTACATGTACCATGCCGTGTGCCACGACGGGTCACAAACGTCATGAACAACATGACCGCACAACTGTCCGCACACATCCGTGTAACCGCAAGGGTCGGCTTTGATACCAAACTTGTAACGCCCCGGACACACCCGTCGGTGGTCGTTACTCCTGGCGGGATCTAGACTGGCCCCACATATCAATACTAGTCTTTTCTGCGCACTTTGTCCTCACTCATGCGCACCCGGGATCAACTTCCCAGTCGGTCACCCATCCTAGAACTACTCCAAGCCAAGCACGCTTAACCTAGAAGTTCTATTCGAATGGGCTCCTCGAAAAGAAGGAATTCCTTATTGATATCAGTAGTCTATCATCCCTAATAAGCGAGGCTATCACACCTAGGTTGTGCCATGATGGCTTGTGGGGCCCTCGTGCGCCTCCCGGACTCCAAATTCTTCCCAAACACATATTCTTACATGGAAAATTCATTATATATATACTCCCGATTATTTTATCACTGTATCGCGAGATTTTCCTCTCTTCTTGTTTCGAGCTATTTTTCTGACACGTCTAGATCGCCATGAAACACCAAGCCCCTCCAAGGACAAGTTCTTCGAGAAGGTCATAAATCCGTAGCTCCCGGAAGTGATGAAACACCCTAAGGCCATTGAGATGCATGAGGGGGTGCTTCACATCCGTGACTTCCAAGGACTGAAGAAGGAGGGAAGCGAGAAGGTCAGGCTTGCAGCGTTGGAGCAGGAGATCTTCAAGTGTCAAGGGATGGTTGAACGTGGTTTGAGTGCTAATCACTCTATGATCACGTACTTCATCCGAGAGAAAAATATGGACACCCAAAACGTGGGGGCGGTTCTCTTCAAGCTTCAAGAGTAGATCGATCACCTACAAGACCAAATCTATGAAGTCCAAGGCCAAAATTGTGAGTATGAATCTAGGTTTCATGGGATGAGCCTTGCTGCCGGTTTCAGGACTCCCGAGACAAAATTTCATTTCTATGATAGGGAGTCTACGCCCTGGAGGACGGAGGACACCCCTACCACACCACCACCATAACCTAAGGATGACGCTTGAGGACATGGGTATGGGCACCACCCTTGCCTTTTCCCAAGCTTGCGGGATGTGCCCCGGTATCATATCACCATCATTACTATATATCTTAGTTTTATCCTTGGTTGTTTCTTGATTTAGATAAATAAATTTTAGATTTTCTATTCTTAGTATTTTTTGCTTTCGATATCCATCTATCCTTGTAATCGAGTATGTGAGTTATAATAAAGATTAGTTGAGTTTTTGTGCTTCATCTGTGTGCACCCATTATCTTCCCAGTGACAAACAGAAGAAGTATAAAGATCATATTTTCATATCATGAGAAGTAACCACTTCACACAAAAATGGTATAAGTGATAAAAGTTGTTGATAGTAAACAAACATAGTATTAGTCATGTTGCAATCTAAGCAAGATTATGATAGACGAGAGGGGACTGACATATAAATGAACTATCTTGGAAATCTTTTATGATTGTGAGTCTTCACCAAATAGTATATAATGATCAAGTGTTGCTGTTGGACATGGAATACAACGTAATGATAATGGTAATTTATATTCACACAAAAGTTATGTAGTCTTGGATCCTTCAACATGCGATGCTTGCTTTAGACCCTTTGCTAGCCCAAAACTCCGCACTAAGTAGAGATACTAGTTGTGCATCCATAACCGTGAAACCCAGTTTGTTTCCATGAGAGTCCACCATACCTGCCCATGGATTGAATAAGATCCTTCAAGTAAGTTGTCATCAGTGCATGAAGCAATAAAAACTGCTCCTAAATATGTATGATCTTTTATTGCAAGGGAAAATAAGCTTTGTAGGGTCTTGTGATGGCAAAGACATAAAAGTAACAGAATGTATAATAAAGTTTGCTATCATAAGGGGCAATATAAAGTGACGTTCCTTTGCATTAAGAGTTTGCACATTCAAACAAATTAAAAGCACATGACAACCTCTGCTTCCCTTTGCGAAGGGCCTATCTTTTATCTTCAGGAGTTCAATCCTGTACTTGAGTCAATAAATTTTATTATTCTACCTACCCATAAATTCTATAGTGGCAAGCATCATGTGTTGAGGAAAGTTTCAGATTTATATATCCAAGTGGATGTAAATGATCATGATTTATTGTTGGTGACATTATCCATGAGGTAAATGAGTTGGGTGATAAATCATTAAAGCCCCTATCTTCCTTTGTGTCATATGGAAACATGAACTCCAAAAATATACCTTGAGCATGAGCAATCATAGAAGATTAAATCATAGTTGAGTATGTGAACTTGCCAACAAGAAATAACTTACATAGACTCTCCTCTGAATTATGATGAATTATGATTGCACCAATGACTGAGAACACAATTTGTTGATTCTCAATAAAGTTTATGCTTCATATTCCAGTAGTTGTGAATGGATTGTTACTTGTTTATTAGAAGTTATATGCTAAAATACTTGTTGCTATGTTATTATTTAGGATGCTCTCATGTCCATATTTTTTATCGACTCCTCCCTCTCAAATCATGAGGCCATTATTCTCGAGTTGTTCTCTCGCTTGAGGACAAGCAAGGTCTAAGCTTGGAGGAGTTGATACGTCCATTTTGCATCATAATTATTTATTGATATTTATGTTATTCTTGTCCATTATTCACTATTATTATGTAACTCGTATGACTTTTCTCTCTGAATATGCAAGGTACATCACAAAGAGAAAATATTTGGAAACTCGAATTCTGGATCGAGAAACCGAGAAAAAGGCTGAAAAATCAAGTTGCTCCAAACTAGGTGAAACTTCACCGGAGAAAAAAAATTGTAATATTTAAGAATTTCTGGGCCAAAAATATACCAGAGAGGGGCCACCAGCTGGGCACAAGCCAACAGGCCCCCCCCTCCCGGGTCGTGCCATGATGGCTTGTGGAGCCCCAGCTAGCCTTTTGATGCCTCTCTTCTCCTATATGGTGTGTTTTAACCTAGAAAAATCATAAGTTATCTTTTGGGATGAATTGTCGTCGTCTCAACGCGGAAACCTAGGTAGAGGGATTCTACCAGGTGAATTCCCCTCCGAGAGAGGGAAATCGAAGCCATCGTCATCACCAACGCTCCCTCCTTCGTGGGATGTTCAATCTTCATCAACATCTTCACGAGCACCATCTCATCTCCAACCCTAGTTCATCTCATGTATTCAATTTTTGTCTCAAAACCTCAGATTGGTACATGTGGGTTACTAGTTGTGTTGATTACATCTTCTAGTTGATGCCTCTTGGATTACTTGGTGGAAGATATTATGTTGAGATTATTAATCATTATTATTATACCTCTAATGTTGAACATGTTAGTGAGGTGTGAGTAGTCACTATTTTTCCTGAGGACATGGGTGAAGTCTTGATGTAAGTAATCATATAAAGTTGGTATTCGTTCGATATTTTGATGATATGTATGTTGTTACTTCCTTTAGCGGTGTTATGTGAATATTGACTACATGACACTTCACCATGTTATGGACCTAAAGGAAGTCATTGTAGAGTAACACGTATATGATGGGAGAGTAAAAGAAGCTTAAACCCCGATTTATGTGTTGCTTCATGAGGGGCTAATTTTGATCCATATGTTTCATGTTATGGTTAGATTTATGTTAATTCTTCTTTCGTAGTTGTGGATGCTTGCGAGAGGGGGTAATCACAATTAGGTTGTTATTTCAAGTAAGAACAACACCTTAGCACTGGTCCACCCACATATCAAATCATCAAAGTAGTGCGCACGAATCAACTCAGTATGATGAACATGACTAAAAAGAAATTCCCATGTGTCCTCGGGAGCGCTTGGTTTATATAAGAGTACTTTAAGGCTTGTCCTTTGCTATAAAAAGTATTTGGCTACCTTGATGCACCTTTGCTACTATTGTTACTTGTCATTTGATATGAATTATCTTGCTACAAAACTATCTATCACTGCTACTTACAACACTTGCAGAGAATACCTTGCTGAAAATTGCTTGTCATTTCCTTTTGCTCCTCGTTGGGTTTGACACTCTTACTTATTGAAAGGACTACGATTGATACCCTATACTTTTGGGTCATCACACATTCGGCATCATTGCCCTGTATCCTGCTACGCGGAGAGTATTCAAGGGAAGCCTCAGGCTTCGAACCAACGGATCTACGAGCGTCGCCCTGTTTCGGGGGTGGCCGCCTCAAGTCCATTGTGGTCATCCTCAACACCCCGGTGAGCCCTTCCTGTTTGGGTGAGTGCGATGGATGGAGGGAGGTCGAGTACCAGAAGAACAGGGGTGCGAGTAATAGCTCGCTAGTCTCTAGGGAACAACGACTGATGTGTCGCTCGGGTCGGCGTCTCGACTCCAATGCCAAACCTGGCAATGACGCCTTCTTAAGAATGCTCAAGGGGAAATGCTTCCGTTCTCTCAACAAGTGTCGCCACTGCAAACACTGTCATGCCCCCTCTGCTACATCATCTGTGAGAAGCACGGTCATAACGGCCATGAGTGTCCTCGGAATCAAAGGAACCGAGGGCGACGAGTGGTTGCCCGTGCGTGCCTTTGGTTGCCCTATCTACGGTGTCGGTGCGCAACCACCTTTGCTTCCCCATGCCCCATTCCCCTCACCCATCATGTCTTCCCCCCCCCATCGCCATCGCCGCCCCCCATGGACCACCTCCCCCACTGTGGCCCGTCTAGGCAGCCTCGGACAAGCCACAAGGTAGTCGTTGCCTCTCCCACACTGGAGCACAAGGAGTACATCATCCGCAAGCATGCAGTCACGCTCTTGACCATAGATAGGGAGTACTCCACCAACCCCATGGGGGTGGGCTAGGTTATCAAGGAGCAGCTTAGCTCCCTCCCTCACGAGTTGTGTGGCATTGCCCTCCACCTGGAGGACTTCCTCGTCCACTTCGACCTAATGGTTCGCCATGACAATGTTGTGCGCCGCGGCATCCTATGTGTGGAGGGCACCAAGTTCTACATTCACGCGGGGAATGAAGACAACCATGTTGCAAGTACACCCTGCACGCACGAGTTGTGGTGGAGAACCTACTGATGTCGTACTGGTACCTACACGGTGTTGACAGGGCATTGGGTGACATCGTTCGTGTCGATCACCTCGACAGTCGTGCCTTAGGGAGGGGCCATATGAAGACATTTGCCTACTAGTTGTTAGTACGGTACATCGCACACATCCCAACCACGAGAGCCGTGTGGGTGTTGAAGAGCGGCATCGGGCATGTGGATGAAATCATCGGGTTTGATCCCACAGACCGTAAGGTGTAGCCGCCGCCCGGAGCCTACCACCATCGATGTTGCCGCGCTCGTCGTACTCGGGCCAGAGCGGCCTACCCACCTCCGACGAGGATGATGATTGGCCCTTTCCCGGATGGAGCCGGGCACGTGGACTCTGCACGTCAAGGACGGATAGGGTCTAGGCCAACGCCTCTACCACTGCATTGGCGCGGGCTGCAACGGCTTCCTCGGAGGCGCCACCAACAACCACAATGTGGAAGATGGTAGCCACAGCGGCATCACCAGGTCATGGAGAGACTCGCTGCTCGGCTCTGGCTGCCACACGAAAGGCAAGGCCACGGATGTGGTGGACAGCACTCTGCGGCAGCACAGCAGGACACCTACGGGGTGGGAGCATGCGTGGAAGGTGTGTGGTCGCCCCAGGACTATCGTCACGCCAGCTCTTTGCATTACTCCACCCCTCCCCCTTCTTCACAAGTGCGCTACTCACCCAGCCCCAACCGTTCCTGGCCCAATTGTTGCTTTCTTCTCATGCATTGGACGCGCTCTGCCCCCCCCCCCTCCATGCACTCACTGTATGTAGCTCAAGATGGAGAACACCATGATCGAAGCGCTTTCCACCCTGTTCACTTTTGAAGATGGTGGATGCTCCCCCTCGCTCCACCAAGCCACGTTAGACGGTGTTGCATGCCGATGCGTTGGAGGGTGTTGAGATGTTGTCTACATCGTTGATCTTGTATGTTCCTCCATGTGGCCCCGCATCACCTCTCCTTCAACCGCTACGGTGGGCTTTCAGGTTTCGACTATGACAGAGCGCATGGGGCAGATAGACATCGCTGGTGGCCTCGGGGGAGAAGTGCCCCGCTCTCCTCCGTTCTTTGCCCTGGTGCGTGCGGTCGTCATCAGTATCCCTTCGGCAAGGCCAAGATCTTCCATGCCTCCAAGGACCCGGGCATCCTTTGCAACAACTCAATAGAGCATGAGTGTAAGCCCAAAATGCGGTCATATCCTTACTTTGGCTCGAGGGCCGCGATAGGGATAGAAGCGCATCTTGTTGTTTCCCAAGAATGGATATCTTTACAAGTACATGTAAAGAGGAGATGAGTATATGGAATTGACTTACACTCGCCATAAGCTAAATCAAGATCATATCAATACAACAATACATTCAATCACCATGTAGAACAGCAGGGTCCGACTACGGACGAAATCAAATGATAAAAACAACGTCCATCCTTGCTATCCCAGGCTACAGGCCTAGAATCCATCTTATGATCGATCAAGAAGAAGAAGAAGAAGAAGAAGATATCCAAATAGAACAATCATCGCGCTCACGTCAAAGTATCGCTTCACCTTTACCTGCGGCTGATGTTGTAGTAATGTGTGAGCCACAGGGACTCAGCAATCTCATTTCCAAGGGTATCAAGACTAGCAAATCTTAATGGGTGAGGCATGGATAAGTGGTGAGGCTGTACAAGCACTAAGCATTGATTTGAGTGGCTAACTTACGAAAACAAGAATAAGAAGGGTGATCTATGCATAATTGAATGTGAACTAGTAATGACCAACAAGTGATCCTGAACACCTACTTACGAGTCAAACATAACCCCACTGTGTTCTCTCTCGGTTCAGAACTCACGAGTAGAGACAGTCGTGGTTACACAAATGGTAGGTGTATTTTATTTGAGTTTACTTCAAAGTTGTTATGACCAGGTGTTAAACAAATGTTCACGTTGCCCCATAACCGCGGGCATGGCGTTCCGAAAGATTTAACCATCGAGGGTTGCTCCAACTCATCCATCACAAACTAACCACAAGTTGCATGGAAAACCTAAACCACGGAAAACCCGTAGTCTCCTAGGAATCCTGGTGGAAGATCTTAACCTCGAGATAGCCTGAAGTATCCTCGGAACCCCGATGCACAAGACGTTCGAGAAAGGTAAAACAAATCCAACAAGACTGCTCGACGCGTCGACAAACCTGATAGGAGTCGCGTATCTCGTTCTTAGGACACGACACATAAGTGACGCGTATGGTGGCGTGCTAGAAATGGAAATTTTTCTTTTTGCCACCCTAGATTTTGCAAATTTTCCTTATGCCACTCTAAATTTTTGACATTTCACTTTTGCGACTCTTAGTTTTTAACAATTATCAGAATTGCCATTTTTGTCGCAAAAACAAAAATTTTGGAGTGGCATTTGTGATAATTATCAAAAGCTAAGAGTGGCGAAAGAGAAATAAAATTATTTTTCTTTTGCCACTGAGTGGAAATTGTGATAATTGTCAAAAGCTAAGAGTGGCAAAAGTGAAATGTCAAATTCTAGAGTGGCATAAGGAAAACTGGCAAAAACAAAAAAATTCTCGATAGGAATCCCCCGAGGTGGCCCTACATAGTGCTCTACATTGGATCAGCACTCATGAGGAGCACTGGCCCGGGGGTTGATTAATTATCCACAGAGTGACCAATGACCTATGCAAATTTTGTTATTAAGCAAATAGTACCAATGTTGGGTCTTGCCGAAAGAGTTTTATCCCAAAACAAAAATCAAGGGGGTCCCCATAATAACCCCAATCATGTTATGAGCGCTCAAAATGGAACATAACACTGGTACACAAGTAACAAGGATCGCAAAGGTGGAACAAAACACCGAGAAAAAGAACAAGCCTTCCAACATTTACTAAGTGTGTATGTGCATTAAATTAAATAGAAATAATACTGTGATATCTCAAGAAATCCATGTTTTCACAAGGAAGCAACTTGTACCTACAACTAGCAATTCTATAAGAAGGGTTGAGCAAGCGGTAACACAGCCAAACAAAGGTTTGCTGGGATGATGAAGGGTTAGAGGCTTATCATGGCATTTTGGGAGGCTTGACAAACAAGTGGTAGGTAATAAGACATAACGATGGAAGCGAGACAATTAGCATAGCAATGATAGAAGTGCTATCCAGGTAAATGATCATCTTGCCTGAGATCCCGCTTGGAAGAAGAACGAATCCATGAAGTATACGAACGGGCGTAGTCGAACGAATCCTCACACTATGAACGATTTCGTAACTCTATCGAGAAGAAGCAATCCGGAAAACAAACAATCAACACATGGAAAACACCACAACATATTCATGACATGATGCACAATCAAATATGATGCATGTCCATTTAATTATGCATGACATGACAAAGCACAACAATCAACTTCTACACATTAAGTGAAGCTCAATATGCAACAGGTTGCATATTCACGGAACTCCATATTTGGATATTTAGTTCACTCACGTTTATTTACCTAACAAGTTTAAATGATATTAAAGATGACAAGAGGTGAAGCATAATGAAACTACACTATCTAGGCATTTTAAATGAGGCCGAAAACAACTTATAGTATTTCCGAAACGACCACAAATGTTAATTTCGAAATTAGTCCATATCTGAATTAAACATATTTTATATTTATTAAACAGGAAATTAAATTGCACCATGTGATTATACACGTCATTCTAGGTGATTTACATATATAGATCATTTAAAACAGAGTTACCGCCTAAAAGGTATGACCAACACAAGATAATATGCCATGAATGCAAAATGCGTGCAAACGGCAAACCAAAAACAGGTTAAACACATGCATGCAACAAGATAGTATGAAACTACATGAAATTCTAGGAAAGTTTTATATATGGCATGTTCAAAATGGAGCAACTGTTTAACAAATACAATCAATACAAGTTATAGTGAAAATATGCCCAAAACAACAACATGGCATTTTGCACACAGCAAATCAACAAGATGCAGGACTCTAAAATGCACAAAAAAATACATGGGGCAGTAGCTTACATGATGCACAACAATTCATCTAATGGCAGAAAATTGATTAGAAGCATGGATCACTAGGAAATGAGCTCACAAGATTGCTACTTGAAGACAGTTTCGGGCTTAGTGAAAATAACAATTTTTAGCATAGCAATTTTATTATGAAGGCATATTTGTAGCAAGAAAAACATATGCTACAGTACATATAATGGCATGAAAATTTACAACATGGTAGAAGGCATGATGCACTTCATTTCATTCCATACTAGCAAGGTCTAATTATGCACACATTCATAGCTAGCATCAACACAACGTGTCATTCTGAACTAATAACATGGCGCAAGGCAGAGCAGTTTTATCAGATTGACATGTTTGACAGCAAAATTAACTGGGATGCAAAACTTATAATTGAAACTAATGGCACAAAATAACAGAGGATAAGATGCTTTACAGTTCACTCCATTGTACCAACCGCAAAGGGGTTGTAGATCAATAGCAAATGACATGGAAACATAGCAACAAAATATAATAGATTCCAGAGTTAGAATTATTTTGGACCCTCAAATCAGCAACATTTTTATGGCATGTTCACATGATGAAAACTACAGCTAAACATGACATACATGGCATGGAAAACCTACTAACAGCACTAAACATGACATCCATGGCATGGAAAACCTACTAACAACAACTAGACATGGCATACTACAAATCACTCCATTGGCACACATTCAAAAGAGGCATGGTTTGCTAAATTGGAGCTTCGCAAAATGCACCTTTAGAGCGACATATAAACTTGATAGAGAATATTTGCATGGCAACCATACACATGCATCAAAGTAGACATCACATAGAACAAATCTCAAGAAGGTACCACATGCAAAATACCTATTGACTAGATACAATCATCCACGCAAGTTTAAATAAAATAACAATTTTAGACATATTCATGAAAGACTTGCAATAGATATTTGAGCATGTATATGCAACCTATTATGCATGCAAATCCCACAATCATGTAGAGCACAAAGAGTAGATGATTTTTCATATAAAGTTTATTTAAACCTGAGCCACAGTTATTTAGTTATGAGTTAAACCGATTTTAACATGACATAATGCAAATTAGTAAAAACAGCAGGTTTCAAAATTTTAAACATGGATGAAAGTTGGATATTGTGAATCTACACAAAATTTTGAACATCTTACATGTTGAAATCATTTTAATCTGATGCACGGTTCTCAAGTTATTAAATGCATGAACATGAGGGACTATTCTGTAAAACTGATATTTCACACGTTAATTGATAACTTCGCGAGGATCGAAAAAACATACGGGGGCCGAAACTAGCTAGAATTGGGCTACACAGAGTTGAGTGTAATATAACTGAACATTGCCCTCGGCGTCATTTAGCGGTCGAGAGGTACTCGGGCTTCACCTCATGGGCCAAAGGTCCAGTTCGGTGGACGGGGCTGAGGTCGGCTTGGGCTGGGCCCTTGGAGCGGTTAGGGCTGGAGCAGGTCCACAACGAGGGGTGGGAGGCAGCCCAGGAAAGGTCGTCCTCCCTGTGCTCGTGCCCGAGCACCAGGCCATGGCGGAGGCTCAAACCGATGACGCGGGGACGATGGGGCGGCTCGGTCCGACAGGGCCAGGCCGGATCCGAGCGGATCTGGGTCCGGGGGTCCAATTCCCGATGGCGACGGGGCACGAGCCAGCGGTGGTCAACTCCCGTGGCGAGATCCTGCACGGCTTCGGCCATGCTCCCTACAGAGAAAAGAAGGGAGAGAGAGATGAGACACTGAGAGAGAGGAAGGAAGGAGGGAGAGACACGGAGGCAACGGGGGCTCGCGTGGCTTCTCCGGTATGGGACTAGCCGTCGACGGCACGGCGGGCCACGAGGTTTGTAACAGTAGGAACTCGAGCACGGGGTTGTGGAAGGCTCGGGCGGCGGCGACGCTTCGATGAAGGGGTGCCAATGATGGAAGGCCGGTGAGATCGAGCGGGGTCGGGCGTGCGGCGGCTGAGGATGCCCGGATGCGTATGGCGATGGTGGCTCGGGCCCGTGTGGTTGGGCGGACACGTTCGGCCAGGGGCAGATATTGTCCGAGCGGGCTTGAAGACGAAATATGAGCCCTAGATTTCAGATCTAAGGGCCAGATTTGGCTAGGGGGCTAGGATTTCGGGATTGAGAGGAGGTGGAGCTAGAAGGTGGGGTTTTCTAGGAGGGTGGGTGCAATTTTGGCAAGGGGGAAACACTAGTGGGGTGAGAGGAGTCTCTCCACGGGTGGTCTTTATATAGGGAATGGACAACGGTGGGATGGATCTTGTCCGTCCGTTCGAGAACCCATGGCCGGGAATGAAGGGAGGGGCTAGGTTAGCTAGTGGGGTGTGTAGATGGGCTTGGGCTAAGAAGGGAGAAAGATTTATGGCCCGTGACAAGTTTTTATAAACCGAAAACGTCCAACGTTTATTTCGCTATAGTACCGCTATATATTTAACGGTTCGGGTATCAAACGACCTACGAATGCGACGAAATTTAGCACGTGGTCTACCTACACTATATTTAGACCGCACATCAATTTTCAACCCATTCCGAGAATGTTTTATACGCACTTTTAAAACAATAATTTTGCGCGTGCGTGTGTGGTTGGTCTTGAAGCGGTCGACGACAACAATGAAGAGAACCGGCAACTAATAACGGATGTAAGTTTTGAAAAATAATGACAACGGAGTACCGATGCAATGCGGATGATGCGAATGATACGATGACGAATCCGGCAACCAAATAATTCACACGGCAATAACGAAATTAAAAGGGAATCTTCTAGAGCGACGGTCTCGGGCTTTTACAGTGCGGCAGGCGACAGGTGCGAACAGTTCAGTCCATGTCTCCCAACGGGCGGTGTTGTGCTTGGTGCAGGAGTTGGGGTTCCTAGGACCAAATGAGAAGATGATGCTGAAATTTGTAGGTGCACTCATGAAGGGCTTCTGGGAGTCGATGTCCGACGACGACATCAACGCCATCGCCAAGCTGACTTGCTCGACTCTAAGGCACTCAAGGTGGCGGTTGCCATGGCAGGACCGGCACCGGCCGAGGAGGAAGCGTATTGTGACAATGTTATCTCTTCTTAGTAGTCTTCGTCGACGGCTGGTCTTACACAAGTTTGAGTTAGGATCAATGTTAATGTGTAGTCTTCTGGTAGTGTGTTTGGCTCTGTGACCACGGGGTTTTGGACCTACTGGTAGTTTTAGTCGACCCTCGGCAATCTCTAAGGTGTGCTATATTTTTTTCAGTAGTAATTTTAGTCGATGAAGGAACTGTATATGTCTCAATGAGTGATACACCCTACAATATTATGTCATGAAATGTTGAGTCCTCGACGCTCCTCCCAAGAAAGAGGCAATTAGTGAAATAGTTTCAACGCATCGAGTAGCCATTCTAAACTTGCAGGAGACCATGATCGAGACATGGACATCGTCTCTCGCCTCTAAAATAGGTGTCTCTCGGTTGCAGGGATGCGTAGTGCTTCCGATGAATGGCACTAGGGGATTTTTTGGAATCAGCTGATCATAAACGCAGTATCGCACGTCTTGGGTAGCTTCTTGATTACAGTAAAAGTTGAGCCGCTACATTCATCTAAATTTTTCTGGATGACCACGGTCTATGACCCCACTAAAGATGATCAAAAGGACAATTTCGTTGTTGAGCTAGATGCTGCCACGCCCCCTGCGGGTCACCCCAGGATGATCAATGGGGATTTCAATATGATATACGAGGCAAGAGACAAAAACAACTCCAATCCGAACCAAAGAACAATGGGCAGGTTCAGGCGAGCAATTGATTTTGCTGGCTTAAAAATCAAATGCAAGAATAGAAGATATACGTGGAGCAATGAGAGGAAAGTACCAACTCTCCGCATCATCGACAAGATCTTATGCACCAATTCATGAGATGCCATGCACCCCTCCTTCATGTTATCTCTTGCATCCACCACCTTCTCTGATCATTATCCTTTGCTGCTAGCTAGCGTTGTGTACCTCCTCAACAAGCTTGCTACCGCTTTGAGAATTTATGGCCGAAGTTCCCGGATTTGTTGAAACTATACAAAAAAGCCTGGCAGCCGCCAGTAGCACATGATTGTCCTTTTGTCAGGCTGAAGTTAATAATACTCAGAGGAGTGGCTGACCTTAAGATTTGGAGTAAATCCTTATTTGGTGGTGCTAAGCTCCAGTTCCACGTTGCTAATGAAGTAATTCTTCGGTTGTACATTGCGCAAGAAACACGGCGGCTTACAGAGGCTTAGTTTGATCTACGGGGGCAATTCAAGCTAAAGGTGCTCGGTATGGCTGTGATCGAGCGAGCAAGGAAGCGTCAGGCCTCCAGAATCACATGGTTAAAAGCAAGAGATGTCAGCACCAAATTCTTACATGCAAAAATATGATCGAGAAAGAGAAACAATTTCATTCATAGCCTCCGGGTTTCTGACCGTGAGTTAGTGGCACACTCTGACAAGGCCAATGCTGCCCACGAGCACCTCAACCAAATCTTGTGTGATAGACCCCCGCCTCTATGCACGATCAATTGGGATCAAGTTGACATCCCTATGGTAAATTCAGCAAGCCTCGACATGTCGTTCTCTAAAACTGAAATTTGGGCAACCAATGTTGCATCTCCCGCTGAAAAGCCCCCAGGCCAGATGGTTTCACGGGTCAATTCTTTAGATCATGTTGGGGGCTCATCAAAGAGGACATAATGGCAGTTTTGAACAAGTTTACCGCCTAGCGAGCCAGAACTTTGCTCACATCAACAGTGCTTTCATCGCATTGATACCAAAGAAGGATGGGGCATCGGAACTAAATCACTTTTGGTCAATTAGTTTAATCCACTCTGTGGCAAAATTGATCTCCAAAGTGTTGTCCATGAGGCTCGCAATAGTGCTGGCTGACATTATCTCACTACACAGATGGCTTTTCACAAAGGAAAATGCATACATGACAGTTTCATCTATGTTCAGAGTTGTGTTAAAAAACTTCACAGAGAAAAACAACTTGCACTGCTCTTTAAACGGGATTTCGCTCATATCTTTGATTTTGTCTCCTCGGACTATCTTTTTGAGCTTCTCCACCGTATGGGATTCAGTTCAAGGTGGTGTGCCTGGCTGGCCCTGCTACTCTCGTCGGCCTCTTCCTCTTGCATGATCAATGGTGTGTGAGGGGACTGGATAACTCATTAGCGAGGGCTGAGACAGGGGGCTATGTCCCCCTTGCTCTTCATCCTCGTGGTCGACCCACTACACTGGCTTCTTCATGTTGCAACAGAGCGGGGACTGCTTGCCTCTCTTCCAGGGTGAGGCATTAATATGAGGGTAGCATCTATGCGGACGATGCAGTGATCTTTGCGAACCCGATCAAGGAAGAGGTTCAATTCTTGATGAATCTCCTACACAAGTCGACGAAGCTACGGGACTCAAGTTAAATCAAGAGAAATCCTCATTTGTGTCGATACGATGTGAAAATATTTTGTTGTCGAAAATGCTACAAAGCTTCACGAGGAAAATTGTGGGCTTCCCAACAACTTATCAGGGGCTGCCAATCTCCCTCTCGCGCCTATGTTATATCCAATTCTTGTTCATCATTGATAGAATCAAGGCAAGACTTGCGGGCTGGAAGGGAAAGCTCTTGAACATGGCCTAAGAGCATCTCCAACAGCCGCGTTTCGCGCCGCGCCCAAAAAATGCGTTTGTCGCGCGCGCTTTGGCTGGTTTAGCGCGGGGTTAGGCGCATGCTCCAGCAGCCGCGCTATAATGCAGCGCGCACGCGCCGCTCCTGCAGTGCCCAAAAATGCAGCGCGCGCAAACCATTTTTTAAATAGATTGCATTCAAATAAAAAGCATACAAAGTTATTTTACATAGATTGCAACTTGATAGGTAGTTCGAAAACATAGATAGATAATTCGGTGCTAGATAGTTCGAAAACATAAAAACTAAAATCCCAGTCGCTCCAATCATCTGCACCATCATCATCGTCGTTGGTGTCGTGAGAGGTTGACAGCCAGATGTCGAACCAACGCTCGTCTTCTTCAGTGAAGAAGGAGCTCCCGCCTGCATTGACGAGGTCAGCCTGCGCACTCGCCAATGCCTTCCGCCGACGCCTGTCCAACCGCTCCTCGCGGCGCCTTGCCAAATATTCCTGCTCGTAGGCGACGTCCTCCGGGTGGCGCCGGCGCCACTCCGCCATGACCCGCTCGTCCTCCTGGGCGACGAGGAGGCGGCGCTGCCGCGCAGTGTGCTCCGCACGGTCTTGTGCGGAGTTTACACGAGGCGGCGGGGCGACGTCTAACGCCTGCTGGAGCGTGTAGACGTCCTGGAAGTTCATTTGGCGGCACGGCCTGCCTAGGCGCTACGCCACCGCGTCGAACGCGCGGGCGGCCTCATGCTTCGTGTTGTACGTGCCGAGGCTAAGCCGGAGATCGCCGGAGCGTATCTCGGCGTAGAACCCGCCGTTGGGGCGCTCGCGGACGCTGCGGTAGCCGGACGCAGAACGGCGGCGCGACGGCATGGTGGCGCGTAGGGGGCGGGGCGCTGGAGCGGTGGCGGCGCGCTGGAGCGGTGACGGCGCGCTGGAGCGGCGGTGGCGCGGGAGGCAGAGGGAGAGAGAGAGTGGAGCGGGTGGCGGCGCGAGGGAGCGGCAGCGCTGCGCTTTTATAGGCGCGCGCGAAGCGGCGCGGCAAAAATGACGCGCGAGCTGCCGCCTTTTCGCGCGCGCGCAACCGGTTACCGCGCGCGCTGTTTTCCTGACGCCGCTGAAGCGCGTCATTCCGTCCCGCGCGCGCTAAAACGACGGTTTACCCCGCGCGCCCCTTTTCGCGCGGCTGTTGGAGATGCTCTAAAGAAGAGTGCTTGTGCGAAGTGTCCTCTCTGCCCTTCCCATGTTGGCCATGACTGTACTCAAGGTGGCAGTTAAAATTTTGAAGCAAGTTGACAAGATGAGGCGCCGATGGCACAACACGAAGAAATCGCTCGCGGCAAGTGTAAGGTGGCCTGGAGCAACGTATGCTCCCCAGTGGAAAAGAGGGAGCTGGGTTTTTCAGATTTGCAGCGCTTCAGTTCTTCGACTGAGGTGGTTATGGCTGGCCTGGCAGCAGCCGCGAAAACCCTGGGCAGAATTCCCCACGCCATGTGATGTGCGCGATCGGCTGCTCTTTGCTTCTGCCATTGTTGTGTCCACCGGGAACGGAGACGCTGCCAGTTTCTGCTTCAGTACGTGGATCGGTGATGCTCCTCTTTGCACAATCTATCCAAACATTTATAAGCACTACCGGAGGACAAACAGAACTGTGGCACAAGGTTTGGCCAATGGTCAATGGATCCGCGACCTACAGCACGGCAACACTGCTGACATAGAGAATTCCTTGAAATGTGAAGGAGAATCAACAGATCAGGGGTGGTGACCAACGACACTGTCATGGACTCAGTCAAATGGAAGGGGGGGGGGGGGGGGGGGGGGGGGGGGGGAAACGGTTGCTACTCTGTTGCATCGGCTTCTTTTTTTTCGAGAAAACGCAGTGAGATACATGTGTTTCTTTGTATTGAAAAGGTAGAGTTTATGTTACAATCCTCCCATGAGGGACAATACTGTTGCATCGGCTCACAAACTCCATTTTCAGGAAGCTCACAACACAGGGTTAAAGTCACTCGTCTGGAAAGCTTGGCGCCTGGGAAGATCAGGATCTTTGCCTGGCTGTTATACAAGGACAGGCTGTGGTGCAACAATCGGTTTCAAAGAGGGTGGCCAAATGGTTATTTCTGTCCTCTCTGCTACAAAAACCTGAAAATCCGCATGCTCCTCATCTGGTACTGTTCTTTCTAGCAACGCATCTAGCAAGAAGCTGCCGCCAGGGGAGGCTGCTCCACGTTGCTGCGATCGAGCGAGCGAGCCGCGCATCAGCTCCATCAAGGTGGCACCGAACATTGTCAGCTCGACGGATGCATTACAGGAGAGGAATCAAGACCATGATTCTGTTGATTGCATGGCATATCTGGAAGGCTAGAATCGACAGTGACTTTGGGAGACAGGCTCCGAGCTTCTCAAACACAATCAGGGAGATCATCAGCAATATGGAACAATGGAGGCTTGCGGGTGCCAGGGCAATAGAGACACCTTTCGGGGATAGTAGCAAGATAGCCGACCCTTGATCAGGGCATTTTCTTTCAATTTTTTCTTCACTTTCTCCTTGGCCTATTGGCCTTTTGGCCTTTTGTTCCATGGGTCCCTGGGTCCCTCGCTGTTTTCCCGCTGCTTTCTGCTAAATCAATGAAACCAGAGCAATCCAGACACTTCAAAAAAAATCTTGCAAAAGCAGAGAACATAAGCACACAAAAACGGACGCATAACTTCGAATGGATGCTGTAGTCTTGTGCCGTTTCTACATTAACTACATTCCACTAATCATATACACAAGTTGAAATACAGGATCAGTTGATGACAGTTGTTACTATAGATTATAACACGTAGGAAGACTCCAACCAGAGTGGATTTCATGCTTCTTTATACTTGGTAAGGTCGAAGGTGAGGGTTCTGGAGCAGCTGCATGTCAGGTTTTGAGTTGAGGGGTCAGCGTACGTCAAATATGAAATAAGGTAACAAAAGTGCATTCTTTACCTTCTTTCTGAATCCCGATAAACACCAACCAGTGCTTCAGCTTTGTCGTAGAAGCTATCCTTCAGCGATATGACAATACTCTGAAACCCACAACCTCTGTCGTCATCTTGCTCTTCGCCAGCACGTTCGCATGACTTTGATCGAATAAACCCAGCAACCTTGGCAACATTTAAATTATCTAGAGCTGCATCGACTTCATCCAGTATGAAGAATGGTGATGGCCTGAAACTGCATAATTGCCACACATGTTTACGTTTTGGACAAAAGGCAAAGTAATAAATGTCCAGGTAATGGTCTGCATGCGGCTC
This sequence comes from Hordeum vulgare subsp. vulgare, assembly GCF_904849725.1. Classification (NCBI taxonomy): domain Eukaryota; kingdom Viridiplantae; phylum Streptophyta; class Magnoliopsida; order Poales; family Poaceae; genus Hordeum; species Hordeum vulgare. Next base: position 321,232,329 of record NC_058524.1, on the reverse strand, counting down.
ACACGCATCACAACAAATGGGAGTATTCAAAGAGAGAAATTTACCCTACCAAGCTGTAGTTACATAGGCCAAGAAAATAGATTATGTATACTATCCTACATTGAAAATGGTAACTAGAGGTTGCAGAAGAAACACCAAGATACATAGAGGCAGAATTGGGGCCTGAAGAGAACATGCGACCACTTAAGCACAATATGTAATTTCTGTAAATAACTAATCCATTCACTGCAAACAATGTTACAACTAACTGATGGACAAAACTTTTTTCTTAATCAATTACGGGGAACATGATAAAGGAAATATATTGCCATGTTTACCAGAAATATTTTACCTGTGAATGGCAAAAAGCAATGCCAGTGCAGCAACTGTCTTCTCCCCACCGGATAACTGTTCCATATCCCTAAAGCGCTTCGTAGGTGGCATAGCTGTGTACTTGATTCCATGAAGAAATGGCTCATCCTCATTTTCTAGATTTAAATATGCTGTTCCTCCAAGTGGATGTGTGTGACTTTTTGTTAACTGCTTATAGATTTTGTCTATGCCTTTAGATATATGATCAAAGGCTTCCATGAACAGCTCGTACCTAAGCAAAACAATAGTCAAACCCAAAAATATATCCTGAGCAGGCTACATGTTAACTTGAAATCAAAAAGATACATGAAATCCGGCAATTCTTGATTAAGAATAATCTGAGATGCTTGATTTCAACAATGCTTGATTTCTTCCAAAAGAATGCAGCATATTATCATATTTTCAACAAGCCTTTCAGACCCAAACAAGTTAAGGTAGGCTAGAGTTGAAACCCATAAGATAACAAAAACCTAGTCATGGTTCTGGCACATGGATAGCTAACTTCCACGCACCCCTGTTCATGGCTAGAAGTTCGGTCTACCCGACCTCTCGATATTATCAGCACGTTTTAATCATCCACTATGTACTGGCGCTTCTGGAGGCGTGTGGTGTATATGCCCAAACCATCGCAGATGATGTTGGACAAGCTTCTCTTCAATTCATGCTACCACAACTCTATCACACATATCATCATTAGACGTGATAGAGTTGGGGTAGCACCAACTTGATGGTCATGTTTTATCATCTTTTCAACAGTGAATATATCGGTAAGATCTTGTGTAAATATATTAGAGCTCTGACATATATTGAGCACTTAGATGAGTGGTTTCCAAAATAGAACACTTCCTGAACATGCAAATACTAACATAAGTGATAGATAAGTTTAAGCTGTGGTTTCCAGTCAGATATTGCAGGCTCGTAAATAGAACGCTTTTTCTGACAAACCGTTGTCATGTAATTCAATAACATACAACTTGGGTGTATTTGGAGATTATACTGTGAGTTCAATTCCACGCGTGTATAATTATGTAGTAAACTAACAAAAAATTAAGCATTTGCACAGTGTATCGCATTAACATTGCAAGCATAATGTGGAGACAAAGCACCAACCAAACTACATAAATATAGAGCATCCATCTAACATCCCAACATAATTACATCAACAAATCCATAGATTATAAATTATGCAGCAGTAGTAGACTACCAGAGACCACAGGTGCTAGAAAGTGAAATTCCATAAAATTTTGTTAGTCATATATGCCAATCATCCAAGCGGAACTCCACAGTTCGATCAGCATACATTTTTATTGAAAATAAAGAAACGAGAAAATAGTACCATAACTAGAGACAAAAATAACTGGGCAATACCTTCTTTGCTTGACAGAGTTATACTTTTCAGCTACATCTCGCTCTTCTTTCCTAGCTGCTTCAAACTTCTCGCTCACCTCTTTTTCCTTCATCTGAAGTGCTTCATATTGGTCCAGTGCTTTTAAGTTTGGAGCGGTGCGTTCAATCTCAGCCATTAGTGTACCTATTTTTTGTTTGAACTCTGCCTCAAGTTTGTCACGGTCAGACAGACACTTCTCTTGCAGGTAGATTGCACTAAGCTGGTTGTAATCAAAGACAAGTTCTTGTGAGGATGATCTAGTGTCCATTGCATCATTAACTGTAGGAAGCTTTATCTGCTCCAGTTCGCACTTCTCATGAATCTCCCGTTGGCGTGATCTAAGTTGAACTATTTGTCCCTCCTAAAAGAACAACGGTGGTTTCATTACTGTATCGGCCATAAGATTGTCTATAGAAATTGTCTAAACACAAACCGAAACAAAAACACGAAGAAATCAATCATTTAACAGGCTTAAGCCACAACCGTATAAAATTGTCTAAATGAATATTCGATGAAAACAATTGTACTGTTAGAGAAACCTACCTTTAACTTCACTTGACGATCTAGCTTTGCCAATGCAGCAGCAACACTATCATTCTGTTTCTTTAGTTCCTCAATTGCTGTCTCACATTCATCTGACTTCAACTTCCAGTCTGTGTTAGTGAAGAGTTCCATGAATCAGTACAAAGGTGATGGGAAAGGAACAAGGTGTACTAAAATTTTGGACAAGCTGATATTCGTTATGAAGAGCTCGGTTGACACTCATAAGACACTTTGTATGGCATGCTCCGTTTAAAATTCACAGCAAGAACTAATAAATTCATAAGGCTGCTACGTCCATAAGAACGCTCAATGTTCAAAAAAACGGAAAGCGAACGGAAAGCGTAAGCAGAGCGGAAGGCCACACAGCTTAGAGCAATGAGTAATGCGCTTAAGCGTTTTTTTTTAAAAAATTGGCCTGAATTTGGCTGTTTTTTGAATACATACAAAAATATTGAGCATGGCACATAGGTAACTGAAATAGCATATAAAATGCAGTTCCCCTTTAGTGCCACTGCTCTCTCTTGCTGATGCAGCAGCTGCAGCAGCATCACTAGTAGTAGCATAATCTCCTGCCTCCATACTTATACAATTCCTCTGAGATCCTCTTCAGTGCCAGTGCTCTCTCTTGTGCTGATTCAGTATCACTAGCAGTAGCATCATATCCTGCCTCCATACTTATGCAATTCCTAGACAAATTTGGCAATGATTAAATGGGATGAGTACAAGAGAGAGCAGAGCTGCAGAGAAGGGAGGGAAGCACATCATCTCCGGTCTTCGACGACAACAACGGCGCGAACAACTATATCAACAAAAGTCACCTCTCCCGACTACAACGAGCGAGGCAAGCTCAATTGTGTGACCAAGTCGAGCGACTCGCCACCGACATGACACTCCGAAGCCTGGAAAAGAGACTACATCGACAACAAGTTGGACGCTCACATGGATCATGTTCGACACATGGTGGCCAACTACAAGTCTTCTTCCCCTTCGTCATCTTCAAGGCGGAGACGCTCAAGTCGCACATCTTCGAAGAGCCTATCCCATGCAAGCACAAGTCGGCCACGTCCTCATCTTCGAGACGACCGCGACGACAACCATCACCTTCGTGATCTACATCATCACGAAGGGCAAGCCACCTCCAAGAAACAAGTGCGCGAAAACGAAGAATGCCATCGACTACAAGCTCTACTACATCACACTACGTCCAATCTTCATGAGCTCAAGAGAAGACCGCGCGATGAACGCCACCAAGGACAAGCTTCGACGCCAACATCAAGGCGACCACCTACACGCATGGATGACCCTTCCATCTTCGGAAGCATCCCAAGGAAGATGGCCGAGCATGGAAATCTCCCTTCTGTCATAGAGGCACGCGATGAGGTGCCCCATCACATGGCCCTCATACAAGGCGACGGCGACAAGACGGTCGAGCATGGAATTTTCCCTTCAACCAAGGCGGCGAGCACAACCCTCTTTGACAACATGAAGACGGCGCCCACATGGGACTCATACTTGGAGTCAAGCACCGAGGCCAAGCTTGGGACGTTTCCTTCGGTCTTGTAGGATTGATGATTTGCCACATCCTACGGCATTCATCTTCAGAGGTCTTATGGATGAGGAGGTTGAACATGGGACTATCCCTTCAACCAAGGCGGCGAAAGGAGTTGAGCATGGAGGCGTTTGCACCTACATCTCGACGACGCCCACATATGATGAGATGCCCCTATTTCCATGTGAGGAGAGCCACTACCACGTGAGTGAGATAAGTGACTCCACCATATGTGACATTGAGTGTATTTCCTATGAGAGGATGAGTGTGACCACCACTAGCCCCACACAAGAAAACATGCCATACATCCTATGTGAGGTTGAGAGCCATCACCACCCTTTGAGTGACTCAACCAACCATATGAGTGAGAGCAACCTAGAGGGAGTGAGTGAGCCACAACACTTAGTGAGTGAGGTAGTTGAGAGGGCACGCGAGGCCACTATGATTTCTAACAACTTAACCTCTACTCCTATTGTGTCTTGTTTTGTGCAAGGTCTCATACGCGAAGATGCGCCTACCCTCAACGAGTCCATCCCTCCAATGGGAATGACGATGGCCATGGTGGACGATGATGCACCACCCACATGGTTCCATCGTGATGTTGACCACGAGTTGGTATTTCCCACCTCATCTACATCACATGAGCGGAGCTCTAAAGGTAACATAGGTGAAGGTTCTTCGCTTGTCCCACTAGTGGACTATCTTGACATTGATTGCTTGCATGATGTTGATCACCTTATGGATACTTCACATGCTATGTCATGCTATGTCTTCTTCATGCTTAGATGTGCCACCTATTTATGATGAATATGATGATGAGCATGTCGAATTACTTAATTGTGATGCTATTCTCCATAGGACATGATGTGAAAATTCTTTTGGTCACATCATGTTTGATAATCCCCTAAACTTGTCATTTCCTATGAGTTTGACCATCCGAGGCCGTGGCCTTGACTTCGGTCACAAGAGACGACTTGAATGCGGCTATGGCCAACCTCAGGACATCCTTGACGAACAAAGTCAACACCATGCTTAAAGAGTTAATTGAGGGGATTAAAAGTTCTTCCGAACCGGCATTGGTGGTTAAACCCGCCAACACGGATTCGGAGGCCAATTCCTCCAAGGAAGCGGCCAAAGGTATGCAACCTTCTTCCCCTCTCGACAATAATGGGACTGGAACTTATGCCTCAGTTCCACCTCCTGTCTATGGAGGACCGGTTCCTACACCGCGTATCAATCCTGTTGGTCCTCCTCCTAAGCTTGTTAATGGTGATTTTGCTAACTGGGTGTTTTCCGTTAAGTCTCATTTGAATCACAGCTCAACAAACTTATAGAGAATCATTGAGCAAGGCTACTATCCGCATGACCCAAGCAACCTCACTCCAAGAGAAGAAGCGGACAATCAATATAATCACTTCGCATTATTCATTCTCCAGTTAGCAGTGCCTCCTGAAGATCTTCTTCACTTGCGCCCCTTCACTCAAGCTAAGGACTGTTGGGAGCACATTATAGTGATGTACAAGGGAAGCTCAAGCATTCAACGGTCCAACTATGAAGTGGTTCTTGATGAGGCCGATGAGTTTGTGATGAAGAAAGATGAGGACCCTCGAGATCTCTATCGAAGGGTGACTGCTATTGTTGTTGCGCTCAAGGATCATGGAAGCAAGGATGTGGATGACACATGGATCAAGCGCAAGTTTCTCAAGGCCATCATGACATCCAACAAAACGGCCAGATTTCCACTCCTTGTCCTCCAGTGAGGTGTTGGATGAATTCATTGTTATGTCTATCATGAACAAGACCGCTGATAATGCTCTTGCTCGCGTTCGGTCAAAGACAGCTTCACCCAACCTTGCCTTAAAAGCCAAGGCTGCTTCTGAAGAAGAAGAACAGGAGGAGGAAGAGAAAGGCTGCCCTGAAAACACTAAGTATGCTTATCACGAGCACATGGCTCTTGCATCAAGGCAATTCTGGGGCAACAAGAGAAACTCAAGGCCCAATTTCTCCAAGAATAACTCAAGTGGGTTCAAGACCAAGCAGCGTGTGAGGACATGCTATAATTGCGGCAATGTGAGTCACTTCGTGACAGAGTGTCCCTATGAGAAGAGGGAAGACAACGGAGGCAAGCTCATTCGCAAAGACAAAGTCAAGTCTTTCCCAAATAAGAACAACTTTGTCAAGAAACCCCATCCAAAGGGTATGGTAGCACTTGAAGAGTACCCCTCCGATGATGATGATATGGTGCCAACGGCTACTGTAGCCATTGCCACCCCCCCCCCCCTCTCCCAAGGTGTCTCTCTTCGGCGCCCCCAACGATAACCACATCGCCAAGTGCCTTATGACCAAAGGTATCAATCTGGTAACACCCAGCATTAAGACCACCATCACTACTGCTCCTTCATTGTTAAACTGTGTTGATGATAGTGATGTTGTGGAACTTAATGAGCATGATTTTGACAAATTTCTATGTAAAATCAAAGGAGAATCCAAGAAGCACTTTGTTACTCTTTTGGAACAACTGGGTGAGGCTAATGACCTCATCGAGTCTCACGAGGAGACTATCTCCGAGATGCAAGGTCATAGTCGTGACTATGCCGATGAGATTGCTGAATTATCTATTGCTCTAGAAAAAGAGCGCAGTCTTTGTTTGGCTCTTGAGGAGTCACACAACGATGATTGTGCTAAATTACAAAAGGAGCTAGATCACGCTATTGTCCTTACACGTGTGCTTAAATCTGAAAAGGCTGCACTTGGGGTTGGCCATGACAGACTCAAGGAGGAGTTTGATACACTTGACAAGGCTTAGAAGGTCTTGAAAGGAGCTCATTTTTTCCTGAAAAAGTCTCATGATCAACTCCAAGCAAAGCTTATCAAGGAGATCTATACCTGTCCTCCTTTTGTTATAATTGATAATGCTTTTGCAACTAACCCTTGTTGTGAGCATGTACATCTTGTGGAGGAAAATGCTAAGTTGAAAAGATCAACTTGGGAAGGGCCTTGTGTCATGCATCCAAGGCGAGAAGAACCTAAACGACCTTTTGAGTAATCAAAAGGGAGTTGTAGAAAAGGAGGGACTTGGACTTACATCCAAGTCGAAAAGGAAAAGGAAAAGGAAGAACAGGAATAAGCGATCTCCTACCCTCATGGACATCTTTGTCAAAGAGGGCGAAGGGACTCAGAAGGAGAACAGGAACAAGGTGGAGGATGGTAGTGTCAAGAAGGGCAAAACCATTCCTATCAACACAACCGGCAAATTTAATCCATCTTATGTTTTATGTCGTGCTGGTGATGGGCATGTTTATGCCAAATTTGTTGGTGCTTACTATGAGTCCATTGAATGGGCTATTTGGGTTCCTAAGACCCTTGTTTCTAACATCAAAGGACCCATTCAAAAATGGGTACCTAAAACCAAGCCTTGATCTATTGCAGGAGTTTGCTTTCGGTGGGGTGTCATGGTTGCTCGATAGTGGAGCAACAAATCATATGACCGAAAGCAAGGACTTAGTGGTGGACATGCATCCTTCCCCATCTATGCCCACCCATGTCCAATTTGTTGATGCTTCAACGTCCAAGGTATTGGGATTTGGTAAGGTGGTCATATCTCAAGAGTTATCTATTGAGAAGGTCGTGCTTGTTGAGTCTGTTGCTTACAATTTACTTTATGTTCGTCAACTTGCAATTATGGGCTTTGCCACATTCTTTAATCTTGACACCGTGGTCCTTTTGTGGAGCAAGACTCTTAAAGTAGGCTATGTTGGATATGTCGAAAATGGTCTATATGTGGTGAACTTTTCACAGCGACCCACTAAGACTGCGACTTGTCTAATGGCTAAAATTGATGTGGGCTGGCTTTGGCATCGCCGACTAGCTCATGTCAATATGAGATCTTTGCAAAGTCTCCTCAAAGGGGACCATGTTCGTGGACTAACGAATGTGAGTTTTGCCAGAGATCGTACTTTCAGTGCATGTATTGAAGGGAAGATTCACGAAACTGCTCATCGTCCAACGACTCTCATTTACACTAAGAGGCCTTTCGAGCTCCTTCATATGGATCTCTTTGGCCCTCCATCTTTTAATAGTCTTGGGGGCAGAAAGTACTGCTTGGTGATTGTTGATGATTACTCAAGATACACTTGGATATATTTCTTCAAGAGGAAGAGTGAGACTCAACAAACCGTCATCAACTTTGCTAATGAAGCTCAACGTCAACATGAAGCAAAGATTTTGATGATTATAAGTGATAACGGCACCGAGTTCAAGAACTACACCTTGGATGGATTTCTTAGTGATGAGGGAATCAAGCATCAATATTCGGCACCATACACCCCTCAACAAAATGGTGTGGCGGAGAGGAATAACCGGACGTTGATGGACGCGGCAAGAACAATGATGACGGAATTCAAATCTCTGTTTAACTTTTGGGCCGAAGCCATCAACACAGCATGTCATGCATCCAATCGGCTCTATATCCGCAAAGGCTTGAACAAGACCCCATATGAGATCCTCATCGGAAACAAACCCAACCTCAAGTACTTCAGGGTATTCGGGTGTAAGTGTTTCATTCTCAAGAAAGGTGCTCGTTTAGCTAAATTTGATTCTAAAGCTCTAGAGGGCATTTTTGTTGGTTAGGCCACAAACTCTCATGCTTACCGTGTCCTCAACAAGTCCACCGGGCTCATTGAGGAAACGTGTAACGTGGAGTTTGATGAAAATAATGGCTCCCAAATGGAGCAAAGTGGTCTTTGTGATGTAGATGATGAAATTCCTCCCCAAGCCATAAGAAGAATGGGGATTGGTCAAATACTCCCCATTGAGGAACCCCTTGTGGCTGAAGGAGAAGGACAATGCTCTACTCAAGTGGAGCCATCACCCTCACAAGCCCCACACACTTCCGATGAACAAACAGAAAACCCTCAACCAGCTGAACAGGATCAAGGGCAAGATCAACCACTCGAAGATGGTGATGCACCACATGATGTCCAAGTGCTTACACAAGGTTCCGAATCTGCTCAAGATCAAGATCAAGTGCTGCCACAAGATCAAGAGCAGCCACAAGATCAAGAACAAACAAGTGAGCCTGCTCAAGACGAAAATCAAGTGGATCAGGATGTTGTTTCTCAATTTCCTTTTGCAGCACCTAAGAAAGGTCGCGGTGCCAAGGAAGGATCAAAAATCAACGCCAAGCAACATGATCAAGTTGATGCTCCCCAATTATCAAGCGCAGAACTCTTGGAGCGTCGCGCAGCCAAGATTGCATCCAAGCTGAGAGTCAAATCACATCTTATGAAGAACGTGCTTGGAAGTTTAAAAAGGGGAGTATCCACTCGTCAACAAATTTTAAATTATTGTGAGCATCACACGTTTGTTTCGTATTGTGAACCTCAACAGGTACAGGAAGCGCTCGATGATGAGGATTGGCTTATGGCCATGCATGAAGAACTCAACAACTTCGAGCGTAATCAAGTCTGGAAATTAGTGCCAAGACCGAAGGAGGAACATAATGTCATCGGGACCAAATGGATCTTCAAAAACAAGCAAGATGCCAATGGGATTGTGGTCCGAAACAAGGCAAGATTGGTGGCTCAAGGCTACTCCCAAGTCGAGGGTATCAACTACGGTGAAACATTTGCCCCTATTGCTCGTCTAGAATCTATTCGCATGCTGCTTGCATTTGCATCTCATCATGATTTCAAATTACAACAAATGAATGTGAAAAGTGCTTTTCTTAATGGTCCTTTAAATGAGTTGATTATGTCAAACAACCCCCGAGATTCGAACATCCCAAGCTCCCCAATCATGTATATAAACTTAATAAGGCACTCTATGGCCTTAAACAAGCCCCACGTGCGTGGTATGAGTACCTTACCGAGTTATTACAAGATCGTTGGTTTGAAATTGCGAAGATTGATCCCACTCTTTTTACCAAGAAGGTCAAAGGGGATTTGTTCGTATACCAACTATATGTTGATATTATTTTTGGTCCCCTAACGAATCTTTCAATGAAGAATTTGCTGCACTAATGACCGAGAAATTTGAGATGTCAATGATGGGTGAGTTGAAGTTCTTTCTCGGGTTCGAGATTAAATAAGGTTTAGAAGGAACCTTCATCAAACAAGCTAAGTGCACCCAAGACATGCTCAAGAGGTTCGAACTAGAGGATGTCAAGCCGGTCAAGTTTCCCATGCCAACCAGATGCAAGCTTGATAGTGATCCCAATGGTAAAGCAGTGGCTCAAAAGGTATATCGCTCCATGATTGGATCCCTTCTTTACCTTTGTGCATCTAGACCGGATATCATGTTGAGTGTAGGGATTTGTGCATGGTTTCAATCTACACCAAAGGAAAACCATTTTATGGCTGTCAAACGAATCTTTCGATACTTGGCTCATACCCCAAACTTTGGCCCATGGTATCCCAAAGGAGCAAGCTTCAACCTAGTGGGCTATTCTAACTCGGATTGGACGGGAGACTGTGTGGAGAGGAAGTCAACTTCTGGAGGATGTCAATTTCTTGGTCGTTCACTGGTAAGTTGGTCTTCAAAGAAGCAGAACTGTGTCTCATTGTCCTCCACCGAAGCTGAGTATGTTGCAGCTGCGAGTTGTTGTGCACAGTTGCTATGAATGAGGCAAACTTTAAAGGATTACGGTGTCACTTGTGACAAAGTGCCTCTTCTATGTGATAATCAAAGTGCTATCAAAATTTCCCTCAATCCGGTGCAACATAGCAAGACCAAGCACATTGATATTCGCCATCACTTCATTCGTGAGCATATCAAGCGTGGTGATATTGAGGTTCACTTCATCAACACTGAAGAGCAACTTGCAGATATTTTCACTAAGCCCCTAGATGAAGCAAGGTTCCGGAAGTTAAGGCTTGAGCTAAATATCATTGATTCAAGTAATGTGCATTAAGCACTCTACACCTCATTCTGCATTATATCTCATTTTAAGGTGTAGACATGAACATAGGGAGAGTGTTTTTCTCTCATTGAACTTTCCCTCCCCCCATTATGCATAAAGCGATCAAGTCTTTCACATTGGCCATTATTGATGACACTTGTGCTTCAAAGATGAGCGTTGGTCATGAACCCAAGGATAATTCTTCGCGGTGTCATACCTTTTGTCTCAAACATAGGTGGCTCCGGCCACCGCCCCTCTTCCTCCTGGTAAAGGAGGGTTATAATGTTGCCAGTCAGTATAATGTGCCTCTGTTTTATCTCCGGTACTGACTGGTATGTGTCCATGGTGTTTTCTCGTTGTTCTGGCAAATTCTGGAATTTTTTTGTATGATCTGGAGCGGTACTACCGCTAGGGGGAAGCGCTACTACCGCCAGGGGGAGCGGTACTACCGCGATGAAACGAGCGGTACTACCGCTGCCTAGGGCTGGCGTCTGAAAATCCTCAGGAGAAGTAGTACTACTGCCTCATGCGGTACTACCGCTATGATCCCAGCGGTACTACCGCCAAGTCTCAAGCAGTACTACCGCTAGGGCACGAGCGGTACTACCGCCCTACCCGTGCCCTGGGGTATCTAAAGAGTGGGGGGCAGTTTTTTCCCCATTTGCTTCTTCTTCGTGGAACTCGCCCTCCCTACCCCGAGTTTCCTCAGATTCGATCTTCCTCCGCGGCCTTCTCTTCCCGTTCCGGTTGGAGGGATTGCTCCTCCTCCTCCTTCCTCCCCCGTGTGACATGGACTCCGGTACTAACCCTATCCCCCTTGTTTTGGGTTGATGTTCTTGGTTCTAGGGTTAGGGATAGATGTATTGGCTCCATTGTTGGGGCATGATTTTGTTTCCCACATGGATTGGAGGAGAGATGTTAGGAAGTGCCTCTATTTGCGTTGTTGCTTATAGTTTTGGGCTTAGATCCATAGTTTTGGTCTCTTATGGTTTCAAATATGCAGCTTTGTGGTTAGATTCGTTCTTGCTCCTCCAGATCTGGAACCACGCGGTACTACCGCCCTAGCCCGAGCGGTATTACCGCCAGCTCACGGTACTACCGCCCTAACCGAGCAATACTACCGCTAGCTCGTGGAGCGGTACTACCGCCCTGGCCGAGCGGTACTACGCTCGTTGAGTGGTACTACCGCCCTGGTCGAGCGGTACTACCGCTAGCACTCGAGTTGTTGCATATGCTCACTTCTACTTGGATTCTTTTGTGTTTTCTCCTTGTTCTGGATATTGCCATGACTTCTCTCGTCGTTTTCACGTGTTTGTGTTGCGTGTCTCAGGTGATAGCTCTCGTCGTTCCAACCCGGTTCGCAAACACCGAGTCCAACAGGTACCGCAACCCTGAAGAATCGGAAAGTTCCCGTCCTTCCAAGCGCCCCGTCAAGAATATTGTCTCCAAGGACAAGGGATCCACCATTGACTTTGACACTATGCCTCCCAAGGAGTTTTCAAGGCGCCGAAAGCAAAACCCTTATGTCAATGAGAGGGAGGTGTTCAGGGGCGGAGAAATGTACTGGACCAAGCAGCAACTCATGATTTATCAAGATATCGTCCTGACTAAGAAGAAGAAGTTTGTTCCCATGCAATGGATTGATCTCAATCATCTCCGGAAGGACCCTGAATATTTTGGCGAGGCCCTGCGTATGATTGAGGAGCTAGGTATTGAGGATATCACCACCTTTCAATATGACTTCGATGCAGAGGTAGTGGCTCGATTCTATACCTCTGTCTTCTTCAACAATGATGAGAATCTCTCTTTGACTTGGATGACACATGGCGAGATGTTGACTGGCTCTTGGGCTGAGTTCATGAAGCTTTTGAGGATCAATTTCACTGGGATGCATAATTCTCTTGGCCTGCACCCTCATCACAACCCTGACAACGCCCCCAAGGACAAGTTGATGCCCTTATATGTCAGGAAGGGTGTGCTTATTCCCTTCTTGGATATCATGCATCGGGTCTTCCGCAACACCTTGTTCCCTCGGATTGGTAACAAAGACGAAGTTCACTCCTATCTAGTGGACATACTCCTGATGTGTCAGGAAGGACGAAGAAGCCGAATGGGCCACTCGATGTGGCAAATGTGATGTTCTGCGAGCTTCAGATGGTCATATACAACCGAAGGGTCCCCATCTATGGGCCTTACTTGTACTACTATATCAAGACTAAATGGGCTCAGACATTCCCTGACAGGGCCATCCTTCACCCACAGAGCTCGTCAGCCATGATCCCATCAAGTTGCGCCAGAAAGAGAAGTGGGCCAACACCTCCACTTCACGCTCTTTTGCTCACATGGAAGCTGAGGAGGAGGCTAAGGGCGGCCCTGCTTCACAGACCCGTTCTTCTGCTGAGCCATCTTGGGCCAAGAAGCTGAAGGCACAGATGGGGTCCCTGCAGGACCAGATGAAGACCTTGTTCTGCATGCAGGCAAAAGGACAGTATCAAACACATGTGGCTCAGAAGGAGAACCGTCAACAGAATAAGCGCCTGCTGAGGACGCTTGATGTGCACGTCTCTAGTGGTTCTGAGGATGTCATCACTCCAGAGGCTGCCTGGATGCAGGCTAGAGACTACAAGTGGGATGGGACTGATCAGGAGGTGTTTGACGAAAAATATGCAGCAGGGTCTGATCACGAGGAGCAGCAGGAGGATGATGAGGACGATGAGGACGCTACGGATGTGTCTGCTAAGCATGAGGATGAATGAGTTGTTCACGTTCTCTCTGCCTTTTTGGTGTCCTGATGCCAAAGGGATAGAGAGTGTTAGAGATTTGCCTTTGGTTTTTCGTTCGTGTTTGAGTATTTCTCTTCTGAACTTGGTTGGTTTAAGTCTGTTGGATATCTTATTATGTGTGTGAAGACTCTTTGTCATATGGTGTGAGACATATGCTATCTTTATATTATCTCTAAAGTCTCTCTCTATATTTAGCATGTGAGATCGTTTATTTTGTGCCTTTATCTTTATGCTCACATGTCTATGTTTTCATTATTATGTGTTTGTGCAAATCCGGTGTTGTCATCAATCCATCAAAAAGGGGGAGATTGTTAGGGCATATTTTGTTCTAAGTAGTTTTGCTGATTGATGACAGCACCTCTGCGGACTAATCGTGTGCATTGAGCATTTCAAATAATACATCATAAGGCACAAGATGATTCGTCGCCCCTCGGTGTTGTTGGAGCACGGTGTTTCCTACGGCTCTCTTTGGTAGTGTTGAGTAATAAGAAAGCCGTACTATTAAGAGAGGGTCCGCGTTGGAAAGGTTTGGGTGGAATCAACTCTCTCACACACACATTTTCTTTCCACCACTTCATCTTTGCGGCAATGGAGCACCCGCTAGGTCTATCGGAGCTTTTGCAAAGAGTCCAGCGGTAGTACCGCTCCAGATGAGCGGTAGTACCGCTAAGGGACGGTAGTACGTACCTCTCGTCAGACTTTTTGCGAAGACTTTTTCAACGATGGTAGGCTCGGTAGTAGTTCTTCTACTACCGTGGCTTTGTGTCAGCCTAGCGGTAGTACCGCTCAGTCCTGGCGGTAGTACCGCTTGCTCCTGGCGGTAGTACCGCCAGGGACAGCGGTAGTACCGCTGCTCCCAAGCGATAGTACCGTCAGGGGCGTGCTGACACTGAGGGTAACGGTTGGACTTGTTCCCCCACTATATAAAGGGTTCACCTACCTCACAAACCCTACCTTTGACCCTCCAAGACTCCATTGTTGCTCCCTAAGCTCATATGTGCCCGATCTCTCTCCCTAGCCAATCAAACTTGTTGATTTCCTAGGGATTGGTTGAGAAGGCCAAGATCTACACTTCCACCAAGAGAAATTTGATTCCCCCCACTAATCCCTTGCGGATCTTGTTACTCTTGGGTGTTTGAGCATCCTAGACGGTTGAGGTCACCCCGGAGCCACATTCCATTGTGGTGAAGCTCCATGGTCTTGTTGGGAGCCTCCAAGCTTTGTGTGGAGATAGCCCCAACCTTGTTTGTAAAGTTTCGGTCGCCGCCTTCAAGGGCACCTATAGTGGAATCACGGCACCTTGCATTGTGTGAGGGCGTGAGGAGAATACGGTGGCCCTAATGGCTTATTGGGGAGCATTGTGCCTCCACACCGCTCCAACGGAGAGGTACTTCCTGTCAAAGGGAAGGAACTTCGGTAACACATCCTCGTCTTCATCGGTTCCACTTGTGGTTATCTCTTATCTTTACATTGTGTATGTTATTGTTGTAGAGTATTTCTTACTTGCTTTAGCGGTTATAGTTGGCAGCATCATATAGGTTGCTCTCCTAGCTATTATTTTAGAGAATCTTTTTGTTGCTAACCCTAACTTGTTAAGAAAAGCTAAAAATTGGTAGTTGCCTATTCACCCCCCCCCCCTCTAGTCAACCATATCGATCCTTTCACTGTTGACCCCCGTCCGACTATCATCGATTAGCACCACATCGTCCGCAAAGAGCATACACCATGGGATATCTCCTTGTATATCCCTTGTGACGTCATCCATCACCAAGGCAAAAAGATAAGGGCTCAAAGCTGACCCCTGATGAAGTCCTATCTTAATCGGGAAGTCATCAGTATCGCCATCACTTGTTCGAACACTTGACACAACATTATCGTACATGTCCTTGATGAGGGTAATGTACTTTGTTGGGACTTTATGTTTCTCCAAGGCCCACCACATAACATTCCACGGTATCTTATCATAGGCCTTCTCCAAGTCAATAAACACCATATGCAGGTCCTTCTTTTGCTCCCTATATCTCTCCATAAGTTGTCGTACCAGGAAAATGGCTTCCATGGTCGACCTCCCAAGCATGAAACCAAACTGATTTTTGGTCACGCTTGTCATTCTTCTCAAGTGGTGCTCAATGACTCTCTCACATAGCTTCATTCTATGGCTCATCAGTTTAATTCCATGGTAATTAGTACAACTCTGAACATCCCCCTTGTTCTTGAAGATTGGTACTAATGTACTCCGTCTCCATTCTTCTGGCATCTTGTTTGCCCGAAAAATGAGGTTGAAAAGTTTGGTTAGCCATACTATCGTTGTGTCCCCGAGGCCTGTCCACACCTCAATGGGGATACAATCAGGGCCCATCTAGACGGTCAACACACAAGCGAAAATAGTGTACCACATGTGATCTAGTGATATTGTAAGCACTTCCAAATTGTGTTTTGTGAACTAACCCATACTATGTGTTTTCCATTGTTTTTAAGGTGTCCTTCCTTAGACGCTTAGGCGATAAGGCGCCCTGGCAGCGCCTTTCAAATATGCCCGCCTTAGGCGCTTAGGCGTCGCCTAAGTGCTAAGGCGGGTGGTGCTCGTCTTAGGTCGCCTTACCGCCTTATAAACAATGGTGTTTTCTATGTCTATATAGGTTTGGTGATTCTCATGGGCTTGCATCGAAAGAAATATTTCAAGTAGCCCATGTGAGGATGACATCAAGGGAAGATGATCATCAGGGTAGTTAAGGGCAAGTTCAAGATAGGTATCTCAAGGGACTACATGCTTGAAGCTTGCGGATGGATGATCAAGTGACGAACATATGAAGATGATCTACATGAAGAGGCTTCCCATAAGTTTATGAGGGATATATTCAAAAAACCTCACTAAACTTCGTAGAGACATTGATGAATAGACATATAGTTAAAGCTTGAAGGTCCATTGAAGTGTGATGGGTACATGCGAAGATGATATACAAGAGAATGCTTCACATATAGTTTATGGGGTAGCTATTTGTAGTCTTCACCAAGTGACCTTGATCAAGAACTTCATGTTACTCATCACACTCAACAATAGGAATGCGCCTTGATGATGTGCTCTGCTCGGCAGCCATTTTCTTACAACATCAAAGACAGATGGAACGAGTTGGAGATGATACAGGTTGGGGATGGAACGAGTTGGAGAAGATACAGGTGCTATAAGATTTGTGTTGCCATTGCCATCTTCTAGGCTGGGTCTAACTTGATGCAGAAAACGACCAGGCCTTTGAGGATATATTTTTTTCATATTTCTGATTGTTCTATTCTTCAGTTTCTAGTATTTGAAAATGCACAACTGAAACCATCAGGCGTTCGTTCGGACTAGAAACTGTGGCGTGTGCAGGCTGCCATATTAACCGGCAAAACTTGCGGACAGTGCGGGCTGCCGCATCAACCCAGCTCAACGCATCCCACCCCAATTGCATCCTTATCAAGGACTACAGAAAAACAGACAACATGCTTCGGAAGTGTACCTTCAGCCTCAGCTTTCAGCTCTTCCATCTGATTTGAAATATGTTCAGCGTCAGCCTTAGCATGAGTCTCTCTCTCCTGCAAGCCCTTCAGCTCCTTCTCTAGGGTCTCATGTGTATTGTTTAACTTCGCAATCGGAGCATGCATATCTCTCTTTTGTTCATATTCCAGCCTGCAGAACAAAATCATGCTCCGAACGCTATATGAGGTGCATGTATGCACGTGAAAGTAAATGTAGACCTAGCCAGTTGATTCACATGAAAACAATAAATGAAGGATTACTTACTGGTATTTCAGTTTTGATAATTGATTGCTCAGGCTTAGCTTCCTCTCCTGCAGTGCTTGAGCATCTTTCAGTTGCTTTTCTTCATATTCACGAATGTTCTTCACACCAACTGACGTGCTAAAATCCTTGTAAATCCTGTCTACTATCTCGTTTATTTTTTTCTCCCGCTTTCTTACTTCCCGTTCGTTTTTAGCAAGACGGCTTTCCAACTAAGAAAATTATATATTAGTGACTGGTGCACAAGTAACACTTGGAACCTGACTTAAACAACAGTTGAACACATTGATATATTACCTCCTCCTTTCCTGGCTCCAGATGATCAATTTCTTTCTCAATATTACGTTTCTCAGATGCCAATTTATGTAGCTTCTCCTTGAGATTATTCTGCACACAATAATTAGTATTAGAAACAGCCAGGAAATAGCAATGGTCTAGTTGAGTTTAAAGTATGGTCAAGGGTAGTAAAAACTATCCACCAAACCTGTTCAACATTCGAGTAATGTAATTTTTTCTCGAGTCCAGTTATTTTCTCAGATACAGCAAGCTCCTTTCTCTGTAACTCCCGTGGGGAACCAAGTTCGGACATTTCAGACTCTAGCTTACTTTTCTTCTTCTTCAAAGCTACATCACACATTGCATAAAGGGTAAGGCAAATTACAAGATATTGCACATATCTATTGGTAATAATCGGAAAAAAAAGGATACGTACATTCTATTCTGCTGTCGTCCCATTTATTTGATCTAGCTTCCATTCCACCGCTTACTCCACCAGTCATTGTGCCAGATTTAGTCAAAAGAATCCCATCAACAGTAACAACTAAATGCATACATGCGAGAGCAAAGTAAGCATAACTTTTTTTTAGAAAATATCATTTCAGAATATGAGCGCATGTACTTACCCTTGTACCTTTCACCACTCCAACTTAGAGTTTTAGCTTCATCAAGTTTGTCACACACAAGTGTATTCCCAACAGCATACAGAACTGCTTTCTCCAAAGCTCGATCAAATGTATAATGTTAAGACACAAATGACAAGCAAAACCAAACAATTTGGCACAAATGTTCGTTTTTCACATTTGACAATACAAATTCACTGAAATATAGCTCATCGATAACTGACACAAGAAGCAAAAGACTGCACCAAATAACTCTATCTAGCAAAACCACAAGTAAGCAAGTGTGCAAACAAAATTAAATAATAATACTAGTCTAAAAATAAGTGAAAGGGCCTTAGCAGTTTTCTGGTGGAAACAGCAATGAATTCTTTATAGAAAATGGATATCCACATGGGGGCGGTCAAGGGAGATAAATGTCAACAGCTCTTCTCACTCCATGGAGTGATGCATTACACATTTTTACAACAAGTATAAACTGCAAAAGCAATATTATTCAGTAAGGCAGATAAAATCATCTGGTAGATAAACATTTGATTTGATCACTCAACACTCGAAAGGATACAACAACAAAAAAAAGGAGCATGCAGCAAACATCACCAAGATGCAGAAAAAGAAGGATATTGTATCACATCAAAGATCAACTGTGCAGACCCTCCCAGGGTACGCAACCTCTCTGTTATTGGCTTCACACGGATCGATTGTAAGGGAATAAATGTCTGTGGAGGAAGACGTTGTTCCTTCAAATACTGCAGCACAGGAGACATAAAGTTACTGGCATTCGGGGAGATGATGCCAAAAGTAAAGGACAGAACATTCTATAACGTGAAAACACAAATGCAAAACGTGGTTGATGAACCGTTGCTATTTGGTTGATATTTTTTGTTTTGCCAAAAAAACGGCCGCAAAGTGTGGTTTGCCACATCTTTTTGGTGTACGAATTGTTTGCCACAACTGTGTCAAAATAGTGAGTGTAAGAGAAGTGGGCAAGGTAGCTAAGAAAGTGTTGTATTCCACAACAGTGGATATGGAACTACAGTAGCCTCATTTGGGTGAAGTTTGCCAAAGGCAGGTCTTGCAATAAGAGTATCATGTGCTTTCCTCCTTAGGGTGATATCCATCATGCTCCCACTCCTAGGGAAGTGGTGCAAATTGTCAGTTCAGATGGATGTTAGGTGCAGTTCAAACACCAACCGTCCGTCCATGTGCCCACCTTCACATCCATTTGAAAAGTTGAAATCCATCCGTGTTCTTTTAACGCTTCACATGTATAGGAAGATTTCACAAATACAGAGATTGGAACTAGATCTGTTTTTAGCAAACACACATCTCTTCCATAACCATGCAGGAATATATAAGTGGCGCACTGGTTGTAATACGTTTTGAAATAAACAAAATAAGTAATAGCATTCACTAACACGGACAGTATACTTTGTTTTCCGAATATATAACAAATGTAGGAAGACAAAACTAACTAAAAATCATGAAACAGCACCTTAATGCATTCCTTTCCTGTGCTTTCATCTTCCACCACAACTGCATCCATGAATTTTCCCATGGCAACGGTGACAGCAAGGTTGTATTTCTTTTGTGAAGGCCGACAAAGTTCAGTCATTCGACCATGGACTCCAGGGAATAGCCTCTTAAGACTCTTAACAGTTTCTGAAAATCGAGCATCCCGCTCACTTTCATGCTTCACAGCTTTGAGTTCACGTAACTGCGTATCTATCTCATCCACCTTCTGCTTCAACATCTGATACTTAGCTCTGCATAAAGTTTGAGAAATAATGTATTGGACATCAAAATTCAAAACTAACATTTATGGTAGAGCAGAAGTTAATACTCTGAGTGATTCGAACAAGCAACCCATCAAGATCAAAGGACTTTGGTATGAACTAACCCTGAAGATTGGCGTTCCTTTGCAATCTTATTATGATCCTCACGTAAGTTGGTAAGCTCGTCTTCATGCTTGGGGATTGAATGAAGAATCTTACTAAGCTTTGTCTGCAATTCACTCTCCTGTGATGATATCTCATCAACACGGCTACGCAGCTGCTGCATATTCTCCTCTAAATTCTTTTTGGCTTCAATATCAGCATTTAGCTCTTTGTCTAATACTTCCTTCTCGTCTCGCAGCTTTGCTGTCCTCATTCCTGCATCTTCCTTACTGTAACAGAAGTTAAGGTCCAGTGAAGCCTTCATAGGGATGCACTCACAAATATCAAAAGAATGCAAAAACATTAATCAAAAAGTTTAAATTTATCCATTTCGTCGCAGTTATTCATAACTACTAAAAAACTCAAAAGCTCACAGATTTTGCGAGTTAGTGAAGGTGATTGCAAAACTAAATCATACAGTATGGCCTCGTTGAGTCTAGTATCTACCTGCAGACTTGTCTTAAATAACACCCCCTCCCCCCTCTCCCCCCTCACAAATAGATGTTCTAGCATTCAAAGTTTGTTAGGAAATACATATCATTCTACGATTTTGAGACTCGCATCGCTCATTCAACTCCCAGGTATATTTTATGCCTAGAAACTAGAAAGATAAAGACGACACACAGTGGTGTTCCTCTCCTTAGATAGTACACATGAAGATACGACAGTCAAGACTCACATTCTATGATATTCCTGGACTTGGTCATCAGCTAATTGCAGTTTCACTCCTTTATCTTGGCCTTGCTCGTTCAAATCCTCAATAGCACTTGTGACATCAGCCAAAGCACTCTGCAGCCTTTTCATCTCTTCCAAATGTTTCTTGTTATCATCCTTCTTTTTGTCAATCTCTTTGTTGCAGCTTTTGATTTTGGATTTGAGCCGAGATATTTGCTCTTTCAATCTAAGAAGCTCGGGTTGCTGAGAAGAAACATATCAATTAGGATGTAATTAACATGCCCAATTCATAATTTCAATGACATTGGTACGCTCTAAATCTCTAGAAGGCAAGCCTTGTTTCACCTAATAATAAGAATTCTAATACAATTCCTAAATTGCAAGAAGCTAAAATTAAACATGTAATTAAGACCAAATACAATGATGAGCAACTAATAGATGAATGTGAGTCTTAAAAGCATACAAGACATTCATAAAAAAAAGAAATTATCAGCTAAAACCAGATACAGCTATCACTGTTAACTGTAAAAACGACAATTATAAACAAGAAAAGAACGGAAGAAAAGAATTTGATAAGCTCCTCATACAGCCACAAACAGATATGTCATGATGGAAGATTTGTGGGGTTTAGGAGTGAAAATAAGGCACCTACCTTCTTGTCCATATCAATCTTTTTCTTGGCCATACTCTTCTCACATAAAGTAATCTTCTTGAGAAATGCACTTTGCTCCTTCTTTTTTGCAGCAAGTCCATTGTCGGAGGATTGATTATCTTCCCGCGCTTGCTGAAGAGAATGTCTTTCATCCTCAAGTTCAGCTTCTATTTTTTCCATGTCTTTTTCAATGCTGTAGAGTTGCCACAGAAGATGTTCTGTTTTTAACAGTTTCTGAAAACAAGCAAAGACATAGGGCGCATAATGTGAATATTCCATAAAGTAACAACTTGAAATTTTTCAGAACAAAAGAAAATAGTGCGGGAGAAGTACCAGGTCCTGCTGTAAGCGCAGATGCTTCTCTGCCTCTTCCTTCTGCGCCTTCTTCTGCTTCCTCTCCATGACGATGGTCCTTTTTTCTTGATAGACAAGTGCAGATTTCTCTTCGGCACTGGTTTTCTGTTCCTCCAATCCGTCGTACTCCCTCCTGAGCTCGTCAGAGCCGGCAATCTGCTCCAGAAGTGCAGTGAGCTCCTTAGGATTCTTGGAGGCAATGGATTCCACGTCACCCTGCAGCGCAAATGCTCATGTCATGTCTCCGGAATTATTGCTAATCGAGGAGGAAGAATTAGTGAAGACCTGGAAAACGAGGAAGTTGCGGGCCTTGACGAGGATGCCGAGGGATCTAAGCTTGGCGTTGTAGTCGTCCCACGTGACCAGTCGGCCGTCGATACGGTACTCGCTGCCACCGGCGCCGGTAATGGTGCGGGTGAAGTGAAGCTCGCCGCCGGTGCTTGGGAGGTTGTAGACGAGGCGTACGGAGGCCCTGCGACCCTTGGCCTCTTTGTCGCGGTCGTCGAGGGCGTAGATGAGGTCCTTGAGCTGGGCACCACGGAGGTGTGCGGAGCGGACGCCGAGCACAAAACTGATGGCATCCATGAGATTGGACTTGCCGGCGCCATTGGGACCGATGATGGCCGTGAAGTCGAAGAAGGGGCCGATGGTCTGCGTTCCCTTGTACGACTTAAAATTCTCCACCTCCAACCGATGGATCCGCCCACCGCCGCCTCTGCTGTGTCCAACGGAGGCCGCCGCGGCCGCCATGTCTTCCCCACCTGCTAGTTCCCCTTGCCCTTCCTAACTGAACTAGGGTTTTCGTCGAAGGGAAATTCGTAGTGCACGGGGAAGGAGACTGATGCCTGTTGCAGCCATTCAGGGCCGTTTTCTGCTCCCATTCAGGCCCACCGGCTCAATGGGCTACACAATATTCGGCAGAAACATTCCCTTAAAAAAATGGGAAATACTTACCTTCAGCCGGCAGATTACACACGAGCGATCTGCCGCCTCTGTACCACGTGTGTACGCGTACTTTACACCTATCTTTCCGCAACATCACGTCTGCTACAAATTTACCCTTTGCAATAACACCTATGTTGCAAAAAAAGAAAACAAAGAAAAACTGCAAATATTTTTTTACAACCTTGTGTGTGTTTTTTCCGAAACAACGCCCATGTTGCAAAAAAAATCGCAACTCAGTCTTCGTTGCAAAAAAAAATCGCAACACAACCTTTGTTGCATAAAAATTATGTAACAAAACCTTTGTTACAAAAGTTTCTGCAACAAGGTATGTGCTGCAAAATAGAAAAATGTGCACCCTGTTGAATCCGACGGCTTGCAAGGCGGCGGATCTTTTAAAAAGATCCACCGACCGACGCGTAGCAGTCCCCTAAAAAAATGCTCCCATTTAGGCATGGGGAAAAAATTCTCCACCCTCTCTAGGCTCTTCTAGTTCAGTTCACCAAGATCTCTCAAATATTCTTCTCCATCTTTCGGATGGTGCTGATGAAGAAAGATATATGTTCATCTCTGGTTTTGAGTTGGGGTCGTGGAGCTGGAGCAGTCCTAACAGCCTCTGCAGCTACTGCCTCTCCGGCCTCTCTTGTTGTAGCTGAGTTCGGATGAATGTCATCCATCACAACTATATTATTTTCAAATTCTGTCTGAAGGGGCAAATGAGGACGATCAAGCTGATATGCATGCTTGCAAATCTTGGCATTGATGAGCATCTGAATGTATGGTGCATATCTGCATGATCTCTTTTGGTCTATAGAAGTTCTCCTCACAGTCTCAGCAATCAAATCTATGACTTTGAAGTGAGTGTGGGTGTCTAGATGATGCATCATATTGATGGAATAACCTCTAATCATTTTGCCATCACCTGATTTAGGCATCATGGTATGTCTCAAGATTGTGTTGGTAGTGGTTATTCCTCCTTGCAAGAAATAGACAGACTCAAGTTTGTGAGATGGCAGATAGTCATTGGGCACTCGCTTGTACATATTAGCCATCGAGTTGTGATTCTTCTTAGGTTATGAATACACATCCAAGTCTTCATCACGTGCTTTTGGAGCACCAATGATAGTAGCTCATTCTTCAATTGTGGCTTCATATCCATGACCATCACTCATCCACACAATTGTGCCATCTGCATAGAAATGAACCCTTGAATAGAATTGCATAATCATCTCATCATTTCGCGCAGTCATCTCTTTGCCAACAAACTATTCAATGTCAACAAGATTGAAGTTTTCTCTCACATGGGGAACGAAATCTTCATTGGCTTTGATGTATTCTCGGTCGACATATCTCATGTCACTCACTGTTGGACTCTTGTCAAAGAGAACTGTCTCATAGAAGTCTTGTTGTTCCCTTGTGTGAAACCAGGGATGAACAAGAGTTCTTCTCCTCACGGCATATGGATTAATAGCTCTCCACTTCCTCAACCTTGCATCTTTTCTCTTTTTCATGTCTTCAACAATTGGATGAGCCTCATTGTGAAGTGGAAAATGAGGTCTTAGCTTCATGAGAATAGGTGCATCCTCATCTTCTTCCTCTGCAGCAAAGGCTATGGAAGCGGTGCCTTTCTCTTTAGCAGGTGCAGGTCTCTCCTTTGTAGTCCTCTTGGGAGCTACAAGCTTCTTAGAAGCAGATTTCTTGGGCATTGCATCAGACATGAGCTTCTTCTTCTTTGGAGGAGGGGCCTCAGCTGGTATCTCTTCCTCCTCATCATCAGCATCAGTAGTTTCTGTTGGATCTTCATACATGGAGGTTTGTCTTCCAACAACATGGATCACCCTCTTCCTAGCTCTCTTCACACCTGGCTACGTAGTAAGCTTTACCTCACAAGGTTTGGTGTACTCCTTCATCACCACCTTTCTGACAACTGCCTTCTCTTTCTGCTTCTGAGGAGCAGGAACTTCTGGAACAAAATTCGAATCTTCTTCATGAGAATTCAGCTTCTTCCTGGACCTGGTAGCTGCCTTGGGCATGCCATGGGTGATGGGGGTATGTAACGTCCAAGATGCGACACTTTTCTTATTTGGGGGCGAGGCCTCAAAAGGGGAAAGAGTCGCATCTAAGCATTTTGCATGCAGGATAAACATTGCAATATATAATAAATGGAAGAGTAATAAGATTTGGCTTACACTCGCCACAAGCTGAATTACAAATCCACACAATCATTCATTATTCAAATAGAAATCAGGGTCTGGCTACTGTAATGCCCCAAGTGTAAAGCTTTCCATTTTTGTAACCTTCCATGTGGGACCACATTGTCATGATATGAGAGTGTCATGTGGGTTCTATGATTTCATGTGGCACTTATGTTCTTCCTTGTTTTGCTTGTCATATTGTCTTGCCATGCCATACCTTGTGATTGCATGTGTTCACTTGTGAAGTTGTGTTTGGATACATTGTTATTTTATGTGGTGATGTTCATAGGTGATGGGGTGTGTAGTAGTGGTGTGGTGGTTCTTTCCTTCAAACCCCTTTGGGTTGCAAACCCCTTTCTCTCTTTTATTCCCAAGTTCAAAATTTCCACTTGCTCTTTATCTGGTTTTAAAATGCCCTCTGTTTAGTAAATATTGTGGGTATTATGTTGTGCAAGATTTGGTGTTTCGTTAGGTGTTCTAAAGGTGCAAAATAAACACAAAACAACAACTATAATACTGTTTTGTATTTATTTGGATTGCCCCAAAAATTCCTTTAGTATTTTATTCAAATAGCTTATTTATTTTTAGGTCCAGGGGCATTTTTGTTTTATTTTATCTTCATTAGTTTTCCCTGTGGGCCTTTTCCTTCTCTGTTTTTATTTCAATTAGTTAATAGATCAGAGAGGGTTTCCTTCTTATCTGGCACCTAAGTGGGCTTCCTCCCGCTCTGGTGGCCCAACTTCTCCCTTTCTCCTGTGCAGTAGCCCACCGCGCGACCCTCTCTTCCTCCTCGCGACGTCAGCTACTGTACGACTCCCCCTCCTCCACCGGTTCTCCATGGCCTCGATCCTGTGGCTCAAGCGCCTCCCCCGAGGTAATATAAGCTGCAGGAACTCCGCTCCTTCCCCTAGGGTTCCCTCTCTTCCTCTCCAGCGCTGCTGCCATCTTCCTCCTCTCTCTTTCCCCCTCCTGGTAAGCTCTGTAGTTAGGACAGAGAAGTTCCCCGCCGTCGATCTTCGTCCTCTTCGTCGTCCAGCGTCGACGGCCATGTCCAGGGGCACGGGGATGGTGCCCGCGCCCCATTTTTGTCCTCGGTGAGGTCGAGGAGCGTCCTCACCGTCGACTAGGAGCTCGTCTTCGCCGCGGACCCGGATCCCCTTCGTTTTGCTTCGGTTCTGCATCCAGGAGCGCCTTCATCGTCGATCTTCTTCCTCTCCATCGCCCTCTCCTCCGATCGGTTCCTCTCCTTCCTTCCCCAAGGTGAGGAGCATCGCCCCTTGCTTCTTCCTCCTTCCCTCGTCCTAGATCCGCCGTAGCACTCGTCGTGCTTCTCTGTCTGAAGCAGAGCAGAGAGGTGCTTCGGTGCAGTAGCTTGATTTGTGTGTGGTTGAGCCGTGGCTGTGTGTAGGTGTAGCAGGGGCTTCCTTCCCCTCGTGTTGCATCGTTGGATAGGTAGTGGATCCCTCCGGTAGCGCAGCAGCAGCAACAGCCCCGGCGGTCTCCCTGTCGCCGGTGCTCCCCTGTAGGCAGATGGGCAGTAGCAGTAGTTTCCCTGTTGTGGTGCCCCTCTCTGTCAGTCGATCGTGTCATAGCACAGTGGTTCGAGTGTGTGTGTTGTATGTTGGAGATACAGGGTTTGATCCCCATCGAAGCACCCCCCCTTTTTGATTGTATTTGTTGCACAGTTTCTGCAGTAGCGTAGTAGTAATCCTGCTAGGCATCACCTCTCTGTCGAGCTCATGGGCAGTAGCAGAGTGGTGCCCTGTCTGTTGTTGGATCAGCAGGTCCAGGGTTCGACTCCCCACAAACCCCTTTTTATTGCTCTTGTTTTTGCACAGTAGATGCATGAGATGCTTTGTATTGCTAGACCCCTCTGTTCTGTCGAAGCCATGACAGTAGTAGGGCGGAGCTGGCTCTGTGGTTGATTCCAGGAGGCCGTGGATTCGAATCCCAGGCCTGCCACTTTATTTTTTTTGCCTTCTTCCCTACTTATTTTTCTTGCCATATTTGCTACTTCTTGTGCCTAAATAACAGGCATAAAAAGGAGAGCATTTATTTTGTTCCTTCCTGCAAATGCATTGGAGTTGTGGGTCTTATATGTGTATGTGTGCATGTGACATACATGCTTGTGTATGTGTGGATGTGAGATTTTAAGGATGTGGGGCATGTGCATTGTGGGTGTAGCGTGTGAAGTGTGGTTTAGGTGCTCATATGCTTATGCTTGTGTGGAGTAGTGTAGTGTTGTAATGTGCATGTATGTAGTGGGGTGTGAGCACCACACACGGTTTGTCTCTTGTGGCACAAGTGGTGTGCATGAATGGTGTTGATGCTTCCATGATCATGTTTCTATTTATATGTCTTGTTAAATGTGTCTTGTTCATGAACATGTTTGTCACGCCCAAGATGTGACCCTATCCTCAATTTGGCACGAGGGCCTCGTCAGGGATAGAAGCGCATCTCGTCGTGTCGCAAGAATGGATATCGTTACAAGTACATGTACTGAAAAGAGGAGATTTATAGAATCGGCTTACACTCGCGACAAGCTACATCAGAGTCACATCAGTACATTACATAATCATCAAGAGTAAGAGCAGGGTCCGACTACGGATGAAAATAAACGATAAAGAAGAACGACGTCCATCCTTGCTATCCCAGGCTGCCGGCCTGGAACCCATCCTAGATCGATGAAGAAGAAGAAGAAGAAGCAACTCCAAATGAACAATCAACGCGCTCGCGTCAAGTAACCTTTACATGTACCTGCAACTGGTGTTGTAGTAATCTGTGAGCCACAGGGGACTCAGCAATCTCATTTCCAAAGGTATCAAGACTAGCAAAGCTTAATGGGTGAGGTATGGTTAAGTGGTGAGGTTGCAGCAGCGGCTAAGCATATATTTGGTGGCTAAACTTATGAGTACAAGAATAAGAGGGGGAAGATCTACGCATAGCGGACGTGAACTACGGATGATCAAATGAATGATCCTGAACACCTACCTACGTCAGACATAACCCCACCGTGTCCTCGATCGGAGAAGGAACTCACGAAAGAGACAGTCACGGTTACGCACACAGTTGGCAAGTTTTAATTAAATTAACTTCAAGTTATCTAGAACCAGTGTTAAACAAAGTTTCCACGTTGCCACATAACCGCGGGCACGACTTTCCGAAAGATTTAACCCTGCAGGGGTGCTCCAACTAGTCCATCACAAATTACCACAAGCCACATAGAAATCCTCAATCACGAAGCTCGCGATCTCGTTGGATTCCCTAGTGGAAAACCTCAACTCTGAGATTACCCAAAGCATCACCGGAATCCCGATGCACAAGATATCTCGTCCAAGGTAAAACTAATCCAGCAAGGCCACCCGACGTGTCGACGATCCCGATAGGAGTCGCGTACCTCGTTCTCAGGACACGACGGATAAGCGACGCGTACAAGTGCCAAACCTCGAGTTTCCTCGCGGTGGCCCCGCACAGTGCTCTGTTTTGGACCAACACTCATGAGGAGCACTGGCCCGGGGGTTGATTAAATTATCCTCGGGGTCCGGAAAGTCCCTATGCAATTTATTAGGTGTTTAGGCAAATGTAGTACCAATGTTGGGACTTGCCAGACCAGCTTTAATCTAAAACGAATTATCAAGGGGGTCCCCATGACAACCCCGATCGTGTTAGGAGCGCTCAATTATGGAACATAACACCGGTAGCCGGTAACTAAAGGGGGCAAAGGTGGAACAAAACACCAGGCTAGAAAGGCCGAGCCTTCCACCTTTTACCAAGTATATAGGTGCATTAAATTAAATAGCATTAATATGGTGATATAACAAGGAGCCCATGTTTCACATGGAAGCAACTATACCTGCAACTAGCAACGCTATCAACAGGGTTAAGCAAGCGGTAACATAGCCAATCAGTGGTTTGCTAGGTCGAACAGATTGAAGGTTATCATGGCATTCTTGAGAGGCTGATATTTAACATGTGGTAGGCAACGAGACATAAGCGATAGCAACGGTAAAACTAGCATGGCAATGATAGTAATGGTATCTGGGGAAATGATCATCTTGCCTGAGATCCCGCTTGGAAGAAGAATGCCTCCGTGAAGCAGACGAACCGACGTAGTCGAACGGGTCCTCACAATCCGGCACGTTGCGGAACTCTATCGAGGCGAAGCAAACCGAAAACACAAATCAACACACGAAATTCACCACACGATGCACAACACAAATGATGCATGAGAAGTTGAAAACATGCAAGGCACGGCATGACAAATCACACAATCAAACACTACACATTAAGTGAAGTTCAATATGCAACGAGTTGCATATTGACGAAACTCCACGTTAATTATTTAGTTCACTCCCGGTTATCTACACGGCAATATTAATGTTGTCAAACATGCAAGAGGTGAAGCGGAAATTAAACTACCTATCTAGACATTTTAAATGAGGTAGGAAATGACATATAGCATCTCCGAGACGACCTCACACGTTAATTTACAATTCTGTCCAGATCTGATCTAATGCATTTAATTAGTTGTTAAACAGCAAAACAAATAGGTTCACGTGATTCTACGTGGCAATGCAAGCAATCTACACATAAAGAACATCTCCAACGGAGCTACGGATCAAAAGATACAAGCACCGCAAGATATGATGGCATGAATGCAAAATGTGTGCAACAGCGGCTACGAGCACTTCAACACATGCAACCAGCAAGAGAAAAAGAAACTACGCGAGATTCTAAGCAAGTTTCATGTAGGACTCGATCAAATCGGAGCTACGGTTCAACAACTACGAGCAAAACTAGAAATGACTACAATCTGCCAAAATCAGCCACATAGCATATTCTACGCACCACAACTACGGCTACACAACTCCGATATGCTCAAGCAAGGCATGGCACGAAAGAGGGCAAGAATCACTACTACAAACAACTAACAACAACTAGCATGGCAGCAAGGATCACTAGAGAAAGAAGTCACAAAATGACATCTCACACACTATTTCAGACTTAGTGAAAATTACACCTCACGAAAGTGCAGTTTTCAGCCTGAAGACATATTGACAGCAGCAAAACTTATAGCTACAGGACTCCAAATGGCATGAAACTTTACAGCAAACTAGAGACACACAAGGGGTACAACTAACTCCATTGGACCAACCTCAAAAGAGCTACATATCTAAAGATGCAAGCAAGACAAGACAACAACAAAATAATAACAGATTCCAGACTTAGAATATTTCAGCTCCTCCAAATCAGCACTATTTCTAGCAACTTGAGGACAATCAAAACACGCCTAAACATGCATTTCTATTGCAACCAAAAATACCAGGGGCTAAACAAAACATCCAAGATCAACTCTCCAGTTGACAACTCCGTCAAACGACGCACGAAATAAATCCTACGAATTAAACAAAAGGGCAACATAGCAAAATATCGCGCGAACTAATTTACTCAAAAGCTAAAACTAATTGCACAGAAAAATCCATGGGATTTTTCTACCCCGGAAACATATAAAATATGTGGGGTTTGCAACACAAAATAATGCCACACATTAATGCGAGATAAACATCTATACGCGGGAAAATATATTACCGGCAAATCCTACACGCAAAAATACGAGTGACCGCTCTAAAATGCATGGAAAAATAGATTCTAAAACATGGACATTTAATCTACGGTATACGGGCAGTCTGGACATGCACGAGAAATAAATACGGGCACTAACCTAATGGGACAACACGGTAAACAGTGCATTTGGCACGTAAAACTACGTCAACTAATTATGCAAGTTGTGAAATCATGTTCTACTCGCAAAACTACCCCAAAACCATATAAAATACGCCTCGTTCCGACTTACGGAATAAAAGTTACGGGCATTTACATATATCTATTTACTGGAATTTATCTAAAACGAAATAGAAACCTAAAATACTACATGGGCCGACAGGGGCGCAAAATAGCAATCGGATGCCTGGGCGAGGAATAGGGATCAGGGGCAAGGGAGGCTTACCTTGGGCTGGATCAGACCGGCCTGGTCGGCTGGGGAGGCTCCTGGGCCAGGGAGCGGCGGCGCACTGGAGTTGGGCCGCGACTGGCGACCCGGGGGCGAGGTGGGCCGGGAGGCCACGTGGGAGGCCGAGCTGGTGGGCCTTGCCAGACCAGGGGCGGTGGATCTGGGACGCTGCCTCGTCCCCGTCCCGATCTCGACAGGAGGCAGCACGAAGCGGGTGCTCCGGCGAGCGAGGTTGGCGGCGGCTCGAAGGCGGCGCGACGTGGCACGGCGCGGGCCCCAGGTGACGGTCGAGATGGGCGGCAGATCTGAGTAGGTCACGGCCGGCGGCGCGGCGGCGCGGGCGAGGTCCTCGGGCGGTGCTCCGGCCGGCGGAAGGCAGCATCGAGCTTCGGCGAGGGGTCGACGGGGACGCCAACGGCTTGGATCCCATCTGCTGGAGGCACCGGCGGCCGGGTCGGGGCGGAGCGCAGGCGCGCGGTCCGACGAGGCAGCAAGCTCGGGGCGGCTGCTCTGCCCGGGAGGAGCAGGGAGCCGGCTGGTTCGGGCCGAGCGGGCCTGCTTCGGGCCGGCGGGGGCCCTAGCGGCGGTTGGGGGGAGGAGGACAGGGAGCAGGTGGGGGGCGGCTAGGGTTACGGGACGGTGCAGATCCCGAGGTGGCTAGGGTTAGCTACCTAAAATTTAGGAGGGGGTCTATTTATAACAAATGGGGGGGGGGGGGGGCTAGGTTTAGCAGTTTTTTCGCCCCGGTTTCAATCGCTGCGGTCAGAATTAAACAATTCCAAACGCGGGTATGGGTACGCGGCCGTGTAGAGGGAATATCCGGAGACGAGAGGGAGAACGGGCGGCGCGACACGAATTTTTAAAACACCGTTAGACGTCCGACGAATAAACGAAGACGGTGCCGCTACGGTCGACCGTTCGGGTTCCAGACGGTCTCCGATCGCGACGAAATTCGACAGGCAGCCTAGCTATATCTAATCGCGACCGCGTGCCAAGTTTCACCTCGATCAGAGAAAGTTTTAAACGCACTTTAAAAACAGGGTTTCGACGGTGCCGCGGACGCGTGCGTGTGCAGTTCGGGCTCAGAACGGACAACGACGAGAACCGGCAACTACTAACGGATGCAAGTTTTGAAAAACGGGCGGCAACAGAGATGCCGATGCAATGCAGATGATGCGCATGATGCGATGATGATGCGACAAATATAAATAGGCACACGACAAAAACGGAAAGAGAGGGGAATCTTCTTGAACGTCGGCATCGGGCTGTCACAATGTTGTAGTGTGGTGTATTGGAGTAGATGTATGTGTGTGGATCAGCCTCTTTACAGTCACTATACACCTCCACATGATCATATGTTAAAGGGCATGATGTCTTGTGCGTGTGTGATCAACTTGGTAGATGAGCTTGTGGTGTTGATGTGCATGACACATACATGGGGTCAAAACCCTCATGTCACTATTGTTAATGGGCACATGAACTAGTAGCTATGTAGGAGTTGATCTAGTGAATAGCACATGGGATGTTGCACTATTCACCATGTATGATTTCTTGCAGATTCTTCCTTCCTAGTTTGTGGTTACTTGCTCCAAGTAAGTGCATGCATATTAGATATGTTTTTGGGGTAGAATCTCCCAAGGAATCCATTGGTGAACTCAGTTTTGCCATTGGAACATTTTCTGGAGATGACATATTTCATTTTTCTTCTATGTTTAGAGCTTGGTTCCATGTGAATTGTTGAGCACAATGGTTTGCTTCTTGGTTGTGCTAGTAGAGGGTGACCCCCTCTACCTCATGTTGGTTTCTTCTCATGATTAGGATTCCATATGTGCAAGTTATGCCCACTCAAAGTAGGCATGTGGCCGAAATTCCAGATTAGTGAAAATCTGAGATTGTCACTAAGTCTCAGAATCTGTTTATATTTTCTTCTCGTGTAGATGAGGTTGTGCAGGTCAATGTGTTGTGATTTAGCCTTAGCTTTCAACTGGAAAGTTGGAGCTGATATGTTTTCCTAGCTCCTTAGAAAATTTCATGCCATTTGGAGTCCTGTAGATATTGTTTTGGCTGCTGTCAAAATGCTTCAGAGCATAGACACAAAGTGAGAATCTGGAATTTTCACTAAGTCCCTGAAAACTGATATTTTTGGGCAAGTTTGCAGCCTTGTAACTTTCTGTGTTTAATCCCTTTGTGTGTGATTCTTGCTTGTGCTTGTAGTACTCTTGGATAGCTACAGCCACATATATTATTTGTCATGTTTGGGTGGCTGTAGGTGCTTTGCATGTAGCTCACAAAGTGCTATGATGCAGTTTATGGCAGATTGTGTAGTTTTGACATTTTGTTGTTTGTGAGTGATTAGTTGATGATGTGGTGTTCTTCTTTGCTCCACCCCATCCATGATGGTTTGTTTTATGTCTTGGAAACCTGGAAATACCAGAGTTGTGCCATTTGAGTGTGTGGTGATGATTTTGACACGTAGGGCTTCGTATCTTGTTTCGTTGATTCCCGTTGATCCGTAGCTCCGATTGTAATGTTCTTTATATGGTTTTGCATCGTTTTCATGAGACGCATCTGATCATGTCATCCTTATGCATGTAAAAATAGCTTAGGATGCAGTTCTGTCCAGGAACATGTATTTACTCTTTATGCTTGTGCTAGTGATAGAAATAGTGATGCATGCTCATATTCATCTCATGCATCATGTGCTTGTTGCATCTTGAGGTGTTGTTGTTCATTGGATGTTATTCTTATGTTGGGTAGCACCGGGATCGGAGAACGAATACATGGATTGCTTATTCCTGTTCAGATATTCCTGTCTTTTGATTCAGCAATATCTTTAATTTATTCTGTGGGCTAATATGATGTCCGTCTTCAGGATGGCTCCACCAACTCGTCAGAACCCAGGGCATGAGGATATGCCGCCTCCACCTCCTCCTTCGGAGAATCCTCTGCCGCCGCCTCCTCCTGGAGAGGCCTGGCAAGCGGTGATGGCTGCTACTAATGCAAACACCCAGATGCTGCTAAAGTTGTTGCAAGAGAGAGCCAATCAGCAGCAAGGCAATTTTCAGCATGGTGGCAATCAGTTTGCTAGTCTGAGTCAGTTCCTGTCGAACCAGCCAAAGACTTTCACTTCTTGCGACCAACCATTTGATGCAGAGGACTAGATCCGTGATATGAACAAGCATTTTGAGTGTAGCAATGTGCGTCCTGAGGATTTCGTCAAATTTGCAACATTCTAGTTGAAGGGACACACTTCTATCTGGTGGCAGCAGCTGAAGGACTCGAGTGGCGCTAGGGTGATTTCTTGAGATGAGTTCTGTCGTGACTTCAGGTCCCACTACATTCCTTCCAGCTTTGTGGAGGAGATGCGTGAGAAGTTCAGGCGTTTGAAGTAGGGTGGCAATTCCGTGTACAAGTACAACGTTGAGTTCCACGAGCTGGCCTGTTTTGCGTTGCAGGATATCCCGGATCAAAAGAGCAAGATTTATCAGTTGAGAGGTGGCTTGAAAGAAGATTTGAAGTTAGCTCTTGCCTTGCACGGTCCTGAGGAGTTCGACAAGTTCTACAACCTAGCTCTCAGAGCAGAGGAAGCCTTGCTCAGGGTGGAGAATTCTAAGAAGTGCTTCAGAGATTCCAGCTCTTCGTCGACTCAGGTGGTTGAGAAGCAACAGAAGTTCTGGGTTTCTCCTCCTCCTCCTCGGCACTCGCAGCAGATTAAGCACTCCGGTGGTCGTGGTTCTTCCCACCCACCAAACCCTGCCTTTCAGCAGAGATTCCAGCATCAGAAGCAAGGGCCTCCTCAGACTCAGTACCGGCAGCCAACAGATGTTACTTGTCACAAGTGTGGGCAGAAGGGTCACTATGCCAACAAGTGTACTTCTCAGCTCCGACTGCCGCCTCCTCCTCCCGGCAAACCTCCAAGCAACGCTCTTGTCAAGTTCAACCCCAGATCAGCTCGAGTCAACATGGTGAATGCAGTTGAGGCAGAAAACTCGTGAGATGTGATCATGGGTAACCTCCTCGTCAATGATATTTCTGCTAAAGTGTTATTTGATTCTGGTGCTTCTCATTCGTTCATGTCAAGAATGTTCTTTGCTGAGCATGATTTTGATTCTGAGTATTTGAAGAAGGCATTGCGTGTGATGTCACCCGGTACTCTTATGAGCGCCAACAAAGTGGTTCGTGATGTTTCTGTCAAGATGGGCGCTTATGCTTTTCTGGCATCTCCTATTGTCTTGGGCAATTCCGACATTGACTTGATACTTGGTATGGACTGGCTGGCCATGAACAAGGCGCCAATTGATTGTGAAGCCATTGAAGTAAAGTTTACCCACTCTTCGGAGGACGTGATTATATTCGCGGCGCGCGATGATACAATCCGTCTGTTCTCTTTGAATGAAAAGGGTGAGATCAATCCTATTTCGCAAGTCCGAGTGGTCTGCGAATATGAAGATGTGTTTCCTATAGAGCTGCCAGGTATGCCTCCGCACAGAGAAGTTGAGTTTGTGATTGAGCTTGAGCCAGGAATAGAGCCCGTGTGCAAACGGCCGTACAAGCTGGGTCCAGAGGAATTGAAGGAACTTAAGAGGCAACTCGATGAGCAGGACCGTTTGGGTTTCATCAGACCGAGCTCGTCTCCGTGGGGCTGTGGTGTTCTGTTTTTCAAGAGGAAGGATGGCATGGACTAGCTGTGTGCCGATTACCGTCCATTGAATAAGAAGACAATCAGGAACAAATATCCACTTCTGAACATAACTGAGTTGTTCGAACAGTTGAAAGGTGCTAAGGTATTCTCCAAGCTTGATCTCAGAATGGGCTATCATCAAATTCGCATTCGCGAGGAAGATATTCCGAAGACTGCCTTCAGGACTAGTTTTGGCACGTATGAGTATACAGTCATGTCTTTTGGTCTGGCAAATGCTCCTCCGACATTCTGTCGATTGATAAACTACATATTCTCTCTATTCAAGAATGACTTTGTCTTGCTCTATCTCGACGACATTCTGGTCTTTTCTGAAACTGAGGAAGAACATGAAGAACATCTCAGATTGGTGCTTGATAAGCTGAGAGAGTACAAACTGTATGCCAAGTTTTCCAAGTGCGAGTTCTAGCAAAAAGAAGTGGTGTATATTGGGCACATTATCTCTGCCGAGGGCATTAAAGTTGATCCGTCCAAGGTTCAGGCCATTGTTGAATGGGAGCCTCCGCAGAATGTGAAGCAGCTTCGAAGCTTTCTCGGGCTTGCCGGCTATTGCAGAAGGTTCGTTGAGAACTTCTCCAAGATCGCCAAGCCGCTCTCAAGTCTTATTTAGAAGGGTGTTAAGTATGCTTGGTCTCCAGAGTGTCAGTTGGCCTTCGACACGCTCAAAGAGAAGCTTACCTCCACTCCAGTCTTGGTTCCTCCGGATGATTCCAAGTCTTACCAGGTCTTCTGCGACGCTTCTCTCCAGGGTCTTGGTGCAGTCCTGATGCAAGATAAGAAGGTGGTTGCTTATACCTCCAGGCAGTTGAAGCCAACGGAGAAGAACTATCCTATGCATGATCTTGAGCTAGCAGCAGTGGTTCACGCTCTGATGACTTGGAGACACCTCTTGTTGGAACGTAAGGTTGAAGTTTTCACCGATCAGAAGAGTCTCAAGTACATCTTCACTCAGCCTAACTTGAATCATCGGCAAACACGTTGGGTGCAAATGCTCCAGGATTTTAATCCGAGTGTTGAGTACACGCCAGGCAAAGCTAATGTCGTGGCGGATGCTTTGAGCAGGAAGGCATATTGCAACAGTCTGATTCTGCAACCTCTCTAGCCTGGTCTTTGTGAGTCTTTCAGGAAGCTCAACCTTCAGCTAGTACCTCAAGGATTTCTTGCAAACCTTCAGATCTCTCCTACCTTGGAAGATCAGGTCCGAGCAGCACAGCTTCTTGACGCTATGGTGAAGAAGGTCAAGATTGGCGTGGGAAAGAGGCTTCCCAAGTATAAGTGCTTCACTATTGATGCCAGAGACACGTTGTTCTTCGAGGATCACCTTGTCATCCCGAAAGGTGATCTCAGGAAGGTAATCATGGAGGAAGCTCATAACTCTCTGCTCTCTATTCATCCTGGAAGCTCCAAAATGTACCACGACTTGAAACAGACCTTCTCGTGGACTCATATGAAGCGTGAGATTTCTCAGTTCGTAAATGAATGTGATGTATGTCGAAGGGTGAAAGCAGAGCATCAACGTCCAGCAGGTCTTTTGCATCCATTGCCCATTCCTGAGTGGAAGTTCGATCACATTGAGATGGATTTCGTCACCGGGTTTCCGAAGTCCAAGAAGGGTAATGATGCCATCTTCGTCGTCATCGACAAGTTGAGTAAAGTGGCTCATTTTCTTCCAGTCAAGGAGTCCATTTCAGCAGCTCAGCTGGCAGAGTTGTACACCTCCAGGATTGTCTCTTTGCACGGGTACCTATGATGATCTCTTCGGATCGCGGAAGTATCTTCACTTCCAAGTTCTGGGACTCCTGTCAGTCTGCTATGGGCACGAAGATCCGCTTCAGCACAACGTTCCATCCTCAGACTAGTGGTCAAGTGGAGAGAGTGAATCAAGTTCTTGAGCTGAGAGCCTGTGTTATATCTTTTGGCATGAAGTGGGAAGATTGTCTGCCTTTTGCGGAGTTCTCATATAACAACAGTTATCAAGCTAGTTCTGGCAAAGCTCCGTTTGAAATTCTCTATGGCAGGAAGTGCCGTACCCCGCTCAACTGGTCCGAGACCGGCGAGCGTCAGATCCTTGGGAATGATTTGATAGAATAAGTTGAGGAGATGTGTCGAGTCATTCGCGACAACCTCAGAGCAGCTCAGTCCTGTCAGAAGAGCTATTATGACAGCAAGCACCGTGACATGTCTTATGAGCTTGATGACTTCGTCTATCTCAAGGTGTCGCCTATGAAGGGTATGTAGCACTTTGGCATCAAAGGCAAGCTTGCGCCTCGTTTCGTTGGTCTGTTCAAAGTCGTTGGCAAGAGAGGCGACCTTGTGTACCAGCTCGAGCTTCCGTCAACCTTTGCAAATGTCCATGATGTGTTCCATGTTTCTCAGCTTCGGAGGTGTTTCAAGACCCCCAAGCGCACTGTTCATCTTCAAGACATTGACCTTCAGCCTCACCTTTCTAATCGTGAGCATCCAGTTGCGGTTCTCGATGCGACTGAGTGCAAGACCCGCAACAAGACCATCAAATTTCTCAAAGTGCAGTGGTCACACCATTTCGATAAAGAGGCTACATGGGAATGCGAGGATCACCTCCGTTCTGAATTTCCGGAGTTCTTTCAGGCGTACATCTCGGGGCGAGATCTTTTTTGTAGTGTTGGAGAGTTTGTAGTGCCCCAAGTGTAAAGCTTTCCCTTTTTGTTGTTGGGGAACGTCGCATGGGAAACAAAAAATTTCCTACGCGCACGAAGACCTATCATGGTGATGTCCATCTACGAGAGGGGAGTTCCGATCTACGTACCCTTGTAGATCGCACAGCAGAAGCGTTAGTGAACGCGGTTGACGTAGTGGAACGTCCTCATGTCCCTCGATCTGCCCCGCGAACCGTCCCACGAACCGTCCCGCGATCCGTCCCACGATCCGCTCCGATCTAGTGCCGAACGGACGGCACCTCCGCGTTCAGCACACGTACAGATCGACGATGATCTCGGCCTTCTTGATCCAGCAAGAGAGACGGAGAGGTAGATGAGTTCTCCGGCAGCGTGACGGCGCTCCGGAGGTTGGTGGTGATCTAATCTCAGCAGGGCTCCGCCCGAGCTCCGCAGAAACGCGATCTAGAGGAAAAAACATGGAGGTATGTGGTCGGGCTGCCGTGGCAAAAGTTTTCTCAAATCAGCCCTAAAACCCCACTATATATAGGAGGGAGGGAGGGGAGGAGGCAATCTCAAAACCTAAAGGTTTGGCCGAAATTGGAGGTGGAGGAGTCCTACTCCAATCCTACTTGGAGTAGGATTCCACCTTCCCACTTGGAAACTCTTTCCACCTTGTGTTTTTTCCTTCTCAAACCTTATGGGCCTTAGTGGGAACTTATTCCAGCCCACTAGGGGCTGGTTTATCTCTTCCCATAGCCCATGAGACCCCTTGGAGCGTGACACCCCTCCTGATGGTCCCCGACACTCCCAGTACACTACCGATGAGCCCGAAACTTTTCGGTAATGCACGAAAACCTTCCGGTGACCAAATGAGGTCATCCTATATATCAATCTTTGTTTCTGGACCATTCCGGAAACCCTCGTGACGTCCGTGATCTCATCTGGGACTCCGAACAACATTCGGTAACCAACCATATAACTCAAATACGCATAAAACAACGTCGAACCTTAAGTGTGCAGACCCTGCGGGTTCGAGAACTATGTAGACATGACCCGAGAGACTCCTCGGTCAATATCCAATAGCGGGACCTGGATGCCCATATTGGATCCTACATATTCTATGAAGATCTTATCGTTTGAACCTCAGTGCCAAGGATTCATATAATCCCGTATGTCATTCCCTTTGTCCTTCGGTATGTTACTTGCCTGAGATTCGATCGTGAGTATCCGCATACCTATTTCAATCTCGTTTACCAACAAGTCTCTTTACTCGTTCCATAATACAAGATCCCGCAACTTACACTAAGTCACATTGCTTGCAAGGCTTGTGTGTGATGTTGTATTACCGAGTGGGCCCCGAGATACCTCTCCGTCGTACGGAGTGACAAATCCCAGTCTTGATCCATACTAACTCAACGAACACCTTCGGAGATACCTGTAGAGCATCTTTATAGTCACCCAGTTACGTTGCGACGTTTGATACACACAAAGCATTCCTCCGGTGTCAGTGAGTTATATGATCTCATGGTCATAGGAACAAATACTTGACACGCAGAAAACAGTAGCAACAAAATGACACGATCAACATGCTACGTCTATTAGTTTGGGTCTATCCATCACATGATTCTCCTAATGATGTGATCCCGTTATCAAGTAACAACACTTGCCTATGGCCAGGAAACCTTGACCATCTTTGATCAACGAGCTAGTCAACTAGAGGCTTACTAGGGACAGTGTTTTGTCTATGTATTCCACACAAGTATTGTGTTTCCAATCAATACAATTATAGCATGGATGATAAACGATTATCATGAACAAAGAAATATAATAATAACTAATTATTATTGCCTCTAGGGCATATTTCCAACAGTCTCCCACTTGCGCTAGAGTCAATAATCTAGTTCACATCACCATGTGATTTCAACGAATCCAACACCCATATAGTTCTGGGGTCTGATCATGTCTTGCTCGTGAGAGAGGTTTTAGTCAACGGTTCTGAAACTTTCAGATCCATGCATTCTTTACAAATCTTTATGTCATCTTATAGATGCTGCTACTACGTGCTATTCGGAAATGCTCCAAATATCTACTCTACTATACGAATCCGTTTCACTACTCATAGTTATTCGGATTAGTGTCAAAGCTTGCATCGACGTAACCCTTTACGACGAACTCTTTAACCACCTCCATAATCGAGAAAAATTCCTTAGTCTATTTAGTTACTAAGGATAACTTTGACCGCTGATCAGTGATTCAATCCTGGATCACTCTGTGTACCTCTTAACACACTTGCTGCAAGGCACACATCAAGTGCGGTACTCAGCATGGCATACTTTAGAGTCTACGGCTAAGGCATAGAAGACGATCTTCGTCTATTCTCTTTATTCTGGCGTGGTCGGGTTTTGAGTCTTACTCAAATTCACACCTTACAACACAGTCAAGAACTCCTTCTTTGCTGATCTATTTCGAATTCCTTCAAAAACTTGTCAAGGCATGCATCTTGTTGAAACTTCTATTATGCGTTTTGATCTATCTCCATAGATCTTGATGCTCAACGTTCAAGTAGCTCAATCCAGGTATTCCTTTGAAGAACTCCTTTCAAACAACCTTTTATGCTTCACAGAAATTCTACATTACTTCTGATCAACAATATATCAACCACATATACTTATCAGAAATTCTATAGTGCTCCCACTCACTTCTTTGGAAATACAAGTTTCTCATAAACCTTGTACAAACCCAAAATCTTTGATCATCTCATCAAAGTGTATATTCCAACTCCGAGATGCTTGCACCAGTCCATTGAAGGATCGCTAGAGCTTGCATACTTGTTAGTATCTTTAGGATCGACAAAACCTTCTGGTTGTATCACATACAATGTTTGCTCAAGGAAACTGTCGAGGAAACAATGTTTTGACATCCTATGTGCAATATTTCAAAAATAATGCGACAACTACTAACATAATTCTAACAGACTTTTAGCATCGCTACGAGTGAGAAAGTCTCACCATAGTCAACTGTTTGATCATGTCGAAACATCTTTGCGACAAGTCGAGATTTTCTTAATAGTGACTTATCACCATCGTCGTCTGTCTTCCTTTTAAAGATCCATCTTTACTCAATAGTCCTACGACCATCGAGTAGTTCTTCCAAAGTCTACACTTTGTTTTCATACATGGATCGTCTCTCGGATTTCATGGCCTCCAGCCATTTGTCGGAATCCGGGCCCACCATCGCTTCTCCATAGCTCGTAGGTTCATTATTGTTCAACAACATGACCTCCAAGACAGGGTTACCATACCACTCTGTAGTAGTACGCGACCTTGTCGACCTACGAGGTTTGTAGCAACTTGATCCGAAGCTCAATGATCACCATCATCAGCTTCCACTTCAATTGGTGTAGGCGCCACAGGAACAACTTCCTGTTCCCTGCTACACACTAGTCGAAGTGATGGTTCAGTAACCTCATCAAGTTCTATCACCCTCCCACTCAATTCTTTCGAGAGAAACCTTTCCTCAAGAAAGAACCCGTTTCTAGAAACAAACACTTTGCTTCCGGATCTGAGATAGGAGATGTATCCAACTGTTTTGGATATCTTATGAAGATGCATTTATCCGCTTTGGGTTCGAGCTTATTAGACTGAAACTTTTTCACATAAGCATCGCAGCTCCAAACTTTCAAGAAACAACAACTTAGATTTCTCTAAACCTTAGTCTATACTGTGTCATCTCAACGGAAATACGCGGTGCCCTATTTAAAGTGAATGCGGTTGTCTCTAATGCATAACCCATAAACGATAGTGGTAATTCGATAAGAGACATCATAGTATGCACCATATCAAATAGGGCGTGGCTAAGACGTTCAGACACATCATCACACTATGGTGTTCCAGGTGGCATGAACCGCGAAACAATTTCCACATTGTCTTAACTGCGTACCAAAACTCGTAACTCAGATATTCATCTCTATGATCATATCGTAGACTGTTTATCCTCTTGTCACGACGATCTTCACTCTAAAATAGCTTTGAACTTTTCAACATTTCAGACTTGTGATTCATCAAGTAAATACTCCTGTATCTACTCAAATCGTCAGTGAAGTAAGAACATAATGATATCCACTGCGTGCCTTAGCACTTATTGGACTGCACACATCAAAAATGCATTACTCCCAACAAGTTACTCTACTTGTTTCATGTGGCATGTTTTGCATGTCTCAAGTGATTCAAAATCAAGTGAGTCCAAACGATCCATCAACATGGAGCTTCTTCATGCATTTTACACCAACATGACTCAAGTGGCAGTGCCACAACTAAGTGGCACTATCATTATTACTTTTTATCTTTTGGCACTAATATTATGAACATGTGTAACACTACGATCGAGATTCAATAAACCATTGAGGGTAATTATTCAAGCAAATAGAATAACTATTATTCTTTTAAATGAATAATTGTATTGCAACAAACACGATCCAATCATGTTCATGCTCAACGCAAACACCAAATAACAATTATTTGGGTTTCACCACCAATCCTGATGATAGAGGGAGCGTGCGATGTTTGATCATATCAACCTTGGAAACACTTCCAACACGTATCGTCACCTCGCCTTTAGCTAGTCTCTGTTTATTCCGTAGCTTTCATTTCATGTTACCAATCACTTAGCAACTAAACCGGTATCCAATACCCTCGCGCTACTAGGAGTACTAGTAAGGCACACATCAACATCATGTATATCAAATATACTACTTTCGACTTTGCCAGCCTACTTATCTACCAAGCATCTAGGGTAGCTCCGCCTCAGTGACCGTTCCTCTCATAACAGAAGCACTTAGTCTCGGGTTTGGGTTTAGACTTGGGTCTCTTCATTAGTGCATTAACTGTTTTGCTGTTTCACGAAGTATCCCTTCTAGCCCTTGCCTTTCATGGAACTTAGTGGTTTCACTAACCATCAACCATTGATGCTCCTTCTTGATTTCTACTTTTGCAGTGTCATACATCACGAATATCTCAAGGATCATTGTATCTATCCTTGATATGTTATAGTTCATCACGAAGCTCTCACAACTTGGTGGCAGTGACTTTGGAGAACCATCAGTATCTCATCTGGAAGATTAACTCCCACTTGATTCAAGTGATTGTCATACTCACACAATCTGAGCACAAGCTCAACGATTGAGTTTTTCTCCTTTACTTCATGGACAAAGAATCTTGTCGGATGTCTCATACCTCTTAACAAGGGCACAAGCATGAAATCACAATTTCATCTCTTTAGAACATCACTCATGTT
Source organism: Hordeum vulgare subsp. vulgare (assembly GCF_904849725.1). Taxonomy (NCBI): domain Eukaryota; kingdom Viridiplantae; phylum Streptophyta; class Magnoliopsida; order Poales; family Poaceae; genus Hordeum; species Hordeum vulgare. Next base: position 321,188,752 of record NC_058524.1, on the reverse strand, counting down.
CCGTGACGTTTCAAAACGTCTTCGGCGCCAGGCTTCTAAGCCATTAAGTATTTTGCACCGAACTATCGCGTAGTCATCAGAAACGTGTAGGTCGGATGTTCACAACATCCACAGACGACGCTGGAGGTGCAGCACACTGAGTGGTGCATTAAGGACATAAGCCCTCTGCGCAGCAACGAGGACAATCCTTAGTTTTACAAACTGAGTCCGCAAAGTTTGCTACTATCAACTTTCAACTAAATTTTCTCTAGGAACATATTAAAAACAGTAGAGCTATAGCGCAAGCTACATCGTAATTCGCAAAGACCATTAGACTATGTTCATGACAATTAGTTCAATTAATCATATTACTTAAGAACTCCCACTCAAAAAGTACATCTCTCTAGTCATTTGAGTGGTACATGATCCAAATCCACTATCTCAAGTCCGATCATCACGTGAGTCGAGAATAGTTTTAGTGGTAAGCATCTCTATGCTAATCATATCAACTATACGATTCATGCTCGACCTTTCGGTCTCATGTGTTCCGAGGCCATGTCTGCACATGCTAGGCTCGTCAAGCTTAACCCGAGTGTTCCGCGTGTGCAACTGTTTTGCACCCGTTGTATGTGAACGTTGAGTCTATCACACCCGATCATCACGTGGTGTCTCGAAACGAAGAACTGTCGCAATGGTGCACAGTCGGGGAGAACACAATTTCGTCTTGAAATTTTAGTGAGAGATCACCTCATAATGCTACCGTCGTTCTAAGCAAGATAAGGTGCATAAAGGATTAACATCACATGCAATTCATAAGTGACATGATATGGCCATCATCATGTGCTTCTTGATCTCCATCACCAAAGCACCGACACGATCTTCTTGTCACCGGCGTCACACCATGATCTCCATCAACGTGTCGCCATCGGGGTTGTCGTGCTACTCATGCTATTACTACTAAAGCTACGTCCTAGCAATATAGTAAACACATCTGCAAGCACAAACATTAGTTTAAAGACAACCCTATGGCTCCTGCCGGTTGTCGTACCATCGACGTGCAAGTCGATATTAACTATTACAACATGATCATCTCATACATCCAATATATCACATCACATCGTTGGCCATATCACATCACAAGCATACCATGCAAAAACAAGTTAGACGTCCTCTAATTGTTGTTGCATGTTTTACGTGGTGACCATGGGTATCTAGTAGGATCGCATCTTACTTACGCAAACACCACAATGGAGATATATGAATTGCTATTTAACCTCATCCAAGGACCTCCTCGGTCAAATCCGATTCAACTAAAGTTGGAGAAACCGACACTCGCCGGTCATCTTTGAGCAACGGAGTTACTCATAGCGATGAAACCAGTCTCTCGTAAGCGTACGAGTAATGTCGGTCCGAGCCGCTTCGATCCAACAATACCGCGGAATCAAGAAAAGACTAAGGAGGGCAGCAAATCACACATCACTGCCCACAAAAACTTTTGTGTTCTACTCGATATAACATCTACGCATGAACCTAGCTCATGATACCACTGTTGGGGAACGTCGCATGGGAAACAAAAATTTTCCTACGCGCACGAAGACCTATCATGGTGATGTCCATCTACAAGAGGGGATTTCCGATCTACGTACCCTTGTAGATCGCACAGCAGAAGCGTTAGTGAACGCGGTTGATGTAGTGGAACGTCCTCACGTCCCTCGATCCGCCCCGCGAACCGTCCCACGAACCGTCCCGCGATCGGTCCCACGATCCGCTCCGATCTAGTGTCGAACGGACGGCACCTCCGCGTTCAGCACACGTACAACTCAACGATGATCTCGGCCTTCTTGATCCAGCAAGAGAGACGGAGAGGTAGATGAGTTCCCCGGCAGCGTGACGGCGCTCCGGAGGTTGGTGGTGATCTAATCTCAGCAGGGCTCCGCCTGAGCTCCGCAGAAACGCGATCTAGAGGAAAAACCGTGGAGGTATGTGGTCGGGCTGCCGTGGCAAAAGTTTTCTCAAATCAGCCCTAAAATCCCACTATATATAGGAGGGAGGGAGGGGAAGAGGCAGCCTCAAAACGTAAAGGTTTGGCCGAAATTGGAGGTGGAGGAGTCCTACTCCAATCCTACTTGGAGTAGGATTCCACCTTCCCACTTGGAAACTCTTTCCACCTTGTGTTTTTTCCTTCTCAAACCTTATGGGCCTTAGTGGGAACTTATTCCAGCCCACTAGGGGCTGGTTTATCTCTTCCCATAGCCCATGAGACCCCTTGGGGCATGACACCCCTCCTGATGGTCCCTGGCACCCCTCCCGACACTCCCAGTACACTACCGATGAGCCCGAAACTTATCCGGTAATGCACGAAAACCTTCCGGTAACCAAATGAGGTCATCCTATATATCAATCTTTGTTTCTGGACCACTCCGGAAACCCTCGTGACTTCCGTGATCTCATCTGGGACTCCGAACAACATTCGGTAACCAACCATATAACTCAAATACGCATAAAACAACGTCGAACCTTAAGTGTGCAGACCATGCGGGTTCGAGAACTATGTAGACATGACCCGAGAGACTCCTCGGTCAATATCCAATAGCGGGACCTGGATGCCCATATTGGATCCTACATATTCTACGAAGATATTATCGTTTGAACCTCAGTGCCAAGGATTCATATAATCCCGTATGTCATTCCCTTTGTCCTTCGGTATGTTACTTGCCTGAGATTCGATCGTGAGTATCCGCATACCTATTTCAATCTCGTTTACCGACAAGTCTCTTTACTCATTCCGTAATACAAGATCCCGCAACTTACACTAAGTCACATTGCTTGCAAGGCTTGTGTGTGATGTTGTATTACCGAGTGGGCCCCGAGATACCTCTGCGTCATACGGAGTGACAAATCCCAGTCTTGATCCATACTAACTCAACGAACACCTTCGGAGATACCTGTAGAGCATCTTTATAGTCACCCAGTTACGTTGCGACGTTTGATACACACAAAGCATTCCTCCGGTGTCAGTGAGTTATATGATCTCATGGTCATAGGAACAAATACTTGACACGCAGAAAACAGTAGCAACAAAATGACACGATCAACATGCTATGTCTATTAGTTTGGGTCTAGTCCATCACATGATTCTCCTAATGATGTGATCCCGTTATCAAGTAACAACACTTGCCTATGGCCAGGAAACCTTGACCATCTTTGATCAACGAGCTAGTCAACTAGAGGCTTACCAGGGACAGTGTTTTGTCTATGTATTCCACACAAGTATTGTGTTTCCAATCAATACAATTATAGCATGGATGATAAATGATTATCATGAACAAAGAAATATAATAATAACTAATTATTATTGCCTCCAGGGCATATTTCCAACATTTGTAACCTTCCATGTGGGACCACATTGTCATGATATGAGAGTGTCATGTGGGTTCTATGATTTCATGTGGCACTTATGTTCTTCCTTGTTTTGCTTGTCATATTGTCTTGCCATGCCATACCTTGTGATTGCATGTGTTCACTTGTGAAGTTGTGTTTGGATACATTGTGCTTTATGTGGTGATGGTCATGAGGTGATGGGGTGTGTAGTAGTGGTGTGGTGGTTCTTTCCTTCAAACCCCTTTGGGTTGCAAACCCCTTTCTCTCTTTTATTCCCAAGTTCAAAATGTACACTTGCTCTTTACGTGGTTTTAAATGTCCTCTGTTTAGTAAATATTGTGGGTATTATGTTGTGCAAGATTTGGTGTTTTTTTAGGTGTTCTAAAGGTGCAAAATAAACACAAAACAGCAACTATAATATTGTTTTGTATTTATTTGGATTGCCCCAAAAATTCATTTAGTATTTTATTCAAATAGCTTATTTATTTTTAGGTCCACGGGCATTTTTGTTTTATTTTATCTTCATTAGTTTGCCCTGTGGGCCTTTTCCTTCTCTGTTTTTATTTCAGTTAGTTAATAGATCAGAGAGGGTTTCCGTCTTATCTGGCACCTAAGTGGGCTTCCTCCCGCTCTGGTGGCCCAACTTATCCCTTTCTCCTGTGCAGTAGCCCACCGCGCGACCCTGTCTTCCTCCTCGCGACGTCAGCTACTGTATGACTCCCCCTCCTCCACCGATTCTCCATGGCCTCGATCCTGTGGCTCAAGCGCCTCCCCTGAGGTAATATAAGCCGCAGGAACTCCCCTCCTTCCCCTAGGGTTCCCTCTCTTCCTCTCCAGCGCCGCTGCCATCTTCCTCTCCTCTCTTTCCCCCTCCTGGTAAGCTCTGTAGTTAGGACAGAGAAGTTCCCCGCCGTCGATCATCGTCCTCTTCGTCGTCCAGCGCCGACGGCCATGTCCAGGGGCACGGGGATGGTGCCCGCGCCCCATTTTTGTCATCGGTGAGGTCGAGGAGCGTCCTCACCGTCGACTAGGAGCTCTTCTTCGCCGCGGACCCGGAGGCCCTTCGTTCTGCTTCGGTTATGCATCCAGGAGCGCCTTCGTCGTCGATCTTCTTCCTCTCCATCGCCCTCTCCTCCGATCGGTTCCTCTCCTTCCTTCCCCAAGGTGAGGAGCATCGCCCCTTCCTTCTTCCTCCTTCCCTCGGCCTAGATCCGCCATAGCACTCGCCGTGCTTCTCTGTCTGAAGGAGAGCAGAGCACGTGCTTCGATGCAGTAGCCTCATTTGTGTGTGGTTGAGCCGTGGCTGTGTGTAGGTGTAGCAGGGGCTTCCTTCCCCTCGTATTGCATCGTTGGATAGGTAGCGGATCCCTCCGGTAGTGCAGCAGCAGCAACTGCCCCGGCGGTCTCCCTGTCGCTGGTGCTCCCTTGTAGGCAGATGGGCAGTAGGAGTAGTTTCCCTGTTGTGGTGCCCCTCTCTGTCAGTCGATCGTGTCATAGCACAGTGGTTCGAGTGTGTGTGTTGTATGTTGGAGATACAGGGTTCGATCCCCATCGAAGCACGCCCTATTTTATTGTATTTGTTGCACAGTTTCTGCAGTAGCACAGTAGTAATCCTGCTAGGCATGACCTCTGTGTCGAGCCCATGGGCAGTAGCAGAGTGGTGCCCTGTCTGTTGTTGGATCATCAGGTCCAGGGTTCGACTCCCCTCGAACCCCCTTTTTATTGCTCTTGTTTTTGCATAGTAGATGCAGGAGATGCTTTGTATTGCTAGACCCCCTCTGTTCTGTCGAAGCCATGACAATAGTAGGGTGGAGCTGGCTTTGTGGTTGATTCTAGGAGGCCATGGGTTCGAATCCCAGTCCTGCCACTTTATTTTTTTTGCCTTCTTTCCTATTTATTTTTCTTGCCATATTTGCTACTTCTTGTGCCTAAATAATAGGCATAAAAAGGAGAGCATTTATTTTGTTCCTTCCTGCAAATGCATTGGAGTTGTGGGTCTTATATGTGTATGTGTGCATGTGACATACATGCTTGTGTATGTGTGGATGTGAGATTTCAAGGATGTGGGGCATGTGCATTGTGGGTGTAGCATGTGAAGTGTGGTGTAGGTGCTCATATGCTTATGCCTGTGTGGAGTAGTGTAGTGTTGTAATGTGCATGTATGTAGTGGGGTTTGAGCACCACACACACATGGGTTTGTCTCTTGTGGCACAAGTGGTGTGCATGAATGGTGTTGATGCTTCCATGATCATGTTGCTATTTATATGTCTTGTTAAATGTGTCTTGTTCATGAGCATGTTGTAGTGTGGTGTATTGGAGTAGATGTATGTGTGTGGGTCAGCCCCTTTGCAGTCACTATACACCTCCACATGATCATATGTGAAAGGGCATGATGTCTTGTGCGTGTGTGATCAACTTGGTAGATGAGCTTGTGGTGTTGATGTGCATGACACATACATGGGGTCAAAACCCTCATGTCACTATTGTCAATGGGCACATGAACTAGTAGCTATGTAGGAGTTGATCTAGTGAATAGCACATGAGATGTTGCACTATTCACCATGTATGATTTCTTGTAGATTCTTCCTTCCTAATTTGTGGTCACTTGCTCCAAGTAAGTGCATGCATATTAGATATGTTTTTGGGGTAGAATCTCCCAAGGAATCCATTGGTGAACTCAGTTTTGCCATTGGAACATTTTCTGGAGATGACATATTTCATTTTTCTTCTATGTTTAGAGCTTGGTTCCATGTGATTTGTTGAGCACAAAGGTTTGCTTCTTGGTTGTGCTAGTAGAGGGTGACCCCCTCTACCTCATGTTGGTTTCATCTCATGATTAGGATTCCATATGTGCAAGTTATGCCCACTCAAAGTAGGCATGTGGCTGAAATTCCAGATTAGTGAAAATCTGAGATTTTCACTAAGTCTGAGAATCTGTTTATATTTTCTTCTCCTGTAGATGAGGTTGTGCAGGTCAATGTGTTGTGATTTCTCCTTAGCTTTCAACTGGAAAGTTGGATCTGATATGTTTGTCTAGCTCCCTGTAAAATTGCATGCCATTTGGAGTCCTGTAGATATTGTTTTGGCTGCTGTCAAAATGCTTCACAGCATAGACAGAAAGTGAGAATCTGGAATTTTCACTAAGTCCCTGAAAACTGATATTTTTGGGCAAGTTTGCAGCCTTGTAACTTTCTGTGTTTAATCCCTTTGTGTGTGAGTCTTGCTTGTGCTTGTAGTAATCTTGGATAGCTACAACCACATATATTATTTTTCATGTTTGGGTGGATGTAGGTGCTTTGCATGTAGCTCACAAAGTGCTATGATGCAGTTTATGGCAGATTGTGTAGTTTTGACATTTTGTTGTTTGTGAGTGATTAGTTGATGATGTGGTGTTCTTCTTTGCTCTACCCCATCCATGATGGTTTGTTTTATGTCTTGGAAACCTGGAAATACCAGAGTTGTGCCATTTGAGTGTGTGGTGATGATTTTGACACGTAGGGCTTCATATCTTGTTTCGTTGATTCCCGTTGATCCGTAGCTCCGATTGTAATGTTCTTTATATGGTTTTGCATCGTTTTCATGAGACGTATCTGATCATGTCATCCTCATGCATGTCAAAATAGCTTAGGATGCAGTTCTATCCAGGAACATGTATTTACTCTTTATGCTTGTCCTAGTGATAGAAATAGTGATGCATGCTCATATTCATCTCATGCATCATGTGCTTGTTGCATCTTGAGGTGCTGTTGTTCATTGTATGTTATTCTTATGTTGGGTAGCACCGGGATCATAGAAAGAATACGTGGATTCAAGAGAGTACGTGCAGGACGAACAAGAACCATTCCAATCTGAGGATATCACACGCAAGATGATATGACCTTGATTCCATCTCTAGACTTGTTATGCTAGATTAAGTTTCCTTGTCATATGCTCGTTGCCTACCATTGAAATATTTGCCTCTTGATATGCCATGAAACCAAACACTTACCCCTTCCTAGCAAACTTGAATGGCTAAGTAGGCTTTGCTCAGCTATTAATGTTAATGTTGCTAGATGCAGGTGCTTTGCCTCATGTGATAACATGAGATTGATATCATTATATTAAATTCTGTTATTTAATTAATGCACCTATATACTTGGTAAATAACGGAAGGCCTAGCCTTTCGCCGGGTGCTTTGTTCCGTTATTGCCGCCATAGTTACCGGCTACCGGTGTTTGATTCCATATTGATCGCTCCTAACACGTTCGGGGTTGTTATGGGGACCCCCTCGATAAATCGCGTAGTGTTAAGGCTTGTCCGGCAGGACCCAACATTGGTTTTAATTGTTGGAAATATGCCCTAGAGGCAATAATAAATTAGTTATTATTATATTTCTTAGTTCATGATAATCGTTTATTATCCATGCTATAATTTTATTGATTGGAAACACAATACTTGTGTGGATACATAGACAAAACATTGTCCCTAGTAAGCCTCTAGTTGACTAGCTCGTTGATCAAAGATGGTCAAGGTTTCCTGGCCATAGGCAAGTGTTGTCACTTGATAACGAGATCACATCATTAGGAGAATCATGTGATGGACTAGACCCAAACTAATAGACGTAGCATGTTGATCGTGTCATTTTGTTGCTACTGTTTTCTGCGTGTCAAGTATTTGTTCCTATGACCATGAGATCATATAACTCACTGACACCGGAGGAATACTTTGTGTGTATCAAACGTCGCAACGTAACTGGGTGACTATAAAGATGCTCTACAGGTATCTCCGAAGGTGTTAGTTGAGTTAGTATGGATCATGACTGGGATTTGTCACTCCGTGTGACGGAGAGGTATCTCGGGGCCCACTCGGTAATACAACATCACACACAAGCCTTGCAAGCAATGTGACTTAGTGTAAGTTGCGGGATCTTGTATTACGGAACGAGTAAAGAGACTTGCTGGTAAACGAGATTGAAATAGGTATACGGATACTGACGATCGAATCTCGGGCAAGTAACATACCGAAGGACAAAGGGAATGACATACGGGATTATATGAATCCTTGGCACTGAGGTTCAAACGATAAGATCTTCGTAGAATATGTAGGATCCAATATGGGCATCCAGGTCCCGCTATTGGATATTGACCGAGGAGTCTCTCGGGTCATGTCTACATAGTTCTCGAACCCGCAGGGTCTGCACACTTAAGGTTCGACGTTGTTTTATGCGTATTTGAGTTATATGGTTGGTTACCGAATGTTGTTCGGAGTCCCGGATGAGATCACGGACGTCACGAGGGTTTCCGGAATGGTCCGGAAACGAAGATTGATATATAGGATGACCTCATTTGGTTACCGGAAGGTTTTCGTGCATTACCGGAAAAGTTTCGGGCTCATCGGTAGTGTACCGGGAGTGCCGGGAGGGGTGCCGGGGACCATCGGGAGGGGTGTCACGCCCCAAGGGGTCTCATGGGCTATGGGAAGAGATAAACCAGCCCCTAGTGGGCTGGAATAAGTTCCCACTAAGGCCCATAAGGTTTGAGAAGGAAAAAAACACAAGGTGGAAAGAGTTTCCAAGTGGGAAGGTGGAATCCTACTCCAAGTAGGATTGGAGTAGGACTCCTCCACCTCCAATTTCGGCCAAACCTTTAGGTTTTGAGGCTGCCTCCTCCCCTCCCTCCCACCTATATATACGGAGGTTTTAGGGATGATTTGAGACGACTTTCTCATGGCTGCCCGACCACATACCTCCATAGTTTTTCCTCTAGATCGCGTTTCTGCGGAGCTCGGGCGGAGCCCTGCTGAGATTAGATCACCACCAACCTCCGGAGCGCCGTCACTCTGCCGGAGAACTCATCTACCTCTCCGTCTCTCTTGCTGGATCAAGAAGGCCGAGATCATCGTCGAGCTGTACGTGTGCTGAACGCGGAGGTGCCGTCCGTTCGGTACTAGATCGTGGGACTGATCGCGGGATTGTTCGCGGGGCGGATCGAGGGACGTGAGGACGTTCCACTACATCAACCGCGTTCTCTAACGCTTCTGCTGTACGGTCTACAAGGGTACGTAGATCACTCATCCCCTCTCGTAGATGGACATCACCATGATAGGTCTTCGTGCGCGTAGGAAAATTTTTGTTTCCCATGCGACGTTCCCCAACAGTGGCATCATGAGCTAGGTTCATGCGTAGATGTCTTCTCGAGTAGAACACAAAAGTTTTTGTGGGCGGTGATGTGCGTTTTGCTGCCCTCCTTAGTCTTTTCTTGATTCCGCGGTATTGTTGGATTGAAGCGGCTTGGACCGACATTACTCGTACGCTTACGAGAGACTGGTTTCATCGTTATGAGTAACCCCCTTTGCTCAAAGATGACTGGCAAGTGACTGTTTCTCCAACTTTAGTTGAATCGGATTTGATCGAGGAGGTCCTTGGATGAGGTTAAATAGCAACTCATATATCTCCGTTGTGGTGTTTGCGTAAGTAAGATGCGATCCTACTAGATACCCTCGGTCACCACGTAAAACATGCAACAACAAAATTAGAGGACGTCTAACTTGTTTTTGCAGGGTATGATTGTGATGTGATATGGCCAACGATGTGATGTGATATATTGGATGTATGAGATGATCATGTTGTAATAGAAATATCAACTTGCACGTCGATGGTACGGCAACCGGCAGGAGCCATAGGGTTGTCTTTATACTAACGTTTGTGCTTGCAGATGCGTTTACTATTTTGCTAGGATGTAGCTTTAGTAGTAATAGCATAAGTAGCACGACAACCCCGATGGCAACACGTTGATGGATGATCATGGTGTGGCGCCGGTGACAAGAAGATCGTGCCGGTGCTTTGGTGATGGAGATCAAGAAGCACGTGATGATGGCCATATCATGTCACTTATGAATTGCATGTGATGTTAATCCTTTTATGCACCTTATTTTGCTTAGAACGACGGTAGCATTATGAGGTGATCTCTCACTAAAATTTCAAGACGAAGTTGTGTTCTCCCCGACTGTGCACCGTTGCGACAGTTCTTCGTTTCGAGACACCACGTGATGATCGGGTGTGATAGACTCAACGTTCACATACAACGGGTGCAAAACAGTTGCACACGCAGAACACTCGGGTTAAGCTTGACGAGCCTAGCATGTGCAGACATGGCCTCGGAACACATGAGACCGAAAGTTCGAGCATGAATCGTATAGTTGATATGATTAGCATAGGGATGCTTACCACTGAAACTATTCTCGACTCACGTGATGATCGGACTTGAGATAGTGGATTTGGATCATGTACCACTCAAATGACTAGAGAGATGTACTTTTTGAGTGGGAGTTCTTAAGTAATATGATTAATTGAACTAATTTTCATGAACATAGTCTAATGGTCTTTGCGAATTACGATGTAGCTTGCGCTATAGCTCTACTGTTTTTTTATGTTCCTAGAGAAAATTTAGTTGAAAATTGATAGTAGCAAACTTTGCAGACTGAGTCTGTAAAACCGAGGATTGTCCTCGTTGCTACGCAGAAGGCTTATGTCCTTAATGCACCACTCGGTGTGCTGCACCTCGAGCGTCGTCTGTGGATGCTATGAACATCCGACATACACGTTACTGATGACTACACGATAGTTCAGTGCAAGATACTTGATGGCTTAGAAGCAAGGCGCCGAAAACGTTGTAAAACGTCACGGAACATAAGTGATGTTCCGAAGAGATGAAATTGTGATTTCATGCTTGTGCCCTTGTTAAGAGGTACGAGACCTCCAAACAAGATTCTTTGTCCACAAAGTAAAGGAGAAAAGCTCAATCGTTGAGCGTGTGCTCAGATTGTCTGAGTACGACAATCGCTTGAATCAAGTAAGGAGTTAATCTTCCAGGTGAGATAGTGATGGTTCTCCAAAGTCACTGCCACCAAGCTATGAGAGCTTCGTGATGAACTATAACATATCAAGGATAGATACTATGATCTTTTGAGCGATTCGCGATGTTTGACACTGCGAAAGTAGAAATCAAGAAGGAGCATCAATAGTTGATGGTTTGTAAAACCACTGAGTTTCAAGAAAGGCAAGGGCTAGAAGGGATACTTCGTGAAACGGCAAAGCAGTTGCTGCACTAATGAAGAGACCCAAGATTAAACCCAAACCCGAGACTAAGTGCTTCTGTAATGAGGGGAACAGTCACTGAGGCGGAACAACTCTAGATACTTGGTAGATAAGAAGGCTGGCAAAAGTCGAAAGAAGTGTATTTGATATAGATAATGTTGATGTGTACTTTACTAGTACTCCTAGTAGCATCAGGGTATTAGATACCGGTTCGGTTGCTAAGTGATTAGTAACACGAAATGAAAGCTACGACATAAACGGAGACTAGCTAAAGGCGAGGTGACGATACGTGTTGGAAGTGTTTCCAAGGTTGATATGATCAAACGTCGCATGCTCCCTCTACCATCGGGATTGGTGTTAAACCTAAATAATTGTTATTTGGTGCTTGCGTTAAGCATGAACATGATTGGATCGTGTTTATTGCAATACGATTATTCATTTAAGGAGAATAATGGTTACTCTATTTTCTTGAATATTCACCTTCAATGGTTTATTGAATCTTGATCGTAGTGTCACACATGTTCATGATATTGGTGCCAAAAGATACGAGTTAATGATGATAGTACCACTTACTTGTGGCACTGCCGCTTGAGTCATGTTAGTATAAATTGCATGAAGAGGCTCCATGCTGATGGATCTTTGTACTCACCTGATTTCGAATCACTAGTGACATGCAAATCATACCACATGAGCAAGGCCTTGTTTTCATTGAGATGAAATAAGATAGTAACTTGTTGGAAGTGATACATTTTGATGTATGTAGTCCAATGGGTGCTGAGGCACGCAGTGGATATCATTATGTTCTTACTTCACTGACGATTTGAGTAGATACTAGAGTATTTACTTAATGAATCACAAGTCTGAAATATTGAAAAGTTCAATTCTGTTTCAGAGTGAAGTTCGTTGTAACAAGAGGATAAACTGTCTACGATATGATCATAGAAATGAATATCTGAGTTACGAGTTTTGGTACGCAGTTAAGACAATGTGGAAGTTATTTCGCAGTTCATGCCACCTGGAACATCATAGTGTGATGATGTGTCTGAACATCATAGCCACACACTATTTGGTATAATACATACTATGGTGTCTCTTATCGAATTACCACTATCGTTTATGGGTTATGCATTAGAGACAACCGCACTCACTTTAAATAGGGCACCGCGTATTTCCGTTGAGATGACACAGTATAGACTGAGGTTTAGAGAAATCTAAACTGTCGTTTCTTGAAAGTTTGGGGTTTCGACACTTATGTGAAAAAGTTTCAGTCTGATAAGCTCGAACCCAAAGCGGATAAATGCATCTTCATAGGATATCCAAAACAGTTGGGTACATCTCCTATCTCAGATCCGAAAGCAAAGTGTTTGTTTCTGGAAACGGATCCTTTCTCGAGGAAAGGTTTCTCTCGAAAGAATTGAGTGGGAGGGTAGTAGAACTTGATGAGGTCATTAAACCATCACTTCAACCAGTGTGTAGCAGGGCGCAGGAAGTTGTTCATGTGGCGCCTACACCAATTGAAGTGGAAGCTGATGATGATGATCATTGAGCTTCGAATCAAGTTACTACAAAACCTCGTAGGTCGACAAGGTCGCGTACTGCTGCAGAGTAGTACGGTAGCCCTGTCTTGGAGGTCATGTTGTTGAGCAACAGTGAACCTACGAGTTATGGAGAAAGCGATGGTGGGCCCGGGTTCCGACAAATGGCTGGAAGCCATGAAATCCGAGAGAGGATCCATGTATGAAACCAAAGTGTAGACTTTGGAAGAACTACTTGATGGTCATAGGACTATTGAGTAAAGATGGATCTTTAAAAGAAGACAGACGATGATGGTGATAAGTCACTATTAAGAAAGGCTCGACTTGTCGCAAAGATGTTTTCGACAAGATCAAACAGTTGACTATGATGAGACTTTCTCACTCGTAGCGATGCTAAAGGTCTGTTAGAATTATGTTAGTTGTTGATGCATTATTTATGAAATATTGCACGTAGGATGTCAAAACATTGTTTCCTTGACGGTTTCCTTGAGCAAACATTGTATGTGATACAACCAGAAGGTTTTGTCGATCCTAAAAGATACTAGCAAGTATGCAAGCTCCAGTGATCCTTCAATGGACTGGTGCAAGCATCTCGGAGTTGGAATATACACTTTGATGAGATGATCAAGGATTTTGGGTTTGTACAAGGTTTATGAGAAACTTGTATTTCCAAAGAAGTGAGTGGGAGCACTATAGAATTTCTGATAGGTATATGTGGTTGACATATTGTGGATCAGAAGTAATGTAGAATTTCTGTAAAGCATACAAGGTTGTTTTGAAAGAAGTTTTTAAAGGAGTACCTGGATTACGCTACTTGAACGTTGAGCATCAAAGATCTATGGAGATAGATCGAAAAGCACTTAACGGAAGTTTCAACAAGATGCATGCCTTGACAAGTTTTTGAAAGGAGTTCAAAATAGGTCAGCAAAGAAGGAGTTCTTGGTTGCGTTGTGAGGTGTGAATTTGAGTAAGACTCAAAACCCGACCCCGGCAGAATAAAGAGAATAGACGAAGGTCGTCTTCTATGCCTTAGCCGTAGAATCTAAAGTATGCCATGCTATGTACCGCACCTGATGTGTGCCTTGACTCAAAGTATGTTGAGAGGTACAGAGAGTGATCCATGATTGAATCACTAGCAGCGGTCAAAATTTATCCTTGGTAACTAATGGACTAAGGAATTTTTCTCGATTATGGAGGTGGTTAAAGAGTTCGTCGTAAAGGGTTACGTCGATGCAAGCTTTGACACTAATCCGAATAACTATGAGTAGTGAAACGGATTCGTATAGTAGAGTAGATATTTGGAGTATTTCCGAATAGCACATAGTAGCAGCATCTATAAGATGACATAAAGATTTGTCAAGACCACACGGGTCTGAAAGTTTCAGAACCGTTGACTAAAACCTCTCTCACGAGCAAGACGTGATCAGACCCCATAACTATATGGGTGTTGGATTCGTTGGAATCACATGGTGATGTGAACTAGATTATTGACTCTAGTGCAAGTGGGAGACTGTTGGAAATATGCCCTAGAGGCAATAATAAATTAGTTATTATTATATTTCTTAGTTCATGATAATCGTTTATTATCCATGCTATAATTTTATTGATTGGAAACACAATACTTGTGTGGATACATAGACAAAACATTGTCCCTAGTAAGCCTCTAGTTGACTAGCTCGTTGATCAAAGATGGTCAAGGTTTCCTGGCCATAGGCAAGTGTTGTCACTTGATAACGAGATCACATCATTAGGAGAATCATGTGATGGACTAGACCCAAACTAATAGACGTAGCATGTTGATAGTGTCATTTTGTTGCTACTGTTTTCTGCGTGTCAAGTATTTGTTCCTATGACCATGGGATCATATAACTCACTGACACCGGAGGAATACTTTGTGTGTATCAAACGTCGCAACGTAACTGGGTGACTATAAAGATGCTCTACAGGTATCTCCGAAGGTGTTAGTTGAGTTAGTATGGATCATGACTGGGATTTGTCACTCCGTGTGACGGAGAGGTATCTCGGGGCCCACTCGGTAATACAACATCACACACAAGCCTTGCAAGCAATGTGACTTAGTGTAAGTTGCGGGATCTTGTATTACGGAACGAGTAAAGAGACTTGCTGGTAAACGAGATTGAAATAGGTATACGGATACTGACGATCGAATCTCGGGCAAGTAACATACCGAAGGACAAAGGGAATGACATACGGGATTATATGAATCCTTGGCACTGAGGTTCAAACGATAAGATCTTCGTAGAATATGTAGGATCCAATATGGGCATCCAGGTCCCGCTATTGGATATTGACCGAGGAGTCTCTCGGGTCATGTCTACATAGTTCTCGAACCCGCAGGGTCTGCACACTTAAGGTTCGACGTTGTTTTATGCGTATTTGAGTTATATGGTTGGTTACCGAATGTTGTTCGGAGTCCCGGATGAGATCACGGACATCACGAGGGTTTCCGGAATGGTCCGGAAACGAAGATTGATATATAGGATGACCTCATTTGGTTACCGGAAGGTTTTCGTGCATTACCGGAAAAGTTTCGGGCTCATCGGTAGTGTACCGGGAGTGCCGGGAGGGGTGCCGGGGACCATCGGGAGGGGTGTCACGCCCCAAGGGGTCTCATGGGCTATGGGAAGAGATAAACCAGCCCCTAGTGGGCTGGAATAAGTTCCCACTAAGGCCCATAAGGTTTGAGAAGGAAAAAAACACAAGGTGGAAAGAGTTTCCAAGTGGGAAGGTGGAATCCTACTCCAAGTAGGATTGGAGTAGGACTCCTCCACCTCCAATTTCGGCCAAACCTTTAGGTTTTGAGGCTGCCTCCTCCCCTCCCTCCCACCTATATATACGGAGGTTTTAGGGATGATTTGAGACGACTTTCTCATGGCTGCCCGACCACATACCTCCATAGTTTTTCCTCTAGATCGCGTTTCTGCGGAGCTCGGGCGGAGCCCTGCTGAGATTAGATCACCACCAACCTCCGGAGCGCCGTCACTCTGCCGGAGAACTCATCTACCTCTCCGTCTCTCTTGCTGGATCAAGAAGGCCGAGATCATCGTCGAGCTGTACGTGTGCTGAACGCGGAGGTGCCGTCCGTTCGGTACTAGATCGTGGGACTGATCGCGGGATTGTTCGCGGGGCGGATCGAGGGACGTGAGGACGTTCCACTACATCAACCGCGTTCTCTAACGCTTCTGATGTACGGTCTACAAGGGTACGTAGATCACTCATCCCCTCTCGTAGATGGACATCACCATGATAGGTCTTCGTGCGCGTAGGAAAAATTTTGTTTCCCATGCGACGTTCCCCAACATTAATCTGCTAATCACTTAATAGTAATCTGCATAGGGAATAGCTACCCCGAGGAATTTAATCAACAACCCGGGCCAGTGCTCCTCATGAGTGTTGGTCCACCCACCTAGCAGTCGGCAAGACCACCCCAAGGAAACTTGAGGTTTGGTCCTTGTCCACTTTGCATAGACGGTGTTGTCCTGAGACTGAGATACGCGGCTCTTATCAGGGTCGTCGACACATCGGGAAGTCCTGCTAGTCTTGTCGTACCTTAGCGATATATCTTGCGTATAGGAATCCTGGTGAAGCTTTCGTTCTCCCCAGAGTTAAGGTTTTCCTTTAAGGAATCCGACGAGATCACGAGATTTGTGATAGAGGATTACTTTGCGGCTTGTGTACGTTTGTGATGGACTAGTTGGAGCACCCCTGCAGGGTTTAATCTTACGGAAAGCCGTGCCCGCGGTTATGTGGCAACTTGGAATACTTTGTTAACATCCCGTATTAGATAACTTAAACATAAGCTAATAAAATTGCCAACTGTGTGCGTAACTGTGACTGTCCCCTCGAAGATCTCTCTTTGACCGGGAACACGGAGGGGTTATGAATGACGTAGGTAGGTGTTCAGGATCACTTAGTGATCAAGTATTATCGACCGCTAGTATAGACCACCTTCATACAAGTTCTACGTAAGTTAGTCACCATATCAAGCTTAGGATGCTTCAACCTAAATACTCCACCTATCCAACCTAATAACTTGGCTAGTTCTGGCACCGAGGTCATAGATTGTTGAGTCCCCGTGGCTCACATATTCCTTCACAACACCAACAGGTTCAGGTACCCCAGAGACAGGTGACCCCGACGACACGCAGCTGGCGTGGCAGTAGGATGAGGAGAACGACCGCCTGTACGTGAACTACCCAGAAGATTGAGGCGTGGTCGTGATCGTGGGCCAGCAGTTAGGGTAGCATAGCCATTTCCCTTGTTTTGTAGTCCGTAGCGGAACTACTTTGGTTGTATGCGTGATGTACTCTGATATATTTATGAGATGGCAATTGAACCCCTGATTGTCAATCTGTTGTTATTATGTATGTGCTATGATACCTTGTTTGCGAGACGCTTAGATGCGCTCCTTTCCAATTCGGGGCCTTGTTCCCTAGATTGGAAAGGACCGCATCTTAGTCATTACAGCTACAGGCAAGATAAACGACAAAATCTAATGCTATCCCGCCTTGATAGGCTCACGATCACGACCAAGTGCCTCTAGTCCTCGGGGTACGTCATGTACAGCCGGCCATTGTCCTCGTCAAACTCCCACTTCAGCTGGGTATCTTCGTAAACATCTGCGTCTGTGTTACCTGTACCTGTGGGGTCGTTGTAGTAATCTGTGAGCCACAAGGACTGAGCAATCTCATGACCATGGCATCGAATCTAACTAAGTTGTTGGGTAAGGGGTATGTGTTTGAGTTTGCAGCAACACTAAGCATTTATGGTGGCTAACTTACGTTGAACAAGATTAAAGATATAGTGGTCTATGCATGGCGATCATGAACTAAGAATAATCACTAAATGATCCTGAACACGTACTTACGTCATTCATAACCTCACCGTATTCTCGATCAGAGAAGGAACTCTGAAGGAGACAGTCACGGTTATGCACACAGTTGGTAGGGTTTTAATTGAGTTACTTCAAGTTATCTAGAACCGGATGTTAACAAAGTATCCATGATTGCCACATAACTGCGGGCACAGCTTTCCGAAAGATTTAACCCTGAAGGGGTGCTCCAACTAATCCATCACAAATTACCACATGCCGCATAGAAATCCTTGATGACGAAACTCGCGATCTCGTCGGATTCCTTAGTGGAAAACCTCAACTCTCAGAAGACCCAAAGTCTCACCGGAATCCCAATGCACAAGATATATCGTTAAGGTAAGACAAGTCTAGCAAGACCACCCGACATGGCGACGTCCCCTAATAGAGTCGCGTATCTCAGTCTCAGGACACGTCAGATAAGCACGCGTACGGTGGCCTGATAGAAATCACCCAAGTTGCCCTGGGTTGGCCCCGCACAGTGCTCTAGTTTGGACCAACACTCATGAGGAGCACTAGCCCGGGGGGTTGATTAAGTCTCCTCGGGTTAGCTATTCCATATGCTTTAATTATTAAGTTGTTAGCAAAATTAACACCGAAGTTGGGTCTTGCCTGACAAGCCTTAGACTAAACGATTTACCAAGGGGGTCCCTATAACAACCTCGAACGTGTTAGAAGCGCTCAGTTATGGAATAAAACACCGGTAGCCGAAACTAAGGCAACAAAAGCACAACAAATCACCCGGCAAAAGGCCATGCCTTCTACCTCTTACCAAGCATATAAGTGCATTAATTAAATAGCACTTAAATAAGATGATATCAATTGCCCATGTTATCACATGGACCAGCTTGCACCTGCATCTAGCAACGGTATAAGAGGGTTGAGCAAGCGCTAACTTATCCAAACAATATTTGCTAGGATGTGATGGTTAGGGGTTTCATGGCAATGTTTGGAGGCTTATTTATCAGGTGGTAGGAAGCGGTGAATAACGATGGAAACGATTCAACTAGGCATAACAAAGCTAGAAACAGTGTCCACGTCACGATCATCTTGCCTGTGAGATCTTCAGACTGGAACTGCTCTTGATCTTCCTGAATGTACTCAACAGAATCCTTGAACTCGTTCTCAGCTCCAGATGCTACCCAAAAGAAATAAACAGCCAATAAACACCAGCAAGTGACAATGCTACAAGCAATATGATGCATGTGTGGCATGAAAGGAAGCATGGCATAGCTATACTAGTCAGCTTTCATGCATTAAGTGAGTTATTTACATTCTGGAGAGAAGAACATGTTCACTTATTGACATGCATGAACATGGCAAAAATGGATGCAACACGCGAGGACAGTGCAAAAACATATAAAGAACGTCGCGAACCGAGTTACGTAGCTCTCGGAAACTACAAAACAAGATGCGAGGGCTACAGAGACATAAGAGCAAAATACTAGTAGCTATGGGCACCCACTTGGCATTCCAAAGTTTCCACTCGAACAAGCATCAAATTCCAGGTGGAATAGAGCTAAAGGACACACAAATCCGTCAAACATGGCTCACACAAAGCCCAAAACAACATAGCGCACAATCTGCCCATATCCAACATACTACCACTTTACTCACAAGAATTAAAGTATCTACAGCCAGCCATAAGGCATGAAATTTGACAAGGCTGTAGAGGAACACAAATGCTTGAAATCACTATTTTGTTGCTTGGGCTAAAACCCCACAGAAAACTTAATAGGCACAGATCAACAGGGCATGAAAATAATAGCAGAATCTCAGTTTTTACTGAAAATACAAAGTGGGAACTTTAACAGGGAAATAAACTATGATGCAAAGTCCAATGAACAAACTAGAGGCACCAAGATGTAGAGGGGTTCAACCACTACATTTCATGCCATTGGTGCAACGACCAAAGATCAACACGCTCATGGAAACCATGCTCACAACAGGGGAAGAAACTAATGGTTCCAACACTTATAAATATTTCTAGCTACCCAAACAACAATGTTTTCACCCCTTGAAAATAGCAAAGGATCCACTAATTCACAAGAGTATCATGCTAGACAAAAATACCAGGCCCTAGTAAACATAAAAGCTAGAACTTTCATGTTGGCACAAACTTCATAGCATGCATAGAATTAATCCTACAAAATGACAAAATGTCACCTCATCACAAAATGACATTTTTTCCAACTTGCTCAAAATTAAAATCTAATGACACCATTGGATTCCTTGGGTTTTTCTACCCCAAATTCGTATATCACACTCATATGCTTGCATGTATAAAACTACACAAAACAGAAAGAGAAAAACTCTACAAATCCTATAACACTTATAAGTCAAATCCAGTCAGATTTGGCATATTCCACTTATGGAATAATTACAAATAGGGAAATAACACACAAATTGCAAAAAAAACATCACACACAATTTAATAGGCCCCCCAGTGGTCATAGGCACAACGGGCCCTAGTGCATGACAGGTGGGCCATGTGGCCGAGTGTGAGTGGCACACTACACACAACAAGTGAGAAAATAAAAAGGGGAGTAGTGGGGGTCGAACCCACTACCTCACCCAACACACCGGTAACCACTCGACTACTCTGGATTAGCTGCACTAACAGGGGAAACATACCAGGTAAACAGATACTTCACACTCATATTGTAACGCCCAAGATGCGGTCTTATCCTTATTTAGGCACGAGGGCCTCGATAGGGATAGAAGCGCATCTCGTCGTTTCACAAAAATGGATATCGTTACAAGTACATGTACTGAAAAGATGAGATATATGGAATTGGCTTACACTCGCCACATGCTACATCAAAGTGACATCAGTACAATACATTAACATCATGAAGAAGAGCACGGTCCGACTACGGAACAAAAAACGAGAAGATAAACGATGTCCATCCTTGCTATCTCAGGCTGCCGGCCTCGAACCCATCGTAGATCGACGAAGAAGAAGAAGAAGAAGCAAATCCAAATGAACAACCAATGCGCTCGCGTCAAGTAACCCTTACCTGTACCTGCAACTGGTGTTGTAGTAATCTATGAGCCACAGGGGACTCAGCAATCTCATTTCCAAAGGTAGCAAGACTAGCAAAGCTTAATGGGTAAGGTATGGTTAAGTGGTGAGGTTGCAACAATGGCTAAGCATGTATGAGGTGGCTAACTTACGAGTACAAGAATAAAGAGGGGGAAGATCTACGCATAGCGGACGTGAACTAGTGATGATCAAATGAATGATCCTGAACACCTACTTACGTCAAACATAACCCCACCGTGTCCTCGATCGGAGAAGGAACTCGCGAAGGATACAATCACGGTTACACACTCAGTTGGCATATTTTAATTAAGTTAACTTCAAGTTGTCTATAACCAGTGTTAAACAAAGTTTCCACGTTGCCACATAACCGCGGGCACGACTTTCCGGAAGATTTAACCCTGCAGGGGTGCTCCAACTAATCCATCACAAATTACCACAAGCCGCATAGAAATCCTCGATCATGAAATCGCGATCTCATCGGACTCCTTAGTGGAAAACCTCAACTCTGAGATTACCCAAAGCTTCACCGGAATCCCGATGCACAAGATATGTCGTAAAAGGTAAAACTAATCCAGCAAGGTCGCCCGACGTGTCGACGATCCCGGTAGGAGCCGCGTATCTCGTTCTCAGGACACAACGGATTAGCTAGACGTTGGGTTCGCTAAACCCTAGGTGACCAGGGGGCGCCGGACATCGCTCAGGTGGGACCAACACTCATGAGGAGCACTGGCCCGAGGGTTGATTAAATTACTCCGCGGGTGCCGGCGGGTCCCTATGCATTATTATTAGGTTTTTAGGCAAATGTAGAATCAAAGTTGGGCCTTGCCAGACCAGTTTTAATCTAAGACAAATTATCAAGGGGGTTCCCATAACAACCCCGATCGTGTTAGGAGCGCTCAATTATGGAACATAACACCGGTAGCCGAAACTAAGGGGGCAAAGGTGGAACAAAACACCAGGCTAGAAAGGCCGAGCCTTCCACCTTTTACCAAGTATATAGGTGCATTAAATTAAATAGAATTTAATAGGGTGATATAACAAGGAACCCATGTTATTACATGGAAGCAACTGCACCTCAAATAGCAAAGCTAACACATGGTTAAGCAAGCGGTAACATAGCCAAGCAGTGGTTTGCTAGGTTGTGAACAGGTTAAGGTTTTCATGGCATTGTTGAGACGCTAATATTTAACAGGTGGTAGGCAACGAGACATAGCGACAGAAACTATGATACTAGCATGGCAATGATAGTAATGGTATATGGGGAAATGGTCATCTTGCCTGAGATCCCGCTTGGAAGAAGAACAGCTCCATGAAGCAGACGAACCGACGTAGTCGAACGGGTCCTCACTTTCCGACACGCTTGCGGAACTCTATCGAGACGAAGGAAACCAGAAAAAAGAATCAACACACGATATTCACCACGACATATGCACGACAAGATGCAAACCACATATGATGCATGATCGGTTCAAAATATGCAAGGCATGGCATGTCAATTCACACAGTCAAACGCTACACATTAAGTGAAGCTCAATATGCAACGACGGAACTCCACATTTAATTATTTAGTTCACTCCTGTTTATTTACACGACAATATTAAATGTTGTTAAACATCACAAGGGGTGAAGCACAAATAATCTACCTATCTAGGCATTTTAAATGAGGTCGGAAACGACATATAGCATCTCCGAAATGACCCCACGCGTTAAATTCTAAATCTGTCCAGATTTGTCCTAACCACATTTTATGTTTGTTAAACAGCAAAATAAAGTGTTTCACGTGATTCTACTCGTCGTTCTAGCCCATTTACATATATGGCTCAAGTCCAACGGAGCTACGGTTAATTAACTATGTCCTAAACTGTTTTTAACACGTCGGCATGCAAACCGATGCAAACAACACACTAACAGCCTTAAACATGCATGAGTATTGGAAATTGTTAATCTACGCAAAATTCTAGTCAAGTTTCATATATAACTTGTTTCGATCCGGTGCACGGTCTAAAAGCTACGGATGTTTGAAAATCAATGCTTTTTCTGAAATTAGCAAAATTCCTGAAAATTGGAAAATCACACGATGTTAAAAAAACACAATGGACCGAATCGCACCATAGTGCAGTGGCCTAGGGCTGAAATCGGCCCAAGATAGCTGTGTGCAAGAGAGAACCACTGCGCTCCTGGGATTAAGGCACAACCAGCAAAAAGATTAAGGCACCCATGGGATTTGATCCCACGACCTCCTGGACCAGGGAAAGATACTCCAACCACTGCGCTGTTGTTTGCGGTCATACAAAAACACTAGATTAACCACTACTTGCGAGAACGGATTCAGGAACCAACATAGTTTTAGATCGGGGGATTTGCTCACTTCATGGGACAGAGCCCGACGACCATGGCGAAAATGTGCAGAGGAAGACCCGGATGAGCTCGAAGACGCACAAATCTGGGCATGGGGCTCGGTCTCATGGATTTCCTGGCCGGATCCGACATGTTGTGGTGGAGCTGCTGAAACGGGGGCGCAGTAGAGCTGCGAGAACCTCCATGGCGCTGCATCAAGATGGAGATGAGATAGGGAAAACACAAGCAAACAGAGGAGCTGCAGCAGGGCATCTCACCGGAGGCACGGGGGACGTGCGGTGGCGGGGCTCGGCTGCTCAGGGCTGCTCATCAGAGCTGCGGCCGACGTCCTGGTTCTGGTGCTCATGGACGAGCTCGAGCGAAGCTCTCTCTGCACGTCTTGGGAGGCCGAGGAGCGGCGCTGACGAGGCATGACGCGAGCGCTGGAGAGGCTCCGGCGGCGTCGGGCGGCGCCAGATCCGGCCGTTGGGGCTCCATTCCCACCTTCAGAGCTCGATTCAGAGTTGGGGACGAGTGGAGCACGAGCTACGAGCTTCTGTTATTTCCATGGCGGGGTGGTGCTGCTCCTGTGGACACACAGAGAGAGAGACGAGGTGAGAAAGGGAAGAGGGAAGAGGGAAGAGAGAAGCAACAGGAGAGGGCAGCGACATGACCTGGGTGGTCGTCCGAGGTGCTCGGTCGGGGACGAGGTCGGTCGGTTGGTGCGGTCGTCGGCAATGGCATGATAGAGGACACGCGGGCAAGGACCGTGGGGTGCTCCGCACGAGAGCTGCGGGTGCTCGTTCCCTTGGCGCTACGAGCTGGAGGTGGTGGACGTGGGGAGGACCGGGGTGCAGATTGGGCCGGCTCACAGATCGAGGGAGGAGGGAGCTTGCGGATGAGCCAGTTGGTGGAATTTTAGATCAGGAGGGATCCCGAGGTGGAGAAGAGACTTGGAGTGGGTGGCGGCGTCTGGGAGGATTTTTAGGATTAGATCTAGGGTTGTCTAAAATGGACTAGGGTGGACTATGTATGGCAAATGGGTTAGCTTTAGGGGCATCTCCACCCTCCGATTTAGATCAGGTGGTCGAGATAAATAGGTTAGGAAGTCCTCTGGACAAACCGAAGACGGTTGGCGGTAAAACGGGGTTGATCCGGACCCAATGGTTTGACTGTGTGTTTCGGGTACCGGGAGGTTTTTGGACTAGGTTGCGAGCAGGTCGGTGCACTGTGCAGAGAGGCTAGGCGGAGATGAGAGGGAAAACGGACAGCCCGGCATCGGGGTCTAAAACAATGAAAACGTTCGACGATAGACCGAATACGGTGCCGCTACAGTCGACCGTTCGGGTACCAGACGGACTCCGATTGCGACGAAATTTGGTAGGCGGCCTAACTACGTCTAAATAAGACCGCACGCCAAGTTAAATCCCAATCCAAGAATATTTTATAAACACCTTTAAAAACATGGTTTGACGATGCCGCGGGCGCATGCGTGTGTGGTCGGGCTCACAACGGGCAACGACGAACACGGAGAGAACTCGCAACTAACAACGGATGCAGGTTTTGAAAACTGGCGGCAACAGAGTGTCGATGCAATGCAGATGATGCGCATGATGCGATGATGATGCGGCAAACAAAATAATAACACAGCGGCAACGGAAAAGAGGGGAATCTTTTGGAGCGTCGGTCTCGGGCTGTCAGACATATGCTGAAGCGAAAGCAGAGAAATAAAAAAGGGGGACGCTGGTTTCATACCCAAGACCTGTTGGCCTTAGGGCTGCGCTCGAACTAGTCGGGCTCATTGGGTGGTTTTGCTCAATGGGGGGATCCACCCCAGATGACTAACTAAAAGGGGGTGCCTTCCATGCTAGAGCAGAGAGACGCCGGCGACGAACTCGCTGATGCACACATGCATAGCCACACGAGCACTACACGACGCGACAGAGCAACGTGACGGCGAGCACAGCTACGCGACGTTGTGAGGCTACGAACAGAGAGGGGGAAAGCGGAGGAGTCGCGCTCACCCAGGATGCAGAGGAGAAGGGCTCTGGCGATGGAGAGGAACGGCGCGTCGATGTCGATCTGCTGCACAAGACGTCGCGGGAGGTGGCTGAAGTAATGGACGTCGGGGACGTCGTGGTAGAAGACCTTGGCGTCCGATCTCGTTAGGAATGGACCTCCCTTGGCGTCCGTAGCCTACTGGTCCACTGGGAGAAGAAGAAGAGCGACGCTACGTCAACGGTGATCTCGAACAGGATCCAGCCATGGTGCGGTGGTGGTGCTCACGGGCTCGCCCCGACGGTGCTAGGTGGGAGAGGAGGAGGGAAACGGTGAGGCTAGGGTTAGAGGAGGATGTGGGCTGCCTTATACCTCGAGCCTCGAGCTCCTCGCCCTCTAATCGAGGGAAAAGGAGCAATCGGTGGTTGTTGGCTGGTCGTACATGAGTGAGGACAGCGAGGAGGAAGAAGGGTCGCTGGCTGGGCTCTGGGCTGATTCCAACACGTCATCGGCCTCGTGCTCTCTCTCTCTCTCTCTCCCTCTCTCCGTGCATTTAAGGTTTTTCCAAATAAAACATAACATGGTTTTGTTTAAATCCTAGGGGTTAAAAGGAAAGAGTTTTAACAAAATAAAAATATCTTTGGTCTTCTAAAAACATGCCACAATTAATAAAGATAAGTTGGGCATTTTGAGAAGAGTAAAAATAAATCCCTTTTATTAAAATAAGGCACTATTTTTAAATAAAACCAAAAGGAAACCAAACCAGAGGGGGGGTGCACTCCACAAATAGTAAGAAGATATTTAGGAGGGGGGCATTTTGTTGGAAGCAAAACAAAAACTTTTAAATCTGCCACAAAGTAAAAGAAAGAAGGGTTTTAGGAGGTATGGTGCAACAAGGGGTTTTTGAGAGGAATCTTGTTGCACCCAAATCACAACAACAATCACAATGCCACACTCACATAGCACTCACACTTTCAAACACCAAGGTGCAACACAAAACAAGGATGAATGGTATTATGCATGATGTCATGATGCACAAGAGATGAAGCCAAACTTCAACTCTTTATTCAAATCGAACATGATAACATAGGAAGGTTGCCATACAAGGAAAGATATACAAAAGGGGGAAGGTATTACATTGGGGCTGTTAGAGGGTACCTGGATCAGAAGGGGTCCTCTCAGGACTAGTGCCTCAATCAGACTCAACATGGGGCTCACTAAAGTTGTTCTCACTGTCATCAGAACCTGACATCTTGCAAACCAAGCAGACAAGCTGACACACATACTGGCTGACCTTGTGAAAAGATATAGAAGAGCTATAAAAGATAAGCATCACAAAATTGCAGAAGTTTTGTCAAATTTGAACTCTGAAAAAATTTAGTTTTAACTTTCAGCAAAATTGGAATTCGGTTCCACCGTGTTAAAATTTTTGGAGCCACTGAGACACATGATATCCTTAACAGAAACTTGGCACCTCTTTTCGGTTTCACCGAAAAGAAGAACTCGGTTCCACCAAGACCATTCTCAGCAACCCTAAATCAGAAATCGGTAGTACCAACTTTTTTAGCTCGGTGACACCGAGATTCTATCTAGCGGTCTGTTAAACCTAAAATCTTCATTGCTCACTATTCTAAAGGATTTTTCTTCTGGATAGAATATTTGCAACCGTGGATAGAAAATGGAAGAACTTAATTTGCGCAAGAATCGGACGGAGCGCAAAAAATGATGGATTCCATACCCTAACTTGGTTTGGATCTGCTATGGCAGCGACGACGGTGAAGATTCTGTCGGCAGCGAGGGCACACAGGAGGATAAAGTTTGATGTGCGGAGACTAAGACACGACAACAAGGGGTGCAGTGAGGCGACGTTTGAAAGAAGTTTTTTAAGAGTCGGGTCCATAGATATATATATGCCCTCACTATCGGTGACACCGAGTTGTGATTTTCGGTGCCACCGAGTTCCATAACTGTCAACTGACAAGGAAACTCGGTGAGGCCGAAAAGCCAAACTCGGTGGTACCGAGATGAATAAAACTGATCAACCCTAGGCTTCGGTGGGACCGAGATTTTGAGGTTGGTCACACCGAGATGCACTTTGGGAAGTTTTAGAATTCAGCCCTTGTCGAGACGGATCTATGATTGCTCCTCACATAGAGTGTCTCTAAAGTGTTTGCTCAAATTTTTGTGATGTAGCATGAATATAACTTGAGACGAGAAAGCATAGATAGCTAGAGGAGGGTACTTAGGCATTCTTGTATATCCAATTGGACAAATAAAGTTGAAAGCCAAATAACAACAATTGGATATCCTCGAATGAGCAAATCATGCATACTAACATGCCTGCACAATAAGATGTCAAATGAAATATGGTGAACATGCACACACATTCTAGCATCTATTAAGCACTATGGTGATGATGAAGTCATCTATATATGAGTATATTGACTTGGGAGCCAAGTAAGAATACTTGATCATAGGTCATACTCATCGATTAAGCACAAGTGGGGTTACAACTTGTTTACATAATGCATTAATGTGTTCACATCATTTAGGAGACGCTTGTACTCAAGTCTTAGAATAAAGCTCTCAATAGATGTGACATCCCCCTAAGAGGGATCAACTAACCTTGGGTTTTGTCGTAGAAGACTTCAAGTAGGTTAAGTAGTGGTGGATGCTCGTTGTTGATGAAGTTCTTCTTGAGTTGGGAGCAATCCTTGTTGTTTCTTACTCTTCTCACCTACATGTGTTAGTCCCAAAGCAAAAGTAACAAATGCAAGGATATCTATGGATATAGAGTGAAATACATGGGAGGTGATGTCCAAAGATGCATTAATTACCTTGTCCCTTGCTCACCTTTGAGGGAATGTGTGACTCCTTGAACTAATGCACATGGTTGAGGTTGATTGCATATAGTTCTTACTGAAATGAATAAGAGTGAATTTCATTGGCGTAGACACCCCTCAAGAACTTTCTAGTTCTTCCTCTTGGGGCCCCACATGACCTTGATGGGGATCCTTGGAGTTGTGGTAGCACTAGATGAGGTAGTACTAGAAGTTTCCTTGGGAACCCACTCAACCTTGGCTTGGGGTTCTACTTGAAATGAGTCAATGTCCTCTTGAAGCATTCCCTTGCCCTTGTGGTCTTGTGGTAGAAGACCATCTTGTGAGCTTGTTCCCTTGGGGGAGTAGGATTCTTCTCCTCTTGACGAACAAACTTGGGAATGGGATACAAACCTTCTTCCCAAACATCTCCATTGACGTTGAATTAGCCAACACCTTGCTTCTTCTGACGTCCTCCTTGCTTGCGCACAATTTCCTCAAATTGCTTACTTTCGGCAAGACTCTTGAAGACACCTCTCTCTATAATCCCTTTCAATAAATTGTTTTCTTGCTCAAGTGTAACTTGGCTAAGAGAATCATTAGTGGAATTAAGAGAGATACTAGCAACAACATCATTTGATTTAGCTTTAGCATTGTTGTTACTAGATGAAGAAACTTTCTTACCTTTGTTACTAGTGTTCTTAGGTTTAACTTGTGGAACAAAAGTAGAGAAGAGTAATCATTTGGTTAGATAAAAGGAACTCTTCTTTCGAAGATCATCATTGATTGCTTTTAGCAACTCATGCTCTTGCTCTAAATTTAGCTTCTCGAAGCATAGGTTCTCATGAGTTCTTGCAAGCTCTCTATGATCTTTTAGAGTAGTTTCATGAGGTAACTTAAGAGTGTTTAATTCTTTCGTTAGTCGTTCAATCTCTTTCTTATAATAATCATTCGATTTCTCTTGACTAGCATGAATATTTTCAAGTTCATTTTAAGATTATCACTAGCCTTATCAAAGAGAAAGTCATCTTCTCCTAACAACTCATCCTCATCACTATCAAAGTCAAAATACTCGGGGTGTGATACCTTGGGGCCTTTTGCAATGAAGCAATTTCCAATCCCTTCATTTGGTGAATCAAATAAGTCGTAGGAGTTGGAGGAAACAAGTGCAATGCCGGCAAAACCTTCATCTTGATTGTAGTCAGAGTTGGAGTGATAACTTATTTCGGAGTGGTTGTCAGTCTCGAAGCCGGAAACCCATTCACCAACATGAGCTTGATATCTTATTCTTGAACTTCTCCTTGTGTACTTGTCCTTCTTCTCCGATTCTCTTCCTCTCCGAGAGTGTCTTTGCTCATAATGATCTTCTCTACTCCTCCTCTCTCTGCAAGGTGTCTCATCTCTCGAGCTTCGTCTTCTAGGTGACTCTTCTCTTCATTTGTGGGGAGCCGAGCACTCATTGGAAAATTGATTAGGCTTTCCGTAGTTGTGGCAGCTTCGATCACGACTAGACGAACGCTTCTCATCATATCTTGAGGTTGAACTTCTCTCTTTGCCTCTACTCCTGTAGAAATTGTTGAATTTTCTGACCATGATGTTGATCCCTTCATTGGTAACAAGGTTGTCACTTGAAGTAGTGGGAGCATCCACTGAAGCTTTGTAAGCACCACTTGACTTGTTGTGCAACTCATCTTTGTCTTTGAGAGACATTTCATGAGCAACAATCCTTCCAATGACTTCTGTAGGCTTGAGATCTTCATAGTTGGGCATCATTTGGATTAATGTGCAAATGGTGTCGTATCTTCCATCCAAAGCTCTAAGTATCTTCTTGATGATGAATTTGTCGGTCATCTCTTCGCTTCCCAAACCGACAATCTCATTGGTTATGAGAGCTAGCCTAGAGTATATTTCAGCGACTCCTTCACCATCCTTCATCTTGAACTTGTCAAGCTGACTTTGAAGCACATCCAACTTAGATTCTGTGACAGAACAGGTACCTTCGTGCATAGCAATCAAAGTATCCCAAATTTAATCTTCATTCTCAAGGCAACTGATTTTGATGAATTCTTCATGACACAAGCAGTTTAACCGGATGTCAAAGGCTTGAGAATTGAATTGTAGCATCTTCAATTCTTCTGATGTGGCATCACGATCCGGTTCTCTTCCTTCTCCGAAGAAATCACCTTGCACACCAACACGAACAACTGCCCAAATGGCACGATTATGACCAAGAATATGCATTTTCATCTTATGCTTCCAACTAGCAAAACAAGTGCCATCGAAGTATGGACCTCTACGATGATAATTTCCTTCACTAGATGTCGGTGCACTAAGGACTGGGGTCCTTAGTGCCCTAGACTTGTGCACGGGCGCAAAGGGCCCCTGAGGGAAGGGCGCGACACGGTCCAGACAAGATGCGCCCCAAGATTACCAAGGCCTCGGCGAGCCTGCCTTGTCGGGAGGATAACCAAGGCCACACCCGTTTAGAAGGCGTGATGAACCCACCAAGCACGAGGCCTCGGCAAACCTCCTTTGCCGGGACGACAACCAAAGCCCCCGGCAAGCTTCCTTGCCGGGACGAAGACCCAAGGCCCCGGCAAGCTCCCTTGCCGGGATGATGGGCAAGGCACTAGAGGGCAACCGCCCTTGCCACAGTGCCGCCCCCAAGTTCCAGCGCATTTCGCATGCGCCAGCACGGCGTCCAGGTGTCGAAACCCCTGGACACATGTCTTCACCAGCACGTTGCAGACAAAGACAGCACGTGCATTTAATGCACCTGACAACGGTAGATGGATAAGCACCACTCTAGGTTCACTATAACTTCTCGTGAACCTACCACCGAGCACCGTAGGTGACCCCTTCGCCTATAAAAGGAGGCCCTTAGCTCATTCACAAGGGGTAGACTCTTTGGACATTGGTCAGAAAATGGTTATCATCAGTCACTGCAACGAACAACCAAACGCTTAATACGATCAGACGAGCAAGATGTAGGGTTTTACGCGTAAGCGCCCCGAACTGGGTAAAAAGGCTTACCGGGTGTTGATCGTTAGCTCCGCTCTTAACGTCGTCTTTCCCCACCCTACGATCACAAGGGAATCACGTGGATTCCCATAGGTGTCTACCTAGCAACGCCGATACTAGACGCCATACTCTCATAGGTTGTGAAACCAATGCAATGGAGACCAAAGCTCTCATACCACTTCTAGGATGGAAAGTATGTCTAGAGGGGGTGATTAGACTACTTGACAAGATAAAACTTAGACTTTTCCCAATTTTTGGTGTGCGCCAGTTTTAGCAACTATGACTAGTCAAGTACACCCTACACAAGCATATCTAAGAGTATAAGAGCGGGAAGTAAAACATGCAAGTGTAAAGTAGAGGGTAAGGTAGGGAGATCAAACGCAAAGGTTGACACGACGATTTTTGGCATGGTTTCGATAGATGGCGCTATCGTACATCCATGTTAGTGGAGACTTCAACCCACGAAGGGTAACGACTGCGAGAGTCCACAGAGGGCTCCACCCACATGGGGTCCACGAAGAAGCGGACATGTCTATTCCACCATGGCTTCCGTCCACACAGGACTAGCCTCACTCACGGTAGATCTTCACGAAGTAGGCAATCTCATTGCCCTTACAAACATATTGGTTCAACTCGACAACACGAAGTAGGAGGGCTCCCAAGCGACACCCAAGCAATCTAGGAGACACCACCCTCCAAAAGGTAATAGATGTGGTAGAACAATGAGCTCCTTGCTCTTGTGCTTCAAAAGATAGTCTCCTCAACACTCAACCACTCTCGATGAGATTTGGCAGGGGTAGGAGAGATTGATCTTGTGGAAAGCAACTTGGGGAGGCTAGAAATCAAGGTTCAAATGGTTGGAGTGGAATCTCCTGATCTCAACCTATGAGTAGGTGGCTCTCTCTCTAAAAAATGGACCTGGCAAGTGTAAGTGTGTTCTGAGTGCTTCCTCTAGGAATGAGAGGTAGGTGGAGGGGTATATATATGCATCCCCCAAAATCCAACTGTTACAACATTATTTCCCAACTCGGTGACACCGAAAAGAATCTTGGTGGTACCGTGTTGCACTAAAAGTGGCAACTTTTGAATTCTCGGTGAGACCGATATAGGAATCTCGGTGGCACCGATACGATGAGCTAGACTGGATTCCAAACTTGGTGAGACCAACTTCAAACTCGGAAAATTCAAAAACTTGAAATTATCTCAACAAAATGTTGGTTACCCAATCTCGGTGCCACCGATGCAAGTGTTGGTTTTCCCTAGATGGTGGGATTGGCATAGGATCTTTCTAAGTGTAAAATTGGTATGGCCGAGTAGGAAATGTTGGTGGCACCGATTTTGCATATGTGGCTTGGGACACATATATTTTGTGGGAAAGTGGCTGAGTATTTTTGGTGCTATCACTGAGCACTTGAACAACCAATTCATCATAATACCTGATCCCCCTTTAATAGTATTGGCTTTCCTATGGACTCAAAGTGATTTGTCACAAAGTGTGAAATGAAGAGTCTTCTTGATTGAATCTTTAGCCAATCCTAATCCTTCTCTTGCATCAAAGGGGCATCTCCACACAATCCTATATGCCAAAGCATCTTTGAACTTTTCTGAAATGTACTTGAATAAATTCATCAATCCAATGATGCATATGTTGTGATTTATTACCAAAACCACCGCGTCTCTCGCGCATAACGATCTGGTCCCGCAAGTCGAGGAACGCTCCAATACGATTCTTATACATGAGAATACATAACACTAGGGTTTCTCTATGGTCTTCTCGACACTCGAACGTCCTCATGCCGCCATGTACCCTCTATGCATGTGTTAGACTCATTTTGCGATCACACCCCTACCGTTTTGCTAATTTAAGTCACGCTCCACCCATTCAAAAGCGGTGTGATTTTGCTGCTTGGTTTATTTTCACCGGCCGTGCACATTCATCCACCCCCATAGTTGATGAGTATGTCTTGCTCGAAGACGACAACATCATGTGTCGGTGCAATGTGACCGTCGTTGTGACTTGGAGCGAGTATCCTCACACGCAGGTGATCTAGCGCCACTCGGACTGCATTTTGGATGTTTTCCGTGTGATGAGGACATTGATATCATAGTTACATGCACATCCCTACCACTATACATAATGGAACCATTACTAGAGCTCACGCACGCCAATTAAATTATCAGGTACTCCCTTTTCTTCAGAATGATTCTAATGTTCATGAGAATATGATGCTGCCTAAAATAGATACATTTGTGTTGATTACTAATGAAGGGTCTCGCATGGACAAGAGGGATGAAAATGAAGCAGTATCAGACATGGATATGAAGCCACATGCAATGGGAACAAAAATGATGTTTTTAGTGGACTTGTCAACACTTTGAAGCCCATATGATCACATACAAGGACATGGAGGAAATATACAAGATGATATTTCATAAATTTTGTCCATATCTTATTATAGGTATTGCGCCATCTTATTTTTGGGTCAAGCCCATGTAATTTTGAAATACGATTTCATAAGCTAATTTAAGAGTCTGTATTGTAGTGGAAACAACTCATGAGGTGTTTTAGTCCCACCTTGCCAAGGGTGGACGATACCTCTCCCCTTTCTCCTGTAAATACAACCCTTAAGGCACCATTTAGACTTGAGTTTTGTTTAGATTAAAGTTTTCCATAGCTTCAACTCGTGTCCTTCATTTGTGCTCTGTGACCAGACCAAGACGTTAGAGAACTCCACTTTCATCAATAAACTTTTCCTTTTATACTTGCAACATTCAGTTTGCAATTTCAGTTTCTTACTTGGTCTTCGTTTACATGCAGGAAATAGACCCTCGTGGGCACGTTGATCATGCTCCCGTATGGTCAATAACCTCTCAGAGTTGGTTTAGCAATTGCTAAGGCGCGATGTCCTCACACATTTGTAGTCGAATAGTCAAAGTATATTCCACCGCAAACGATAGAGTTACCATCTCATCGAAAGACATGACCCCTTTGCCTCTATAAAGTGGTATTAGATTTCCAGGTTGCTCGGTGAGATTTACTAGTTTTTTTATGGTCTAGATCACATATGTTCTTCATACATGTAGTCTACGAAAAAGGCACAAAAAATTAGGGTTAGATCATCATATCCAAACCAATCTCAGCCTTTTGCAATTTTTTGTTCGGTGTTTTGCTTTGTTGAATTTGTGGTTGCACCATCGTGTAGATTTGTTGGTCTTAGTGTCTAAAACTTTGGACTTTCGAGTTATATTCACAAGTTGTCATGCCATTGCCACACCATCTTCATCGCCGCTGCCATCTACCAGCACCGCACCATCATCATCACCGATGCTATATACCACCATCGCACCATCATCATTGTCGTTGCCACATACCACCACCGCATATCGACCACCAATTTGAGGCCATATATACCACTGTTGATCCGCCACCAATCCGAGTCCTATATACCACCGCATATACGCCTCCAATCCGAGCACATCCCATATTCGGTCTACTTTCGAGATCCATCTATAGTCAGATTCGTGTTTCCTTGTCTAAGCAGGTTTCAAATTTCATCAATCTTTTTACGTCCGTACAAGAGGGTGATTTCCAAAAAAAGAAGCCTCGAGAGTTTTTTCATAGTTTTCCCATGAAATTTTGGCACGTGAATTGTTTTTGCCTATACTGTTTTTAGGCCTCCCTAGGCGTTTTGAGACACTGGGCATCATAGTGATTTTTATTGCACTTTTTGGTTGTCATTGCCTTGATTTCCAAGAAAAAAGGAGTCAACAAATTTCGTGCCTATCATGTTTTTATGTCTTGGGAAGAGTTTTGAGACACTCACCATTATAGTGATTTTTTGAAGACAAAACGTGCAAAAAATGCCAAAAAGGAAAACATCAGAGTGTGCTTTTCCCTTGATTACATGTCGTTCCGTGATTTTGTTGTTGTTCTAGGCTCGTGTCTCTAGTACGGTCTAGCTTAGTACTAGGATGGTACCGTTGTTGAGAATTTCTTCAACTTTGCATCTCTGAATTGATTATTGTTGTCATTTTTGTTACCATATTGTAAGACATCCTAGCTCCACATACCACTACTTCATGTGTTTGACACCACGTGGCAATCACTCTATCCAAGCTTTGAGAGTTTTGACTACAATGGTTGTTGATCACTGCCTACTGATGGGTAAGAACTGGTAAGAATTTGAGATTTGCTTGATGGATCTGTGACACACCATCACCACTACCACTTCCCTAGAGGGCGGGTGAATAGACACATAACAAGATATATGAGCAATTTTTAGTTTCCTTGGAATTTATGCAGATTTTGGACAAGTTAATTTGCATCCAAAAGTTTATACACATGCATATCTAGAGATCAAGCAGCGAAAAGTAAGCATCTTGCATTATTAAGAAACATAAAGGGTAGTAGAGTAGGAAGATCAAATGCAATGACGACACATCAATTTTGGCGTGGTACCGATAGGTGGTGCAATCGCACGTCCACATTGATGGAGACTTCAACCCACAGAGGGTAACATCTGTGTGAGTCCACGGAGGGCTCCCAATCACTACAGGAATCAGCTTCTTTGCCATCTGCCAAAGCAGACGGCAAAGGGGTGTTCCATGGTCGGCAAAGGCCTTTGCTGTCAGCCTCGTGTCGACAAAACTTCTACGACTACTTTCGTCGATAAAGGCCCTTCTTTGCCGTCTGCTTGAACAAAGCGGATGAGAAAGGAGTTTGCCGTTAGCTAGCGGTGCAAGCAGGCGGCAAAGTCGTTTAGACGGCAGCCTACAGGCAACTACTCCATTAGGTGGCTAATGGAGTATTTGTCGTCAGCCTCCTGCTTTGCCGTCTGCCATCTGCCTTCTTTTAAGACCTTTGTCGTCTGCCTTCTTTAAGATCTGTGCCATCTGCCTTCTTTAAGAACTTTATCATCTGCCTTTTTTAAGGTTTTTGCCGTCTGCCACGACAGCCCTTTGTCGTCTGCTTGCTGGGGCAACAGACGACAAAGTAACCTTATGGGTCAGCCGACTGTTGCTCCAGGTTGCACAACTGGCTGCCACGTGGCCCCTTTGCCGTCTGCTAGTTGATGGCAAAGGCCTTTGCCATCAGCTGGCACATGACAAAGTGCCCATATTGTCACTGTTTTGTTTATTTTATGTTATTTCACAACACATATATATAGTTCACATCACATATATGATATATAGTTCACATCACATATATATAGTTCACAACACATATATGATATACATATAAAGTTTATTACTACCATTTGTTCATCAATCACAACACATAGATCGAAATAACCAACATACAAAGTTGTACATTGTTCATCCATATATACATACATACATATAGTTCCACATTGTTCATCAACTCAAATGAAAACAAAAACTAAAGCACTCCATCAATGCCAACTTCCGTGCAGTAAATCTAATATGCAAGATGGGAATAAGAAAGTTAGAAGAAGAAGAACAATATATGACATTTTTGAGCGTATTATGTCATTTTGGAGGAAAATAGGCAAAGTATATGACCTTTTTTAGCTAACCAAGGTTATTATGCCATTTTTGACCTAACTAAGCTAATTATCTAATTTTAGAGGAAAACGAGCTAAGTATATAACATTTATGAGCTTACCAAGGTTCTTATGCCATTTTGAGATTATTATGTCATTTAGGAGGAAGATACGCTAAGTTATGAGCTAACCAAGATTCTTGTGATGTTTTTTTTACCTAAGCTAATTATATCATTTTGGAGCTCAATTAGCTAATTATGTCATTTTGGAGCTAAATTAGCTAATTATGTCTTTGTTGGGTGAAATATGGTAAGGAGAAGAAGAAAGAGGAGGATGATAAAAATAAGAAGAAGAAGGAGAAGAACAAGAAGGAGAAGGAGGAGAAGGAGGAGGAGGAGAAGAAGATGACGAAGAAGAAGGAGAAGAAGGAGAGGAAGAGGAAGATGATGATTACACTACTTTTCTTATTTTAAGCTTATTATGTCATTTAGGAGGAAGATACGCTAAGTTATGAGCTAACCAAGGTTCTTGTGATGTTTTTACCTAACTAAGATAATTTTGTTATTTTGGAGCTAAACGAGCTAATTATGTCATTTTGGAGCTAAATTAGGTAATTATGTCTTTGTTGGATAAAATAAGGTAAGGAGAAGAAGAAAGAGGAGAAGAAAGAGGAGGAGAAGGAGAAGAAGAAGAAGAAGAAGGAGAAGAAGAAAGAGAAGAAGGAGAAGAAGAAGACGACAGAGAAGAAGAAGGAGAGGAAGAGGAAGAGGATGATTACAATACTTTTCTTATTTTGAGCTTATTATGTCATTTAGGAGGAAGATACACTAAGTTATGAGCTAACCGAGGTTCTTGTGATGTTTTTACCTAACTAAGCTAATTATGTAATTTTGGAGCTAAACTAGCTAATTATGTCATTTTGGAGCTAAATTAGCTAATTACGTCTTTGTTGAGTAAAATAAGATAAGGAGAAGAAGAAAGAGGAGAACAAAGAGGAGGATAAGGAGAAGAAGAAGAAGAAGAAGAAGGAGAAGGAGAAGGAGAAGAAGAAGGAGAAGAAGGAGGAGAAGAAGAAGAAGAAGAAGAAGGAGAGGAAGAGGAAGAGGATGATTACAATACTTTTCTTATTTTGAGCTTATTATGTCATTTAGGAGGAAGATATGCTAAGTTATGAGCTAAGCAAGGTTCTTGTGATGTTTTTACCTAACTAAGATAATTATGTCATTTTGGTAATTATGTCATTTTGGAGCTAAATTAGCTAATTATATCATTTTGGAGGATAATTATCTAAGTATGTACTTGTTGGGAAAATAAGCTAAGGAGAAGAAGAAAGAGGAGAAGGAGAAGGAGAAGGAGAAGGAGAAGGAGAAGGAGGAGGAGGAGGAGGAGGAGGAGGAGAAGGAGAAGGAGGAGATGAAGAAGAAGAAGAAGAAGGAGGAGGAGAAGAAGAGGTAGAGGATGATTACAATACTTTTCTTATTTTGAGCTTATTATGTCATTTAGGAGGAAGATACACTAAGTTATGAGCTAAGCAAGGTTCTTGTGATGTTTTTACCTAACTAAACTAAATATGTCATTTTGGAGCTAAGGTAGCTAATTATGTCATTTTGGAGCTAAATTAGCTAATTATGTCTTTCTTGAACCTAAATTAACTAATTATGTCATTTTGGAGCTAAATTAGCTAATTATGTCATAAATGAACTAGAGAAAACTTACCGTCATGGTCATCTAGGAGAAGCATCACGGTTGCTCGGGGTGGTAGCGTTTGGAGACGGTTGCCCTGGAGAAGGGTCGTGCGATGCCGCTCGGGAGTTATTCCGTACAAAAGACATTTTGCAATGTCTCTTTAGCATGATGACACTCAAATGTTAATACTAGTTTATAATGACCATTGAAAGGAAACTCACCGTGCCAACCGCAGAAAAGACGGGCATCAGCAGAGGGGGCTGACCGGTCTTCTCGCACATAGACTGTACATTTGGTTTTGAAGAGTCGGTCGTATTAGTTAGTAACGAAACAAACATTACACGCATGATTTGGCTAATGTGAAAAAGGAACTTACCATAATAAGCTCATGCATGGCCAGGTGTACCGCCTCATTCCGGACCCTCTCCTCGTCCAACAACCGAGTCGTGGTCCGGTCCCTCTCCTCAAGAGCAGCCTGAAGAGCAGCCTGGTTTGCCACTCTCTCTTTCTGAAGAGCAGCCTGCAACACCATTCCTCGTTACCACTGTAATGATCGATGGCCACTGATACGTCCATTTTGCATCATGCTTTCATGTTGATATTTATTGCTTTATGGGCTGTTATATTACTTTGTGGTACCATATTTATGCCTTTTCTCTCTTATTTTGCAAGATTTATTTGAAGAGGGAGAATCCAGGCAGCTGGAATTCTGGACTGGAAAAGGAGCAAATCTTAGTCCACTATTCTGCACATCTCCAAATGCCCTGAAAAGTTACGTGGATTATTTCAGGATTATATAAAAAATACTGGGCGAAAGAAGTACCGGAGGGGGGCTGCCAGGGCGCCACAAGCCCTGCCACCGCCAACCACTGGTGGTGGAGTGGGGGCTTGTGGGCTCCCTGACGGCCCACTAGCCCCCTCTTTTGCTATATGCAGGATTTTGGCCCAGAAAAAAAAATCATTCGGGAGCTTTTTCGTGGTTTCGCCGCCGCCATGAGACGGAACTTGAGCAGATCCAATCTAGAGCTCCGACAGGACGATCTTGCCGGGGAAACTTCCCTCCCGGAGGGGGAAATCGTCACCATCGTCATCACCAACACTCCTCTCGTCAGAGGGAGGCATCTTCATCAGCACCATCTCCTCTCCAATCCCTAGTTCATCTCTTGTAACCAATCTTCGTCTCGCAACTCCGATTGATACTTGTAAGGTTGCTAGTAGTGTTGATTACTCTTTGTAGTTGATGCTAGTTGGATTATTTGGTGGAAGAGTTTATGTTCAGTTCCTTGATGCTATTCATTACACTTGTGATCATGATTATGATTATGCTTTGTGAGTAGTTACTTTTGTTCCTGAGGACATGGGATAAGTCATGCTGATAATAGTCATGTGAATTTGATATTCGTTCGGTATTTTGATATGCTGTATGTTGCCTTTTCCTCTAGTGGTGTTATGTGAACGTCGACTACATAACACTTCACCATATTTGGGCCTAGAGGAAGGCATTGGGAAGTAGTAATTAGATGATGGGTTGCTCGAGTGACAGAAGCTTAAACCCCAGTCTATGCGTTGCTTCGTGAGGGGCTGATTTGGATCCACTAGTTTAAAGCTATGGTTAGACTTTGTCTTAATTCTTATTTTGTAGTTGCGGATGCTTGCGAGAGAGGTTAATCATAAGTGGGTTGCTTTTCCAAGTAAGGGTAGTACCCAAGCGCCGGTCCACCCACATATCGAACTATCAAAGTAACGAACATGAGTCATATGAACATGATGAAACTAGCATGACAGAAATTCCCGTGTGTCCTCGGGAGCGTTTTTCCTCCTATAAGACTTTGTTCAGGCTTGTCCCTTGCTACAAAAGGGATTGGTCCACTTGCTGCACCGTTGCTACTACTTGTTACTTGTTACTTTTTGCTCGCTACATTTCACCTCGCTACACAATCACTTGTTACCGCTACTTTCAGTGCTTGCAGTTATTACCTTGCTGAAATCCGTTTATCACAACCTTCTGCTCCTCGTTGGGTTCGACACTCTTACTTATCGAAAGGACTATGATTGATCCCCTATACTTGTGGGTCATAAAGACTCTTTTCTGGCGCCGTTGCCGGGGAGTGAAGCGCCTTTGGTAAGTGGAAATTGGTAAGGAAACATTTTTATACTGTGCTGAAATTTATTGTCACTTGTCACTATGGAAACTGTTCCTTTGAGGAGTTTGTTCGGGGTATATTGACCACGAACGGAAGCAAGAGGAGTTGTTCCTCAACCTGAGGTACCTACTGAAAATATCTTTTATGAAATTCCTTCGGGTATGATTGAGAAACTGTTGGCTAATCCTTTCACAGGAGGTGGATCTTCACATCCAGACTTGCATCTGATCTATGTAGATAAAGTTTGTGGTTTATTTAAGCTTGCAGGTTTGCCCGAGGATGAGGTAAAGAAGAAATTCTTTCCTTTATCTTTGAAGGATAAGGCGTTGAGATGGTATAGAATATGTGATGATACTGGATCATGGGACTACAATCGGTTGAAATTGGAATTTCATCAAAAGTTTTATCCTATGCATTTAGTACATCATGATCGGAACTTTATTTATAACTTTTGGCCTTGTGACACGGAAAGCATAGCTCAAGCTTGGGGGAGGCTTAAATCAATGCTATATTCATGCCCCAATCATGAGCTCTCGAGAGAAATTATCTCTCAAAACTTTTATGCCCGGCTTTCTCATGAAGATCGTACCATGCTTGACACTTCTTGTACCGGTTCTTTTATGAAGAAGGATATTGATCACAAGTGGAATTTATTGGAAAGAATCAAACACAACTCTGAAGATTGGGAGCTAGGAGAAGGTAAGGAGTCAGGTATGGATTTCCAGTTTGATTGCGTTAAATCTTTTGTTGAGACAAACACTTCTAGAGATTTTAGCGCTAAATATGGACTTGACTCTGAGATAGTAGCTTCTCTATGTGAATCTTTTGCTGCTCATGTTGATCTTCCCAAAGAGAAGTGGTTTAAATATCATCCTCCTATAGAAAGCAACATATCCAAAACCAATCTAGTTGAGGAGAAAGTCATTGCTTTTAGTGATCCTGTTGTTCCTTGTGCTTACACTGAGAAACCACCATACCTGCTAGGATAAATGATTATTCTAAAGCTCCAACTATGATACGTAGGGGTTACATTAGACCACTTGCACCCCCTGAGGAGATTAGAGTTGAACCTAGTGTTGCTATTATCAAAGATCTCTTAGCCGAAGACGTAGACGGGCATGTTATCAAATTCTGTGAGGACTCTCCTAGAATTGTTAAACTTCACGCGAAAGATAAATACGGACCTATAGTTGGCCTGTCCGTTGTTTCTGTCAAGATAGGAGAACACTGTTACCATTGTTTATGTGATATGGGAGCTAGTGTTAGTGCAATACCCCGTTCTCTATATGATGAAATCAAAGATGAGATTGCACCTACTGAGTTAGAACCCATTGATGTCACTATTACGCTAGCTAATAGAGACACTATCTGCCCTCTGGGAATTGTGAGAGACGTAGAAGTCCTGTGTGGTAAAACGAAGTATCCTACTGATTTCCTCGTCCTTTGTACTGCACAAGATAGCTTTTGTCCCATCATATTTGGTAGACCCTTTCTCAACACTGTCAATGCTCACATTGATTGCATTAAGCAGACCGTCAGTGCTAGTTTCGAGGGTGTGTCTCATGAATTTAACTTCTCCAAGTTTGGAAGACAACCCCATGAAAGAGAGTCGTCTGGTAGGGATGAAATCATTTCTCTTGCCTCTATTGGCGTACCTCCTATGGATCCTTTAGAGCAATATCTGCTTGAGCATGAAAATGATATGCATATGAAGGAGAGAGATGAGATAGATAAAATTGTCTTAGAACAATATCCTATTCTCAAGAATAATCTGCCTGTTGAACTGCTTGGGGATCCTCCCCACCAAAGGGTGATCCTGTGTTCGAGCTTAAACAGTTGCCTGATACTCTTAAGTATGCCTATCTTGATGAGAAGGAGATATACCCTGTCATTATTAGTGCTCTCCTCTCAAAGCACGAAGAGAACAAGTTACTAAAAACTCTGAGGAAGCACCGTGCTGCTATTGGATATACTCTTGATGATCTTAAGGGTATTAGTCCCACTCTATGTCAGCACAAGATTAAAACTGATCCTGACTTCAAACCAGTTGTTGATCATCAAAGGAGATTGAATCCTAAGATGAAAGAGGTCGTTAGAAAAGAAATATTAAAGTTTCTGGAAGCAGGAATCATTTATCCTGTTGCTCATAGTGATTGGGTAAGTCCAGTACATATTGAGTACCTAAGAAGGGAGGTATCACCGTCGTTCCTAATGATAAGGATGAACTAATCCCACAAAGGATTATTACCGGCTATAGGATGGTGATATACTTCCAAAAACTGAACAAGGCAACCAGGAAAGATCATTATC
Organism: Hordeum vulgare subsp. vulgare; assembly: GCF_904849725.1. NCBI lineage: Eukaryota > Viridiplantae > Streptophyta > Magnoliopsida > Poales > Poaceae > Hordeum > Hordeum vulgare. The sequence goes on along the minus strand of NC_058524.1, from coordinate 321,146,027 downwards.
CTTTGACGTTTATCGACCAAATGCTAGAAAGGCTATCAAAACACACACACTTTTGCTTTCTAGACGGTTATTCAAGTTTCTCGCAAATACCTGTTGCACAATCTGATCAGGAGAAAACCACTTTCACCTGCACCTTCGGTACCTTTGCCTATAGACGTATGTCTTTTGGCTTATGCAATGCACCTGCCACCTTTCAAAGATGTATGATGGCTATATTCTCTGACTTTTGTGAAAAGATTGTCGAGGTTTTCATGGATGACTTCTCCGTTTATGGGTCTTCCTTTGATGATTGCCTCAGCAACCTTGATCGAGTCTTACAGAGATGCGAAGATACCAACCTCGTTTTGAATTGGGAGAAGTGCCACTTTATGGTTAATGAAGGCATCGTCTTAGGACACAAAATCTCTGAAAGAGGCATTGAAGTTGATAAGGCTAAGGTTGATGCGATTGAGAAAATGCCTTGCCCCACAGATATCAGAGGTATACGAAGTTTCCTAGGTCATGCTGGTTTCTATAGCAGGTTCGTTAAAGACTTCTCAAAGATTTCTAGGCCTCTTACCAACCTCTTGCAGAAGGATGTTCCTTTTGTTTTTGATGAGGATTGTGAGGAAGCCTTTGAAATACTTAAGAAGGCTTTGATAACCGCACCTGTTGTTCAACCACTTGACTGGAACTTGCCCTTTGAAATCATGTGCGACGCTAGTGATTATGCTGTTGGTGCTATTCTAGGACAAAGAGTTGACAAGAAGTTGAATGTTATTCATTACGCTAGTAAAACTCTAGACAGTGCCCAAAGAAACTATGCCACTACGGGGAAGGAATTTTTAGCAGTCGTGTTTACATGTGAAAAATACAGATCTTATATAGTTGACTCCAAAGTTACTATTCACTCTGATCATGCTGCTAGTAAGTACCTCATGGAGAAGAAGGACGCTAAGCCTAGACTGATCAGAGGGGTTCTCCCGCTACAGGAATTTGATTAGCACGTCGTTGACCGAAAGGGTGCTGATATCCCTGTAGCAGATAACTTGTCTAGGCTAGAGAATGTCCTTGATGACCCACTACCTATTGATGACAGCTTTCCTGATGAGCAACTAATGTCATCCGCACTTCACATAGTGCACCGTGGTATGCCAATTACGCAAACTATATAGTAGCCAAATACATACCACCCAGTTTCACCTATCAGCAAAAGAAGAAATTCTTCTTTGATTTGAGACACTACTTTTGGGATGATCCTCACCTTTATAAGGAAGGAGTAGATGGTGTTATTAGACGTTGTGTGCCTGAACATGAACATGGATAGATCTTGCAGAAGTGTCATCTCGAAGCCTACGGAGGACACCACGCTGGAGATAGAACTGCCCATAAGGTATTGCAATCAGGTTTCTATTGGCCCACTCTCTTCAAGGATGCCCGTAAGTTTGTCTTGTCTTGTGACGAGTGCCAAAGAATAGGGAATATCAGTAAGCGTCAAGAAATGCCTATGAACTATTCACTTGTCATTGAACCATTTGATGTCTGGGGCTTTGATTATATGGGACCCTTCCCGAGTTCCAATGGGTACACTCACATCTTAGTTGCTGTGGATTACGTCACTAAGTGGGTAGAAGCTATCCCCACTAAAAATGTTGATCACCATACCTCTATTAAGATGCTTAAAGAAGTCATATTCCCAAGATTTGGAGTCCCTAGATATGTGATGACTGATGGCGGTTCACACTTCATTCATGGTGTTTTCCGCAAGATGCTCGCTAAGTATGATGTCAACCATAGAGTTGCATCTCCTTATCATCCTCAGTCTAGTGATCAAGTGGAGTTGAGCAATAGGGAGATCAAATTGATCCTACAAAAGACCGTCAATAGATCTCGAGAGAATTGGTCTAGCAAACTTGACAATGCACTATGGGCTTATAGGACTGCTTATAAGAATCCCATGGGCATGTCACCGCATAAAATGGTTTACGGTAAAGCCTGTCATTTACCTCTTGAGCTGGAACACAAAGTTTATTGGGCAATCAAAGAGCTCAACTTCGATTTCAAACTTGCATGTGAGAAGCGGCTGTTTGATATCAGCTCGTTGGATGAATGGAGGGCCAAGGCATATGAGAATGCCAAGTTGTTCAAGGAAAAGGTTAAGAGATGGCACGCCAAACGAATACAGAAACAAGAGTTCAATGTAGGTGATTATGTCCTGCTATACAAATCTCGTTTGAGATTCTTTGTAGGCAAGTTTCTCTCTAAATGGGAAGGTCCCTATGTTATCGAGGAAGTATATCGTTCCGGTGGCATCAAAATCAATAACACGGAAGGAAATTTTCCTAGAGTGGTAAATGGGCAAAGAATCAAGCATTACATCTCTGGTACTCCCATAAATGTTGAGACCAATATCATCAATGTCATAACTCCAGAGGAGTACATAAGGGATGTTTATCAGCCTGTTTCAGACCCTGAAAACGAAGAGGTATCTCTTTCGGTAAGAAATTGGACTCCGATGCTTTTCCAATAGGAAATTTCCTCCATTTTGGTATTTTTGGAAAATTAGAAAAATAAAAAAGCAGTCCAGAGAGCGCACGAGGCGGCCACAAGCCCTGCCACCGCCCCCTACCCCCTGGTGGCGGAGGGCAAGCTTGTGGGCACCTCGTGTGCCTCCCGGACTCTGTTTTCTTGCGGAGCACTCCTTCTGGTCCAGAAAAAAATTAATATATACTCGCCCGAAGGTTTTGATCTCTGTATCGCGCTGTTTTCCTCTGTTTTCGTTTCGAGCTTGTTGTCTGTCACAGATTTAGGTCAAGATGTCTTCTCAAGATTCAGAAGAAGATATCTATGTGGCCGATGATCGTGCTAACTCTAGGATTAATGGGGACTTCGAACCGTATGGCTCGACCACTGATGAGGAAGAATACTATGAGCCCAAGGGGAAGGAACAAACGAGTTCCGATGAAGAGGAGGCTCCTCTACCTCAACCTGCAAACACCCATGTGGAGTTCAAGAAGTCAAGCCTCCCCAACTCTAGGAAAAGCCTAAGACCTTGTTTATCCCTTCTCGTTTTTTGCAGGAGAGTAAGCAGGAACTTTGCCATAGAGTGTTGAAACTTGAGGAGGAAAATGACGATCTAAGGGAGCAGAACTTTTTTCTCAAGTGGAAATTAGACGAGCTCAAGAATACTCCAACAACTCCACCACCATCACCACCAAAGGAAGACAACTAAGCATTGGTATGGGCAATCCCCGTTGGCTTCTGCCAAGCTTGGGGGAGTTGCCGTTGTATCGTATCACCTTTATATCTTTTGCTTTTACCTTTGTTTTAGTTCTTTCCTTTTCAGTTTTTATTTCTTCTCTTAGAGGAATAAGTCTTTAGTATTTAGTTTGAGTCTTTTGCTTTTGTCTCTCCCCTGATGTATTCGAGCTTACGAGCTATATAATAAAGAGTATCTTAGTCAAGGACTTTGCTTTGTGCCATGATCAAAAGTATGAAAAGAACGATAGCATGAAAGATCATGAGACGATCTTATGGAAAGTGATAGCTTCACATATGACACGTATGATGATTGAAACTTGTTGAGAATAAATCAACATATACCTTAGTCATTGTTGCAATTAATAAGAAGTAATAAGGAAAGAGAGGTTCACATATAAATATATCATCTTAGACACTTTTTTACAATTGTGAGCACTCACCAAACTATTACATGCCTAGGAGTAGATGTTGGACAAGGAAGACAACATAATGAATTGATTTTGCTTGGTTCCAAACAATGTTATATGATTAGAGATCCCTTAGCATGTGACGATTGCTTCCACCCCATATCAGCCAAAACTCCCGCACCAAGTAGAGATACTACTTGTGCATCCATAAACCTTCAACCCAGTTTTGCCATGAGAGTCCACCATACCTACCTATGGATTGAATAAGATCCTTCAAGTAAGTTGTCATCGGTGCAAGCAATAAAATTGCTCTCTAATATGTATGATCTATTAGTGTGTGAAAAATAAGCTTTGTACGAACCTGTGATGAGGAAGACATAAAAGCGACGGACTGTATAATAAAGTTCTTTATCACAGGAGGCAATATAAAGTGACGTTCCTCCGCACTAAGAGGACACACATTCAAACCTCAAAAGCGCATGACAACCTCTGCTTCCCTCTGCGAAGGGCCTATCTTGTACCTTTACTTTTTGCCCTTGTAAGATTCATGGTGATCTTCACCAATTCCCTATTTTACCTTTGTCTTGGCTACCGTCACATGCTTGGGAAAGATCTATATTCATATATCAACTTGGAGTTGAGTACTTATGCTTTATTATTGTTGACTTTACCCTTGAGGTACATCGTTGGGAGGCAATACTATAAGCCCCTATCTTCCTCTGTGTCCAGCTGAAACTTTGACACCATGAGTACCACGTGAGTTATAACAATTGTGGAAAACAAAAGAGATGATTGAGTATGTGGGTTCGCCTTACAAGCTCTTATTTGACTCTTATCGATGTTGTGATAAATTGCAATTGCTTCCATGACTATGGACTGTTGTTGGTTACTTCTCGGTAAGGTTTTTGCTTCATGCTTTGCTTTGTGAAGGAATTGTTACTTTCTCATAAGAATCTTTATGATGTATTGCTGTTGTATGTGTGATCATGATGCCCTCTTGTCCGTATTATGTTTTATTGACACCTTCGTCCCTAAACATGTGGACATGTTTATGGAACTTGGTTTTCGCTTGAGGACAAGCGAGGTCTAAGCTTGGTGGAGTTGATACGTCCATTTTGCATGGTGCTTTCATGTTGATATTTATTGCTTTATGGGCTGTTATATTACTTTGTGGTACCATATTTATGCCTTTTCTCTCTTATTTTGCAAGGTTTATTTGAAGAGGGAGAATTCAGGCAGCTGGAATTCTGGACTGGAAAAGGAGCAAATCTTAGTCCACTATTCTGCACATCTCCAAATGCCCTGAAAAGTTACGTGGATTTTTTTGGGATTATATAAAAAATACTGGGCGAAAGAAGTACTGGAGGGGGGCTGCCAGGGCGCCACAAGCCCTGCCACCACCACCCCCTGGTGGCGGAGTGGGGGCTTGTGGGCTCCCTGACGGCCCACTAGCCCCCCTATTTTGCTATATGAAGGGTTTTGGTCCAGAAAAAAAATCATTCGGGAGATTTTTCGTGGTTTCGCCGCCGCCATGAGACGGAACATGAGCAAATCCAATCTAGAGCTCCGACAGGACGATCTTGCCGGGGAAACTTCCCTCCCGGAGGGGGAAATCGTCACCATCGTCATCACCAACACTCCTCTCGTCGGAGGGAGGCATCTTCATCAACACCATCTCCTCTCCAATCCCTAGTTCATCTCTTGTAACCAATCTTCGTCTCGCAACTCCGATTGGTACCTGTAAGGTTGCTAGTAGTGTTGATTACTCTTTGTAGTTGATGCTAGTTGGATTATTTGGTGGAAGAGTTTATGTTCAGATCCTTGATGCTATTCATTACACCTCTAATCATGATTATGATTATGCTTTGTGAGTAGTTACTTTTGTTCCTGAGGACATGGGATAAGTCATGTTATTAATAGTCATTTGAATTTGATATTCGTTCGGTATTTTGATATGCTGTATGTTGTCTTTTCCTCTAGTGGTGTTATGTGAACGTCGACTACATAACACTTCACCATATTTTGGCCTAGAGGAAGGCATTGGGATGTAGTAAGTAGATGATGGGTTGCTGGAGTGACAGAAGCTTAAACCCCAGTCTATGCGTTGCTTCGTGAGGGGCTGATTTGGATCCACTAGTTTAATGCTATGGTTAGACTTTGTCTTAATTCTTCTTTTGTAGTTGCGGATGCTTGCGAGAGAGGTTAATAATAAGTGGGATGCTTGTCCAAGTAAGGGCAGTACCCAAGCACCGGTCCACCCACATATCAAACTATCAAAGTAACGAACGTGAATCATATGAACATGATGAAACTAGCATGATAGAAATTCCCGTGTGTTCTCGGGAGCGTTTTTCCTCCTATAAGACTTTGTTCAGGCTTGTCCCTTGCTACAAAAGGGATTGGGCCACTTGCTGCACCGTTGCTACTACTTGTTACTTGTTACTTTTTGATCGTTATGTTTCACCTCGCTACACAATCACTTGTTACCGCTACTTTCAGTGCTTGCAGTTATTACCTTGTTGAATTCCATTTATCAGAGCCTTCTGCTCCTCGTTGGGTTCGACACTCTTACTTATCAAAAGGACTATGATTGATCCCCTATACTTGTGGGTCATCAAGACTCTTTTCTGGCGCCGTTGCCGGGGAGTGAAGCGCCTTTGGTAAGTGGAAATTGGTAAGGAAACATTTTTATACTGCGCTGAAATTTATTGTCACTTGTCACTATGGAAATTGTTCCTTTGAGGAGTTTGTTCGGGGTATCTTCACCACGAACGGAAGCACAAGGATTTGTTCCTCAACCTGAGGTACCTACTGAAAATATCTTTTATGAAATTCCTTCGGGTATGCCTGGGTAATCTTTTCTCAAGAGATGGATCTTCACATCCAGACTAGCATCTGATATATGTAGATGAAGTTTGTGGTTTATTTAAGCTTGCAGGTTTGCCTGAGGATGAGCTAAATAAGAAATCTTTCCTTTATCTTTGAAGGATAAGGCGTTGACATGCTATAGGCTATATGATGATACTGGATCATGGGACTACAATCGGTTGAAATTGGAATTTCATCAAAAGTTTTATCCTATGCATTTAGTACATCGTGATCGAAACTTTATTTATAACTTTTGGCCTCGTGACAGGGAAAGCATAGCTCAAGCTTGGGGGAGGCTTAAATCAATGCTATATTCATGCCACAATCATGAGCTCTCGAGAGAAATTATCACTCAAAACTTTTATGCTCAGCTTTCTCTTAAAGATCGTACCATGCTTGACACTTCTTGTACCAGTTCTTTTATGAAGAAGCATATTGATCACAAGTGGAATTTATTGGAAAGAATCAAACGCAACTCTGAAGATTGGGAGCTGGGAGAAGGTAAGGAGTCAGGTACGGATTTCCAGTTTGATTGCGTTAAATCTTTTGTTGAGACAAACACTTCTAGAGCTTTTTGCGCTAAGTATGGACTTGACTCTGAGATAGTAGCTTCTCTATGTGAATCTTTTGCTGCTCATGTTGATCTTCCCAAAGAGAAGTGGTTTAAATATCATCCTCGTGTAGAAAGCAACATAGCCAAAACCAATCTAGTTGAGGAGAAAGCCATTGCTTTTAGTGATCCCGTTGTTCCGTGTGCTTACAGTGAGAAACCACCATACCCTGCTAGGATAAAGGATTATTCTAAAGCTCCAACCGTGATACGTAGGGGTTACATTAGACCACTTGCACGCCCTGAGGAGATTAGATTTGAACCTAGTGTTGCTATTATCAAAGATATCTTACCCGAAGACGTAGACGGGCATGTTATCAAATTCTGTGAGGACTCTACTAGAATTGCTAAACCTCACGCGAAAGATAAATACGGACCTGTAGTTGGCCTGCCCGTTGTTTCTGTCAAGATAGGAGATCACTGTTACCATGGTTTATGTGATATGGGAGCTAGTGTTAGTGCAATACCCCGTTCTCTATACGATGAAATCAAAGATGAGATTGCACTTGCTGAGTTAGAACCCATTGATGTCACTATTACGCTAGCTAATGGAGACACTATCTGCCCTCTGGGAATTGTGAGAGATGTAGAAGTCCTGTGTGGTAAGACGAAGTATCCTACAGATTTCCTCGTCCTTGGTACTGCACAAGATAGCTTTTGTCCCATCATATTTGGTAGACCCTTTCTCAACACTGTCAATGCTCACATTGATTGCATTAAGCAGACCGTCACTGTTAGTTTCGAGGGTGTGTCTCATGAATTTAACTTCTCCAAGTTTGGAAGACAACCCCATGAAAGAGAGTCGTCTGGTAGGAATGAAATCATTGCTCTTGCCTCTATTGCCGTACCTCCTACAGATCCTTTAGAGCAATATCTGCTTGATCCTGAAAATGATATGCAGATGGAGGAGAGAGATGACATAGATAAAATAGTCTTAGAACAATATCCTATTCTCAAGAATAATCTGCCTGTTGAACTCCTTGGGGATCCCCTCACCAAAGGGTGATCCCGTGTTCGAGCTTAAACAGTTGCTTGATACTCTTAAGTATGCCTATCTTGATGAGAAGGAGATATATCCTGTCATTATTAGTGCTCTCCTCTCAGAGCACGAAGAGAAGAAGTTACTAAAAACTCTGAGGAAGCACCCTGCTGCTATTGGATATACTCTTGATGATCTTAAGGGTATTAGTCCCACTCTATGTCAGCACAAGATTAAAACTGATCCTGAGTTCAAACTAGTTGCTGATCATCAAAGGAGATTGAATCCTAAGATGAAAGAGGTCGTTAGAAAAGAAATATTAAAGCTTCTAGACGCAGGAATCATTTATCCTGTTGCTCATAGTGATTGGGTAAGTCCAGTACATTGCGTACCTAAGAAGGGAGGTATCACCGTCGTTCCTGATGATAAGGATGAACTATTCCCACAAAGGATTATTACCGGCTATAGGATGGTGATAGGCTTCCGGAAACTGAACAAGGCAACCAAGAAAGATCATTATCCTTTGACGTTTATCGACCAAATGCTAGAAAGGCTATCAAAACACACACACTTCTTCTTTCTAGACGGTTATTCAGGTTTCTCGCAAAAACCTGTTGCACAATCTGATCAGGAGAAAACCACTTTCACCTGCCCCTTCGGTACCTTTGCTTATAGACGTATGCCTTTTGGCTTATTCAATGCACCTGCCACCTTTCAAAGATGTATGATGGCTATATTCTCTGACTTTTGTGAAAAGATTGTCGAGGTTTTCATGGATGACTTCTCCGTTTACGGGTCTTCCTTTATTGATTGCCTCAACAACCTTGATCGAGTCTTACAGAGATGCGAAGATACAAACCTCGTTTTGAATTGGGAGAAGTGCCACTTTATGGTTAATGAAGGCATCGACTTAGGACACAAAATCTCTGAAAGAGGCATTGAAGTTGATAAGGCTAAGGTTGATGCAACTGAGAAAATGCCTTGCCCCACAGATATCAGAGGTATACGAAGTTTCCTAGGTCATGCTGGTTTCTATAGGAGGTTCATTAAAGAATTATATAAGATTTCTAGGCCTCTTTCCAACCTCTTGCAGAAGGATGTTCCTTTTGTTTTTGATGAGGATTGTGAGGAAGCCTTTGAAATACTTAAGAAGGCTTTGATAACCGCACCTATTGTTCAACCACCTGACTGGAACTTGCCCTTTGAAATCATGTGCGACGCTAGTGATTATGCTGTTGGTGCTGTTCTAGGACAAAGAGTTGACAAGAATTTGAATGTTATTCATTACGCTAGTAAAACTCTAGATAGTGCCCAAAGAAACTATGCCACTACGGAGAAGGAATTTTTAGCAGTCGTGTTTGCATGTGAAAAGTTCAGATCTTATATAGTTGACTCCAAAGTAACTGTTCACTCTCACCATGCTGCTATTATGTACCTCATGGAGAAGAAGGACGCTAAGCCTAGACTGATCAGATGGGTTCTCCTGCTACAGGAATTTGATTTGCACGTCGTTGACCGAAAGGGTGCTGATAACCCTACAACAGATAACTTGTCTAGGCTAGAGAATGTCCTTGATGACCCACTGCCTATTGATGACAGCTTTCCTGATGAGCAATTAATGTCATCCGGACTTCACATAGTGCACCGTGGTATGCCGATTACACAAACTATATCGTAGCCAAATACATACCACCCAGTTTCACCTATCAACAAAAGAAGAAATTCTTCTTTGATTTGAGACACTACTTTTGGGATGATCCTCATATTTATAAGGAAGGAGTAGATGTTGTTATTAGATGTTGTGTGCCTGAACATGAACAGGGACACATCTTGCAGAAGTGTCATTCCGAAGCCTACGAAGGACACCACGCTGGAGATAGAACTGCCCATAAGGTATTGCAATCAGGTTTCTATTGGCCCACTCTCTTCAAGGATGCCCGTAAGTTTGTCTTGTCTTGTGACGAATGCCAAAGAATAGGGAATATCAGTAAGCGTCAAGAAATGCCTATGAACTATTCACTTGTCATTGAACCATTTGATGTCTGGGGCTTTGATTATATGGGACCCTTCCCGAGTTCCAATGGGTACACTCACATCTTAGTTGCTGTGGATTACGTCACTAAGTGGGTAGAAGCTATCCCACTAAAAATGATAATCACCACACCTCTATTAAGATGCTTAAAGAAGTCATATTCCCAAGATTTGGAGTCCCTAGATATGTGGTGACTGATGGCGGTTCACACTTCATTCATGGTGTTTTCCGCAAGATGCTCGCTAAGTATGATGTCAACCATAGAGTTGCATCTCCTTATCATCCTCAGTCTAGTGGTCAAGTGGAGTTGAGTAATATGGAGATCAAATTGATCCTACAAAAGACCGTCAATAGATCTCGAAAGAATTGGTCTAGCAAACTTGACAATGCACTATGGGCTTATAGGACTGCTTATAAGAATCCCATGGGCATGTCACCGTATAAAATGGTTTACGGTAAAGCGTGTCATTTACCTCTTGAGCTGGAACACAAAGCTTATTGGGCAATCAAAGAGCTCAACTTCGATTTCAAACTTGCCGATGAGAAGCGGCTGTTTGATATCAGCTCGTTAGATGAATGGAGGGCCTAGGCATATGAGAATGCCAAGTTGTTCAAGGAAAAGGTTAAGAGATGGCACGACAAACGAATACAGAAACGAGAGTTCAATGTAGGTGATTATGTCCTGCTATACAATTCTCGTTTGAGATTCTTTGTAGGCAAGCTTCTCTCTAAATGGGAAGGTCCCTATGTTTATCAGCCTGTTTCAGACCCTGAAAATGAAGAGGTATCTCTTTCGGTAAGAAATTGGACTCCGATGCTTTTCCAATGGTAAATTTCTTCCGTTTTGGAATTTTTGGAAAATTAGAAAAATAAAAAAGCAGTCCGGAGAGCGCACGAGGCGGCCACAAGCTCTGCGACCGCCCCCTACCCCCTGGTGGCGGAGGGCAAGCTTGTGGGCACCTCGTGTGCCTCCCGGACTCCATTTTCTTATGGAGCACTCCTTCTGGTCGAGAAAAAATCAATATATACTCGCATTGTCGTGGACGGCTTGCCAATTGCTTGTGCACCACTCATCCACCAACGCCTCCCAACAATCCATCTTATCCGCACACCATCTCACGGGCACCTATAAGTTAGTAAAAAGAATGTTGAGCGCTACGGCTACAAATCAAATCAAGAAAACTACGTCCAAGGCCATAAGATTAGGTAATTATCTTTATGTACTGCTCCTTTTTCAGATACTTTCCGCGACACTCCTTCTTCCGCTTCTTAACACCACGCGTGGTGTAGTAGTCTCGAATAGCCCGCGGTCGAGACTCGTGGCGTCAGTTCTGTAATAGCCGCCTACACTCGGCCTCGAGAACATTGGTCGTCGCCTCCTCATATCCCTCGTCACATGTGTAGAAGGTCTGCAATCAAACGAGACAACACCGATTAGTACAATAATTAGCTATATTGTTAATTTTAGATTGTGTAAAAGGAGAATTTACCCAAAAGGTGTTGATCACCATCTCAGCCCTCATGTGGCACAAGACACCATCTATAATCTCCTCCGACGGGCCTGGGAAGCTTGGTAGTGCTCCTAGGTAAATCCTAGTGTAGGAACCCGACCCTCATCGGGCGACGTGACAAACCCTGGGAAATTTGTCCGGCAAAGCACACCAAGGACGGTGTTCGACTTGCGGACTCCAAGGGTGTGTTTCCAACCCCTGCAGTATGACAAGGTCAACACATTACATATTTGAAGAAACTTGAAGGCAAAAGGTAAAAAAAGAGTAAATGCACTTACCTCTCCCCTTCACGCGTAATCACCGACCTCTGCTCGCGGGTCGCGGGTACGACCGGGAGACGTGTATTACCACGCTTGTACACAGTGATCCCGTCCACCATGCACCCTCATTATCTGTAGACTCATCCCCGCCACCAACATAATGGCCACCCAGTCCCTCGATCCGATCCGCCCCCTCGGTCAGATCCGGCTAGGCACCCCATCCGGACGTGTCCATGTTAGCCGAAGCCTATGTGGAAGGAGTCTCGTGGGACGTAGCCTCAGGAAACGTAGTCTCATGGGACGAATGCCCGTCGACCCAAGGCTCCTGGACCATAGTCTCATGGGCCGAATGCCCGTTGACCCAAGGCTCCTGGACCGGAGTCCCCATAAAATCCACCGCAAACGGGTCCATCATAGTAGTCCTGTGCTCAGGTGAATGATCCGGTGGTGGTGGGGAGGATGGCGTAGCAATCCGCATACTTGTCCCGCGGCCACGTCTTGTACCTTTCCCCTTCTTCCCTGCCAGACCTCCTCTCCGAGTGGGCAACGCCACCGACGAAGAAGCACCCATGGGTGGTGTCGTCAGACTGTCCGCCAAGGCTCTACGGAGAGATAGGGGTGGAATGGAAGTACCACCCCTCGCGCGAGCCGCCGACGAAGAAGAACCCGTCGAGCGATCTGGGCCCGCGCCCACCATCTTTCAACAACTGCGATGATAAAGAGTAAAAGAAATTAGTACAACATAAAAAACTGAATAACCGACATGAATAATAATACGTACATATATAATTTAAGTTGGGATGCATACATATTAATAATAGTCTGGATGAATAAATGCATCATCATCATCACTATCATGCGTGTCGTCATGAATGACGTGCTCATCGGGTTCAATCACATGAACTTGTGGAAGGCCTTTCTGTAATCAATCAAGCATGGACAGGTCATCTGCATCAGTAACCTCTTCTAGTTCCGGCTTTGCTGGTTCCGGTTCAGGGGTGAAGTCGGATTCATTGTTGCTGTCTACTTCCATGTTCTGGGTGAAGCACAGTGGTTCTTGAAATGTTTCTTGTAAAGACGTGTTTCTTGGAAGAATTCTTTTTCATATGTGTCTGGGTTAATGTGAGGTTCATAATCCTCTTCATCTGGGGGAGGTGTGTTGGGTAACGTTGCATGGGAAACAAAAAATTTCCTACGCACACGAAGAACTATCATGGTGATGTCCATCTACGAGAGGAGATTTGGATCTACATACCCTTGTAGATCGCACAGTAGGAAGCATTAAGAAACGCGGTTGATGTAGTGGAATGTGTTCATGTCCCTCGATCCCCCCCATGAACCGTCGCACGAACCGTCTCGCGATCCGTCCCATGATCCATTCCGATCTAGCGCCGAACGGACGGCACCTCCGTGTTCAGCACACGTACAACTCGACGATGATCTCGACCTTCTTGATCTAGCAAGCAATACGGAGAAGTAGATGAGTTCCCCGACAGCGTGACGATGCTCCGATGGTGGTGATGATATACTCCTACAGGGCTCCGCTCGAGCTTCGCAGAAATCCGATCTAGAGGTAGAACTATGTGGTCTAGGGTTGAGTTGCACATGGCAAAAGTTGTCTCAAATCAGCCCTAAAAGACCACTATATATAGGAGGGAGGGGGAGGAGGCTTGCCTTGAGGGCTAAGCCCTTAAGGGGTGCGCCGGCCAAGGAGGAGGAGGACTCCTCCTCCAATTCGGTTTGGGGAAGGAGGAGTCCTTCTCTTCCTTCCCACCTCCCAATTTCCCTTTTCTTTTTCTTTTATTTTTGGTATTTCTTTAAGTGGCACCGTGGGCCCCTTGGACTGAATCCACCAGCCCACTAGGGACTTGTGGCGCCACCCTATGGCCTTGGGCTCACTCCCGGGTGGGTGGGCCCCTCCCGGTGAACTCCCGGAACACATTCGTCACTCCCGGTACAATGCCGGAATTGCCCGAAACTTTCCGGTAAGCAAATGAAACCATCCTATATATCAATCTTCGTTTCCGGACCATTCCAGAAACCCTCGTGATGTCCATGATCTCATCCGGGACTCCGAACAACATTCGGTAACCAGACATTTAACTCAACTATACTAAAACATCACCGAACCTTAAGTGTGTAGACCCTGCGGGTTCGAGAACTATGTAGACTTGCCCCGAGGCACTCCTCGGTCAATATCCAATAGCGGGACCTGGATGCCCATATTGGATCCTACATATTATCTGAAGATCTTATCGGTGGAACCTCAGTGTCAAGGATTCATATATCCCGTATGTCATTCACTTTGTCCTTCGGTATGTTACTTGCCCGAGATTCGATCATCGGTATCCGCATACCTATTTCAATATCGTTACCGGCAAGTCTTTTTACTCGTTCCGTAATACAAGATCCCGTGACATACACTTAGTCACATTGCTTGCAAGGCTTGTGTGTGGTGTTGTATCACCGAGTGGGCCCCGAGATACCTCTCCGTTACACGGAGTGAAAAATCCCAGTCTTGATCAATAATAACTAAACGGACACCTTCGGAGATACCTATAGAACACCTTTATAGTCACCCAGTTACGTTGTGATGTTTGATGCACACAAGGTATTCCTCCGGTGCCAGTGAGTTATATGATCTCATGGTCATAGGAACAAATACTTGACACACAGAAAACAATAGCAATAAAACGACACGATCAATATGCTAGGTTCATAGTTTGGGTCTAGTCCATCACATGATTCTCCTAATGATGTGATCCAGTTATCAAATGACAACACTTGCACATAGCCAGAAAACCTTGACTATCCTTGATCAACTGGCTAGCCAACTAGAGGCTTGCTAGGGACATTGTTTTGTCTATGTATCCACACATGTATCTATGTTTTCATTCAATACAATTATAGCATGGATAATAGACGATTATCTTTAAACAGGAAATATAATAATAACTATTTATCATTGCCTCTAGGGCATATTTCCAACAAGGTGGTCTAACACGTGGCGACACTTCATAAACAACATACCAACCATTCAGATTCTTATTTGTTTGGCATACCCACGGTAGATAGAAAACTTGGGTCACTTGTTGAGCCATATTATAGACATCGGGGACATCTAAATGGGTGCTTGGATTGATTTCAACTAGCCCTATATGTTCACGAGTCCTTCTAGTCTCCTTCGGCTGGAACCAATAACATTTGAAGACTACGAGTTCGGTGGGTTTTCACCGAAGCATTGAAGTTCATAAATTGCTTCAACTCTTCCATAATAGTCAATACCACCTTCGCCGATAGAAGAAACACAACAATTTGTAGATTTCCCGTCGGGCATAGATAGCTCTTTGCCAAAGGTACAAAAGTGATACCCGTTGATGTTGTATTTCTCAAATGAACGAACCTTATAGTCAAAATCATTAGCGGCTTGTCTCAAATCGCCGTTCATAGACTCTGAATTAGCCTACAAGTTTAATACGAAACGATTGTTGCATCAGCCGCAAGTTAGACCAAGAAATGAAACGGTCCATTATTGATAATTGTCGTTTGTTTAAACCAAGATATGAAACCGGGATAGCCGCCACCATGCTTTGCTAGAAGCTCATACTCTTCAACGGAATCATTTTGGATCACCGCTCCATCGGAGAATTTGGCGACGTATCGACTGTATCAAATATCCGGGAATAAGAGCAGTTCAAAGGAATTAGAAGTTACGGGAAAATGTGCCGAGAACTTACTCGATGTACAGCCACACTTCTGTTAGGTTGTTGAAGCTATACAACGAAATGTTCCACCATTCTTTGACATCATACATTATTGGTTTCGAAGCACCGGCTGGTGCGAGCTTCCCTTTGATTAGGCTGAGGTTGGATCCACCTTTTTTAGGATCGACATCATTGTATCGAGGCTTTGGATTATGCAAATGACGATTTTTGGCTTCGTAGTGTGCTGTCACGAAGTTAGCCACCTCCCCAGTAATGAATGCCTCGGCCATCGATGCTTCAATTCTATGTTTATTTTTTACATTTAGCTCAAAGCGTCTTCTGCATCCTCTCAGTTGCAAAGCACCAACGATTTTGCACGGGGCCACCCAATATTGCCTCGATCAGTAGATGTAAAATGAAATGCTGCATTGGATTAAAGAAGTCTGGCGGAAAGATCTTCTCTAACTTGCAGAGCAACTCCGGCGCCAAGTCCTCCATGTCATCTACCACACGAGGCGATAGTTCTTTCGCACAAAGAACATGGAAGAAATAGCTCAGCTCCACTAGTACTAGCCATTCATCCTCAGGAATAAAGCCACGTAACATCATCGACATTACCCGCTCAAGCCATATGTGCCAATCATGACTCTTGGGACCAAATATTTTTTATTTTTCAAGACTCGCTCCCCTCTTTAGATTTGTTGCATACCCATCGGGGAACATCAAGTGCATTTTGACCCACAAGATAATTTCCCTCATAGCTGGCCTTCCAAGATTGAACCAGGCCTTTGCCTTCGACCACTTCTGCTTTCCTTTGCCTTCTCGCATGTTTTGTAACGGTCTATGACATAGTGTCTCTTGATCGACTCTAGACTTAGGATTATCCTTTGTCTTCCCATCTATGCCGAACAATGTACCAAAAATGGCCTCTCCGATATTCTTTTCAGTGTGCATCATGTCGATGTTGTGTGGAAGAAGGAGGTCTTTGAAGTAAGGCAGATCCCACAAGCATGGCTTGTGAGTCCAGGCGTGTTCTGAATTATACCCCTTGAAATACCGTGGATGCTCTGGATCAGGCTCGAGGGCGTTTAACTGATCCAGGATCTATTGGCCTATCAACACAGGTGGTGCCAAGGTTTTGACAACTTTACCTTTGGTAAAGTACTTCTTGTCTTTTCTGAACTGATGGTGAGGATCCATGAACTGTCTATGCAAGTCAAAGCAAGAATACTTCCACCCGCCTGCAACAAATGAAACTGAAGAGCTTCCTTGCAGAAGGGACACGGAAACCTTCCATGCACACACCATCCATAGAATAGCGCATACGCCGGCAAGTCATGCATCGAGTACATGTACCACACATGCATTTTGAAGTTTTATTTTCTAGCGGCATCGTATGTCTTTACCCCATTATCCCAAGCTTCTTGCAATTCATCCTTAATTGGTTGCATGTACACATTCATATTCTTCCCCAGATAGTTGGGCCCTGGAATTATCAACGTCAGGAATATGGTCTTTCTTTGCATAATCTGCACGGGGGGGGGGGGGAGATTGAGTGGAATGACAAATACATGCCAACAACTGTATTGGGTTGCTGTCATGCCGAAGGGATTGAACCCATCCGTGGCGACGCACACTCGAGGATTCATTTGGATCTGCCGCTTTATCCTGATGTAATCCATCAAAATCTTTCCACGCTTCCCCATCCGATGTGTGTACCGCCATCTTATTCCCATCCGCATCTAGTTCGGTTCTTTTGCCCATTTTGTGCCATGTCATCCGTCTGGCTGTCTCTTCGACCATGAAAAGATGTTGAAGCCTTGGTATGATTGGCATATACCGAAGAACATTAACTGCGATTTTGTTCTGCCTCTTCTCACCCATACCGTTGTCTACCACAAGATACCAGCAAGACAAGAAATTGGGACAATAGTCCAAGTGTGCATACTCCTTCCTAAATAAGACACATTCTTTCTCATAGGAATCTATCTTCTCACAGGGCATCTTAAGTACACGAAGTATTTTGTTCGACTGGTACAAGTTTGTAGGCATGACATGGCCTTTGGGTAGAAAGCATCCAAATAGTGTCATCATCGCGTCGTAGCATTCTCTTCCCAAGTTGAACTGAGCCTTCAGAGCCATTACTTGTGCAATGGCATCCAAGTGAAAAATCTCAGTGTGCTCGTGGAGAGGATGTTTTGACGGCTCCAACATTTCATAGAAGGCCTTTGCAGATTCCTCCATCTTATCGTCTGAATGCCGAGCATCATCAAAGTCTTGCACCATGTCTTTGATCCTAGTACCATGCTCGTCGGTGCGACGATGAACCACCTCAGCTCTGGTGAGTTGTATAGACTCACCATGAAATGTCCACACCGTATAATTAGGCTTAAAACCCCTCCTTTCCAGGTGTTTAATCATTATAGCCTCTGTCCTCTTTTTATAGTTGTCGCACTTTTGACAGGGCACCGGTTTGTTTCCTTGCCATTTGCAAATGCGACCTTCACAAAGTCCTTGGTTTTTAGAAAGCATTCTTTCATCATCTCTTTCTGACTAGGGTGATCGGTGTACATCCACGCACGATCACTCATCTTGCCTAGCTACTAAACACATAAGAAGTATATATATATAATCCAACATATATATTCATCAGTTAATCAAGTTCGCGAGTTTTATTACGTCCATGCAACCTACACGCTAATAGGTAAAGATAGGTCCTAATCCCACCCGAGTATGTGTAGATTGGGTTCGTTTTCCCATGCTCTACTATAGATCCAACGCAAAATTTAGGCAACACCTCCCCGCTGTTCTCCTTATACACGTCTCGGCAATAAACACAGAGGATGTGTATCCGGAGAACAACACGGAGGCACTGACGAAATTATGCATCGGCTCTGGAACAAAGCATATGAGAAAACGAACCCAATATACACATACTTGGGCTATCCATAGATAATGTTGGATAATTCGGAAGAATCACATTTATAAATATATGCAAATGCATGCATACTTATAACTGCAACCCTTGCAAACAGGACACGCATACTGATAATTTAATGTACCTATGTCTAGCAAGTTTCGTCCGAAGACCGACCCAGAGCAAATGAAGGGGCGAGGAGGAGATGTCATTTGTACTAGCCCACGAACATCGGGGCGGAGTTCGTCGGACGCACGGGGAGGTCTTCGAACAGCAGACCTCACAGCGACGAGACAACTGCACATGTAAGTCCACCCGATCAACACAAATATTTTGTGTTCATTAATAAAATCGGAAAATATATGACCTAACACAAATATATGACCTATGTAGATGTCATTTAGGGTTCCATCAATGTCTAAGAACACCCTAACTCGCTCGTTCACGGCGCCCTCATGAGGCACCCAGATCAGGTATGGCGACACACGGTCGAAGGGTCAGCACACCAACTCTTTTGGTTATGGAGACCTCTCTTCTCTGCCTCTCCTCTCCTCTCGAGCATTCTCCTGGTGAGGTCCACAGCCAGCGGCCTCTAGAAGGCCGAAGATCACCTTTTCGGTCAACAAGAGGCCGAAGAGGTGTCAGGGGTCAGGGGTTGGGGGTCGTTGGCGGCGTATTAACAACTGCGCGGAGTTTCGTGTCGGGGTGTCGGGATGTCGTGTCGGGGCGTTGTGTCAGGGTGTCGGGGTGTCGGGGCATCGTGTCGGGGTGTCAGGGTGTCGTTTTCTTCTTCCTCCTCTTCTTTCCCCCCTCTTATTCCTTTTCTTCATCTTCCTCTTCTTCTTCTTCTTCTTCTTCTTCTTCTCTTCTTCTTCTTCTTCTTCTTCTTCTTCTTCTTCTTCTTTCTTTTCCTTTTTCCTCTTCTTATTCTTCTTCTTCTTCCTTCTTTTCCTTTTTCCTCTTCTTTCTTCTTCTACTCTCTCCTCCTCCTCCTCCTCCTCCTCTTCTTCTTCTTCTTCTTCTTCTTCTTCTTATTCACTTGGTATCTAGCTAACCATTAACAACTAACGCGAACAACATCCAAAATTTAAATGGGCATTACCACTAACAACTAAACTAACTAACCTAATTAACAGTAGGTAATTAACAACTAACCTAACTAACCTAATTAACAAATTAAACAAAAAAGGGAACAAATAGGGACACATGGGAGGGGGGCGGCTGGGCGATGAGGACGTGGTAGGGATGCCAGTTGTAGAGGAGGAGGGGGTGCACTGGGAGGAGGGGGCAGTGGTGGAGGAGGGGCGACACGGTGGTGAAGGAGGGGGTAATGGGGAGGAGGGGGGGGGGCGTGGCGGTGATGTAGGAGGAGGGCATGGAGAGGAGGGGCAGTGGTGGAGGAGGGGGGCACGGTCGTGGAGGTGGGGGTCGCGGAGAGGAGGAGGCGGTGGTGGAGGAGGGGATCGCAGGGAGGAGGAGGTATCGGGGAGGAGGAGGACGCGGTGGTGGACGAGGGGGGCGGTGGTAGAGGAGCGGGCGCAGGGAGGAGGAGGGCCTGAGGAGGAGGAGGGCGCCGTGGTGGAGGAGGGGGCGGTGGTGGAGGAGGGGGCGAGCTCCGACAGCGTGTCGCGTGCGGGGAGGAGGTGAGGGCGAGCTCCTGCGGTGGTGGGGGTTTCGGGGGTGAGAGAGAGAGATCCGTTAGGGGAGAGGGGGTGTGGGGGTGGGGGTGACGACCGTTAGGGGATAGAGGGGGTGTGGGGGTGGGGCGACGGCCGTTATGGCGCCATCCTCTTTGCCGCCTGCCCCTCGACGGCAAAGAGGTACAAGGCACACGACAAAGATGGTGGAGATGGTGTGGGCCATCACGTGCTAGACAACAAAGTTCTGATTGATGGCAACAAAATTCTCTTTGCCATCTGCCTGCTGCCTCTTTGCCGTCAGGTGCTAGACAACAAAGTTCTGATTGATGGCAAATAGTATATTTGCCATCAGTCTGCTCTTTGTAGTCTGGTGTGTGGTAGCGGACGACAAAGAGGGTCTTTGTCATCAGCCAGCAGACGACAAAGATCAGGCAGATGGCAAATTTTGTGATTCCAGTAGTGCATAAAGGGTCCACGAAGAAGTAACCTTGTCTTTGCCATCACGGCTTAAGTCCACGATGGACTATCATGACTCGAGGTTGATCTTCATGAAGTAGGCGATCTCCTTGCCCTTTACAAACTTCTTGGTTCAACTCCACGCGATTTGGAGGCTCCCAAGTGACACCTAACCAATCTAGGAGACACCACTCTCCGAAAGGTAATAGATGATGTATGGATGATGAACTCCTTGCTTTTGTGCTTCAAAAGATAGTCTCCTCAGCACTCAATCACTCACTCACAGAACTTGGCTTGGTAGAAGAGGATGATTGGATGGAAAACAACTTCGGGAGGCTAGAAATCAATATTCATATGGTTGGATTGGAATATCTTTATCTCAACACATGAGTAGGTGGTTCTCTCTTAGAAAATGAATGGTGGAAGTGTGAAAATGTTCCGAGGGATCTCTATGCAAAAGAGAGGGGGTGTGTTATATTTATATTCATCTCCAAAAATCCGACCGTTACAACATTATTCCCAACTTGATGAAACTGAAGTAAAAACTAACTTCTAGCAACTAGTGCAAAATCTCCTAACATTTGGTTTCTCGGCAAGATCGAATGATAACAACTTGGTGAGACCGATTCTGTTAGCCTTGAGCAGATCCACACTTTGGTGGGACCGATATATAAGACTCGGAAATTTCGAAATCAAATATCTCGATACCATAAGGGTCGCCATTGCTTTTTGGTTGTACCGAATAGAATATCGATGGTACCGAGGTGCTAGGGTTTGTCTTGGGTTCTTACTAAGTGTAACTCGGTTGGACCGATATGAAATTGTTGTTGTCATCGAATTTCGTACTATGGGTTCTGGACATAATATTTTTGTGAGAGTTTGGCTCAGGTTTTTGGTGGCATGTCTTGTAATGCCCCAAGAGGTATCTTTCCCTTTTTGGAACCTTCTCCATGTGGGTCCAACTTGTAATTGACATGAGGTTATGCTATGTGATATTTCATGTGATGCTTCCCTTGTTTTATTCTCATTGGCATGCATGCATCCATGCCATCCTATTCATCATTGCCTTTGTATTGTTGTTCTTGTGTTCCATGAGTTGTCATGTGATGATGGGGTGTGTGATGAGTTAGCTTGTTGGAGTGTGCATGTGTTAGTAGGAAGCATGAGGTTTGCACTAGGGTTTTGGAAAGCTCCCCCCCTCTCTATTTCATTTCAAGGTCAAGTTTCACTTGATCCTTTTTTGTTTTAAAAATGTCCTTGCTTTAGCTTATTTTGTGGTGGAGATGAACATGTGATTTTGCTATTTTGAACTTTGTAGTGAGGGTGCAAATATTCACAAAATAGCCCAACATATTCTGTTTTGTAAATATTTAATGGCTCCTAAAATTCCTTTTCTATTTTTTCTTAAATAAGTTGTATTATCTTATGACGAGGAGTGTGCTAGTTTTATTTTTAGCATCTATAGAATTGTCTGTGATTTCTTTTCTTTCTCTGGTCTTTTCTGTAATTGGAAAGCCCCATGATTTATTTTCCTTCTATATGGCGCCACTGGTGGGCTCCCTCCCTCCTGTGTGGCTCATTTCCTCTCCCCGCGCGGCAACCCATCCCTGCGCGTCCCTCTTCTCCTTCCTGACGCCGTTTCTCCCCGGTGCATACTTTCCTTCATGCAACAGAGAGCGCGCGAGTCGCCGTGAGGGCTCATGGACATCGAGGCCCCCCCATATAACCTTGGCGTGCGTGCCCCCTCCCTTAGGGTTCCTCCTTTCCCCATCTGGCGCCGCCACCATCTCCCTCCTTCTCTTCTTCCCCCTCAGGTAAGACTCTGCAGATCGAATGCAGAGAGAGGCACATAAGTAGCCGCCTTCGACCACCCCGCTCCCATCGTCTCCAGCGTCGGCCGTCATGTCCAGGGGCACGGGAGAGGTGCCCGCGCCCCATTCCCGTCCTCGGTGAGGCCGGGGAGCGACCTTACCGACGGCCAGCTCCACGTCTATGACTCAGTCCCGGCGTTCTCCTTCCTCTTCTTCGGTTCTGCAGACAGAGCACCTTCGGTCTTCTTCAGATCACCGTCGATACTCTCCAAGCTTCTCCTCCAAGCGGATCGGCGCCCTCTCCTCCTTCCCCTAGGTGAGGCCTAGCTCTTCTCCCTTCCCCTTGCTAGATCCGGCCAAAGTTCATCGCTGTGCATCTCAGTTCAGAGAAGGGAACGTCCGTGTGGTGTTGGTTGTGGCGGTTCTTGTTTAGATGTGCTCGACAGGTGCAGCGTAGCTAAGCAGCGGCATCTCTGGGTAGTAGTAGTAGCCGTTGTGGTTTCCCCCTCGCGGCGCAGCTGTAGTAGAGGAGGCCGGTCCGGTGGTGTCTGTGCCATCGTTGATGTGCAGTAGCACAACACGTCTCCGCGTGTGGTTACCTAGAGGGTTGCCCCCTCTGTGTCAAGTCCCCGATGTGTATCCCAGTGGTTGAAGTGCGTGCGTGTTGTATGTGCTAGTTGCAGGTGCTGGGTTCGAGTCCTAGAGAGAGCACCCCCTTTTGCATTTTTATTTCGGCACAGTGGCACTTGCAGCAACAAAGCAGTTTAACGTGTTGTCTTCCTCTCTCCTGTCGAGAGACTGGTCCATAGCACAGTGGTGCTAGCTGTGTGGGTCTGTGGTGGATCCAGGGGGTGCAGGGTTCTATCCCTCTCCCCCTCCTTTTATATATTTTTGTTGTGTATTTATTTCTTGTGCTGTTTTCCCTTTGACTAGCTATAGTTGTTGCTGTGGTGTGCTTTACACCATGAGGGTATTTTGTCACCCCTCAAAAACAGCATAATATGCATAGTGTTCTTGCTAGTTGTGATAGTTGGTGGTGTGCTTGTATGTGTAGGTTTGTTCTTGGTAGTTTGCTAGCATGTGTAGGTTGGGTAAGCATATGTGTGTTAGTGTCAAGTGTGTGTGTGCACCTTGTGGGTGTTTGGCACTAAGTGATGATGCATATGTGGTGTGTTTGGGTGGGTTCCCCCCACATACCTTGTGAGTGTGCTTTTGTAGTAGTTCATGTTAGCATGTGCGTGTAAGTGAGTGTGTGTGTGTGTGCTTATGTGTGTGTGTGTCTCACACATGCCATGGCATGAGGTGCCATGATAAGCACATGAGTTGTATGTGTAGGTATAGGATGCATTCGTGAGCATAAGCTAGTGGTTGTTCTTTTGATCATGTGTAGGAGCCTTCTTGCTAGTGCTTGATGTGTGTGGTGTGTGGTGGTGTGCTAAGGCACAATAGTATGAGGTCTACCCCTCATGTGTCACCATTGGATTAGTGAGAGTGTGCATAAGCTTGTGTAGGTGTTGTACTAGTGAATAGCACATGTGATGATGCACTATTCACTACATATGATTCTATGTAGGATTTCTTTCCTAGTTTGTGCCCTTTGTTCTATGCAAGTACATAGTTATTATATATGTTTTTGGGTTAGAAATATCCCAAGAATCCATTGGTGAAGTCAGTTTTGCCTTTGGAATATTTTCTGAAGATGACATATTTCAGATTTGTTCTATGTTGGGAGCTTGGTTCCATGAGATGTGGTGAGCCCAAGAGGTTGATTCCTTGTTGAGGCATTAGAGGGTGACCCCCTCTATGATATGTTGGTTTTGTATCATGCTTAGTAGCTCTTATGTGCAAGTGGTGCTTAGTCAAAGTAGGCATGTGGCTGAAATTCCAGTTTAGTGAAAATCTATGATTTTCACTAAGTTTGAGAATCTGCTTATATTTTCTTC
Source organism: Hordeum vulgare subsp. vulgare (assembly GCF_904849725.1). NCBI lineage: Eukaryota > Viridiplantae > Streptophyta > Magnoliopsida > Poales > Poaceae > Hordeum > Hordeum vulgare. The sequence continues at coordinate 321,121,649 of NC_058524.1, read as the reverse complement.
CCCTGTTGTTGAGCTTGTGGAGGTCCATGTGTTGTGATTCAGCCTTAGCTTTCATCTGGGAAGTTGTAGCTTTTGTGTTTGTCTAGCTCTAAATAAATTTTCATTTCATTTGGAGTCCTGTAGATATTGTTTTGGGTGCTGTCAAAATGCTTCAGAGCATAAAGAGCTAGTGAGAATTTGGAATTTTCACTAAGTCCGTGAAAACTATTGTTTTTGGCCAAGTTAGCAGGTGTGTAACTTTCTATGTGAAACTCCTTCGCATTGTCTTTTTGCTTGTGCTTGTAGTACTCTTGGATAGCTTCTGCCACATATCGTATTTGGCATGTTTGGGTGGCTTTAGGTGTTTTGCATGTAGCTCTCAAAAGGCTATGATGCTGTTTATGGCAGATTGTGTAGTTTTGATGTTTTTATGCTTGGGAGTGCATAGATGATGGTGTGGTGATGTTCCTTGCACCATCCTATCCATGTTGGTTTGTTTTATGCCTTGGCAACCCGGAAATACCAGAAGTATGCCATTGGTGTGAGTTGTGATGATTTTGCTACGTAGGACGTCATTTCTTGTTTCGTTGTTTCCCGTTGATCCGTAGCTCCGATCGTGACGTTCTTTATATGTTTTTGCATCATTTTCACGTGACGCATCTGATCATGTCATCCTCATGCATGTCAAGATATCTTAGAGTGCATTTCTGTCCTGGAACTTGTATTTTCTCCTCATGCTTGTGCTAGTGAGTAGAATAGAGATGCATGTTCATATTCATCTCATGCATCATGTGCTTATTGCATCTTGAGGTGCTGTTGTTCATTGGATGCTATTTTTATGCTGGGTAGCACCGGGAACGGAGAATGAGTACGTGGATCTGGGAGAGTACGTGCACGACGAACAAGAGCAGTTCCAAGCTGAGGACATCAGAGGCAAGATGATATGACCTTGATTCCATCTCTAGACTTGTTATGCTAGATTACGTTTCTTCTATCATATGCTCACTGCCTAGCACTGAGATAATTCCTTCCTGAAATTGCCATGAAACCCAAACACTTATCCCTTCCTAGCAAATCTTGAATGGCTAAGTAGGCTTTGCTAAGCTTCTAATGTTAGCGTTGCTAGTTGCAGGTGCTTTTGTCTCATGTGATAACATGAGCTTGATATCATTATGTTAAACCTGTTATTTAATTAAAGAACCTATATACTTGGTAAATAACGGAAGGCCTAGCCTTTTGCCTGGTGTTTTGTTCCGTTATTGCCGCCATAGTTACCGGCTACCGGTGTTCGATTCCATAACTGATCGCTCCTAACACGTTCGGGGTTGTTATGGGGACTCCCTCGATAAATCGCGTAGTGTTATGACTTGTCCGACAGGACCCACCATTGGTTTTAATCTGCTAATCACTTAATAATAATCTGGATACGGAATAGCTACCCCGAGGAGTTAATCAACAACCCGGGCCAGTGCTCCTCATGAGTGTTGGTCCAAACTGAGCACTGTTCGGGGCCAACTCAGGGCAACCTGAGTGATTTCTATCAGGCCATCGTGCGCGTAGCTCATCCATCGTGTCCTGAGACTAAGATACGCGGCTCTTATCGGGGTCGTCGACACGACGGGAGGTCCTGCTAGTCTTGTCTTACCTTAGCGATATATCCTGCGTATAGGAATCCCGGTGAAGCTTTGGTTCTCCCCAGAGTTGAGGTTTTCCTCTAAGGAATCCGACGAGATCACGAGTTTTGTGATAGAGGATTACTTTGCGGCCCGTGACCGTTTGTGATGGACTAGTTGGAGCACCCCTGCATGGTTTAATCTTTCAGAAAGCAGTGCCCGCGGTTATGTGGCAACTTGGAATATTTGTTAACATCCGGTAATAGACAACTTAAACATAACTCTAATAAAATTGCCAACTGTGTGCGTAACCGTGACTGTCCCCTACGAAGACCTCTCTTCGATCGAGAACATGGTGGGGTTATGATTGACATAAGTAGGTGTTCGGGATCACTTAGTGATCAGTTAATCATCGACCGCTAGTGTAGACCACTTCAATACATGTTCTACGTAAGTTAGCCACTATAAAGCTTAGGATGCTGCAACCTAAACACTCCACCTTCCTTACCTAATAACTTGACTAGTTCTGGAACCGAGGTCATAGATTGCTGAGTCCCCGTGGCTCATAGATTCCTTCACAACACCAACAGGTTCAGGTACCCCCGAGACAGGTGATCCCGACGGCACGCAGCTGGCGTGGCAGTACGATGAGGAGAACGACCGCCTGTACGTGAACTATCCAGAAGACTGAGGCGTGGTCGTGATCATGGGCAAGCATGCAGGGTAGCATAGTCATTTCTCATGTTTTGTAGTTCATAGCGGAACTACCTTGTTTGGATGCGTGATGTAACTCTGATATATTTATGAGATGGCAGTTGAACCCCTTATTGTCATTCTTCTATTATTATGTATGTGCTATGTTACCGTGCTTGCGAAACACTTAGATGCGCTTCTTTCCAATTCGGGGCCTCGTTCCCCAAATCGGAAAGGACCGCATCTTAGTCGTTACAAGTTGGTAATCGGAGCCTTACGATCATAGGAGCCTTTGTGTGATCGTACTTGGCCGAGTCGAGTCTAGTAAAATGTTTTGAGTCTTAGTTATATCGAAGAGTAGGATTCTTTTTTCTCCTCTTCCATGGTCAGGTGAGGTTCCCGACTTAGGAAATCTTATTTCTACTCCTCTTCTCGCTCAATTGTTTTTAGGATCACGCGGGTATTAGTGAAATCTATATGATTTCGATGTGACGGAGTTCTGTCTTGGTGCCTCCTGTCTGCCTTGATTTCTTCCGGGGAGTTGTGCTCCAGGGGATTCTTGCGCACATCGCCATCATTTAGATTTCTGAATATCTAATAACGAAGGATGTTCGTTATTGCTCAATACTAGTAGTGGTGAGATAACCCTGATGTCCCCAGTACTGGTGCAGATTGTTCGGGAGTACTGCCATACTTGGTATCATTGTGATCACGAGGGTCTGTTGTAGATGAAGGTCCGAGATTCTGGTTATGTGTTGACGGATGTGATACAGGTGACGGGTTAGTATAGGAGTTGTGTGATATTACTCCTTGTATCCGTGTACCAGATTGCATGACCAAATATTTCGGGAATTCATAGGTGGGATATCAAGTAGGACTTATAGGACAATCTTCCTAGAGATGCATGATGTGTGGTTGGGATTCGATGTTCAGTGGGTGTGTTTGTTCATGGTCGTCTTACAGCGGTTCTCGTTGTGTCTTAAAGAGTCCTGGTAGCTCGGTACGACTCGGGGATACTTCGTAAGTCATGTGCACTACCTTGCACAGGATGGCTACTGTAAATTCGAGCCCGTGCGATCTTATCCACGAAGATATCGGATGAAATCTCGATCATATGTTTGTTCCAAGCAGTTCTAGCTCATACTTGTTTGCAGTGGTCTTAATCAAAATTTTGTCGACCGTCACTTTGAGGAAGCATTCTTACTATTTTGTTCGAGTGCAATTGCTATATTCCTGTTCAGATATTCCTGTCATTTTGATTCGGCTTTATCTTCAATATATTCTGTGGGCTAATGTGTTGTCCGTCTTCAGGATGGCTCCACCAACTCGTCAGAATCCAGGGCGTGAGGATGTGCCGCCACCACCTCCTCCTCCGGAGAACCCTCCTCCGCCGCCGCCTCCTCCTGCAGAGGCCTGGCAAGCGGTGATGGCTGCTACAAATGCAAACACTCAGATGCTGCTACAGTTGTTGCAAGAGAGGGGTAATCAGTCGCAAGGCAATTTCCAGCATGGTGGCAATCAGTTTGCTAATCTGAGTCAGTTCCTATCGAATCAGCCAAAGACTTTCACTTCCTCTGACCAGCCGTTTGATGCCGAGGATTGGATCCGCAACATGAACAAGCATTTTGAGTGCAGCAATGCTCGTCCTGAGGATTTCGTCAAATTTGCAACTTTCCAGCTGAAGGGGCAAGCATCTATCTGGTGGCAACAGTTGAAGGATTCTAGAGGCGCTAGAGTGATCACTTGGGATGAGTTCTGCTGTGACTTCAGGTCCCACTACATTCCTTCCAGCTTCGTGGAGAAAATGCGTGAGAAGTTCAGGCGCTTGAAGCAGGGTGGTAACTCCATGTACAAGTACAACGTCGAGTTCCACGAGCTAGCCCGATACGCCTTGCAGGATATCCCTGATCAGAAGAGCAAGCTTTATCAGTTCAGAGGTGGCTTGTAAAAAGAATTGTAGTTAGCTCTTGCTTTGCACGATCCTGAAGAGTTCGAGAAGTTCTACAACTTAGCTCTCAGGGCGGAGGCAGCCTTGCTCAGGGTGGAGAATTCTAAGAAGCACTTCAGAGATTCCAGCTCTTCCTCTACTCACGTGGTTCAGAAGCAGCAAAAGTTTTGGGTTTCTCCTCCTCCTCCTCGGCACTCGCAGCAGCTCAAGCATTCTGGTGGCCGTGGTTCTTCCCACCCACCCAACCCAGTCTTTCAGCACAGATTCCAACATCAGAAGCAAGGGCCTCCTCAAACACAGTACTGTCAGCCAGCAGAGGTTACTTGTCACAAGTGTGGGCAGAAAGGTCACTATGACAACAAGTGCACTTCTCAGCTCCGTCTGCCACCTCCTCCTCCAGGCAAACCTCCAAGCAATGCTCTTGTGAAGTTCAACCCCACATCAGCTCGAGTTAACATGGTGAATGCAGATGAGGAAGAAAACTCGTCAGATGTGATCGTGGGTAACCTCCTCATTAATGATATTCCCGCTAGAGTGTTGTTTGATTCTTGTGCTTCTCATTCGTTCATGTCTAGACCATTTGCATGGAATCATGATTTCATTTCTAAGACTTTGGACAAACCTTTTCATGTGGTTTCCCCGGGCATGTTGATGAGCTCTAATATGGTCATTCCGGATGTTTCTGTCAAGATGGGTAGTTATTCTTTTCTGGCGTCTCCTATTGTCTTGGCAATTCCGACATTGACTTGATCCTTGGTATGGACTGGCTGGCCATGAACAAGGCATCGATTGATTGTGAAGCTAAAGAAGTGAAGCTTACCCACTCTTTGGAGGACGTGATTATATTCGCGCCGCGCGATGATACAATCCGTCTGTTCTCTTTGGATGAAAGGGTGAGATTAATCCTATTTTGCAAGTCCCAGTGGTCTGCGAATATGAAGATGTGTTTCCAAAAGAGCTGCGAGGCATGCCTCCACACCAAGAAGTTGAATTTTTCATTGAGTTTGAACCAGGTACTGAGCCTGTGTGCAAACGACCGTACAAATTGGGTCCAGAAGAGTTGAAGGAACTTAAGAGCCAACTCGATGAGCAGGAGCGTTTGGGTCTGATCAGACCGAGCTCGTCTCCGTGGGGCTGTGGAGTTCTGTTTGTCAAGAAGAAGGACGGCACAGACCGGTTGTGTGTCGATTACCATCCATTGAACAAGAAGACAACCAAGAACAAATATCCACTTTCGAACATAACTGAGTTGTTCGAACAATTGAAAGGGGCTAAGATCTTCTCCAAGCTTGATCTCAGAATGGGCTATCATCAAATTCGCATTCGCGAAGAAGATATTCTGAAGACTGCCTTCAGGACTAGTTTTGGATCGTATGAGTATACGGTCATGTCTTTTGGTCTGGCAAATGCTCCTCCGACATTTTGTCGATTGATGAACTACATAATCTCTCTGTTCAAGAATGACTTTGTCTTGCTCTATCTCGAGGACATTCTGGTCTTTTCTGAAACTGAGGAAGAACATGAAGAACATCTCAGATTGGTGCTTGACAAGCTCAGGGAGTAAAAGTTGGATGCCAAGTTTTCCAAGTGTGAGTTCTGGCTAAAGAAGTCGTCTATCTTGGACATTATCTCTGCCGAGGGCATCAAAGTTGATCTGTCGAAGGTGCATGCCATTGTTGAATGGGAGCCTTCGCAGAATGTGAAGCATCTTTGAAGCTTTCTCAGGCTCGCAAGCTATTGCAGAAGGTTCGTTGAGAACTTCTCCAAGATTGCTAAGCCGCTCTCAAGTCTTCTTCAGAAGGGTGTGAAGTATGCTTGGTCTCCAGAGTGTCAGTTGGCCTTCAACACACCCAAAGAGAAGCTCATCTCTACTCTAGTCTTGGTTCCTCCGGATGATTCCAAGCCTTACCAGGTGTTTTGCGATGCTTCTCTCCAGGGTCTTGGTGCAGTTCTGATGCAAGAGAAGAAAGTGGTTGCTTATACCTCCAAGCAGTTGAAGCCAGCGGAGAAGAATTATCCTGTGCATGATCTTGAGCTAGCGGCTGTGGTACACGCTCTGATGACTTGGAGACACCTCTTATTGGAACGAAAGGTTGAAGTGTTCACCGATCACAAGAGTCTCAAGTACATCTTCACTCAGCCTAACCTGAATCTCCGGCAAACTCGTTGGGTGGAAATGCTCCAAGATTTGAATCCGAGTGTTGAGTACACGCCAGGCAAAGCTAATGTCGTGGCAGATGCCTTGAGCAGGAAGGCGTACTGTAACAGTCTCATTCTACAACCTCTCTAGCCTGACCTTTGTGAGTCTCTCAGGAAGCTCAACCTTCAGTTAGTACCTCAGGGATTTCTTGCAAACCTTCAGATCTCTCCTACCTTGGAAGATCAGGTCCGAGCAGCACAACTTCTTGATGCAATGGTGAAGAAAGTCAAGATTGGCGTGGCAAAGAGTCTTCCCAAGTATAAGTGCTTCAGTGTTGATGCTAGAGACACGTTGTTCTTTGAGGATCGTCTTGTCGTTCCGAAAGGTGATCTCAGAAAGGTAATCATGGAAGAAGCTCATAACTCTCTGCTATCTATTCATCCTGGAAGCTCCAAGATGTATGAGGACTTGAAACAGACCTTCTGCTGGACTCGCATGAAGCGTGAGATTGCTCAGTTCGTAAATGAATGTGATGTATGTCGAAGGGTGAAAGCAGAGCATCAGCGTCCAGCAGGTCTTTTGCATCCTTTGCCCATTCCCGAGTGGAAGTTTGATCACATTGAGATGGATTTAGTCACCGGGTTTCCGAAGTCCAAGAAGGGTAATGATGCCATCTTCGTCGTCATTGACAAGTTGAGTAAAGTGGCTCATTTTCTTCCAGTCAAGGAATCCATTTCGGCACCTCAGCTTGCAGAGTTGTACACTTCCAGGATAGTGTCTTTGTACGACGTGGCTATGATGATCTCTTCGGATCGCGGAACTATCTTCAGTTCCAAGTTCTGGGACTCTTTTCAGTCTGCAATGGGCACGAAGATGCGCTTCAGCACAACTTTTCATCCTCAGACTAGTGGCCAAGTGGAGCGAGTCAATCAAGTTCTTGAGGACATGCTGAGAGCCCGTGTTATCTGTTTTGGTATGAAGTGGGTGGACTGCTTGCCTTTTGCGGAGTTCTCGTATAACAACAGTTATCAAGCTAGTTCTGGCAAGTCTCCGTTTGAAATTCTCTATGGCAGGAAGTGCCGTACCCCGCTCAACTGGTCCAAGACCGGCGAGCGTCAGATCCTTGGGAATGACTTGATAGAAGAAGCTGAGGAGATGTGTTGGGTCATTCGTGAGAACCTCAGAGCAGCTCAGTCCTGTCAGAAGAGCTATTATGATAGCAAGCATCGTGACATGTCTTATCAGCTTGATGACTTCGTCTATCTCAAGGTGTCGCCTATGAAGGGTACGCAGCGCTTTGGCATCAAAGGCAAGCTTGCGCCTCGTTTCGTTGGTCCGTTCAGAGTTGTTGGCAAGAGAGGCGATCTTGTGTACCAGCTTGAGCTCCCGTCAAACTTTGCAAATGTGATGATGTGCTCCATGTCTCTCAGCTCCGGAGGTGCTTCAAGACCCCCGAGCGCACTGTTCATCTTTAAGACATCGACCTTCATCCTGACCTATCTTATCGTGAGCATCCAGTTACGGTTCTCGAGGCGACTAAGCGCAAGACCCGCAACAAGACTGACAAATTTCTCAAAGTGCAGTGGTCACACCATTTCGATAAAGAGGCTACTTGGGAACATGAGGACCACCTCCGTTCTGAATTTTCGGAGTTCTTTCAGGCGTAGATCTTGGGGCGAGATCATTTTGTAGTGTGGGAGAGTTTCTAATGCCCCAAGAGGTATCTTTCCCTTTTTGGAACCTTCTCCATGTGGGTCCAACTTGTCATTTACATGAGGTTATGCTATGTGATATTTCATGTGATGCTTCCCTTGTTTTATTCTCATTTGCATGCATGCATCCATGCCATCCCATTCATCATTGCCTTTGTATTGCTGTTCTTGTGTCCCATGAGTTGTCATGTGATGATGGGGTGTGTGATGAGTTAGCTTGTTGGAGTGTGCATGTGTTAGTAGGAAGCATGAGGTTTGCACTAGGGTTTTGGAAAGCTTCCCCCCTCTCTATTTCATCTCAAGGTCAAGTTTCAATTGATACTTTTCTGTTTTAGAAATGTCCTTGCTTTAGCTTAGTTGTGGTGGAGATGAACATGTGATTTTTCTGTTTTGAACTTTGTAGTGAGGGTGCAAATATTCACAAAACAGCCCAACATATTCTGTATTGTAAATATTTAGTGGCTCCTAAAATTCCTTTTCTGTTTGTTCTTAAATAGGTTGTATTATCTTATGACCAGGAGTGTGCTAGTTTTGTTGGAAATATTCCCTAGAGGCAATAATAAAATGGTTATTATCATATTTCCTTGTTCATGATAATCGTCTATTGTTCATGCTATAATTGTATTAACAGGAAACAGTAATACATGTGTGAATAAATAGATCACAATGTGTCCCTAGCAAGCCTCTAGTTGGCTAGCTCGTTGATCAATAGATGATCATGGTTTTCTGATCATGGGCATTAGATGTCATTGATAACGGGATCACATCATTGGGAGAATGATGTGATGGACAAGACCCAATCCTAAGCATAGCACTAGATCGTATTGTTCGTATGCTAAAGCTTTTCTAATGTCAAGTGTCTTTTCCTTCGACCATGAGATTGTGCAACTCCTGGATACCATAGGAGTGCTTTGGGTGTATCAAACGTCAAAACGTAACTGGGTGACTATAAAGGTGCACTACGGGTACCTCTGAAAGCGTCTATTGGGTTGGTACGAATCGAGATCGGGATTTGTCACTCCGCGTGACAGAGAGGTATCTCTGGGCCCACTCGGTAGAACATCATCATGAGCTCAATGTGACTAAGGAGTTAGTCACACGATGACGTGCTACGGAACGAGTAAAGAGACTTACCGGTAACGAGATTGAACAAGGTATAAGTATACCGATGATCGAACCTCGGGCAAGTTCTATACCGACAAACAAAGGGAATTGTATACGGGATTGATTGAATCCTTGACATCGTGGTTCATCCGATGAGATCATCGTGGAGCAAGTGGGAGCCATCATGGGTATCCAGACTCCGCTGATGGTTATTGGCCGGAGAGGTGTCTCGGTCATGTCTGCCTGTCTCCCGAACCCGTAGGGTCTACACACTTAAGGTTCGATGACGCTAGGGTTATAGGGAATTGTTATACGAGGTTACCAGAAGTTGTTCGGAGTCCCGGATGAGATCCCGGACATCACGAGGAGCTCCGGAATGGTTCGGAGGTAAATATTGATATATATGATGGATGGTTTTGGACACCGGAAATGTTTCGGGCGTCACCGGTAATGTACCGGGACCACCGGGACCACCGGGAGGGGCCACCAGCCCCAAGAGGTAGCATGGGCCAAAAGAGGGAGGGCAACCAGCCCAAAGTAGGCTGGTGCACCTGCCACAAGGAGGCCCAAGGCATAGGAGGTGGAGAGGGGGGGGGGAACCCTAGGCGCTGGTGGGCCTAAGGCCCACCTAGGGGTGCGCCACCCCCTCCCCCTGCCCTGGCCGCCGCACCTCCCATCTGGGTGGGCTGCCGCACCACCTAGGGTGGGAACCCTAGGGGTGGCACCCCCTCCCCTCCTCCTATATATAGTGGGAGTTTTGGGGCTGTTTTGCACACAGTTTTCCATCTCCCTCGGTGCAGCCCTGCCCCCCTTCTTCCTCCTCTCCCATGGTGCTTGGCGAAGCCCTGCCAGGAGACTTCGCCTCTCCATCGATACCACGCCGTCGTGCTGCCGGAGATCTTCCCCAACCTCTCCCTCCTCCTTGCTGGATCAAGGTGCGGGAGACATCACCGGGCTGCACGTGTGTTGAACACGGAGGTGCCGTGGTTCGACACTAGATCGGAATCACACCGCGATCTGAATCGCCGCGAGTATGACTCCATCAACCGCATTCTAGCAACACTTCCGCTTAGCGATCTTAAAAGGTATGAAGATCCACTCACCCCTCTCTCGTTGCTGGTCTCTCCATAGGAAGATATGAATATGCGTAGGATTTGTTTTGAATTTATGTTACGTTACCCAACAGTGGCATCCGAGCCAGGTTTTCTATGCGTAGATTCTATGCACGAGTAGAACACAAAAGGTTGTGGGCGATGATTTGTCAATTGCTTGCCGCTACTAGCCTTATTCTTTTTCGGCGGTATTGTGGGATGAAGCGGCCCGGACCGACATTACACGTACGCTTACGTGAGACTGGTTCCACCGACAGACATGCACACCATGCATAAAGGTGGCTAGCGGGTGTCTGTCTCTCCTACTCTAGTCGGATTGGATTTGATGAAAAGGGTCCTTATGAAGGGTAAATAGCTTTGGCATATCATCATTGTGGCTGTCACGTAGGTAAGAAAGCGTTCTTGCGAGAAACCCAAATCAGCCACGTAAAACTTACAACAACAATTAGAGGACGTCTAACTTGTTTTTGCAGGGTTTGACATGTGACGTGATATGGCCAAAGTTGTGATGTTGCATGTATGATGTATGAGATGATCATGTTATTGTAATAGGTTTCACGACTTGCATGTCGATGAGTATGACAACCGACAGGAGCCATAGGAGTTGTCTTAATTTATTGTATGAGATGCAACGCCATGTGCTTACTACTTTTACTTCATTGCTAACGGTTAGCTATAGTAGTAGTGATAGTAGTAGTTGGCGTGACGACTTCACGGAGACACGATGATGGAGATCATGATGATAGAGATCATGGTGTCACAACGGGGACAATGATGATCATGCGATGCCTGAAGATGGAGATCGAAAGAGCAAAGATGATAATGGCCATATCATGTCACTATATGATTGCATTGTGATGTTTATCATGTTTTTCATCTTATTGCTTAGAACGACGGTAGCATAATAAGATGATCCCTCTTAAAATTTCGAGAACGTATTCCCCTAAGTGTGCACCGTTGCGAAGGATCGTTGTCTTGAAGCACCACGTGATGATCGGGTGTGATAGATTCTAACATTCGCATACAACGGGTGTAAGCCAGATTTACACATGCGAAACACCTAGGTTGACTTGACGAGCTTAGCATGTATAGACATGACCTCTAATACAAGATACGAAAAGGTCGAACATGAGTCGTATGGTTGAATACGATCAGCATGAAGTTGCTCACCATGATGACTAGTCCGTCTCACGTGATGATCGGACACGGGTTAGTCAACATGGATCATGTATCACTTGGATGACTGGAGGGATGTTGATTTAAGTGGGAGTTCATACTTAATTTGATTAAATGAACTTAATTGTCATGAACTTAGTCTAAAAGTTGTCTTTATAAATATTGTAGATGGCCAACGTCAACCTCAATTTCAACGCATTCCTAGAGAAAAACAAGCTAAAAGATGATGGTAGCAACTATGCGGACTGGGTTCGCAACTTGAAGCTCATCCTTGAAGCAGCTAAAAAGGCTTATGTCCTTGATGCACCGCTAGGTGACCCTCGCGCTCCCGCAGCAGCCCAGGACATTCTGAACGTCTGGCAAACACGGAGTGATGACTACTCTCTGGTTAGGTGTGGCATGTTATACAGTTTGGAAAGGGGTCTCCAAAGGCGTTTTGAGCAACACGGTGCATATGAGATGTTCCAGCTGCTGAAACTAGTTTTTCAAGCTCATGCCCGTGTCGAGAGTTATGAAGTCTCCGACAAGTTGTTTAGCTGTAAGATGGAGGAGAACAGTTATGTCAGTGAGCATGTACTCAAAATGTATGGTTACACGGTCGTCTGACTTCACTTGGAGTCGAACTTCCGGATGATGCTATAATTGACAGAATCCTCCAGTCTCTCCCATCAAGCTACAAAGGTATTGTGCTGAACTACAACATGCAAGGGATGGAGAAGACCATTCCCGAGTTGTACTCGATGCTCAAGTCTGCAGAAGTAGAAATCAAGAAAGAGCATCAAGTGTTGGTGGTCAACAAGACCACTAGTTTCAAGAAGGGCAAGGGTAAGAAGAACTTCAAGAAAGACGGCAAAGCTGTTGCCGCGCCCGGTAAGCCAGATGTCGGGAAGAAGAAAAAGAATGGACCCACGCCTGAGACTGAGTGCTTCTATTGCAAGGGAAAAGGTCACTGGAAGCGGAACTGCCCCAAATACTTAGCGGACAAGAAGGCCGGCAACGTTAAAGGTATATGTGATATACATGTTATTGATGTGTACCTTACCAGCGCTCGTAGTAGCTCCTTGGTATTTGATACCGGTGCTGTTGCTCACATTTGCAACTCAAAGCAGGAACTACAGAATAAGCGGAGACTGGCCAAGGACGAGGTGACGATGCGCATCGGGAATGGCTCCAAGGTCGATGTGATCGCCGTCGGCACGCTACCTATACATCTACCGTCGGGATTAGTTTTAAACCTTAATAATTTTTATTTAGTACCAGCTTTGAGCATGAATATTGTATCAGGGTCTTGCTTAATGCGAGACGACTACTCATTTAAGTCAGAGAATAATGGTTGTTCTATTTATATGAGTGATATGTTTTATGGTCATGCTCCGCTGGTGAATGGTTTATTCTTGATGGATCTCGATCGTGATGTTACACATATTCATAGTGTGAGTACCAAAAGATGTAAATTTGATAATGATAGTCCCACATACTTGTGGCACTGCCGCCTTGGTCATATCGGCGTTAAGCGCATGAAGAAGCTCCATACTGATGGACTATTAGAGTCTCTTGACTTTGAATCATTTGACACAAGCGAACCGTGCCTCATGGGCAAGATGACTAAGACTCCATTCTCAGGAATAATGGAGAGAGCAACCGACTTATTGGAAATAATACATACTGATGTGTGTGGTCCAATGAACGTATAAGCTCGCGGTGGCTACCGTTATGTTCTCACTCTCACCGATGATTTGAGTAGGTATGGGTATATCTACTTGATGAAGCACAAATCTGAGACGTTTGAAAAGTTCAAGGAATTTTAGAGTGAGGTTGAGAATCAAGATGACAGAAAAAATTAAATGTCTACGATCTGATCGTGGAGGAGAATATTTGAGTCACGAGTTTGGCACACACCTAAGGAAGTGTGGAATCGTTTCACAACTGACGCCGCCTGGCACACCGCAACGCAATGGAGGGTGTGAACATCGTAATCACACTTTATTAGATGTGGTACGATCTATGATGTCTCTTACCGACTTACCGCTGTCGTTTTGGGGATACACATTAGAAACTGCAGCATTCACTTTAAACAGGGCACCGTCTAAATCCGTTGAGATGACACCGTATGAACTATGGTTTGGCAAGAAACCTAAGTTGTCGTTTCTTAAAGTTTGGGGCTGCGATGCTTATGTGAAGAAACTTCAACCAGAAAAGCTCGAACCCAAAGCGGGGAAATGCGTATTCATAGGATACCCTAAGGAAACTATTGGGTATAACTTCTATCTTAGATCCGAAGGTAAAACCTTTGTTGCCAAGAACGGATCCTTTCTAGAGAAAGAGTTTCTCTCGAAAGAAGTAAGTGGGAGGAAAGTAGAACTTGATGAGGTAATTACACGCCCTCTCGAACAGGAAAGTAGCGCAGCGCGGGAAATTGTTCCTGTGGCACCTACACCAACCGATGAGGAAGTTAATGATAATGATCATGAAGCTTCGGATCAAGTTACTACTGAACGGCAAAGGTCCACAAGGGCACGCTCCGCACCAGAGTGGTACGACAACCCTGTGATGGAAATCATGTTGTTAGACAACAGTGAACCTTCGAACTATGAAGAAGCAATGGCGGGCCCGGATTCCAACAAATGGCTTGAAGCTATGAAATCCGAGATAGGATCCATGTATGAGAACAAAGTATGGACTTTGGTGGAATTGCCCGATGACCGGCGAGCCATAGAAAATAAATGGATCTTCAAGAAGAAGACTGATGCAAACAGTAATGTAACCGTTTACAAAGCTCTACTTGTCACAAAGGGTTTTCGACAAATTCAAGGGATTGACTACGAAGAGACTTTCTCTCCCGTAGCGAAGCTGAAATCAGTCCGAATCATGTTAGCAATTGCCGCCTTTTATGATTATGAAATTTGGCAAATGGACGTCAAAACAACGTTCCTTAACGGGAACCTTAAGGAAGAGTTGTATATGATGCAACCAGAAGGTTTTGTCGACCCTAAGGGTGCTAACAAAGTGTGCAAGCTCCAGCGCACCATTTATGGGTTGGTGCAAGCATCTCGGAGTTGGACCATTCGCTTTAATGAGATGATTAAAGTGTTTGGGTTCATACATGTTTAGGGAGAAGCCTGTCTGTACAAGAAAGTGAGTGGGAGCTCTGTAGCTTTCCTCATACTGTATGTGGATGACATATTATTGATGGGGAATAATATAGAGATGTTGGAGAGCATAAAGGCCTATTTGAACAAGAGTTTTTCAATGAAGGACCTTGGAGAAGCTACATACATATTAGGCATCAAGATCTATAGAGATAGATCGAGACGCCTCATAGGTCTTTCGCAAAGTACATACCTTGACAAGATATTGAAGAAGTTCAATATGGAAAACACAAAGAAAGGGTTCTTGCCAGTTTTGCAAGGTATGAGATTGAGTAAGACTCAGTCACCGACCACGACAGCACATAGAGAGAAAATGAGTACTGTCCCTTACGCTTCAGCCGTAGGCTCTCTAATGTATGCCATGCTGTGTACCAGACCTGATATAAACCTTGCCATAAGTTTGGTAGGGAGGTATCAAAGTGATCCCGGTATGGAACACTCGACAGCTGTCAAGAATATCCTTAAGTACCTGAAGAGGACTAAGGAGATGTTTCTCGTTTATGGAGGTGACGAAGAGCTCGTCGTAAAGGGTTACGTCGACGCTAGCTTCAACACAGATCCGGATGACTCTAAGTCACAGACCGGGTACATATATGTTTTGAATGGTGGGGCAGTGAGCTAGTGCAGCAGCAAGCAAGAAGTCGTGGCAGCATCTACATGTGAAGCGGAGTAGATATGTAACATCCAAAATTATAAATTTTGGAATGTTAATATAATTATTAGATTGATTGTTTGTTTGTTTGTTTGAGTGATTGAAACTTGAGTGGAATTTGAAACTTCTCAAAACAAATGAGAGGGAATAAAATGACTTTCCCAAAATTTTCTATTTTGAATCCCTTTTCAATTTTGAGGTTGAATATTTAAAAAACCCTTTGATTAAAAAATAAAATCAAACGAGAGGAGGAAAATGACCCTCCAAAATCAGAGACTATGTCTTGATTCAAATTTTAAGTATTTGCAATTTATTTGAAATTCAAATTCCTTTTCATTTTAAAGTTATTGCAAAAAAATAATTTTTTTATAAAAGTATTTTTTTGGTTTTGAAAATATGTTCATGTTTTAGAAAATTTTATTCTGAAAATTTTGATATATAATATGTCTATATAAAATGTTCTCTCTTTTTCATTTATACGTTTTTCTTCTTTGTTTTAAAAAAAAAAGCGCGCCGAGGCCAACCAGCCCAACCATGTGCGGTGGCCGAACTATTGGCCCATGCGGCACACTTTTGGCCCTCTTTTTTCTATTTTCCGTACGTTACATATATGTTTAGTCCCACATTGCCTATCTATGGACCATTAGACCTCCCTTCCACCTATAAATATAGACCCATAGGAGCATCCAAAAATCATCTATTTCGGGTTAAATCAATCTTTTGGTTTAACTAGATTTATTAAATAAAAATATTTTTTTTCTCTTCGGCGGGATTTCTCGAAGTCGTCTCCTCATTGGAATTAATTCTTACTCTGCATTCTAAAGGTATTTTTCTTCGTATTTTTTTACTCCCGTAGTTTATTATTTCTAGACTAGTATTCCTACACTAGTATACGGTAGAGTAATTAGATATATTAATTAGTCTTCGTATTTACACATTAGTACTAGCATTCTTTTAGACATAGCACTATTCTTCCGTAAAACAGCTTGGCCCTGATTTTTCAAATAGCCAAAACTTTTTTACTCGTTTATCCGAATTAGATGAAACGAACGCCTAGAGTTTCGTCTTGATCCCACCTATCCCGTGAACCTATCATATCAACTTTTTGAAATTTTCAAATTATTCAAACTTCTTTTGATCATATATTTTTATCCGTAGCTCCGTTTTAGATGAATCCAATTGCGTCGGATTTGTATCAAAGTAATCTTCCCGTTTGTATCATTAGTTTTAACTTTTAAACTTATAATTTTGATCAAATCAGATTTATCTATTAGTGCCCAAAAGTGTTCACATCGTTCTAAGCCGATTCAATGTTATATTGACGTATTTGTATCTTTTGATCCGCTAGTTCAAATCTAGTAATTCTTTTTTCTACACGCTCATATTGATCTCCTATATCCAGTAGCATCATTAGTTTCGACCTTTGAACCTTACAAATTTGAGCGATTCAAATTTGTATTCGAACATTCATTTGATCTTATCTTGCAAATCGTACCACCTTTTCAATTTATTCCTTTTACCCCTAAACACTCATGTCATATATTTTTGTACGTAACCATCGTACTTCAGTTCAACTTCTCTTGACCTTTTGAATGCAAATTCAATTCATACTTCAATTCGCTATAACTTGCGTTGTAGTGCTCCATTTCAAGAAATTCTTTCTACAAATAAATTCTTATGTCTTATACTATTTGTCAAACAACATTCATGTTGTTCTCCCAATATTTTTGATCATCTCCCATAGTGTATGCAAGTCGAGCTTATATAGCAATAGTTCATCGTCCATTACCTCTTTTGATCTCATTCATGCACCTTCACTTTACAACACACTTAGGACCTTTTTATTAAACCTTAGTACGTTGTTATTTTGTACCAAGACATGCTTTGTTCTTATGTTCTCTTGGTTCTTCCTTTTTGGCATGAATGTTTATTGAATGCTATTCATTTACGGTAGATTGCTCGGAGTGTGGCGAGTAGAATTATCAGGATTTTGAGAGCGACTATCTTCATCAAGTAATACCAGGCAAGTCACTTTGATCATACTATCACCTATGTTTTATGCATCGTATTTCTACCATCCTATGCCCAATTGCATGCTGCTTAGGTACTTGGAAATTTTAGTATAGATTGTAGTATCATGTGGTAGGCACACAAGAACCCCGATACTTGGCCCCGGGACGACAAATTTCATATTGCTATGCTTGAGTAGACGGGAATTCGGTTGAGTGCATAACACGAGTGATGCGAGGTTGATTAAATAATCAAGACCGGTTAAGACAAGATTTTCAAGACCTCGGACGCAATGCAACTCTGGGTGAAGGACGGTTGATCGGCTCCCTAGAGAACCCAATGGATGACCCGGGATGCTGGAGAGGCCATGACATCCTGTGGAAAGCTTCACCCAGGCTCAAAGAGACGGGCGGATATTTTCAAGACCCAAGGCTTACCTGCACAGCCACAAGTCATTATGGGCTCTGGCTTGGTTGGACAACGCGGCGACTCTGGACAGGCGGTGCTAGCAGATGTAGAAGAACGGTAGGAATGGATGGGCACCGACAGGGATTCAGAGAGACCCGTTGAAAGATCATGTTTTGATCATCCGGTCTTCAAACACCCTGAAGTGCGAGGACATACTCGGAGGTGATCAAATCTTGTGGGGAACGTGTGCAAAACTCTGCAGAGTACTCAAACCTAATCGATTTGCCGTGTCCACGGTCATGGACAACTTGAGCCAAAGGAACTGAAGTTATCTGAAATTCCCAACACAAATAATAATATTGATGTGGGAGTTATTGAAAACTCGGGTACGAGAACTGGTTGGCGGAACCATCTCGTTAACAACCAATATGGTAGTAATATTTTGCTTTTAGCCCCCCTTGTTGTAGGAGAAAATTTGCTTTACGCTAAAAACTTACAACACCACCTGCCATATATGCATATAGTATAGATGATATTTTACCTCTCTCATATGTGACTTGCCGGTATATTCAATATGCTGACCTACATGGCTGCAACGTCTTATGTTGCAGATATTTTTCTTCGACGAGTAAGGGTACGATTCAGGGTTACGGTCTACACTCAACTTGCCGTTGGTGTTTATTGGGACTCCACTCCCTTGACTGTTTCCGCTGAGATATTTAAGGTATATATCAGTTTTACGCTATTTCCATGTGATTGCACTTTGATATATACATTGATGTACTGTGTGTGCCAGCATACTGATCCAGGGATGGCACAGATACACAGAGGCTTGACTCGTCTTGAGTCGGGTCGCTACAGAAAGGGTATCAGAGCA
Source organism: Hordeum vulgare subsp. vulgare (assembly GCF_904849725.1). Classification (NCBI taxonomy): domain Eukaryota; kingdom Viridiplantae; phylum Streptophyta; class Magnoliopsida; order Poales; family Poaceae; genus Hordeum; species Hordeum vulgare. The sequence goes on along the minus strand of NC_058524.1, from coordinate 321,103,076 downwards.
CATGTTGACTGTAGGACGTGACCCTAGAAACTGGAAATTTATTAGGAAAGGATCTCTCAAAATTTCTATTTTTCAAGAACACCTTTTACTTCTCATCTCTTCTGATTTCATCAAACATTCTCTCTCACCTCCAATAGTTAGACAATACCCTTACCCCTTTGACCTCATGGAGAATCAACGGAGTTCTACTTCAAAGTAAAGAGGATTTCATCATGCATTTGAAGAGTTGAAGCTGCACCAATTGAAGACTCTCAAGACCCGAAGAATTCGAAGACCCTGAAGCGTTCGAATATTTATATGACCATTAGAAGTCCAAACCACTGTTATATACCCACGTTAGATACGATGATTTGTGAGCCGTCATTGGTGTGTGTTTTCCGACGGCCACAAATAAAACCTATTCTCAAAAATATTGTTTGTATTGTGTGTATCTCCCTCCCTCTCTTACCCGTCTCATCCCCAAAACCTCAACCCTACCAGATGGAGTATGAAGCTGGACTTGTAGTCTCTGGACCAATGACCCAGCTGGAGGCGGATATATGGATTCAAAACATGGAGAACCACTTCGGGAGCAACTTGATCTCAAGGAAGTATGAAGTGGAACACGCTCTTCAGTACTTTACACAAAGTGCTGCAATCTAGTGGAAAATGCATCATGCCATACAAGGATTTAGTGGAGCAGAAACCTGGGACGAATTCAAGAAGACTCTGTTAAGATCCCGTCTTATACAGAAGTGTTATGATAATCCGAAGGAGAATACTTGGGCATGCAAGATCTGTGGAGAAATAGGACACACCCAGGAGGAACACAAGGATGGATGCACTCATTGTGAAGAAAATCACCCAGTTGAGGAATGCCCAACTAGTCAGGTGACTTGTTTCTTGTGTGAAGGAACCACCCACTACCCAGCGGCGTGTCACATTCACCCCAAGTATGCCTGAAACCCACAGACCCCGGGACTAACAAGGATCAAGTACTATCTTTTTGGAGAAGGAAACTTGTTTCAGTAAACGTTTTCTTAGGAGCATACAAAAACCTGAGAGTTGTGAAGAAACAATAGATGTTTGTTCAGCTTGCAGAATCATTGGATTTATCCGAACTTCGTTCGTGGACAAGAGAAACTCTGCAATGCTTGTGAGGATGTCCAAGTGTTAGAATACGAGATTCACTAAGCCTTATACAAGGTAATGATTTCAGTGCGACATGGCTTGGCCACCATGACGACTTACTATTGTCATTCTCTTGCTATTCGGAATGGTAAATCTAAGAGACTTACCCATAGTGAGAGACGACGTCCTTTGAAGCTTTTGTTTGAGCCTTAGAATGGTATAATGAAAGCCCATGTACATGGCACTTGTTGTCACGCGTAGGAAACTTTACGGTGAGGATGAAGCCAAGACCCTTCTCTCTGCAGGATAACCACAAATGGTAGACCACCATGAGAATCATCGATAGGTTATTTAGAATGGTCACGAGACTTGTCAGTTAAGAAGGCCCAGTAAAGGAAGAAGCTTATATCAACAGAAGGACCCTCGTTTTAATGGAAACATTATGAATATAGTGGAAGATATGAAGACTGTGAGGAGTCAGATGCCAAAACCCCAGAGGATTGTAAAAAATTTGAGCGACCAGTAACTCTCATTTTAAGTGTGCTAGCACCCCACTTTGCAGGAGACTAGATTTGTTAGAAGACCCCCCAAACCATAACCTTTTTTTTCTAGCCTCTTCGAATCTCGAGGACGAGATTCAATTTAAGTGTGGTAGTTTGTAACATCCCAAAATTATAAATTTTGGAATGTTAATATAATTATTAGATTGATTGTTTGTTTGTTTGTTTGAGTGATTGAAACTTGAGTGGAATTTGAAACTTCTCAAAACAAATGAGAGGGAATAAAATGACTTTCCCAAAATTTTCTATTTTGAATCCCTTTTCAATTTTGAGGTTGAATATTTTAAAAACCCTTTGATTAAAAAATAAAATCAAACGAGAGGAGGAAAATGACCCTCCAAAATCAGAGACTATGTCTTGATTCAAATTTTAAGTATTTGAAATTTATTTGAAATTCAAATTCCTTTTCATTTTAAAGTTATTGCAAAAAAATAATTTTTTTATAAAAGTATTTTTTTGGTTTTGAAAATATGTTCATGTTTTAGAAAATTTTATTCTGAAAATTTTGATATATAATATGTCTATATAAAATGTTCTCTCTTTTTCATTTATACGTTTTTCTTCTTTGTTTTTAAAAAAAAGCGCGCCGAGGCCAACCAGCCCAACCATGTGCGGTGGCCGAACTATTGGCCCATGCGGTACACTTTTGGCCCTCTTTTTTCTATTTTCCTTACGTTACGTATATGTTTAGTCCCACATTGCCTATCTATGGACCATTAGACCTCCCTTCCACCTATAAATATAGACCCATAGGAGCATCCAAAAATCATCTATTTCGGGTTAAATCAATCTTTTGGTTTAACTAGATTTATTAAATAAAAATATATTTTTTTCTCTTCGGCGGGATTTCTCGAAGTCGTCTCCTCATTGGAATTAATTCTTACTCTGCATTCTAAAGGTATTTTTCTTCGTATTTTTTTACTCCCGTAGTTTATTATTTCTTGACTAGTATTCCTACACTAGTATACGGTAGAGTAATTAGATATATTAATTAGTCTTCGTATTTACACATTAGTACTAGAATTCTTTTAGACATTGCATGAGTAGTTCACCATAGACCTACGGGTCCATAGCTAATAACTAGATGGCTTCTTCTCTCTCTTGGATCTTCAATACAAAGTTCTCCATGATCTTCATGGAGATCTATCCAATGTAATCTTCTTTTGCAGTGTGTTTGTCGAGATCCGATGAATTGTTGATTTATGATCAGATTATCTATGAATCTTATTTGAGTTTCTTCTGATCTCTCTGATGCATGATTTCATATCCTTGTAATTCTCTTAGAGTTGTGGGTTTTGTTTGGCCAACTAGATCTATGATTCTTGCAATGGGAGAAGTGCTTGGTTTTGGGTTCATACTACGCGGTGACCTCACCCAGTGACAGAAGGGGTAGCGAGGCACGCATCGTGTTGTTGCCATCAAGGGTAAAAAGATGGGGTTTTCATCATTGGTTTGAGATTATCCCTCAACATCATGTCATCTTTCTTAAGGCGTTACTCTGTTCATCATGAACTCAATACACTAGATGCATGTTGGATAGCTGTCGATGTGTGGAGTAATAGTAGTAGATGCAGAAAGTATCGGTCTGCTTGTCTCGGTCGTGATGCCTATATGTATGATCATTGCCCTAGATATTGTCATGACTTTGCGCGGTTCTATCAATTGCTCGACAATAATTTGTTCACCCACCGTGATATTTTCTATTTTGAGAGAAGTCTCTAGTGAACACTATGGCCCCCGGGTCTACTCCACACCCTATTTTCAGCCTTAGACTTTTTATTTTGTTGCACTTTCCGCCTTCAGATCTCACTTTGCAAACAATCTTGAAGGGATTGACAACCCCTTTGAAGCGTTGGGTGCAAGCTTGTTTGTGCTTGCGCAGGTACTGGACTTGATGAGACCCTCCTTCTAGATCGATACCATGGTTCTCAAACTGAGGGAAATACTTACTGCTCCTGTGCTGCATCACCCTTTCCTCTTCAAGGGAAAAACCGACGCAAAACAAGAGAAGTGGCAAGAAGAATTCCTGGCGTTGCTAGGGAAGGACTTTTGTTGCTGTAGCAGAAGAATTTCTGGCGCCTTTGCCGGGGAGGATCAAGTCAAGAACTCATACAAGTAGGTGTCGCAAACTCATCTTGAATTTACTTTGTTTGCTAGTTGCCTCTCGTTTTCCTCTCCCCCACTTCACCAATTTGCCTTTTTCGTTTGCCTTTTCGTTCGCCTTTTTCTCGCTTTCTCTTTTGTTCGCTCGTGTACTTGCCCGCTTGCCTGCCTGCTAAAACCCGAATGGCCCAACCAAGGGATTTTGATGCTCACTATGCGAAGTTAGAAGAGATTGAAACTAGTGTTAAAGGCTTCATGTCTACAAAGTTTGAATACAACAGTTACTTTCGTAGAGAGCTGAAGGAGCAAAATTCTTTTCTGGCTTTTATAAGGAGAGAAGTTGATGATATGGCCAAAGAATTCCTTGCTCTAAATTCTCAGTTTGCTCGTCTTGAAAAGTTGGCAGGCTAGATTTCTGATAAGAAGGCTACTTTAGTCAATAAAATGGCTGCTAAACCTGAAAGTCGTGATGAGAATCACGAAGATCTTAAAGTGCTTGGTGTGACACCCATTGAATGTTTGTTCTCTTGTGTCAAACCTAATGATTTTGGGGCTGGATATGAATCCACCTTGGTTGAAAAGTTCCCCAATGATTCGGAGTCCATCTATCTTGATGCTAAAAGCATTGAAAGTGGAGTAGAAGATGTTAAAACTTTGAGTAGTAATGAAATTACTACCGTGGATTTCAAGGAATTCAATTATGATAGTTGCTCCTTGGTTGAATGCATTTCTTTGATGCAATCCATGTTAAACTCTCCACACGCTTATAGCCAAAACAAGGCCTTTACCGATCATATCATTGAAGCAATGATGAAATCTCTTGAAGAGAAACTTGAATTGGAAGTCTCTATCCCTAGAAAGATTCATGAGGAGTGGGAACCTACCATCAAAATCAAAATAAAAAACTATGAGTGCAATGCTTTGTGTGATTTGGGTGCTAATGTTTCTGCGATTCCAAAGTCTTTATGTGATGTTCTGGGTTTTAATGAGATTGAAGAGTGTTCTCTTAATTTGCATCTTGCTGATTCTACTGTCAAGAAACCCATGGGAAGGATCAATGATGTTCTTATCATTGCAAATAGGAACTATGTACCCGTGGATTTCATTGTGCTTGACATTGATTGCAATCCTACATGCCCTATTATTCTTAGTAGACCTTTCCTAAGGACTATCGGTGCTATCATCGATATGAAGAAGGGAATATTAGATTTCCTTTAAGGAAGGGCATGTAACACTTTCCTAGAAAGAAAATACGATTGCCTTATGAATCCATGATGAGGGCCACTTATGGTTTGAGCACCAAAGACGACGATACGTGATTCTATCGCTTTTATGCCTAGCTAAGGGCGTTAAACAATAGCGCTTGTTGGAAGGCAACCCAATGAATTTATCTTTTTATTTCTGTTTTGTTGCGTCCACACCATCACAATTCTGTTGTGATTGTGTTTTTTTGTGTTTGAGCCAAGCAAAACCTTTATGACTAGTCTTGGTAATGGTTGTTTGATCCTGCTGGAAAAAGACAGAAACTTTTCGCTCACGAGATGATTTTTCGTTTTCATTCAGAAAGAGATTTTGAGTTGATTCTTTTTGCTTCTGGTTGATATGCCTTTTTTCTCAGGCCTTCATAATTGTTTAGATTTTTTGAGGTAGCAGAAGTATACGAAGTATACAGATTGCTACAGACTGGTCTGTTTTTGACAGATTCTGTTTTTGTTGAGTTGGTTGCTTGTTTTGATGAAACTATGGTTAGTATCGGGGGGGGGGGGGGTACTAGCCATGGAAAAGTGAGAATACAGTATCCCAACACCAATATAGACGGAATTCAAGTTTTCTACAGTACCAAAAGAAGTGGTAGTTTGTTTTCTTGTGCTAATGTTATCACGAGTTTTTGTTTAAGTTTTGTGTTGTGAAGTTTTCAAGTTTTGGGTGATGTTCTCATGGACGATGAGATAAGGAGTGGAAACAGCTCAAGCTTTGGGATGCCCAAGGCATCCCAAGCCAAATTCAAGGACACCAAAAAGCCAAAGCTTGGGTATGCCCCGGGAAGGCATCCCCTCTTTCGTCTTCAATACATCGGTAACATTCCTTGGAGCTATATTTTTATTCACCACATGATATGTGTTTTTCTTGGAGCGTCTTGTATCATAGGAGTCTTTTCTTTTTGTTGTGTCACAATCATCCTTGCTGCACACCTTTTTGAGAGAGAGACATGCACTCATCGTGATTTTGCTAGAATGCTCATAGTGCTTCACTGATATCTTTTGAGCTAGATACTTTTGCTCTAGTGCTTCACTTATATCTTTTAGAGCACGGCGGTGCGTGACTTGATAGTTGGCTTATGCTATGAAAGTAGTCCCAAATGTCATAGGTACCCAAAGAGGATGCAAAAACCTCCATCTTCATGTGCATTGAGTAGAAAGAGAAGTTTTGATTCCTCTCATTTAGTTTTGAGACGTGGATTTGGTAATATTAAGAGCTATGTTAGAAGGGTGTTGTGAATCTAGAAATACTTGTGTTGAAGTTAGTGATTCCCGTAGCATGCACGTATGGTGAACCGCTATGTTAGTAAGTCGGAGCATAATTGATCTATTGATTGTCATCCTTTGTGTTGAGGTCAGAATCGCGCGATGGTTAACACCTACCAACCCTTCCCCTCGGAGTATGTGTTTAGCACTTTGTTTCGATTACTAATAAAAAACTTTTGCAACAAGTATGTGAGTTCTTCATGACTAATGTGAGTCCATGGTATAGATGCACTTTCACCTTCCACCAGTGCTAGCCTCTCTAGTGCCGTGCAATTCTCGCCGGTACACATACCCACCATATGCCTTCCGCAAAACAGCCACCATACCTACCTACTATGGCATTTTCATAGCCATTCCGAGATATATTCCCATGCAACTCTCACCGTTCCGTCTCATGACTTGTGTCGTCACTCTCATATTGCCATTGCATGATCATAAGATATCTAGCGAGATGTTTCAACGTCATACGCCATGCTAGATCGTTGCACATCCCGGTACACTACCGGAGGCATTTCCTATAGAGTCATCATCATTTTGAGCTTTGAGCTGTGAGTAAATAAATGTGTGACGATCATCATTATTAGAGCATTGTCCCATGTGAGAAAAAAAGAGGCCAAAGAGCCCAAAAATAAAAAAATAAAAAAAGAGAGGCCTAAGAGCCCAAATGAATAAAAAAGAAAAGAGAGAAAAAGAGAGAAGGGACAATGCTACTATCTTTTCCCACACTTGTGGTTCATAATAGCACCATGTTCTTCATGATTGAGAGCTTCTTGCTTTGTCACTACCATATGCTAGTGGGAATCTTCATTATATAACTTGGCTTGTATATTCCAATGATGGGCTTCCTCAAAATTGCCCTAGCTCTTCGTGAGCAAGCAAGTTGGATGGACACCCACTAGTTCTCCTTTTGAGCTTTCACATACTTATAGCTCTAGTGCATCTCTTGTATGGCAATCCCTACTCATTCACATTGATATCTATTAATGGCCATCTCCATAGCCCTTTGATACGCCGAGTCAATGTGACCATCTCCTCCTTTTTTGTATCTCAACCACCACCACACTCTATTCCACCTATAGTGCTATATCCATGGCTCATGCTCATGTATTGCGTGATAGTTATAAAAAGTTTGAGAAAGTAAGAGTGCGAAAACAATTACTTGGCCAATACCAGGGTTGTGCATGATTTACATTAGTTGTGTGAGGATGATGGAGCATAGCCAGACTATATGATTTTGTAGGGATAACTTTCATTGGCCTTGTTATTTTGAAAGTTCATGATTACCTTGCTAGTTTGCTTGGAGTATTATTGTTTTCATGTCAATAGCAAACTATTGTTTCGAATCGTACGGATCTGAACATTCATGTCACGTGAAAGAAGTTGCGAAGGACAACTATGCTAGGTAGCATCACATCAAAAATTCATTCTTTATCACTTCCCTACTCGAGGACGAGCAGGAGTTAAGCTTGGGGATGCTTGATACGTATCCAACGTATCTATAATTTTTGATGGTGTCATGCTATTATCTTGTCAAACTTTGGATGTTATGCATGCCTTTTGTATATTTTTTGGGACAAACTTATTAACTCAGTGCCAAGTGCGAGTTCCTGTTTTTTTCCATGTTTTTGACCCCTTTCAGAGGAGATTTTGAAACGGAGTCCAAACGGAAGAAAATCCCCGAAAAGATTTTTTCTGTAACGGAAGAAGATCAGGAAGCTTGAGAGCCAAGGTAGGGGGCCCCAGGGGCCCCACAAGCCCCCACCCCATGGCCAGGGGGGAGGCCGCGACCCACAGGCTTGTGGCCCCCCTGGACGCCCTCTGCACTAGGGGTTGCGCCTATATATTCCCAAAAAATCCCAAAACAATCAGGAGATCATCGAAAGTACTTTTCCGCCATCGCAAGCTTCTGTCTCCGCAAGATCCCATCTGCGGCACGTTCTGGTGCCCTGCCGGAGGGGGGATTCGGACACGAAGGGCTTCTTCATCAACACCATGACCTCTCCGATGATGCGTGAGTAGTTCACCATAGACCTACGGGTCCATAGCTAGTAACTAGATGACTTCTTCTCTCTCTTGGATCTTCAATACAAAGTTATCCATGATCTTCATGGAGATCTATCCGATGTAATCTTCTTTTGCAGTGTGTTTGTCGAGATCCGATGAATTGTGGATTTATGATCAGATTATCTATGAATCTTATTTGAGTTTCTTCTGATCTCTTTTATGCATGATTTCATATCCTTGTAATTCTTTTTGAGTTGTGGGTTTTGTTTGGCCAACTAGATCTATGATTCTTTCAATGGGAGAAGTGCTTGGTTTTGGGTTCATACCGTGCGGTGACCTCACCCAGTGACAGAAGGGGTAGCAAGGCACGCATCATGTTGTTGCCATCAAGGGTAAAAATATGGGGTTTTCATCATTTGTTTGAAATTATCCCTCTACATCATGTCATCTTGCTTAAGGCGTTACTCTGTTCGTCATGAACTCAATACACTAGATGCATGCTGGATAGCAGTCGATGTGTGGAGTAATAGTAGTAGATGCAGAAAGTATCGGTCTACTTGTCTCGGACGTGAAGCCTATATGTATGATCATTCCTTAGATATCGTCATGACTTTGCGCGGTTCTATCAATTGCTCAACAGTAATTTGTTCACCCACCGTGATATTTGCTATTTTGAGAGAAGCCTCTAGTGAACACTATGCCCGCAGGGTCTACTCCACACCATATATTCAGCCTTACACTTTTTACTTCGTTGCACTTTCCGCCTTCAGATCTCACTTTGCAAACAATCTTGAAGGGATTGACAAACCCTTTGAAACGTTGGGTGCAAGTTTGTTTGTGTTTGCGCAGGTACTCTGGACTTGACGAGACCCTCATTCTGGATCGATACCTTGGTTCTCAAACTAAGGGAAATACTTACTGCTCCTGTGCTGCATCACCCTTTCCTCTTCAAGGGAAAAACCGACGCAAAACAAGAGAAGTGGTAAGAAGAATTCCCGGCGTTGCTAGGGAAGGACTTTTGTTGCCGTAGCAGTACTCGTCGGTCAATATCCAATAGCAGGACCTGGATGCTCATATTGGATCCTACATATTCTCCAAAGATCTTATTGGTTGAACCTCAGTATCAAGGATTCATATAATCCCGCATGTCATTCCCTTTGTCCTTCGGTATGTTACTTGCCCAAGATTCGATCATTGATATCCGCATACCTATTTCAATCTCGTTACCGGCAAGTCTCTTTACTCGTTCTGTAATACAAGATCCCGTGACTTACACTTAGTCACATTGCTTGCAAGGCTTGTGTGTGATGTTGTATTACCAAGTGGGCCCCGAGATACCTCTCCATCACACGGAGTGACAAATCCCAGTCTTGATCCATACTAACTCCACGGACACCTTCGGAGATACCTATAGAGCACCTTTATAGTCACCCAGTTACGTTGTGACGTTTGATGCACACAAGGTATTCCTCCGGTGCCAGTGAGTTATATGATCTCATGGTCATAGGAATAAATACTTGACACGCGGAAAACAATAGCAATAAAACGACACGATCAATATGCTACGTTCATAGTTTGGGTCCTGTCCATCCCATGATTATCCTAATGATGTGATCCCGTTATCAAGTGACAATACTCGCCTATGGCCAGGAAACCTTGACCATCTTTGATCAACGAACTAGTCAACCAGAGGCTCATTAGGAACATTGTGTTGTCTATGTATCCACACATGTATTTGAGTTTCCAATCAATACAATTGTAGCATGGATAATAAATGATTATTATGAACAAGAAAATATAATAATAACTAATTTATTATTGCCTCTAGGGTATATTTCCAACAGCCTCCCACTTGCACTAGAGTCAATAATCTAGTTCACATCACCATGTGATTTTGACGAATCCAACACCCATATAGTTCTAGGGTGTGATCATGCCTTGCTCGTGAGAGAGGTTTTAGTCAACGGTTCTGAAACTTTCAGATCCGTGTGTGTTTTACAAATCTTTATGTCATCTTATAGATGCTGCTACTACGTGCTATTCAGAAATACTCCAAATATGTACTCTACTATAAGAATCCGTTTTACTACTCATAGTTATTCAGATTAGTGTCAAAGCTTGCATCAACGTAACCCTTTACAACGAACTCTTTAACCACCTCCATTATCGAGAAAAAAAATCCTTAGTCCATTACTTATTAAGGATAATTTTGACCGCTGTTCAGTGATTCAATCCTGGATCACTCTTTGTACCCCTTAACAGACTTGTGGCAAGGCACACATCAGGTGCGGTACACAACATGGCATACTGTAGAGTCTATGGCTAAGGCATAGGGGACGACCTTCGTCCTTTCTCTTTCTTCTGCCGTGGTCGGGCTTTTGAGTCTTACTCATATTCACACCTTACAACACAACCAAGAACTCCTTCTTTTGCTGGTCTATTTTGAACTCCTTCAAAAACTTGTCAAGGCATGCACTTTATTTGAAAGTTCTATTTAGCATTTTGATCTATATCCATAGATCTTGATGCTCAATGTTCAAGTATCTCTATCCAGGTCTTCCTTTGAAAAACCCCTTTCAAACAACCTTTATGCTTTACATAAATTCTACATTACTTCCGATCAACAATGTGTCAACCAGATATACTTATCATAAATTCTATAGTGCTCCCACTCACTTCTTTGGAAATACAAGTTTCTCATAAACCTTGTACAAACCCAAAAGCTTTGATCATCGCACCAAAGCGTATATTCTAACTCTGAGATGCTTGCACCAGTCCATAAAAGGATCGCTGGAGCTTGCATACTTGTTAGTATCCATTAGGATGGACAAAACCTTCTGGTTGTATCACATACAACCTTTCCTCAAGGAAACCATCGAGGAAACAGTGTTTTGACTTCCTATGTGCAATATTTCATAAATAATGCAGTAACTACTAACATAATTCCAATAGACTTTTAGCATCGCTACGAGTGAGAAAGTCTCATCATAGTCAACTCTTTGATCTTGTCGGAAACATCTTTGCGACAAGTCGAGATTTTCTTAATCGTGAATAGTCACCATCATCGTGTGTCTTCCTTTCAAAGATCCATCTTTACTTAATAGTCTTACTACCATCAAGTAGTTCTTCCAAAGTCTACACTTTTTTTTCATACATGGATCCTCTCTTGGATTTCATGGCCTCCAGCCATTTGTCGAAATCCGGGCCTACCATCGCTTCTCCATAGCTCGTAAGTTCATTGTTGTTCAACAACATGACCTCCAAGACAGGGTTACCGTACCACTCTATAGTAGTACGCGACCTTGTCGACCTACGAGGTTTGTAGTAACTTGATCTGAAGCTCAATGATCACGATCATCAGTTTCCACTTCAATTGGTGTAGGAGCCACATGAACATCTTCCTGCGCCCTGCTACACACTGGTTGAAGTGACGGTTCACTAACCTCATCAAGTTCCACCACCCTCCCACTCAATTCTTTCGAGAGAAACCTTTCCTCGAGAAAGGACCCATTTCTAGAAACAAATACTTTGCTTCCGGATCTGAGATAGGAGATGTATCCAACTGTTTTGGATATCCTATGAAGATGCATTTATCCGCTTTGGGTTCGAGCTTATCAGACTGAAACTTTTTCACATAAGAGTCGCAGCCCCAAACTTTTAAGAAACGACAACTTAGGTTTCTCCAAACCATAATCTATACTGTGTCATCTCAGCGGAAATACGCAGTGCCCTATTTCAAGTGAATGCGGTTGTCTCTAATGCATAACCCATAAACGATAGTGGTAATTCGATAAGAGACATCATAGTATGCACCATATCTAATAGGGCGTGGCTATGACGTTCGGACACACCATCACACTATGGTGTTCCAGGTGGCATGAATTGCGAAACAATTTCCACGTTGTCTTAACTATGTACCAAAAACTCGTAACTCAGATATTCATCTCTATGATCATATCATAGACAGTTTATCCTCTTGTCACGACGATCTTCACTCTGAAATAGCGTTGAACTTTTCAATATTTCAGACTTGTGATTCATCAAGTAAATACTCCTGTATCTACTCAAATCGTCAGTGAAGTAAGAACATAACGATATCTATTGCGTGCCTCAACACTTATTGGACTATACACATCAAAAATGTATTACTTCCAACAAGTCACTTTCTTGTTCCATGTGGTATTATTTTCCATGTCTCAAGTGATTCAAAATCAGGTGAATCCAAACGTTCCACCCGCATGGAGTTTCTTCATGCGTTTTATACCAACAGGTGTGGTTTGCATGTCTCAAACGTTTCGAAAATGAGTGAGTACAAAGATCCATCAGCATGGAGTCTCTTCATGCATTTTACACCAACATGACTCAAGTGGCAGCGCCACAACTAAGTTGTGCTATCATTATTACTTTGCATCTTTTGGCACCAATATTATGAACATGTGTAACACTACGATCGAGATTCAATAAACCATTGAAGGTAATTATTCAAGCAAATAGAATAACTATTACTCTCTTTACATGAATAATCGTTTTGCAATAAACACGATCCAATCATGTTCATCCTCAATGCAAACACCAAATAACAATTATTTAGGTTCAACACCAATCCCGATGATAGAGGGAGCGTGCGATGTTTGATCACATCAACCTTGGAAACACTTCCAACACTTATTGTCACCTCGCCTTTAGCTAGTCTCCGTTTATTCTCTAGCTTTTACTTCGAGTTACTAATCACTTAGCAATCGAACTGGTATCTAATACCCTCGTGCTACTAGGAGTACTAGTAAAATACACATCAATGTCATGTATATCAAATATACATCTGTCGACTTTGCCATCCTTCTTATCTACCAAGTACCTAGGGTAGCTCCGCCTTAGTGACCGTTCCCCTCATTACAGAAGCACTTAGTCTCTGGTTTGGGTTCAATCTTGGGTTTCTTCATTAGAGTAGCAACTGGTTGGCCGTTTCATGAAGTATCCCTTCTAGCCCTTGCCCTTCTTGAAACTAGTGGTTTTACTAACCATCAACAATTGATGCTCCTGCTTGATTTCTACTTTCGCAGTGTCAAATATTGCGAATCGCTCAAGGATCATCATATCTATCCTTGATATGTTATAGTTCATCACGAAACTCTAGCAGCTTGGTGGCAGTGACTTTGGAGAACCATCACTATCTCATCTGGAAGATTAACTCCCACTTGATTCAAGCGATTGTTGTACTCAGACAATCTTAGAACATGCTCAACTATTTGAGTTTTTCTCCTTTACTTTGTAGACAAAGAATCTTGTCGCAGGTCTCTTACCTCTCAACAAGGGCACGAGCATGAAATCTCGATTTCATCTCTTAGAACATCTCTTATGTTCTGCGACGTTTCAAAACGTCTTCGGCGCCTTGCTTCTAAGCTATTAAGTATTATGCACTGAACTATCACGTAGTCATAAAAAATGTGTATGTCACATGTTCGCAACATCCACGGATGATGCTCGAGGTGCAACACACTTCTTGGTGCATTAAGGACACAAGTCTTCTTTGCGGCAATGAGGACAATCCTCAGTTTTACGGACTCAGTCCGCAAAGTTGCTACTATCAGCTTTCAACTAAATTTTCTCTAGGAACATATAAAAATAGTAGAGCTATAGCGCAAGCTACATCATAATTCGCAACGACCATTAGACTATGTTCATGATAATTAGTTCCATTAATCATATTACTTAAGAACTCCCACTCAAAAAGTACATCTCTCTAGTCATTTGAGTGGTACATGATCCAAATCCACTAACTCAAGTCCGTTCATCACGTGAGTTGACAATAGTTTCAGTGGTAAGCATCACTATGCTAATCATATCAACTATACCATTCATGCTCGACCTTTCAGTCTCCTGTGTTCTGAGGCCATGTCTGCACATGCTAGGCTCGTCAAGCTTAACCCGAGTGTTCCGCGTGTGCAACTGTTTTTGCACCTGTTGTATGTGAACGTTGAGTCTATCACACCCGATCATCACGTGGTGTCTCGAAACGACGAACTGTAGCAATGGTGCACAGTCGGGGAGAACACAATTTCGTCTTGAAATTTTAGTGAGCGATCACTTTATAATGGTACCGTCGTTCTAAGCAAAATAAGGTGCATAAAAGGATTAACATCACATGCAATTCATAAGTGACATGATATGGCCATCATCATGTGCTTCTTGATCTCCATCACGAGAGCACCGACACAATCTTCTTGTCACCGGCGCCACACCATGATCTCCATCAACGTGTCGCCATCGGGGTTGTCGTGCTACTTATGCTATTACTACTAAAGCTACGTCCTAGCAATATAGTAAACGCATCTGCAAACACAAACGTTAGTTTAAAGACAACCCTATGGCTCCTGTCGGTTGCCGTACCATCGACGTGCAAGTCGATATTAACTATTACAACATGATCATATCATACATCCAATATATCACATCACGTCATTGGCCATATCGTATCACAAGCATAGCCTGCAAAAACAAGTTAGACGTACTCTAATTTGTTGTTGCATGTTTTATGTGGCTGCTATGGGTATCTAGTAGATCGCATGTTACTTACGCAAAAACCACAACGGAGATGTGCAAATTGCTATTTAACCTCTCCAAGGACCGCCTTGGTCAAAACCAATTCAACTAAAGTTGAAGAAACCGACACCCGCCAGTCATCCTTATGCAACGAGGTTGCATGTCAAGTGATGAAACCAATCTTTCATAAGCGTACGAATAATGTCGGTCCGAGCCGCTTCAATCCAACAATACTGCCGAATCGATAAAAGACTAAGGAGGGCAGCAAATCGAACATCACCGTCCACAAAACCCTTTGTGTTCTACTCGAGATTACATTTACGCATGAACCTAGCTCATGATGCCACTGTTGGGGAACGTTGCATGGGAAACAAAAATTTTCCTATGCACACGAAGACCTATCATGGTGATGTCCATCTACGAGAGGAGATTTGGATCTACGTACCCTTGTAGATCGCACAGCAGGAAGCGTTAAGAAATGCGATTGATGTAGTGGAACGTCTTCACGTCCCTCGAACCACCCCACGAACCGTCCCGCGATCCGTCCCACGATCTGTCCCGTGATCCGTCCCCCGAACCGTCTTGCGATCCGTTGCACGAACCGTCTTGCGATCAGTCTCACGATCCGTTCCGATCTAGTGCCGAACGGACGGCACCTCCGCGTTCAGCACACGTACAGCTCGACGATGATCTCGGCCTTCTTGATCCAGCAAGCAAGACAGATAAGTAGATGAGTTCTCCGGCAGCATGACGGTGCTCCAGTGGTGGTGACGATCTACTCGTGCAGGGCTCCGCCCGAGATCCGTAGAAATACGATATAGAGGAAGAACTATGGTGTCTAGATCTGAGTTGCATGTGGCGAAAGTTCTCTCAAATCAGCCCTAAATCACCACTATATATAGGAGGGAGGGGAGGAGGCCTGCTTGAGGACCAAGTCCCCAAGGGGGCGCGGGCTAGGAGGAGAGTAGGATTCCTACTCCAATCCTACTCAAAATAGGATTGGAAAGTGGAGTCGTTCTCTTCCTTCCCACCTCCCCTTTTTTTCTTTCTTTGGTTTTCTCTTTATGGTGCGTAGGCCCTCTTGGACTGTCCCACCGGCCCACTAAGGGCTGGTGCGCCACCCCTAGGGCCATTGGGCTTCCCCCGGGTGGGTTGCTCCCCTCCCGGTGAACTTCCGGAACCTATTTGTCACTCCCTGTACATTCCGAGTAATGCCCGAAAACCTTCCGGTAACGAAATGAAGCCATCCTATATATCTATCTTCTTTTCTGGACCATTCCGGAAACCCTCGTGACGTCCGTGATCTCATTCGGGACTCCGAACAACATTCGGTAACCACACATATATAACTCAACTATACTAAAACATCGCCGAACCTTAAGTGTGCAGACCGTGTGGGTTCGAGAACTATGTAGACATGCCTCGAGGTACTCCTCGGTCAATATCCAATAGCGGGATCTGGATGCCCATATTGGATCTTACATATTCTCCGAAGATCTTATCGGTTGAACCTCAGTATCAAGGATTCATATAATCACGTATGTCATTCCCTTTGTCCTTCGGTATGTTACTTGCCCGAGATTCGATCATCGGTATCCTCATACCTATTTCAATCTCATTACCGGCAAGTCTCTTTATTCGTTCTGTAATACAAGATCCCGTGACTTACACTTAGTCACATTGCTTGCAAGGCTTGTGTGTGATGTTGTATTACCGAGTGGGCCCCGAGATACCTCTCCGTCAGACGGAGTGACAAATCCCAGTCTTGATCCATACTAACTCAACGGACACCTTCAGAGATACCTGTAGAGCACCTTTACAGTCACGCAGTTACGTTGCAACGTTTGATGCACACAAGGTATTCCTCCGGTGCTAGTGAGTTATATGATCTCATGGTCACATGAACAAATACCTTACACGCAGAAAACAATAGGAATAAAACGACACAATCAATGTGCTACGTTCATAGTTTGGGTCTTGTCCATCACATGATTCTCCTAATGATGTGATCCAGTTATCAAGTGACAATACTTGCCTATGGCCAGGAAACCTTGACCATCTTTGATCAACGAACTAGTCAACTAGAGACTCACTAGGAATAGTGTGTTGTCTATGTATCCACAGATGTATTTGAGTTTCCAATCAATACAATTCTGGCATGGATAATAAATGATTATTATGAACAAGGAAATATAGTAATAACTAATTTATTATTGCCTCTAGGGCATATTTCCAATAGGTGGTTATCCTATCATACGTAGTGGGTGCGGTTACTGTGTTAACGTTAAAATTAGTTTTTGAATTTCGAGGATTTTGTTGCAAATTCCTCAATTGACAAGAACTCAGTGAGGATTTTGACCAAGTCTCAAACTAAACACATATGAACAATTGAGAATAGATTCAGTTAGAAGAAATACCAAATTGAAGACTTAGCAATAAGTGAATCTTGTTGAGGACATTGAAAGCTCAATATATAATATATAGTCAATGAAGATCATCTCGTAAAGTTTTGTAGAATTTGAAAATTTTGAAGACTTTGAGGATTTTGAGGAATTTGTGAAAAGTCTGAGACTGTAGAATTTCCAACTTGAACAATTGGAAAGTTTGGTGGTGGCATGACCGACCGTATAAGAATGATGATTCAGACGCCGCGTACAATAGTGGTAGGGCCCTGAGAACCAAATTCTTCATTAATTTCTTCACACTTAGAGTGATATTCTTCATTGATTGAAGAAAATCGTTACTTCGTGTGTTGCACATTGTCGGTGCACTGGAGATCGGGGACTCTTGTGGCCCAGACTTGTGCATGGGCACCAGAAGCACCCTGGTGACAATACACTAAGAGAGTCAACGCGAAGGTAAACCCGAGGCTCGCCAAGACCACACCCCACCAAAGGTGTGAAGAGCCAACCCAGGCTACAAGGCCCCGGCAAACCCTCCTTCCCGGGAAGACTCACAAGGCGCCGGCATGCCCTACTTGCTAGGAAGGCTTGCAAGGCGCCAGCAAGTCCTCCTTGTTGGGAAGATGTACAAGGCCCCGGCAAGCCATCCTTGCTGGGAAGACGAGCGAGGCTGCCTGCAAGGATGCCAGGTCGACAGGCTCCCTTCGCCCGCCAGGTGTCCCTCCTGCCAGAGTGCCACCGACCACCACTGCTCCAGCGCATCCTTCATGCGCCAGCACAAAGCCCAGGTGTCAATACACTTGTACATGTTGAATCCACCTTGATGCTGGTCAGGGGGGCCCGCCAAGGCATTTACTACCCCTGACACCACAGTAGATAGATAAGCGATGAACCTTGTTCACTATGCAACCCGTGAGCACACTATTACAGACCCCTTTGCCTATGAAAGGAGGCCCAAAGCTCATTTGTAGGGGTTGGACCTTTTGGAGTTTAGGCTCTATGATCACCAGCTAATTACTATAGCAAATAACCCTACAGTAAGCACCCAATACAAACAAAGCAGGAGTAGGGTTTTACGCGCCAAGCGGCCCGAACCTGGGTAAACGACCTTGCCGATGCTAATCGCTAGTTCCCCTCCTTGCAGCCACCCCTCTCCCTCCGTCGAACGATTAAGGGACCTAAGAGCTTCCCATAGGTGTCGTTTTCCTGACATCTTTGGCACTCCAGGTAGGGGGAGCTGCTGAGAGATTTTTCGCGGATTCGAGCAAGCTCCGCACCACATCTTGGGAAGTTGAGCGCACCGCCACGGTACCCCAAAGCGGAACACAGCGGTGGTCGCTCCACTTCGCTATGGCCTCCTAACCCTGTGCGAGCGTGTCGTTGCACAAGCACAGGCCAAGGAGGCGTAGACCTCGAGATCGATGGCATCAGGCTGATGCGCCACTCCAAGACAGTGCGTTGCTGTCGGGGGTGTGCCTGGGGGCTTCGGTGAGGCCTTTGGCGCATACTCCGGCTGACACAATTCCGCGGAGTGATGCATAACTGTCGAGGATGCGCCAATAGGCCCCGAAGCCCAGGCACACACTCCAGTAGAAACGTTTTCCCCCTTTGGAAGCGCCGCGTCACCGCCGAAGATATGCTCGGGGGATCCGCCAACACAGCCTGGCAAAAGAGAAAAAGGAGTTATACTCCGGCAACCCCTTTCCTATGTGATAGTCAAGGACTATTGGCAAGAACCTTGCCGGAGGGGAAGTTGCCAGGAGAGTAACATCGTACTTGCCGGGGATCTGAGGCCCCGACAAAAGATCCAAATGTCGTGGGAAGAAGTGCCACGACACAACAAATAAGTGATAGAGATTCTAGATGAAATTTTCGAGTACATAAGTTGTTTACTTTCTAGAAATCCCAATCTTTGTTTGAGAAACCTGCGCGTAGATGGAACCTTGTGAGGATCAGTGCACCTTGACTCTGTTTCGAACTCGTTCGACGACCTGAATGGCCACAGAGCGCCTTCACACTATTTCGAACTTGTTCAACAGACCAAGCGGCTATCCAGAGCCTTATTTCGCCTCGAGCCGCGCTCGACGATCTAATGGTTGCACTGAGTGTGGCAAGGAGTCTTGATGGTAACGACCCCACCGACAAACTACTAAGGATCCGTTCCTCAAAGCACTAGCGATAGGACCAGTCACGCCGGCAAGCTTTCGGAAAATGCAAAGGGTATATCATAACAAAGAAGGGGATCAAACACAGAGGAAACAACATTTCATTGATCTGATTGAGGCAAACTCACACATATTACATGGATGATTTTTACTACTCTAACCTATGATACTGTCTTTTGGCGAGGGACATGCTTGCCAGATAGAAGCTCAAGAATAAAAAAAGCGGGACGGCCCCGGCGCAACCCAGGCTGGTTTCTCCTGGACCAGCACTGCGCAGAGGAGAATGGGGCCGGAGGACAGGGCAACTGGAAGGGATGAAGAAGCCGGAGCCCGCGATCGCGTCTCCTCAAAGTCGAGGCTTTGATGCCGGCTCCGACAAGGTAACCCCGTCGGGTGGGGGAGAGGTGCAAGCTTGCCTCGGAGGCGTGGCCGGCAGTCAGTTACAGCTCGGGGTGTCGTGCTCCGACTTTACGCCCCGAGATCCTGACCTGCCAAGAGCGCCACTGCCACCGTTGTCCTCCTCGTCGCTATTGCTCGAGGAGGGACATTCGGCGCCGCTCGAGCTCTCTTTGCAACAGTCAAGACGCACACCTGAGCGCCCATTAAACTGGAAGGATAGCATATCATCCTCCGCCAGCTTGAAGCGGAGGACATGCCCATCCTCGAGACCGTGGGCGTGGGCGAAGGCTTCCCAGCCTCGCCCGAGCAACATCGAGCGGTGTTTCGGGTACTCCACGTGCACCTGCATAGCGCCGTGGGAGAAACCGTACGCCCGCAACCACAAGACGGGAGGCTTGGCGGCCTCCATCGCCCCTCCGCCGCCTCGGGCGCTCGGGCCGCCCTCCGCAGCTGCGGCCCCTGAAGTTGTGGCATGATCCGAACACGATCCTCTTGCCGCCCTGGCGGCCGATGGTGGACGCCCTCGTCCCCTAGCTATGGTTAGGGGCGAGCGCCACCTGAAGCTAAGGAAGATACTGCAGAACCAATCTGGGGATGCTGAGTGTTTCAGGAGTTGGATGGATGAGCAAAACCCCCTCGCAAACCTCCTAATTTATAGGGGAGGCACGGGGGCTAGCTCTCCTCACTCCAGAAAGCGCCGCCCCTCTCCCAAAATCACCCCTGATCATGGGCAAACAGGGAACCGCCCTGCTGCACCAATGCATGCACGGGGCGGGCCCTGCCACGACTGTGACCTTTAAGGCCACGATCGCCACTTGCCTGACCGTTACTACGCATGCCTCTCGCGTGGCAGTAATGCTTCAGGAGGTGGGATGGCCACTGTGTGCACGCCTCTCCACCTCGCGCGATCGATGCGCGACATGGGGAAGGGCCACTTGCAACAGCTCCGAGCTGCCAAGTGCCCTATCACAGAAGCCCGTGCACCACTTTGGGCCTGGCCGAACTAAGCCTCGCACGCATGTGTGGCCCAGTCCCGGGGCTCCTATCGGTGCACTAGAGACTGGGGTCTCATGTGCCCCAGACTTGTTCACGGGCACCAGCAGCACCCTAGCGAAAATACACTAAGAGAGCCGACGGTAAGTTAAAACCCATGCTCTCCAAGACCACAACCCACCAAAGGTGTGAAGAGCCAACCCAGGCTACAAGGCCCTGGCAAGCCCTCCTTGCCGGAAAGACTCACAAGGCCCTGGCAAGCCCTCCTTGTCGGGAAGATGTCGAAGGCCCCAGCAAGCCATCCTTGCCGGGAAAACGAGCTAGGCCGCACGCAAGGACGCCAGGCCGACAGGCTCCCTTCGCCCGCCAGGTGTCCCTCCTGCCACAGTGCCAGTTACTGCCACCGCTCGAGCACATCGTTCATGCGCGAGCACAAAGCCCAGGTGTCAATACACTTGGGTACGTATCGAAGCCACCTTGATGATGGTCAGGGTGGCCTGCCAAGGCATTTACTGCCCCTAACTCCACATTAGATAGATAAGCGGTGAACCCTGTTCACTATGCAACCCGTGAGCACACTGTTGGCGACCCCTTTGCCTATAAAAGGAGGCCCAAAGCTCATTTCTATTGGTTGGACCTTTTGGGGTTTAAGCTCTATGATCACCAGCTAATTACTATAGCAAATAACCCTACAGTAAGCACCCAATACAAACAAAGGAGGAGTAGGATTTTACGCGCCAAGCGGCCCGAACCTGGGAAAACGACCTTGCTGGTGGTGATCGCTAGTTCCACTCTTGTCGCCACCTATCTCCCTTCGCCGAACTATTAAGGGACCCTCAGAGCTTCCCATAGGTGTCGTTTTCCCGATACACATCTAAGTCATCAATTTTGCAGAAGTGTTAGGATGTGTGCATGTTTACAAAACATTTGAAGACTAGGATATTTAGCTCACATCGCAACTTGCAAAACCTTCTCTCATCCAAAGTCTTTGTGAAGATGTGTGCTAGCTGGCTATTAATCTTCACATGGTCGATGATGATATTGCCCTTGAGTACATGATCTTGAAGAAAATGATGACAAGTGTGGATGTGCTTGGTCTTCGAGTGTTGTACTGGGTTGTAGGTGATCTTGATTGCACTCTCATTGTTGCAGTAGAGGGGCACATTCTTCATGTTGATGCCATAATCTCCGAGGGTTTTCTTCATCCATAGCAGTTGGGCATAGCAAGATCCAGCAACAATGTATTCAGCTTCAGCAGTAGAGAGTGATACGCAGTTGTGCTTCTTTGAGGACCAGCATACTAAGGATCGTCCGAGGAAATGACTTGCGATCCACACGGTCACCAGCATAATCATAATCAGAATATCTAACAAGGTGAAGATTTGAGCCCTTGGGTACCATAATCCTAGTGTTGCTGTGAGAGCTAGATATCGAAGAATATGTTTCACAGCCTTATGGTTTCATTCCTTCGGTTTCTGTTGAAAATGTGCACACCTAGAAACACTAAGCATAATGTCTGGCCTAGATGCACATAGGTACAACAAAGAGCCAATCATAGAATGACATACCTGCCGATCGAAATCTATACCATTTTTGTCAGTGTAGAGGTGGCCGTTGGTAGGCATAGGTATCTTGCATCCTTTGCATTCATGCATGCCGAATTTCCTCATGACATCCTTGAGGTATTTCTCCTGAGATATGAAGATGCCATTGCGTTATTGACGAATTTGCAGACCTAAGAATAATTTCAGGTCCCCCATTATGGACATTTGATATTCTTCACCCATCATGTAGGCAAATTCATCACTGTAACGTTTATCAGTACAACCAAAAATAATGTCGTTGACATATATTTGGCTCACGAATAGTTCATTGTCATAGGATTTTGTGAAAAGATTAGGATCAAGTGAACCGGGTTTGAAGCCTTTCTTCATGAGGAATTCTTCCAGTGTATCATACCACGCCCGAGGGGCTTGCTTGAGGACATAGAGTGCCTTTTTGAGTCTGAAGACTTTGTCAGGATGCTTCGGGTCTTCAAAACCCGGAGGTTGAGCAACATATACTTCTTCCTCAAGCTTACCATTGAGGAATGCACTTTTCACATCCATTTGATATAGAATAATATTGTGATGGTTAGCATAAGCAAGTAATATCCGAATAGCTTCAAGTCTAGCAACATGTGCAAAAGTTTCATCAAAGTCAATTCCTCCAACCTGTGTGTAGCCTTGGGTTCCAAGCCGTTCCTTGTTCCTCACAACCTCACCATCCTCATCTTGTTTGTTTTGGTAGATCCACTTGGTGCCGGTGACATTGTGTTTGCGAGGATCTAGTCCTTTGATGAGTTCCCATACGTCATTTAGCTTGAACGGAAGAATTTCATCTTGCATGGCTTGAATCCACTCAGGTTCCATGAAGGCTTTAGCAACTTTTGAGGGTTCTGTGATATACAAAAAATAGGAATGACCACAAAAGTTACCTAAATGTGAAGCTTTTGAGCGAGTGAGAGGACCTGGCGCGTTGATGTCATCGAGGATTTTGTGAAGTTCCACTTCATTTGCAATCCTTGGATGAGATGGTTGAAGACTTTGGTTTGGAAGAGGAATTTGATCTGTAGCATTTTCCTGAGGTGCAGCTGCTTGAATTCCATCAGTGTTGGGGACGACTTCTTCAACAACGGGTTGTTTCTTAGTGGGAATGATATCTTCAGTAGCCTTGTGCTTAATAGCTACCTCATGAGTCAATTTATCTCGCATAGGAGGCAGTTGCTCTCTTTGCGAGCCGTTAGTTTCATCGAACCGCACATCTATAGTTTCAACAACCTTGTTGTGATAGGTGTTGAAGACTCTGTAGGTGTGCGAGTCCTTTCTGTAACCAAGCATAAAACCCTCATGTGCTTTAGGTGCAAACTTTGAGCTATGCTTAGGATCTATAATCCAACGTCTTGCACCGAAGACTTTGAAATAACTTACATTGGGTTTCTTGTCAGTGACGAGTTCATATGAGGTTTTCTTGAGGAATTTGTGAAGATATACCCTCTTGATGACGTGGCAAGCAGTGTTGATTGCTTCAGGCCAAAAGCGATGAGGAGTCTGATATTCTTCAAGCATAGTCGATGCCATTTCAACCAGAGTCATGTTCTTGTGTTCAGTGACACCATTCTGTTGAGGAGTATAAGGATCGGACAATTCATGAGTAAGACCAAGTTCATCAAGATAATCATCAAGACCAGTATTTTTGAATTATGTCCCATTATCACTCCTGATGTGTTTGATCTTGACGCCGAAGTTCAACGAAGCCCTTGAAGAAAGTCGTTTGAAGACTTCCTACACTTCAGTTTTATACAGAATGATGTGTACCCAAGTATAACGAGAATAGTCATAAACGATGGCAAAGCCATATAAAGATGCTGCATTGGTTAGAGTAGCCTAATGAGTAGGTCCAAACAGATCCATGTGAAGCAATTCAAACAGACGAGTAGTAGTCATGATAGTCTTCGAGGGCGTGTTTGGATCTGGTTATTTTTCCAGACCCACAAGCACCACAGAGATGGTCCTTGAGGAATTTGACAGATTCAATGCCAATGACATGCTTCTTCTTCGCTAGTGTGTGCAAATTCATCATGCCTACATGACCAAGTCATCGATGCCACAACCAGCCTTCTAAGGTTTTTGGTAGTATACATGTGGCTGGTTGAGGACCTGTGGAAAAATCAATAATGTATAAGTCTCCTCTCCTAAAGCCTTCGACGACTTCGGATTTGTCAGATTCCATGATGACTACACATCTATATTTTCCAAGGATGCCAATCATATCAAGATCACAAAGCATTGATACTGACATGAGGTTAAACCCAAGGGATTCAACAAGCATGACCTTGTCCATGTGCCTATCCTTAGAGATAGCCACTTTTCCAAGTCCCAATACCTTTCTTTTACCTTTATGAACATAAGTGATTTGCTTCGGTGGTGATGGAGTCACTGTTATATTCATCAATAAGCTCTTATCACCAGTCATGTGATATGCGCAACCATTGTCAAGAGACCACTTTGTATTCTTGGGTTTGTCATCCTGCAGATGAATTAGTCCAGCTTACCATCTCATATGCTTCAGACTTGAAGAATATGATATCAGTTTCACCAGACAGGAATTTCATCATTAATAGTAAATTTGAGGACGTGTGAAATGTTATCATTTCATCATGTTTTTGCTTGCGTCCAATCAAGCAATTTCCTCACGTCTCCAGCAAATTCTTCACATGATGACTTTCATCTAGAGACTTGTCCTGCAGAAGTGATTAGTTCAATTTCTTCACCACTCACATATGAAGGGGTGGCAAAGAGTTCATCATCCCGCGAGCACCATATGAGAATGGAGGCATTGAAGCTAATGCACTTCTTTTGACAGTGCGGGGGTTAGAGTACTCAAATGAATAGGCAGCGAATTTCTTTGAGGACTTATGAACATAATGATTTGAGGAATAATGCTCATATTCAAGTCCCTTGTAGTTTCCCTGCATATCAGAAGCATTAGTGCGAGCACGAGCATAATTATGACTGTTTGAGGAATTTGATACTCGTGAAGACTTTGGTCCACCTGATGAGTTTGATCTGGGGTTCGGGTTCTTCACTGGTGGTGTCATGAGGATATCCACGTGAAGATTTTCCAAGCAACTTTTGGGGACCCAGATTTTCCTCAGGGGAGGTCCATTCCTGTAGTTAGTTCCAACATATGGAGCAAATATTTCACCAGATTGATTTTTGAACAATTTATAGTTGGAGTCAAATGACTCATCAAAGGAATAGGATATTTCACATGCAAAGCCTGTTAAAGTAGATGGATCAATTGGAGGGCCTTTATCAACAACCCATGAGGTTTTGGGGTACTTCTCAGGTTTCCAGTATGATCCATCAACGCTCAATTTCCTCTCGAAGTCAATGCCCTCTTTCCTTGGGTTCCTGTTCGGCATCTACTTTTTTAGCACATCGCAAAGGGTTTGATGCCCTTTGAGACTTTTGTATATACCTGTCACATACAATTCCTTCAATCCTGCATTTTCGTCAGTAGCATTTGTGGTTTCCTCAAGTGAAGAATTTGATACCACAGTAACAGTTGAAGAATTTGTAGCGATAGAAGCATTTGATGATTCAGGTGAAGAATTAGCAGTTTCATGCTCGTGCATTCCAGACATGGTGGAATGAATTCTACCTGAGCGGTACTGATCTGTTAAGAAAGCAATGAATCATTTTCCATTCAAAGATCATCATGGGACATTCTTAACTTCTCAAGATCAAGCTTCCTTTGAATAAATTCATAGCAAAGTTTCTCATGATCTGCCAAGAGTGTGCCATAGCGACCTTGAAGACTATCAAATCTAGACTGAAGACTTTGAACATCTTCAGTGAGGACTTGAGTACGATTCATTTCATCATTCAACAGATCATCGCTTTTGTCTAGCAGTTTCTGAAGCTTTTCAATAGCACTTTGTTGCTTAGTGGCAATGTTGGCAAGTTTATAGTAACTGGGTTTTTGATAATCATCAGGTTCACAGTCACTAGAATCAGAGGATGAAGTGTGGTTTCGTACCTTCGAACCTTTTGTCATGAAGCAATAGATTGGAGTGAAGTTATCACCATATTCATCAGTGTAGTTGGCGTTGTCATTTTGTTCAAGGTTGAAGATTGACTTGCTGACGAATGTGGTAGCTAGTGCAAGACTTACCACACCAGACTCCGACTCCACTTCAGAACCTTCCTCTTCATCACATTCCCCAGATTCTTCTTCAGAATCCATTCTCTTGCCAATGAGTGCCCGAGCCTTTCTAAAACTGGTCTTGTTTTGCAATGAGGACTTTGAGGATGAGGACTTTGAAGATTTCTTCTTTTTCTTCGAGTCATCAGAACATTCATCCTTGTATTTCTTCTTCTTTGATTCTTTCACCCAGCAAGGACAGTCAACAATCTAGTGACTAGATTTCTTGCATTTGTGGCAGGTTCTTTTATTGTAGTCTTCAGATGAAGATTCTGATTTCCTCATATATTTTCTTGAAGATCTTCCGAACTGGCCACACTTTGTGAACTTTTGGAATTTCCTCACGAGCATTGCAAGTTCCTGTCCAAGTTCTTGAGGGTCCCCAAGAATGCAATCTGAATCTTCTTCTTGAGATGAGGAAACAACCTTAGCCTTCAGCGCACGTGGTCTTGAATAGCTTGGTCCATACAGATCTCTCTTTTCTTCTTGTTGGAATTCATGAGTATTGAGTCTCTCAAGTATATCAACAGGATCAAGCATCTTGTAGTCTCTTCGTTCTTGTATCATCAGAACCAGTGTGTCAAATGATGGATTAAGAGATCGTAGCAGTTTATTCACAACTTCATGGTCAGTGATGTCTCTAGCTCCTAGAGCTTGCAATTCATTTGAGATGTTAGTGAAGCGATCAAAGGTATCTTGGAAGCTTTCATTGTCAAGTCTCTTGAAGCGATTTAAGAGATTACGAATAACATCGACTCGAGAGTCACGCTGTGTTGAGACTCCCTCATTGACTTTGCACAACCTATCCGAGATAAGCTTACCTGTGCCCAAAGCACTTACTCTGCCATACTAACCTTTGCTCACGTTGCCACATATGACATTCTTCGCTTGAGAATCAAGTTGCTTGAACTTCTTCACATCAGCGACATATATAGTAGCAGTGATAGAGGGAATACCATTTTCCACAATATACCAGAGATCATTGTCAATTGCTTGAAGATGCATTTGCATCTTGGTCTTCCAGTAGGGGAAGTCCTTTCCTTCGAAGGTAGTACATCGTGTAGTAACCTTGATCATACCTGCGGCCGACATAACTAAAACTCCAGGCGGTTAAACCAAAATCACACAGAACAAGGGAGTACCTTGCTCTGATACCAATTGAAAGTGCGTTATATCAACTAGAGGGGGGGGGTGAATAGGAGATTTTTACAATTTCATCACTGAGGAAATTCCTAGAGACGAAAGTCCTCACTCATGAGCTGAATGCAGCGAAAATAGTACAAAGTCAGAAGTGCAAAAATGTCTACAACGAAGTACTCAACGTGATTTCACAGAATTGTTTTGCATAGGTCACAAGTCCATGATAAGCAGGTGAAGATTAACTCACGTGAAGAATTTGAGGTGAGGAATTCACAAAAGGACATCAGTCAAATTCGTCAAACAGTACAAATTGAAGTCTTCAACATGCAATTGATGACATGAGGGTGTTGAGGAAATAGAACTAGTAGCTCGATGAAGACAGTTGTTGATGACCCAGTTCCAACTGCTGTGATAGTTGTACGTTTGGTTTGGAGCGGCTTGGTATTGAAACCAAAGGACACACAGTCCCTACCGTATTCTCCTTGAGCTAGGGACACAAAGTCCTCACCCAACACTCATGGTAAGTCTTGAGGACAGACTTCCAAACCATCACAAACTCGGTCACCCGGCGATCCACAATTGACTGTTGGATGCTCTAGACCATGACGCCCAGCTGTCTGGAGGATGCACAGTCCTCAAAGGTAACAAGTGTCGGTTCCACACAGGAATAACTTCTTCACTTATGCTCAATCACTTGGGTTTTTGTTTGGGTTTGGGTGTTTGGGGTATTTTCTCACTTGATGATTTTAACTCAAAAGCCTTGAGGAATTTGGGTTGCTCTAAATGACTAGTGTCAGTTTCTCTCGGAGCAGCCGACCAGCTAGTGGTTGTGGGGTGTGGCTATTTATAGTGTGGGAGCATCCCGACATGATTTGACGTAAATGCCCTTTAATAATGTGACCGTTGGGTGGATAAGATCTCGGACAGGTGGCGCGTGGCACGACAATGGTCGCAACTTTCAACTGTGAAAGTCCTCATGTCTCTCATGTTCCTCACTTTGAGGATTTGGTAGATGTAGGTTTGGGTTGAGCATTATGAGAAAATTCGTTCCATAGTTTTACCTCGACCCCCTTTAACAGTATGGTGTTCCTATGACTCAAGTATAAAGAAAAATAAACAGAAATAGTAAATCTTCAAGCTTCAAAGTCTTCAGTGTAGTTTCTTCAGGACACACCGAATTCCTCATCTTCAATATCTTCATGAGGAATATAAATTTCTTTGCAATTTCTTCGCGATCAAAGTCTTCAAGGAATGACCAGTCTTCACCCGAAGACATTCATTTTTAGGGGTCGATATTCATCGAATAACTCAAAGTCCTCAGCGACTTATAAAGCGTGCGTACACTTACAAACATATCAGTCTCTTAACCTATAAGTATTCAAGCCACCGAAATCACTAAGGGGGACTAGATGCACTTACACATAACCACGCCAACGAACTAAAATTGAATATTCGTTCATCTGAGGGTAGATACATTCCTGATGTATATCTTACTTGGGAGTTAGAAACTGGACAATGTTTTACATGCTTACTATATCTCGAGGATAGATGTGTTGTTGCTGTTGTTTGTGTATTCACTAGTTTTTCTTGCGTCTGATGGTCTCAACATTGTAGAGTATTTCATGATATTATCCCAACTACTTGGGCTGGTTTGAAAACAACTATGCGTACTCATTGGGTTCCACCATATTATCAATGTGCATTACTTCAAAATTTGCATTGTTTAAGACAAGAAAAAAATATATTTCTAGAGGATTATTGTTAGGAATTACAAAATGACATGATTAGATGTGGTATTGTTGACGAGAATGAAGCTACACTTACATGTTTTTATGGGTGGATTAAATAGAGAGATTCATACAATTTTAGAGTATAGGAAATATACCATTCAGACTATTAAGAAGGGAGTCCCGGACTAAGGGGTCCTTGGGCCGCTTACCTATTTCTACGGGTCAGACTCCTGGGCCATCTTATTATCACAATTGGACTCCGGATAAATAAGGCGATGCTGGACCCAAGATGGACTCTTCCAAAGACTTGGCATGCACCCCAGGACCACATGGTAATCGACATGTTTCCTCCTTAATGTAATCGATATTGTGTAACACTAGTACCCGTGATTCTATATAAACTTTAGTTCATAGGACATATTAAGATAATTATTCCTAGGGCTTTAGACCACGAGATATGATCTCGAGGTAGATCAACTTTGTACTCGATACTCCATCATCAGTATAAACAAGAGCAAGACGTAGGGTTTTACCTCCATCAAGAGGACCCGAACCTGGGTAAACATTATCTCCTTTGTCTCCTGTTACCCATCGATCCAAGGTCCATTGTTCAGACCGCCTACCAAAGATCTGCTGGTTTTGACAGCGACATTGGTGCTTTCATTGAGAGTTCCACTGAAGGATCGATGGCTCGCTTGGTGTTGACCACCATGTTTAAGTAGAGAGTTACATCGAGAAAAGCTGTGTTGCACCACTATATAGAGGGGAAGAGAGTTGGCATTGACAGCGGCAAGATTGTTGATGTAGATCACCGTCACACTCCTTGCCCCGGCGACACTCCGGTGCCACCGGGAGAGAGGGGGAGAGAGCCCCCTCCTTCTTATTCCTTGGATTCCCCCTAGATGGGGGGAGAGTTCCCCCTCTGGTCCATGGCTACCATGATGATGGAGGGGCATGAGCCCCTCTGAGATTGGATCTCCCTCTATGTTCTCTTCTGTTTCGCGTCCCTGTTTTCTCGATCTTCACCGTTACTTAAATTCCCAGAGGTCCGTAACTCCGATCGGGCTGAAATTTTGAGGGGGTTTTTATCCATAAATTAGCTTTCTTGAACACGAAGAAGATCCCCAACCGACTTAAGGGGTGCCCACAAGACACCACCCCGCGCTAGGGGTCCCAGGCACGCGCTCGTGTCTAGTAGAGTCTGTGGGCCTCCGTTTATGTTGATCCCACCTGCCAAAAATCAGATATATTCCAAAATAATTCTCCGTAAATTTTTATCGCGTTTGGACTTTGTTTGATATGGATATTGTGCGAAACAAAAAACATGCAACAAACACGAACTCACACTTGGCACTGGCCTAATATGTTAGTCGAATAAATCATATAAAATGTTGCCAAAAATATGTGAAAGTTGTATAATATTGACATGGTACAATAAAAAAATATAGATATGACGGAGACGTATCATCCTCCTACACATCCACCATAGCCCATCTAGCCCCTCCTCCATTCTACGTCGTCCGATTAAGATCTAACGGTCGAAAAACGGACTTGAAACCCCAAACCCTAGCTAAAATGGATATAAGTGGGCACCTCCCCTACAAAAATAGGCCTTCCCCAACCTCCCACCAAACAGTCGCCGCCTCCCTCCTTGGATTTAGCACCGGCCAGCCCAACCACCGCCAGTTGGCACCTCCAGACCACCCGCCGCGACTACCCAGCGGCCACACCGCCGCCCTCCTCCACTCTTGCAACGTCACGTGTCCCTTCACCACACAGCTGCCAGCCCCGCTGCTGCATCCCGCCAAGCCCACGGCCGACCCTCCTCGATTCGCCCTGAGCCCGAGAAGCCCGCGCACTGTCCCGCTACCTACGCCTGGCTCCCGCTCTCGACCGCCATCCGCTACCGCGCCGCCAGCTTGCCAAGCCGCCTCCCCTGTCGCAGCCCCGCCGGTGAGTCCCCACGCCAAAGTCTCTGTACCCCATTGCCGCATCGCCGCGCCTCGCCTGAGTTCACCATTGGCCCCTCCACTCACCGTCCTCTTAGATCCGTCACGGAGCCATCCGAATGTGACTGCTCCGACCCGTGCCGCCGTGCACACCCCTCCCACGACCACCAGCGCCTTCAACTGGCCCGGCCGCCCAACTGCCCCCTTTGTCCATCCCAGAGTGAGAAGCCCCCCGGTGATTTTTCTAAGTTCGTGGAATATTTCGAAAAAATCATCATCATACCATGTTTTACTGCTGATATTTCACTAACCGTGTATCGGTTGGAGATGAATTGTATATGGAAGTTGTACTACTCTCTGAGCTCTACATCATGGAAGCATTTGCATGCATATTAGGATACCAACTTGTAAAGCCCAAGATGCGATCCAATCATCATTTTGGCGTGAGGGCCTTGACAGAGATAGAAGCACATCTCGTCGTTTTGCAAGAATGGATATCGTTACAAGTACATGTAAAGAAGGGATGAGTGTATGTAATTGGCTTACACTCACCACAAGCTAATCATGAACATATCAATACAACATACATCCAATCACCATTCAGAAGAGCAGGGTCCGACTATGGGCGAAATAAAATGAGAAAAACGACGTCCATCGTTGCTATCCCAGACTGCCGGCCTGGAACCCATTCTATGGTCAATTATGATGAATAAGAAGAAACTCCAAATTGAACAATCATAGCACTCAAAACAAAGTACCGCTTTACCTATACCTGCAACTGTTGTTGTAGTAATCTACGAGCCACATGGACTCATCAATCTCATTTCCAAAGGTATCAAGACTAGCAAAGCTTAATGGGTGAGGTATGGTTAAGTGGTGAGGCTGCAATAAGCACTAAGCATTTATTTGAGTGGCTAACTTACGAGTACAAGAACGAGAGGGGGTGGTCTACGCATAAATGGATTTGAACTGATAATGACCAAGAAATGATCCTGAACACCTACTTATGAGTCAAACATAACCCAACCATGTCCTCTCTCGGATACAGAGCTCACGTGAAGAGACATTCACAGTTACGCACACAGTTGGCATAATTTAATTAAGTTTACTTGAAGTTTTCTATGACCGGGTGTTGAACAAAGTTTCCAAGTTTCCACATAACCACGTGCATGGCTCTCAGAAATATTTAACCATGTAGGGGTGCTCTAACTAGTCCATCACAAACTACCACAAGCTGCGTGGAATAACCTCAACTAAGGAAGACCCGTGGTGTCCTCGGGAATTCCGATGGAAAACCTCAACCTTGAGATAGCCCAAAGTATCCTCGGTATCTCGCGCACAAGACTTTTGAGAAGGGTAACACAATTCCAGCAAGACCGCCCGACGTGGCGACGACCTCGACAAGAGGCTCGTATTTCATTCTTAGAACACGCCGGATAAGCTACGCGTACGGAGACCTGATAGAAATCACCCAAGTTGTAGTGGAATGGACCCTCATAGTGCTATGGGTTGGACCAACACTCATGAGGAGCACTGGGCTAGGGGGTTGATTAATTATCCATGGGTAAATTACTCCCTATGCGGTTCATTAGTTATTAGGCAAATGTAGTACCAAAGATGGGCATTGACAGAAGAGTTTTATCCCAAAACAAAAATAGAGGGGGTCCCCATAACAACCCCAAACTTGTTAGGAGCACTCAATATGGAACATAATACCCATACACAAGTAACTAGGGCGACAAAGGTGGAACAGAACACCGAGATAGAAGGCCAAGCCTTCTACCTCTTACCAAGTATATAGGTGCATTAAATTAAATAGAAACAATATTGTGATATATAAAGGAACCCATGTTTTCACTTGGAAGTATATTGCACCTGCAACTAGAAATGCTATAAGAAGGCTGAGCAAGCGGTAACATAGTCAAACAAAGGTTTGTTGGGATGTGGAGGGGTTAGAGGCTTTTCATGGCAATGTTGGGAGGCTGACATAACAAGTGGTAGGTAGCAAGACATAGAGATAGAAATGAGACAACTAGCATATTAATGATAGTAGTGGTATCTAGTGAAATGATCATCTTTCCTTTCATCCCGCTTGGAAGAAGAACGAATCCGTGAAGTAGACAAACCACATAGTCGAACGAATCCTCACACTCTGAATCGGTTTCGAAACTCTATCGAGAAGAAACAATCCAGAAACAAACAATCAACGCATGACAAACACCACAACATATGCATGACATGATGCACAAACACATATGATGCATATCCATTTAATTATGCAAGACATGGCCAAGCACAATAATCAACTTCTACACATCAAGTGAAGTTTAATATGAAACGAGTTGGATATTGACGAAACTCTATATTTTAATTACTTAGTTCACCCCCGTTTAGGTACACGGCAATATTAAATATTGTTAAACATGGCAAGAGGTGAAGCATAAATAAACTACACTATCTAGGCATTTTAAATGAGGCCGGAAACAACATATAACATTTTCGAAACGACCACATATGTGAATTTCGAAATTGGTCCATTTCTAAACTAAACATATTTTATATTTATTAAACAACAAAATAAAGTGGACCATGCGATTCTACATGTCATTCTAGTCAATTTACATATATAGATGATCTAAAACATGGTTACAACCTAAAAGATATGACCATCACAAGACAATATGCCATGAATGCAAAATGTATGCAAATGCCGGGCACAAGCATGTAAAATCATGGATACAACAAGATATTACGAATCTACATGAAATTCTAAGTAAGTTTCATACATGACATGTTCAAAACGGAGCAACAGTTCAACAAATACATGCAATACAAGATAGAACAACAATGTGCCAAAATCAATAACATGGAATTTTATACACACCAAAACAACAAGCTACATGATTCTAAAATCCTCAAACAAGACATGAGGCAGTAGTGGACAAGATGCAAAACAAGCATCTACTAATGGAAAATTGAATAGAAGCATGGATCACTAGGAAAGGAGCTCATAAAATGGCAAGTTGAACACAATTCCAGACTTAGTTAAAATATCATTTTTAACAGTGCACGTTTTATCATGATGGCATATTGGTAACAAGAAAAACACATGCTATAGGGCTTATAGTGGCATGAAATTTTACCGCAAGGTAGTAGGCATGATGCACTTCATTTCGTTCCACACTACAAATATTTGATGGTAGCACCCATTAATAGCTATCATCCCTACAACATGGCATTCTAAAATAATCACATTCTTAGACATAAAATATTTGACTCTACCAAACAGCAACATGATCTTAGCATGTTCGCATGATGAAAAATAGAACTAATCATGTCATACATGGCATGGGAAACCTACTAACAACAACTAGTCATAGCCTACTACAAATCACTCCATCTCGCACAATCAAAAGAGGCATAGTTTTCTTAATTCAAGCTTCGCAAAAAGGAACTACACAAAAATAGATTATAGTTTTTAGCATGATAACAAACTAGGAGCAACAAACAAGAATGTTAATGATAGACTAATGGAAACCATAGCTATGGCATAAAATTAGACATAATATATAGCACATCTCATGAAGAAACCACATGCAGAAGGCCTACGGTTTGTTTGCAATCATCCACGAGAATTTGAAGAAAATAACAGTTTTACCAACTAAGACAGGATGCACTTTTTCAACACAATTAACAACATCTAGATGAATCATAATATGCATGCAAATGCTTCCATGATGTAGAGCTGAGAGAGTAGTACAACTTTCATAGATAATTCATCTCCAACCGATACAAGGCTTGTAAAATATCATTAGTTAAACATGGTATGATGATGCTTTTTTCCGGACTATTCCACGGACTTAGAAAAATAACGCGCACGGGGTGTGTGTGCTCACTTTGGGCAGTACAGATGGGGCAGTCGGCCGGCTAGGGTAGTTGAAGGCGTCGGCGATCGCGGGAGGGAGTGCACGACGACGCGGGTTCGGGACAGTCAGATCCGGGCGACTCCGGGTCAGACTTGAGACGGCCGCGAGCGGTGGGGCTGATAATGAGCTCTGGTGAGGCGCGACGATGCGACGACTGGGCGCAGGGTCTCCGGTACAGGGACTCGCTGGCAGGGCTATCGCATGGGAGGCGTGCGAGGGGAGGCAGCTTGGCAAGCTGGCGGCACGATAGTGGGCGGCCATGATGCGCGGGAGCCAAACGACGACAGTGAGAGGGTGCACAGGAAGCTCAGGGCCGAGGCGACTTGGGGCAGGACAAGCGTGGGCTTGGTGGGCCGCGGCGGCGGGGCTGGCAGCTGGGTGGTGGAGGACCACATGGCATTGTGGGAGTGGAGGAGGGCGGCGGTCGGTGTGGAGCTGCCAAGTGGCAGTGGCTGGGCTGACTGGTGCTGAATCAGAGGAGGGAGGCGGCGGTTGTCCGGTGGAGGCTAGGAACACCAATTTTGGTAGGGGAGGTGCCCATTTATAGCAGTTTTTTTTGCTATGGTTTGGGGTTTAAACTCTGATTTTCGACTGTTAGATCTCGATCGGACGACGTAGAACGGAGGATGACTAGCTGGGCTATGGTGGCTGTGTAGGAGGCTTGTGGGCTGAGAGAAGAGAGAGATTTGAGGCCCCTGGCAGGTTTTAATACACCGTAAACATCCGACGTTTGACCGGCTATAGTGCCACTAAATATTTAACGATTCGGCTAGACTCCAATTGCGATGAAATTTGGCAAGCGGCCTACCTACACTATATTAAGACCGCATGCCAACTTTCATCCCAATCCGAGAAAGTTTTTGAAAGGATCGATTTGGTTGACTAGAGGGGGGTGAATAAGCAACTACCAATTTAGGTTTTCTTAACAAATTAGGGTTAGCAACAAAAGGTTCTCTAGATGAACAACTAGGTGAGCAACCTATATGATTCTAACAACAACAACAACTAGTGCAAACAAGGAATACAACACAACAATAGCAAGCACAAAGTAAAGGTAAGAGATAACCACAAGTGGAACCGATGGAGACGAGGATGTGTTACCGAAGTTCCTTCCCTTTGAGGGTAAGTAGATCTCCGTTGGAGCAGTGTGAGGCACAATGCTCCCCAAGAATCCACTAGGGCCACCGTATTCTCCTCACACCCTCACACAATGCGAGATGCCATGATTCAACTAGCGGTGCCCTTGAAGGCGGCGACCGTACCTTTACGAACAAGGTTGGGGCAATATCCACACAAAGCTTTGAGGCTCCCAACAAGACCACAGAGCTTCACCACAATGGAATGTGGCTCCGAGGTGACTTCAACCGTCTAGGGTGCTCAAACACCCAGGAGTAACAAGACCCACAAGGGATTAGTGTGGAATCAAATTTCTCTTGGTGGAAGTCTATCGGGGCCTTCTCAAGTAATCCCTAGAAAATCAAAAAGTTTGATTGGCTAGAGAGAGAGGTCGGGTGAAAATGAGCTTTGAAGCAACAATGTAGTTTATGAAGGGAAGAGGTAGTCTTCTTGGGGAAGAAGACCCCCTATATATAGTGGGAGAAAGAATCCAACCATTACCCCCACTTTCAGCCCGAGCATAGCGGTACTACCGCTGTCCAGTGCGGTACTACCGCATGGACGGTAGTGGCACATGGAGGAACTACTTCACGGGGCAAAGAGCGGTAGATCCGCCAGAGCGGTACTAGTGCATGCCCTTATGCTACTACCATAGGGTAGTATCCAACTGCCACAAGAGGTACATGTAAGTAAAAAATTACTTTCGTGTCTACCTCCGCTGAGGCTACGACTGTGCAAAAATCTGGCACGGTAGTACCGGACACGGTTTTGCGGTACTACCGCCCGAGGCCGGTAGTAAAAAAACTATGTCCGCTCTTACTACCGTAGGCGCTCGTAGTAGAAGCCGGTGACAACGGTACTAGCGCTCCAAATAATGGTACTACCGCTCGCACCTGCGGTACTACCGCTGGCCACAAGGGCCTTGTTGCTTTCACTTTGCATTGACAAGGGGAAACGGACTGGAGCTCCATTGATGCGAAGGAAAGGTGGTGCAAAAGAACAGATGTATACGTGTTGATTCCACCCTAACCTTTTTGAAGCAGACTCCCTCTTAATAGTACGGCTTCCCTATGACTCAAATCCACTGAAAAGAAACGTAGAAAGAAACCGTCTTTGAAAGACTCCGAGGGGCACCAAATCGTCTTGTGTCTAGAAATGAATTATCTGAAATGCTCAATGCACACGATTAGTCTGCACAAGCATTGCCATTAATCACCAAAACCACTTAGGGAGAAATATGCCCTAACAATCTCCCCCTTTTTGGTGGATTGATGACAATACATGATTTCCACAAAAGGATATAAAATAACATACGCGAACCCAAAATCTTTAAAACATATATAGGCTCCCCCTAGATGTGTTCATACTAGAGAAACGCTATGGACTGCAAAGCACACAACCTAGGAACAACACCCCCCTAAAGTTTATAGACGAGGCATTCCTTACAACAAACTGATTAACACTAAGCATGGAAGCAAGGCATAGCATGTGAGCATGAAGATAAGGGCACAGAACAAATAGACTCACAAGCTACTAACATACTCGACAAAAATGAGACAATAATGAGAGAAGAGTGATAGCATATGTCTCACACCCTATGATAGAATAAGTCTCCTGGTCTCACACACAATAAAACAACCAAACCAACGACGAAGGTTCAATGAACAAGGAGACAAGGAAAACAAAAAAACTTGCAAATCCTACACTCTCTCTCTCCCTTTGGCATCGAGACACCAAAAAGGCAAAGAGGACACCTAAGACACACGTGGTAGCTCCTACCGCAGAGATATCAACCATCGAACTCCTCATCACACTTATCCCACCCAAAGTTCTTCTTCTCCATCCAAGTTGCTTCAGGAGTAATGTTCTCATCAGAACCACTTGAGATGTTCACATTGAAAGTGCGTTATATCGACTAGAGGGGGGGGGGGGTGAATAGGAGATTTTTAGAATTTCATCGCTGAGGAAATTCCTCACTAATGACTAACTTACAGCGGAAACAGTAAAGCATCAGGAGTGCAAAGTTTCACTACACTAGTTTTTCAGTACGAGGAATGTGAAAACAGATTGCACAGTAAGCAGGCACGCAGAAAACATATGAGGATTAACTAGCGTGAAGAATTTGGGGTTCAGGAATTTCAGAGAAGGTCTTCAGCAAATTATTCAAACAGTGACAGTGGAAATCATCAACACATAATCTGAGGAATATAAAAGTTGAGGAATTAGAACCCGTTTCACAGCGAAGACAGTAGTTGATGACCCAGTTCCAACTGTTGTGACACTTGTACATCTGGTTTGGAGCGGCTTGGTATTGAAACCAAAAGACACACAGTCCCTACCGTATTCTCCTTGGGCTAAGAACACACATTCCTCGCCCAACACTTGTGGTAAGTCTTTAGGGCAGACTTCCAAACCCTCACAAACTTGGTCACCCGGCGATCCATAATTGACTGCTGGATTGCTCTAGACCATGACGCCTAACCATCTGGAGGATGCACGGTCCTCAAAGGTAAAAGGCTTTAGTCCCACACAAGAACAACTTCTTCAGTGATGCTCAATCACTTGGTTCTCAGTCTAAGGTTTGGTGTTTGGGGTATTTCCTCACTGATGAATTACTCTCGAAGACTCTGAGGAATTGGGTTGCTCTTATGACAAGTGTCAGTTTCTAACGGAGCAGCCAACCAGCTAATGGTTGTGGGGGGCGGCTATTTATAGCCAGGGAGCATCCCGACATGATTTGACACTAATGCCCTTAAATAATATGACCGTTGGTGTGGATAAAACCAGTGATGTGGCGTGCCTATCGAAACGGTCGGAACCCTCAACTGTGAGAGTCCTCATGTCACTCGTATTCCTCACTTGAGGCTTTTGGTAGGATTAGCCTTGGGTTGAGCATCATGAGGAAATTCATTCCAAAGTGTAACTTCGACCCCCTTTAATAGTACGGTGTTCCTATTACTCAAGTGTGAAGAAAACAGAACAGAAATCTTCATGCTTGAAAGTCTTCAGAATGATTTTCTTCAGGACACACCGAATTCGTCAATTTCAATATCTTCATGAGGAATAACAATTTCATCGCAGATTCTTCGTGATTCACTTCTTCAGCTTCAGACCAATTTTTTCAACCGAAGATATACATTTTTAGGGGTCGATATTCATCAACTTTTTCAAACTCCTCAGTGACTTATAGATCATGTGTACACTCATGAACACATTAGATACTTAACCTATAAGTCTTCAAACCACCAAAATCACTAAGGGGCACTAGATGCACTTACAATATCCCCCTTTTTGGTGGTTGATGACAATTAGGTTAAGTCTTCAACAGGGATAAAAATATGAAGTGTAAATACTCATTTGAGGAATTCGAAATCAAGATTCAGAGAGACTCCCCCTGAAGATGTGCATATCTTGAGGATTTTGCTTTTCACAACAAATGCACATTGATGATTTATATCATGGAGATCTCCCCCCGAGTCTTGTAAATCATGCATACATATGACATATAGTATGAAGAAATTGAGGATGCATGATGACAAATGGTATCCGACGAATTTCACCATGCGTGCATTAAAAATTTGAGGAATAAGCATGCGAAGAAAAATGTTCAAAAGCGTTAGAGTACCATCGGGCTTAAGTTACAACTCATTACATAAACACTTCAGAAGAGCCAAGAGTTTGTAACTTAAATATAGTTCATAAGCCCCAAAATATCCCGCTTGAAGACTAAATCTCAAGTTTCTCCCCCTTTGTCATCAAGTGACAAAAAGGGACAAACTGAGGACTAACGCCCATGAAGACTTCACTCCTTGGCAGTTGATGAAGACGCGTGAGGATTCTTTGGAGTAGTCTTCTTCCTTGGACCGGTGGCAGTGTCTTGTTGTTCTTCATCTGATTCAGTAGTGCGGAATGAAGAAAAAGAACTGTCTTCAAGGTCTGGAGATGGAATTGGCCTGAACTTCTTCTTGGGTGGCCATGACCAGACAAAGTCTCGCTCAAACTCCAATTCTTCAAGTTCTGTCGGAGTCTTCAGATGAGCAAGTGTAGCCCAGGTGCGATCAAAACATCATGAAGATAGTGATGGTTAAGCTTCACAGAATTCTGTGTTTCAGTGAGGGTTTTCACAATGGCACCGAACTGGCGTTTGACCCACTTGTGATTCCGATCCACCTTCTGGTGAAGACTAAGGAGAAGCTCTTTGGTATTCAGCACGCGACGAGCAACAGGGCTTGGAGGATGAGTCTCAGTATCATCCCATGAAGAATATGGCCCAGACTCTCTGAACTGGCCATCAAGGGGCCTACTGCCTTCATCAATGACAGACTTTCCTTTGCCTTCAACAAGCTCGAAAGTCTTCTTGTTGACCCTGATAGGAGGCATGTAACCAACATGGTTGTTGCAATCAGCGTGAAAGTTGATGCCTGTCCTTTTCCTGATGAATCTCATGATCCATGGAGCATAGATCATGTGGTCAAAAGGACACATTGCATTGTTGGCCAAAGTCCTCAAGAAGAAATCATGGATGTTGATAGTAATACCATGAATGATGTTGAAGATGATATTCTTCATGAGGCCTACAACATCTTCTTCATCATCGTGTCCCTTGATTGGCGCAAGGACGCTGCAGAGGATTCTGTAAACAGACCTTGGTACATATTTGAGCTCATGGACGAGGAAGGTTTTTCTCGGTGGTTGCCCCTTAGCCAAAGGCTTCATTAGGACTTCCATCATCCCGTTGGGCAGCTCACGTTCATCATAAAGCTTCACGGCTTGTTCTGAAGGAATTGATACTGGCAGTTCACGCAGAAGCTCAATGGCAGGAGCCTTGTGGTGTGTTTTTTGCATCATCCAGTCAAACACCCAAGTGTTGATATCTGCTGGATCCCCAGATAAGTGAAGAGTGGCATAAAATTGAAGAATAAGCTCATTGTTCCAATCACAGATATCAGAGCACATGGGGAGAAGACCAGCTTCATGAAGGACGTTGAGGACTGGAGCTAGGCATGGTATTGCTTCAAGCTCAACATGAGGAATATGCCTGTGCTGGAAAATCTTGTTTCTTCCACATAGCACAGAGTCATAGTAATTGAGATGTGTCGTCGTCCAAAACTTCAGATACCTGATTTGAGGTTTTTCATAGGGATTTTCTCCAATGAAGTACATGTGTTCTTCAAAGAAGTTCTCCTTTTGAAACTTTGGTCGCTTGGAGAACGGTTGACACTGCCGGCTGAAGATTTTGTTGTTGAACTTGAGGGGATACAACAATTGTAGACTCTGTGTTGAGCACGACGAATGCATTGTCTGGATCTGGGGCATTTTCTTCAGCATGGTCCTCAGGGTGAGGAATCTCATCAGCTTGAGCTTCACGCTGAGGTGCATGCTCTTGTTGAGCTTCAGGCTGAGGAATGGGATCTGGCTGATCTTCAGGCTGAGGAATGAGATCTGGCTGAGCTTCAGGCTGAGGAATGTCATCAACAGGAGCATCCTATTGAGGGTTTTTCTCCGGAGGAGGAATGGGTTCACCCTGAGCCTCAGTTTGAGGATCTTGCTTAGGAGGAGTTGGGTCAGCCTGATCCTCAGGTTGAAGATTTTGCTCAGGGCTCTGAATTTCATCAGCTTGAGGATTTTTGCATTGTTCTTCCTCAGCTTGCTTGGTGACACAGCCAGAATCATCAGCTGGTGCAGCTGATCCTTGTGCAGTTTCTACATGAGGAATGGAGGGCTGAGGACTGTCGTCAATGCGAATTTCTTCGTCAGAATATTCCTTAGATGCAGCATCCTTCATTTCCTCATCTGGCCCTTTCTCCTGGTCTTCAAAGGTGACCATTTCATAAGAGGGAGCGATGTTAAGAGGCACAGGGTCTAGTGGAGCATTTTCTTCAAGTGCCTTGAGGCGCTTGGCCTCAGTGTGTTCTTCTGCTGAAGAAGCCTTTCTCTTCTTGGCTTCCTTTTCAGTAGCCCTTGTCTTCTTCACGTTTGATGCAGACGGAGTCATCTTCTTCACCTTTGAAGCTTTTGGTGAAGGTGTTTTCTCAGCAGATTCATCAGCTGGCCTTGAGGAACCAGCTGGAGCAGAGTCAGCAGCTGGCTTTGAAGCAGCAGCTGGAGCAGAGTCATCAGCTGGCTTTGAAGCAGCAGCTAGAGCAGGGTTAGTCTCACCAGCTGTAGCAGATTCATCAGCTGGATTTTCCGTAGTGATTT
Organism: Hordeum vulgare subsp. vulgare; assembly: GCF_904849725.1. Taxonomy (NCBI): domain Eukaryota; kingdom Viridiplantae; phylum Streptophyta; class Magnoliopsida; order Poales; family Poaceae; genus Hordeum; species Hordeum vulgare. The sequence continues at coordinate 321,060,465 of NC_058524.1, read as the reverse complement.
CCTCAATTACCGTTTCATCCACACGACTTTCTTGAGGGATTTCCTTAGCTTGAGGTGTTTCCTCAGCTGGTTCTTCAATCAGAGGCTGAGGAGTTGGTACTGGAGGGGCAGCTTTCTTGTTGTAGTTATTAATAGCTTCAGTAGCAAGTTTGATGAAATTGCTTTTGAGACTTTGACGGTCAGAAAGCTTGGAGTACTTATCTGTCAAAGTCTTCAACTCTGCCTGTGTTGATACAAGATCATCAGGCGTCAGATTGAGGAGATTCTGGTTGAGGAATTTCTCCTTCTTGAGCTTAGCCACCTTGGCCTGTTTAGCTTGCTGCTCCTTCCACTTGGCCTCGTTGATGAATGTGGCCACCATGTGGCTGATGCCAGGGGGAAGTTTCAAATCATCAAGCGGAGTGTTGGGGTCCTCATACCAGATATTTATGTAGTCTAGGAGGACTTTTGGGTCCATGGCCAGAGGAATGGAGCTGCGAGAAGCTTGAGCTACCCTCTCCTGCTTGTTTCTGATCATAGCTTGCAAAGTTTCATCATCATATTCATCACTACCCTCTGATGCAGAAGGGACCGTGATGATTTTTCTTGGGCTGGGTCTTGTTCCTCTCCCGGCAGTCACCTTAGTCTTGAGAGGAGTTGGTGAAGACTTTGTATCCGAGCTGGTTGCAGCTAGGAGTGAGGAGCTGGAGGTAGCTGGCAGTGGCTTCATTATCGGCTTCTGTTCAGGTCTTGAAGCCTGTGGTGGTGCTGAGGATTTTGCAGCTGAGGGTTTTGGCGCTGAAGGTTTTGGAGCTGATGCTGGAGCTGGTTTTTCTTGAGGCTTTGAAGCCTTTGCTTTTGATGGCACAGACTTTTGTTGAGGAATCTCCGAGCCAGAAGTCTCAGCAGCAGAGGAAGTAGCGGCAGTTGAAGTAGTAGCAGATGATTCGTTGAATTTCCTCACAGCAGCCTCTGCCTGCTTCTTGAGCTTTGCCAATTGCTTTTCTTTTTCATCAGGATAATCATGAAGCGTCTTGAGGCTTGAGGGATGTGCTTCTTGATAATCCTCAAGTGGAGCCTGTTTGCCAGGAGGCTTGAGAGCGAATTTATTCGCATATTTGGGAGTGACGAATCTGTACTCCTTCCATTCCTAAGCCCATCGGCGTTCTATCTTCTGAAGCCAAATTTTTCTCTTGGCCATAGTTTCATGTTCATCAGGGGTGCAGTAATCCAGGTATATATCCTCAGGAATGTCTGAGGTTGTATTCTGCTCAAGTTTCTTGCCTCCCTTTTGCTTCCTGTCATCCTCCATTTTCTTCAGCTAAGGATTTTGCTGATGAGATTGGACTCTTGAGGACTCTGATGAGACTTGAAGATTTTCTTCAAGAAATCCTGCAAATGAGTTAATTTGATGAGAACCGAGAGATTCACCAGCTGACATGTGTGTACCTGTGAACATAGTATAGTTGCGAGGAATTTGGAGAGGTCATATGCGTTCTTAGATTTGAAGAAAAGGAAAAAATTTGACAGTTGAGGAATTTGACCAGTGGTTGAGGAATTTGCCTAAGCATACTGTTCTTGGGTTCCAGAGTTGTACAGATCCGAAAATTCGCACAATTGAGGAATCTCGTGAAACTCTTAGATGCTTAGTGAAGTTCATCAATAGTGTGGTGATAGGCAGTGTTTGAGGAATCAGATGCATATGGATTCTTGAGGAAAAACAGATTTCACATCTCAGAGGTAAAATAGTAGATCAAACTTGCTATAAAAATAGGGTTTTTATTTACCCTAGATGGCGCACACGAAGAACAGAGAAGAGTTGCAGGGAGAAGCTCTTTCGGTGCGTGTCCAATGCTCCCTAACCCGGCAGCAGAGGACGTCTACGGCGGCAGCGGACGAGGATGGTCCGACTCCGGCGTGGTTTCGCCGACGGAAAAGTCGAGGCAGTGAAGCTCTTCTTTGCCGGCGACGAGACTTCCAGCGATGGCGCTAGGGTTCGGTGCTTTTGCTGTAGCAGGAGTGCGATGGAGCGAAGAAGTGTTTTACCGAGGGGGATGGGGACATATTTATAGCCAGGCAGTTAATGTTGGCGCGAAGAAATCGGACCAAATAGCCCCTGCCTCTACGTCTCCGCAGGACACGTGTAGCTCCCGAGCAAAGCGGTGGAGATCGTGGTTATCCGAACGAGGAAAGTGGGGTTCAGTTACTGTTCATTTAAAAAGAATTTTTTTTTTGAAGATTTGAGGATTTTGTTACAAAATCATCAGCTGACAAAGACGTAGTGAGGATTTCGAACAAAGTTTCAAGTAGAACGCATATGAAGAATTGAATAGACTGGATGAGAACAGCACAGAGGGAAAGTAGGGTCCGATCACATTCACTTAGATGAAATATCAACTTGAAGAAATAGCTATAAGTGAATGCTGTTAAGGACATGAAATCACACTCTATCTAGGTAAACGAAAGTCATCAAGTGTTTTTGAAGATTTGACGAACTTGAGAATTTTTTGATAAATTGTCACAATGAAGAACAATTGTTTTGAAGAAAATCAAATTTTGAGGAAATGGAACTTTGAAGAAAATCAACTTGAGGAATTTCATGTTGGGCGGTGGCGTGACCCACCATATAAGAATGTTGATTACAGACGCCTCATACAATTGTTGTAGGGCCCTGAGAATCAATTTCTTTGTTGATTTCTTCACATTCAGAGTGATATTCTTCATGAGTTGAAGAAAATCTATTCATCATGTGTTGCACATCTAATTCATCAATTTTGCATAAGTGTTAGGATGTGTGCATGTTTTTTACAAAACATTTGAAGATTCTAAGATATTTAGCTCACACCGCAACTTGCAAAACCTTTTCTCATCCAAGGGCTTATTGAAGATATATGTCAGTCGATCATCAGTCTTCACATGGTCGATGAGGATATTGCCCTTGAGGACATGGTCCCGAAGAAAATGATGACGAATCTGGATGTGCTTAGTCTTCGAGTGTTGTACTCGGTTGTATGCAATCTTGATTGCACTCTCATTGTCGCAGTAGAGAGGCACATTCTTCATGTTGATGCCATAGTCCTTGAGGGTTTGCTTCATCCACAGCAATTGAGCACAACATGAACCGGTAGCAATGTACTCAGCTTCGGCAGTGGAGAGTGATACGCAGTTCTGCTTCTTTGAGGACCAGCAAACTAGTGATCTTCCAAGGAAATGGCATGTGCCAGATGTTGACTTGCGGTCAACACGGTCACCAGCATAGTCAGAATCAGAATACCCTACCAAATGAAGATTTTAGCCCTTGGGATACCATAATCCTAGTGTTGATGTGTGAGCTAAGTATCGAAGAATATGCTTCATAGCCTTATGGTGTGATTCCTTCGGTTTTGCTTGAAAACGTGCACACATGCAAACACTAAGCACTATATCTGGCCTAGATGCACATAGATACAATAAAGAGCCAATCATAGAGCGATATACCTGCTGATCGAATTCTTTACCATTTTCGTCAGTGCCGAGGTGGCCGTTGGTAGGCATTGGAGTCTAGGCACCTTTGCTTTCATGCATGTTGAATTTCCTCAAAACATCCTTGAGGTATTTCTCCTGTGATATGAAGATTCCATTGCGTTGTTGACGAATTTGAAGACCTAAGAAGAATTTCAGCTGCACCATCATAGACATCTGATATTCTTCACTCATCACGTAAGCAAATTCATCACTGTATCGTTTGTCAGTACAACCAAATATAATATCATCGACATATATGTGGCACAAAAATAGCTCATTATCATAGGATTTAGTGAAAAGAGTTGGATCGAGTGAACCAGGTTTGAAGCCTTTCTTCATGAGGAATTCCTTCAATGTATCATACCATGCCCGAGGGGCTTGCTTGAGACCATTCAACGCCTTTTTGAGTCTGAAGACTTTGTCTGGATTCTTTGGATCCTCAAAACCTGGGGGTTGAGCAACATATACTTCTTCCTCAAGCTTACCATTAAGGAATGCACTTTTCAAATCCATTTGATATAATATGATGTTATGATGATTAACATAAGCAAGTAGTACTCGAATAGCTTCAAGTCTGGCAACAGGTGCAAAAGTTTCACTGAAATCTATTCCTTCAACCTGGGTGTAGCCTTGGGCTACAAGGCGTGCCTTATTCCTCACCACTTGACCATCGTCATCTTGCTTGTTTCGGAAAATCCACTTGGTTCCGATGATGTTGTGTTTGCGAGGATCTGGTCGTTTGACGAGCTCCCATATGTCATTCAGCTTGAATTGAAGAAGTTCGTCTTGCATAGCTTGGATCCACTCCGGTTCCAGGAAAGCCTCAGCAACTTTTGAGGGTTCTGTGATGGATACAAAGGAGAAATGCCCGCAAAAGTTAACAAAGTGTGAAGCTTTTGAGCGAGTGAGAGGACCTGGCGCGTTGATGTCATTGAGTATTTTGTCAAGTTCTACTTCATTTGCAATCCTCAAATGAGCTGGTTGAGAATTTCGTCTGGGCTGAGGAAGTGGTTCTAGAGCAATTTCCTCACGAGCACCTTCTTGATTTTCATCAGTGATGGGGATGGTTTCTTCATCAATTTCCTCAGTGGGAACAATGTCTTCAGTAGGTTTGAGCTTTATTGCTTCCCCAGGAGACAACTTATCTGGATCAAAAGGCAATTCCTCTCTTTGTGAGCCATTAGTTTCATCGAACTGCACAACTACAGTCTCAACAACTTTGTTGTGATAGTTGTTGAAGACTCTGTAGGTGTGCGAGTCCTTTCCATAACCGAGCATAAAACCCTCATGTGCCTTAGGTGCAAATTTTGAGCTATGGTGAGGATCTCTAATCCAACATTTTGCACCGAAGACTTTGAAATAACTTACATTGGGTTTCTTATCAGTGAGGAGTTCATATGAGGTTTTCTTGAGGAATTTGTGAAGATATACCATGTTGATGATATGGCATGCAGTGTTGATTGCTTCAGGCCTAAAGCGACGAGGAGTCTGATATTCTTCAAGCATGGTTCTTGCCATCTCAACCAGAGTCTTGTTCTTCCTTTCGACGACACCATTCTGTTGAGGAGTATAAGGAGCAGATAATTCGTGAGTAATACCAAGTTCATCAAGAAAATCATCAAGACCAGTGTTTTTGAACTCTGTTCCATTATCACTCCTGATATGTTTGATCTTGATGCCGAAGTTCGTCGAGGCCCTTGAAGAAAATCGTTTGAAGATTTCCCGCACTTCAGTTTTATATAAGATTATATGCACCCATGTATATCTGGAATAATCATCAACTATGACGAAGCCATATAAAGATGCTGCATTTGTTAGTGTGGCATAATGAGTAGGTCCAAATAGATCCATGTGAAGCAATTCGAATGGACGAGTAGTAGTCATGATAGTCTTCGAGGGATGCTTGGATCTGGTCATTTTCCCAGATTCACATGCACCAAGAGATGATCCTTGAGGAATTTGACTGATTCAATGCTGATGACATGCTTCTTCTTTGCGAGCGTGTGCAAATTCCTCATGCCTGCATGACCTAGTCTTCGGTGCCAAAGCCATCCTTCTGAGGTTTTTGCTAGTAAGCAAGTGGCTGGGTGAGGACCTGTAGAGAAATCAACAATGTAAAAATCCCCTCTTCTAACACCTTCGAAGACTTTGGATCTGTCAGATTCCATGATGACAACACATCTATATCTACCAAAGATAACAATCATATCAAGATCACAAAGCATCGAGACTGACATGAGGTTAAATCCAAGGGATTCAACAAGCATCACTTTGTCCATATGTCTATCCTTGGAAATAACCACGTTGCCAAGTCCCAATACCTCGCTTTTACCTTTGTGAGCATATGTGATTTGCTTCAGGGGTGATGGAGTTAGTGGCATATTCATCAGCAAGCTTTTATCACCAGTCATGTGATGTGTGCAGCCACTATCAAGAACCTACTCAGTACTCTTGGGTTTGTCATCCTGCAGATGAATTAGTACATCTTACCATCTCATATGCTTCAGACTTGAAGAATATGATATCAATTTCATCAGATAGGAATTTCATCATAACAAAATTATAAGGACGTGTGAAATATTTCTATTTCATCAATATTAGCTTGCGTCCTATCAAGCATTTCCTCAGGTCTCCAGCAACTTCTTCAGATGATGATTTTCATCAGGAGACCTGACTTGCACAAGTGATTAGTTCAATTTCTTCACCACCCACATTTGAAGGGGTGGTAAAGCATTCATCATCCTGCGAGCACCATATGAGAAAGGAGGCATTGAAGCTAATGCACTTCTCTTAGCAGTAGGGGGTTAAAGTACCCATATGAATATGCAGAGAATTGGTTTGAGGATTTATGAGCATAATGATTTGAAGAGTAACGCTCATATTCATATTCCTTGTAGTTTCCCTGCATGTTAGAAGCATTAGCACGAGTACGAGCATAGTTTTGACCAGTTGAGGATTCTGATCCTCTTGAAGACTTTGGTCCTCCTGAGGAATTCGATCTGGGGTTCAAATTCTTCATAGGTGATGTAATGAGGACATTTACCTGAAGATTTTCAAGACAACTTTTAGGAACCCAGATTTTCCTCAGGGGAGGGCCATTCCTGTAGTTAGTTCCAACATATCGAGCAAATACTTCACCAGCTTGATTTTTGAACAATTTATAGTTGGAGTCAAATGACTCATCTGAGGAATAGGATAAATCACATGAAAAGCTAGTTAGATTGGATGGATCAAAAGGAGGCCCAGTAGCAGCAACCCATGAGGTTTTGGGATACTGCTCAGGTTTCCAATAGGATCCATCAGCATTCAATTTCCTCTCAAAGGAAATTCCTTCTTTCCTCGGGTTCCTGTTAAAGATCTGCTTTTTGAGCACATCACAAAGGGTTTGATGTCCTTTGGGACTTTTGTATATGCCTTTCATATACAATTCCTTCAGCCCTGCATTTTCATCAGTGACATGTGTGTTTTCCTCAAGTGAGGAATTTGACACTACACGAGCAGTTGATGAATTTGTAGCAATAGAAGCATTTCATGATTCTGGTGAAGAATTAGTAGTTTCACGTTCAATGCATTTAAGACATGGAGGAATGAATTCAGCTTGAGCAGCGCTGATCTGTTGAGCTAGTAATGAGTCATTTTCTATACGAAGATCATCATGAGAAATCCTCAGCTTCTCTAGATCAAGCTTCCTTTAAAGAAATTCATAGGAAAGTTTCTCAAGATCAGCGAGGAGTGTATCATAATGATCTTGAAGATTATCAAATCTAGACTGAAGACTTTTTAGATCTTCAGTGAGGATTTGGGTAAGATTCATTTCATCATTCAACAGATCATCACTTCTATCTAGCAATTTCTTAAGCTTTTCCACGGCAGTTTGTTGTTTAGTGGCAATGACAGCAAGTTTACTCTAACTGGGTTTTTTATAATCATCAGGTTCATAGTCACTTGAATCAGAGGAGGAAGCATCATTCGGTACCTTTGAACCTTTTGCCATGAAGCAATAGGTTGGAGCGAAGTCATCAGTGTGGATGGTGTTATCATCTTCTTCAAGGTTGAAGATTGACTTGTTGACGAAAGTGGTTGCAAGTGCAAGACTGGCCTGTCTGGGTTTTGAGTCTTCATCAGAACCCTCCTCTTCATCACATTCCTCTGATTCTGCCTCGGAATCCATTTCCTTGCCAATAAGTGCCCGAGCCTTTGTGAAACTAGTCTTCTTGTGCGATGAGGGCTTTGAAGATGAGGATTTTGAAGATTTCTTCTTCTTCTTCGAGTCATCAGAACTGTTATCCTTGTATTTCTTCTTCTTTGATTCCCTTCACCAACGGGGACAATCAGCAATATAATGACCTGATTTCTTGCATTTGTGGCAGGTTCTTTTCTTGTAGCCCTCAGATGAAGATTCTGATTTCCTCATATCTCCTCTTGAAGATTTACCGAACTGGCCACCTCGTGTAAACCTCTGGAATTTCTTCACGAGCATTGCAAGCTCCTGTCCAAATTCTTCAGGGTCACCAATGCTATCACCTGAGTCTTCTTATTCACATGAGGAAATTGCTCTAGCCTTCAGTGCACGTGGTCTAGAATAGCTTGGTCCATATAGATCTTTCTTTTCTTCTTGCTGGAATTCATGAATATTGAGTCTTTCAAGTATATCAGCTGGATCAAGCATCTTGTAGTATGGTCTTTCTTGAATCATCAGGACTAAAATATCAAATGAAGAATCCAAAGATCTTAGCAGTTTCTTCACAACTTCGTGATCAGTAATGCCTCGAGCTCCCAGTGCTTGCAATTCATTTGATATGTCAGTGAGGCGATCAAAGGTATCTTGGCAGCTTTCATTGTCAAGCCTCTTGAAGAGATTGAAGAGATTGCGAAGAACATCAACTCGAGAATCAAGGTGGGTTGATACTCCTTCCTGTACTTTGCACAGTCTCTCCCAGATAAGTGTTGCTGAGCCCAAAGCACTCACTCTTCCAAACTGGCCTGGGCTCAGATGGCCACAGATGATATTCTTCGCTTGAGAATCAAGTTGCTTGAATTTCTTCACATCAGCAGCGGAGACACTAGGAGAGATAATGGGGACGCCATGTTCCACAATATACCAGAGATCATTGTCAATAGCTTGTAGATGCATCTGCATCTTGGTCTTCCAGAAGTGAAAGTTCTTTCCTTCGAAAGTAGGACATGCTACAGTAACCTTAATCATGCCTGCAGTCGACATAACTAAAACTCCAGGTGGTTAAACCAAAATCACACAGAACAATGGAGTACCTTGCTCTGATACCAATTAAAATTGCGTTATATCGACTAGAGGGGGGTGAATAGGAGATTTTTAGAATTTCATCGCTGAGGAAATTCCTTTTGAGGAAATTCCTCACTAATGACTAATTTACAACAAAACAGTAAAGGATCAGGAGTGCAAAGTTTCACTACAGCAGTTTTTTAGTATGAGGAATGTGAAAATAGATTGCACAGTAAGCAGGCACGCACAAAACAGATGAGGATTAACTAGCGTGAACAATATGGGGTTGAGGAATTTCAGAGAAAGTCTTCAGCAAATTCTTCAAACAGTGACAGTGGAAATCATCAACACATAATCTGAGGAATATAAAGAGTTGAGGAATTAGAACCCGTTTCACATCGAAGACAATAGTTGATGACACAATTCCAACTGCTGTGATAGTTGTACATCTGGTTTGGAGCGGCTTGGTATTGAAACCAAAAGACACACAGTCCCGGGACACAGAGTCCATACCGTATTCTCCTTGGGCTAAGAACACACAGTCCTCACCCAACACTCGTGGTAAGTCTTCAGGGCAGACTTCCAAACCCTCACAAACTTGGTCACCCGGCGATCTACAATTGACTGCTGGATTGCTCTAGACCATGACCCCTAACCGTCTCGAGGATGCACAGTCCTCAAAGGTAAAAGGCTTCAGTTTCACACAGGAACAACTTCTTCAGTGATGCTCAATCACTTGGTTCTCAGTTTGTGGTTTGGTGTTTGGGGTATTTCCTCACTGATGAATTACTCTCGAAGACTTTGAGGAATTGGGTTGCTCTTATGACCAGTGTTAGTTTCTAACGGAGAAGCCAACCAGCTAATGGTTGTGGGGGCGGCTATTTATAGCCTGGGAGCATCCCGACATGATTTGACACTAATGCCCTTAAATAATATGACCGTTGGTGTGGATAAGACCAATGATGTGGCGTGGCTATCGAAACGGTCAGAACCCTCAACTGTGAGAGTCCTCGTGTCACTCGTATTCCTCACTTGAGGCTTTTGGTAGGTTTAGGCTTGGGTTGAGCATCATGAGGAAATTCATTCCAAAGTGTAACTTCGACCCCCTTTAACTGTACGGTGTTCCTATTACTCAAGTGTGAAGAAAACAAAACAGAAAGAGTAAATCTTCATGCTTCAAAGTCTTTAGAATGATTGTCTTCAGGACACACCGAATTCCTCAATTTCAATATCTTCATGAGGAATATTAATTTCATCGCAGATTCTTCGCGATTCACTTCTTCAGCTTCAGACCAATTTCTTCAACCGAAGATATACATTTTCAGGGGTCGATATTCATCAACTTTTTCAAACTCCTCAGTGACTTATAGATCCTGTGTACACTCATGAACACATTAGATACTTAACCTATACGTCTTCAAACCACCAAAATCACTAAGGGGCACTAGGCGCACTTACACACATCAAGCTTCCTCAAAATCAGCTTGTCGAACTGACGACTCTCCTTCCGAGGAACATGGGTCAGATATTGCCCCTTAGCGTGCATGCAAAACAAAGTCTTCATCGTGTCCTTGAGCTTCTTGGCCCAAGATGGCTCAGCAGAGGAAGGCTCATACGTCTCGTGACTGCCCTCACCCCCAGCCTCATCCTGATCAAAATCCATGTTGGCAGCAGCAGGCGTAATGGTATTGTAAGCCTGCTTGTCCTTCTAACGCATCCAAATGGGCTCATGGCGGATCCAGTCGGGATCCTGAAAAACCACATCTCGAATGGTCACCAACCACCTTTCCCAGATCAAGTAGAACAAGTAAGGTCCATAGATGTGGACCTTACGGTGAAACAAAGCCGACTGAAGCTCACTCCACATGACATGGGACACATAAAGCGGTCCAGGATCACGAACCCGCCCTTTCTCACACATGACAAGCATATCCACCAGATAGGAATGCACATGGTCATTGTTGCCCATACGAGGAAAGAGAGTGTTGCGACAGAAGAAACAGGTTCAACACATGAGATTGTTCGCCAATTGGAGACACCTTCTCAATAAGGTATGGCAACAACTTTTCCTTGGGGGCAGCATTTGGGTTCTTGTGCAGGCGCAAACCAACTGGCTTCCCAAGCCCCTCATCATGAACATGAAAAAGATCCATGAACTCCTTCTAGGTAGCAGACAACTTCTCACCATTGATCATCCAAGTCATTGTTCACTCCTCATCAGTGTGGAAGTGGATGGAGGCATAGAACTGAGCCACAATCTCAGGATCATAGTCAAGCTGAAAAGAGATGATATCCTCATTGCAAAGTTGCCCCACCATGTCCAGAGGTTCACCAAAGTATGCCAGGTCCTTCCTGAGATGATCCATGTCAATCCACTGAACCAGTACATAGATATTCTTCTTTGCCTTGATCACATCAAGAAAGATGAGAGCTTGTTGCTTGGTCAAGAATAGTTTAGAGCCCTTGAGATGAACCCTATGGTTGACATAGGGGTCTAGCTTCCGGTGAATCTGAAACTCTTCTTGTAGCATCCCCGCCAAACAGACAGTGGACTCCTTGTTCTTGTTTGCGGGCCTCTTGAAGTTGTGCGTCACAGCATTGGATCCCTCAGGTGCCTCTTGATTGCGAAGGCGCTTGGAACTTGTATCCAAAGAAGGATTCGAGCGCGTGAAGCCGGAACCAGAGCCACCACCTATGACACACAACGCAAACACAAGAGAAAATCGAAAGAAGTGAACGCAAAGACCAAAGCAAACCAGAGAGCCATATATAAATGAGAATTAGCAAGGCAAAACAGGGTAATTTAGGGTCGAGTGATAGTACTACAGGTCAAGCGGTAGTAAAAATTTACTACCACGCTGACCGTGGTAGTACCGCTCCAATAGGTGCGGTAGTACCATAGGTTAGGCGGTAGTAAAATTTTACTACCACACCCATTGCGGTAGTACCGCTCCACGAGGAGCGGTAGTACCGCTCGGGGCGAAAATGCAAGATCTGACAACCAAAATTCAGAATGATACTACCGTAGATCAAAACTACCATGTTGTATCCTATTAAATAACATTTCTACCACACAAGCACTCTCCAACCATCCACTCATGTAAGATTTTAGCCACAAATCCATGGAACCAACTCATATGCCCAAACCTAGATCCAACAAAATAGAAGCAAAGAGAGAATAACTAGGGGCAATATCGGGTTCCATGGCACAAGAGAGAGGAGTGATACGATCCCACCAAACAGAATGGGAGGAGAGTGGCGGTAGTACTGCACGTCCAGCGGGAGTAAAACAAATACTGCCGCACTAGATGCGGTAGTACCGTGCCGGTGCTGCTACTGCACGAGTGCAACAATAACACCTCTCCAGCGGTAGTATCGTGGCGATCCACGGTAGTACCGCTCAAACAAGGAAAGGAAAGTTCGGGCCTTTGCATGGAAAAACGAAGAAACACAACAAGCCCCAAGAGAAAGGGACACACACTAGAGAGCACAAACAAAGCAAATCAAACACGAAATAGATCCTCTCATGAAGAGAGGGCGGCGGCCGGAGCCACCTATGTTTGATACAATTGGCATGACACCGGAAAGAATTAACCTTGGGTCCATGACCAAAGCTCGACTTTGAAGCACAAGTGCCACCAACAATGGCTAATGTGAAAGACGTGATCAATCTATGCATAATGGGGGGAGGGAAAGTTCATTGAGAGAACAACACTCCCCCTATGTCCATGCCTACACCTAGAGCAAGATATAATGATGAGTGTGCTGAAGTGTGCCTAGTCTCAAGCCACATTGCTCGAATCAATGATATTTAGCTCATGCTTTGACTCGTGAAACCTTGCTTCATCTAGAGGCTTTGTGAAAATATCCGCAAGTTTGTCTTGAGTGTTGATGTAGATGACCTCAATATCTCCATGCTTGATGTGATCTCGAATGAAATGATGACGAATCTCAATATCCTTGGTCTTCCTATGTTGCACCGGATTAAGAGAAATCTTGATAGAACTTTCATTGTCTCATAGAATAGGCACTTTGTCACAAGTGACACCGCAATCCTTTAAAGTTTACCTCATCCATAGTAATTGAGCACAACAACTTGCGACAGTAACATACTTGACCTCGCTGGAAGAAAGTGACACACAATTTTGCTTCTTCGAAGACCAACTTACCATAAAGTGACCAAGGAATTGGCATCCTCCAGAAGTTGACTTCCTCCCGACTGAATGTCCAACCCAATCTGAGTTAGAGTAACCCACAAGATCAAAGCTTGCTCCTTTGGGGTACCATAAGCCAAATTTTGGGGTATGAGCCAAATATCGAAAGATTCGCTTGACTGCCGCATAGTGGCTTTCCTTTGGTGCGGATTGAAACCGTGCAAAAAAATTCCCACTCAACATGATATCCGATCTAGATGCACAAAGGTAGAGCAAGGATCCAATCATGGTGTGATATTCGTTTCGATCCACTACTTTACCATTGGGATCACTGTCGGGCTTGCATTTGGTTGGAATGGGAAACTTGACCGGCTTGACGTCCTCCAACTTGAATCTCTTGAGCATGTGTTGGGTGTACTTGGTTTTGTTGATGAACGTTCCTTCTCTTCTTTGCTTGACTTCGAACCCAAGAAAGAACTTCAACTCTCCCATCATAGACATCTCAAACTTCTCGGTTATTAGTGCAACAAACTTTTCATTGAAAGATTTGTTAGGAGAACCACATATAATATCATCAACATATAATTGGCATATGAATAGATCCCCATTGACCGTTTTGGTAAATAGGGTGGGATAATTTTTCCCAAATTCAAACCCACGATCTTGCAACAACCCGATAAGCTGCTTATACCACGCACGTGGGGCTTGTTTAAGTCCGTAGAGCACCTTCTTGAGTTTGTATACATGAGTGCGGAGCTTGGGATCCTCGAATCCACGCAAATGGATCCTATAGGGTGGGATATATGTTTGACATATACCAACTCATTCAAGGGACCATTAAGAAATGCACTCTTCACATCCATTTGTTGCAATTTGAAATCATGATGAGATGCATATGCAAGCAACATGCGAATAGATTCAACATGAGCAACAGGGGCAAAGGTTTCACCGTAGTCGATACCCTCGACTTGGGGAGTAGCCTTGAGCCACCAATCTTGCCTTGTTTCGAACAACAATGCCATTTGCATCTTGCTTGTTCTTGAAGATCCATTTGGTCCCAATGACATTATGTTCCTCCATTGGCCTTGGCACTAATTCCCAAACTGGATTTCTCTCAAAGTTGTTAAGTTCATCATGCATGGCTTCAAGCCAATCCTCATCATCGAGCGCTTCATGCACCTTTTTGGATTCAATACACGAAACAAACGCGTGATGGTGACAAAAGTTTGTTAATTGTTTACGAGTAGTTACCCCTTTTCTCAAGCTTCCAAGCACATTTTCCAAGACATGTTGTTGATGCTTGAGCTTGGAAGCCACCTTGGCGGCGCAATGCTCCATGAGTTCCTCACTAGGTAATTGAGGATCATCATCTTGATCATCTTGAGCACCGTCTTGAGCTTGCTCACAAGCTTACCCTTGATCTTGTGGCTGCACTTGATCTTGAGCAAGATCAGGGTCTTGAGCATGATCTTGGACATCATTTGGTGCATCAACATCTTCACGAGGTTGATCTTGTCCTTGATCTTGTTCATCGGATTGAGGGCCTTCACTTTATCAGAAGCGTGTGGGTCTAGCGAGCGTGATGGCGCCACTTGAGTAGAGAAATGTCATTCTGCTTCGGCCACAAGGGGTTCCTCAATGGGGAGTATTTGACCAATCCTCATTCTTCTTATGGCTTGAGGAGGAACTTCATCACCTACATCACAAAGACCACTTTGCTCCACTTGGGAGCAATTATTTTCATCAAACTCTACGTTACACATCTCCTCAGTGAGTCTGCTGGACTTGTTGAGTACATGGTAAGCATAAGAGTTTCTAGCATAACCAACAAGTATGCCCTCTTGAGCTCTAGTTTAAAATTTAGAAAAACAAACACCTTTATTTAGAAAGAAGCACTTACAACCGAACACCCAAAAGTACTTGAAGTTGGGCTTGTTCCCAGTAAGAATCTCATATGGAGTCTTGTTCAAGCCTTTGTGGAGGTAGAGCCGATTGGATGCATGCCATGCGGTGTTGATGGTTTTGGCCCAAAAGTTGTACGGAGATTTGAACTCCGCCATCATGGTTCTTGCCGCGTCCATCAACGTCCGGTTCTTCCTCTCTCCCACACCATTTTGTTGAGGGGTATAGGGTGCCGAATATTGGTGCTTGATCCCCTCGTCACTAAGGAACTCATCCAAGGTGTAGTTCTTGAACTCGGTGCCGTTGTAACTTCTAATCATCAATATCTTTGCTTCATGTTGACGTTGAGCATCATGAGCAAAGTCGATGATGGTTTGTTCAGTCTCACTCTTCCTCTTGAAGAAGTACACCCCAAGTGTATCTTGAGTAATCATCCACAATCACCAAGAAATACTTTCTTCCCCGAGACTATCAAAGGATGGATGACCAAAGAGATCCATGTGAAGGAGCTCCAAGGGACTTTTAGAGTATATGATAGTCGTGGGACAGTGAGCCGTTTCATAAAGCTTTCCTTCAATACAAGCACTGCAAGCACGATCTTTGGCAAAACTCACATTTGTTAGTCCACGAATATGATCCCCTTTGAGGAGACTCTGCAAAGATCTCATATTGACATGAGCTAGCCGGTGATGCCAAAGCCAACCGATATCAACTTTAGCCATTAGACAAGTCGTGGTCTTAGTGGGTCACTCCGAAAAGTTTACCACATAGAGACCGTTCTCGACATGTCACACAAAGGCTACTTTAAGAGTCTTGCTCCACAAAAGGGCCACCGTATCAAGATCAAAGAATGTGGCAAAGCCCATAATTGCAAGTTGAGGAATGGAAAGAAAATTGTATGCAAGGGACTCAACAAGCATGACCTTCTGTATAGAAAAATCTTGAGATATCACCACCTTGCCAAGTCCCAATACCTTAGATGTTGAGGCATCACCAAATTGGACATGAGTGGGCATGGATGGAATTGGATGCACATCCACCACCAAGTCCTTGCTCCCGGTCACATGAGTTGTGGCTTCAATGTTGAGAAGCCATGACACCCCATCGGAAGCAAACTCCTACAAGAGATCAATGCTTGGATTTAGGTACCCATTCTTTAATGGGTTCTTTGACGTTAGAAACAAGGGTCTTAGGAACACAAATATACCATTCAATGTACTCATAATAAGAACCAACAAATTTAGCATAAACATGCCCATCACTAGCACGACATAAAACATAAGAGGGGTTAAAGTCACATGCTTTGTTGGTAGGGACGGTTTTTCCCTTCTTGGCATCGCCACCCCCTTACTTGTTCTTCTTCTTATTATGAGTACTCTCACCCTCTTTGACGAAAGTGTCCTTGAGAGGATGATATTGCTTGGTCTTGTTCTTATTTTTCTTCTTAGACTTCGGTGCAAACCCAAGTCCCTCCTTTCCTACAACTTTCTTTTGATTACTCAAAAGGTCATTTAGGTTCTTCTCGCCTTGGATGCATGACACAAGGCCCTTCTCTAGTTGTTCTTCCAACTTGGCGTCCTCCTCCACAAGATGCACATGCTCACAACAAGGGTTAGTAGCACAAGCATTATCAATTAGAATGAAGGGGGGACAAGTAGAGATCTCCTTGGTCAGTTTTACTTGGAGTTGATCACGAGACTCCTTAAGAGAGGAATGAACACCTTTCAAGACCTTGTGGGCCTTATCAAGTGTGTCAAATTCTTCCTTGAGTCTATCATGGCCAATCCCAAGTGCAACTTTCTCATACTTAAGCACACGGGTAAGAACGATTGCCTAATCAAGATCTTTTTGCAATTTAGCATGATCAATGTTGTGTGACTCCTCAAGAGCCAAACGAAGACCACACTCTTCCTCTAGAGCAATGGATAATTTTGCAATCTCATCGGCATATTCACAACTATGTCCCTCCATCTTGGAGATAGTATCCTCATGAGACTCAATGATATCATTGGCCTCACCAAGTTCTTCCAAAAGAGCAACAAAGTGCATCTTGGATTCACCTTTGAGCTTACGAAAGAATTTGTAAAACTCATTCTCATCAAGGTACACTACTTCAGTATCATCAACGCAATCTAACAATGAAGGAGTAGTAGTGATAGTGGTCTTGATGTTGGGGGTTACCTTATTGAGACCTTTGGCCATAAGGCACATGGCGATGCGGTTCTCGTTGGGGGCGCCGAAGAGAGACACCTCGGGGGAGGATGTGCCAATGGCCATGGTAGCCATTTCCATCCCCTCGGGGGAGGATGTGGCAATCATCCTCGTCATCATCGGAGGTGTACTCTGCAAGAAGCACCAAACCCTTTGGAGGAGCCTTATTGGTGAAGTTGTTCTAGCTTGGGAATGACTTCGCTTTTTGTTTGCAAATGAGCTTGCACCCGTTGTATTCTCTCTTCTTATAAGGACAATCCACCACAAAGTGACTCAAATTGCCACAATTGTAGCATGTTCTCACTTGTTGCTTGTTCTTGGACCCACTAGAGTTGTTCTTGGATAAGTTGGGCCTTAAATTTTCTTGTTGCCCCAAAATTGCCTTGATTGAAGAGCCATGTACTCGTGATAATAATAATTTGCGTCTTTGGGGCAAAACCTCTTCTTCATCTTCCTCTTCTTCATCCAAAATGGCCTTGGCTCTCAAGGCAAGGTTGGGCGAGGCTTTCTTTGACAGGACACGAGCTAGAGCATTGTCAGCGGTCTTGTTCATGATATTCATGGCAGTGAACTCATCCAACACTTCACTTGAGGTCAAGGTGTGGAAATCCGACCTTTGATGAATTACGAAGGACATGGCTTTGTTCAATGGCATGATGGCCTTGAGAAACTTGCGCTTGATCCAATTGTCATCCGTATCCTTGCTCCCATGATCTTGGAGAGCAATGGTAAGAGTAGTCACCCTTTCGTAGAGATCGCGAGGATCGTCATCTTCCATCTCTGATTTGGACCTACGTGACATCTACCTACATGGCCACCGCTACACTTGGTCTAACGAGAAACACGACCCCACTTTGGTTCGTGACGATCGAGTCCTCTGCACCTCCAGTTGGGACGTGATGCAGCCCGCATGCCTCCTCCGCTGTCTCTCCTCGGCGGCCTCGGTCCATTGTCCCCTCTTCGTCGACTGCGCGGCTCACTGCAATATCACCAAACACTTCCACTTTGAGCCTTTTTGAGCCGAAGCTTGATGGCTACCTGGACGTGGTTGACAATGCTTGGAATTCCATCCACCCTGACCCTGACCCATTCAAGCGCATCTACGCCCGCCTTAAGGCCATGGCTCGTTGCTTACTGAGTTGGGGAACCAAGCGCCTTTTAGGCATCTCGCTTCAGATTACCGTTGCGCGCGAACTCATTGCATGTCTTGATGAGGCTCAGGACCGGCGCCCGCTTTCCACCACAGAGACCTGGTTTCACCGCCGTCTCAAGTGCACCTACCTTGCTCTCGCGTCGCTTGAGAGGACGATCTCGCGCCAGCGATCAAGATTCTCCTGGCTGCGCAAGGGTGCGACCAGCTCATCCTTCCTTGGAATCCATGCTTCCCAACGTCTACACAAGAACATGATCCTTGGGTTGCAGCAGGATGGGCGGCTCCTCTCCGATGATGCGGCCATGTCCGAGGCAGCCCACACTCACTTCTCGCGCCTGCTCGGCTCGTTGGCCGACCGTGATTTCACGCTTGATCTCCACATGCTCGGCATCAGCACCTCAGACCTCTGTGAGCTCAACGCACCTTTCTCCGAGGATGAGCTATGGACTGCTATCAAGTCGCTGCGCCATGGGAAAGCGCCCGGGCCAGATGGATTTACCGTCGAGTTCTTATGCTCCGCATGGCCGGTAATCAAGAAGGACTTCTGCGAGTCCTTTGATGAGCTATATGTGCTGAATTGCAGGGGTTTTGGGAAGCTCAACGAGGCGCTTATCACATTGCTGCCCAAGAAGTAGGACACCTCCTCCCTCACCGACTACAGGCCGACCAGTCTTATTCACCTCTTGGCTAAGTTGTTTGCCAAGCTGCTTTCTCTTCGGCTTGCTCTGAGGCTCCCCGACATTGTCTCCGTCAACCAAAGTGCTTTCATCGCTGGCAGATGCATCCACGACAATTTTCTTCTGGTCCAACAGACAGCCAAGCACCTCCACAACCGCAAGCTCCCTCGCGTGCTACTCAAGCTCGACATCGCCCGGGCTTTCGACTCAGTTTCATGGCCTTTTCTGCTCCAACTACTACGCCATCGCGGTTTTGGCCCCCGTTGGTGTGAGTGGATCACAATTCTGCTGTCTACCGCAAGCACTTGAGTCCTCATCAACGGATCAACCCAGTGTTGCCCATGTTGTTCATTCTCGTCATGGATGTTCTTAACTCCCTCATCCTGCATGCGATCCATGCCGAGATTCTGCATCGGCTTACCCTCACCCACACAGCCTCCAGGGTCTCGCTATACGCGGACGATGTGGTGATTTTCTGCCACCCGGATAGACAAGATCTCCCCATGCTCCGAGAGCTTCTGCACGTGTTCGGCAGCGCCTCCGGCCTCCATACTAATTTTAGCAAGTGCTCTCCTACCCCCATCCAATGCTCTCCCGCACATGAGATGACCATCGCATGCGATGGAGTGTCCGGTCAAGCCGTTCCCCATTACCTACCTTGGGCTGCCGCTGTCAATTCAAAGAATTTGTTCTTCTCATCTTCTACTGCTCATGGACCGGATCCGCAAGAAGCTATCCACCTCGCGGGCATCCCTGTTGGCCAGAGGCGAGCGGCTTGCCCTGGTTCGGCATGTGCTCTGCGCCATGCCCGGGCACCTACTCGCAGCCATCATCCTCAACGCCCACATTTTTAAGCTGGTTAACCGTGTCATCCGCAACTTCTTATGGCACAGGAGGAAGGATTCTACAGCGGGTCATTGCGCGGTCAATTGGCGCCGTGTCTGCATGCCCCTCGAGCTTGGCGGACTGGGCGTCCGGGATTTGCGGCGCACTGGGATCTCCCTCCGCACCCGTTGGCTATGGCTGCAATGCATGGACTAGATGCGTCCCTGGAGCCACCTATTTATCCCCTCCGACCCCGAGGTCCTAGCCATCTTCCGTGCCTCTACGCAGTGGGAGCATGGCGACAGGCGCTCGTGCAAATTTGGACGGTCCACTGGATCCATGGGCAATCTATTGCCGAAATCGCGCCCGCAATCTACGCCATGGTGCCAAAGCGACGCGTGATACGTCCATTTTGCATCATGCTTTCATGTTGATATTTATCGCTTTATGGGCTGTTATTATACTTCACGGTACAATACTTATGCCTTTTCTCTCTTATTTTACAAGGTCTACATGAAGAGGGAGAATGCCAGTAGCTGGAATTCTGGCCTGAAAAAGGAGCAAGTTTGAGATACCTATTCTGCGCAACTCCAAAAGCCGTGAAAATCAACGAGTATTTATTTTGGAATTTATAAAAAATACTGGGACGAAGAAGTACCACAGGGGAGCCAGCTGGAGGCCATAAGCCTGCTAGGCACGGCCTACCCCCTGGTCGCGCCTAGGGGGCTTGTGGGCTCCCTATTGGCCCTCTGGCCCCCCTCTTTTGCTATAAGGAGGGTTCCGTTCCAGAAAAAAATCAAGAGGAGGCTTTCGGGAGGAATCACCGCCGCCACGAGGCGGAACTTGAGCAGAACCAATCTAGAGCTCCGGCACGGTCGTCCTGCCGGGGACACTTCCCTCCCGGAGGGGAAAATCGTCGCCATCGTCATCACCAACACTCCTCTAGTCAGAGGGGACTCATCACCATCAACATCTTCATCAACACCATCTCATCTCCAAACCCTAGTTCATCTCTTGTAACCAATCTCCGTCTCACGACTCCGATTGGTATTTGTAAGGTTGCTAGTAGTGTTAATTACTCTTTGTAGTTGATGCTAGTTGGATTACTTGGTGGAAGATTATAAGTTCAGATCCTTGATGCTATTCAATACCTCTCTGGTCATGAACATAATTATGCTTCGTGGGTAGTTACATTTGTTCCTGAGGACATGGGATAAGTCATGCTATAAGTAGTCATGTGAATTTGGTATTCATTCGATATTTCCATGTGTTGTATGTTGTCTCTCCTCTAGTGGTGTTATGTGAACGTCGACTACATAACACTTCACCATTATTTGGGCCTAGAGGAAGGCATTGGGAAGTAGTAAGTAGATGATGGGTTGCTAGAGTGACAGAAGCTTAAACCCTAGTTTATGCGTTGCTTCGTAAGGGGCTGATTTGTATCCATTAGTTTAATGCTATGGTTAGATTTGTCTTAATTCTTCTTTCGTAGTTGCGGATGCTTGCGAGAGGGGTTAATCATAAGTGGGAGGTTTGTCCAAGAAAGGGCAGCACCCAAGCACGGGTCCACCCACATATCAAACTATCAAAGTAGCGAACGCGAATCATATGAACATGATGAAAACTAGCTTGATAGAAATTCCCATGTGTCCTCGGGAGCGCTTTACCTCCTATAAGAGTTTGTCCAGGCTTGTCCCTTTCTACAAAAGAGATTGGGCCACTTTGCTGCACCTTTGTTACTTTTGCTACTTGCTGCGAATCATCTTATCACACAACTATTTGTTACCGACAATTTCAGTGCTTGCAGAGATTACCTTGCTGAAAACCACTTGACAGATCCTTCTGCTCCTCGTTGCGTTCGACACTCTTACTTATCGAAAGGACTATGATAGATCCCCTATACTTGTGGGTCATCAAGACTCTTTGATATAGTGTGCTGAAATTTATTGTCACTTGTCACTATGGAAACTAATCCTTTGAGGAGCTTGTTCAGAGTATCTTCACCTCGAACGGAACACAAAGAGTTGCTCCTCAACCTGCTGCACCTACTGAAAATATTTTCTATGAATTTCCTTCGGGTATGCTTGAGAAACTACTGGCTAATCCTTTTACAGGAGGTGGAACATCACATCCCGACTTGCATCTAATCTATGTAGATAAAGTTTGTGTTTTATTTAAGCTTGCAGGTTTGCCCGAGGATGAGGTCAAGAAGAAGGTCTTTCCCTTATCTTTGAGGGATAAAGCATTGACATGGCATAGGCTATGTGATGATACTAGATCATGGAACTACAACCGGTTGAAATTGGAATTTCATCAAAAGTTTTATCCTATGCATCTAGTACATCATGATAGGAATTATATTTATAATTTTTGGCCTCGTGACAGAGAAAGCATCGCTCAAGCTCGGGGAGGCTTAAACAATGTTATATTCATGCCCCAACCATGATCTCTCGAGAGAAATTATCATTCAGAACTTTTATGCTCGGCTTTCTCATGATGATCGCACCATGCTTGACACTTCTTGTACCTGTTCTTTTATGAAGAGAGATATTGACTTCAGATGGAATTTATCGGAAAGAATTAAACACAACTCTGAAGATTGGGAATTTTATTGAAGGTAAGGAGTCAGGTATGAGTCTCAAGTTTGATTGCGTTAAATCCTTTGTCGAAACAAATACTTTTTGTGATTTTAGCGCTAAATATGGACTTGACTCTGAGATAGTAGCTTCATTGTGTGAATCATTTGCTGCTCATATTGATCTCCCTAAAGAGAAGTGGTCTAAATATTATCCTCCCTTAGAAGTCAATGTAGTTAAACCCAATCCAGTTGAAGAGAAAGTCATCGCTTATAATGATCCTATAGTTCCCAGTGCTTACATTGAGAAACCACCTTTCCCTGTTAGAATAAAGGGTCATTCTAAAGTTTCAACTGTGATACATAGGCGATACATTAGAACACCAACACCCGTGAGCAAATTAGATTTGAACCTAGCATTGCTATTATCAAAGATCTCCTGTCCGACAATGTTGATGGCCATGATATTCACTTCTGTGAAGATGCTGCTAGAATTGCTAAACCACATGCTAGAGACAAACATAGGCCTGTTGTTGGCACGCCTGTTGTTTCTGTTAAGATAGGAGATCATTGTTATCATTGTTTTCGTGACATGTGTTCTAGTGTTAGTGCAATACCTCAATCCTTATATGATGAAATTAAAGATGAGATTGCACCTGTTGAGATGGAACCTATTGATGTCACTATTCAGCTTGCCAATAGAGATACTATCTACCCTTTGGGAATTGTTAGAGATGTTGAAGTCTTGTGTGGTAAAACGAAGTATCCTGCTGATTTTCTCGTTCTTGCTACCAGACAAGATAGCTTTTGTCCTATCATATTTGGCAGACCCTTCCTCAATACGGTCGATGCTCATATTGACTGTGAAAAGCAAACTGTCACTATTGGCTTTGAAGGTGTGTCACATGAGTTCAATTTCTCCAAGTTTGGTAGACAACCTCAAGAAACAGAGTTGCCCAGTAAGGATGAAATTATTGCCCTAGCTTCTATTGCCGTGCCTCCTACTGATCTTTTAGAGCAATACTTGCTTGAGCATGAAAATGATATGCATATGGATGAAAGGGATGAGATAGATAGAGTTATCTTTGAACAATATCCCATCCTTAAGAATAATTTGCATGTTGAACTGCTTGGAGATCCACCCCCACCAAAGGGTGATCCTGTGTTCGAGCTTAAATAGTTGCCTAACACTCTTAAGTATGCTTATCTTGATGAAAAAGAGAAATATCCTATTATTATTAGTGCTAGCCTCTCAGAGCATGAAGAAAAGAAGTTACTAAAAACTCTGAAGCACCGTGCTTCTATTGGATATACTCTTGATGATCTTAAGGGCATTAGTCCCACTCTATGCCAGCACAAGATTAAAACCGATCCTGATTCCAAACCAGTTGCCGATCATCAACGGAGATTAAATCCTAAGATGAAAGAGGTAGTAAGAAAAGAAATACTAAAACTCGTGGAAGTAGGTATTATCTATCTTGTTGCTCATAGTGATTGGGTGAGACCGGTGCATTGCGTCCCTAAGAAGGGAGGTATTACCGTTGTCCCTAATGATAAGGATGAATTGATCCCTTAGAGGATTATTACTGGCTATAGGATGGTGATTGATTTTAGGAAATTGAATAAAGCCACTAGGAAAGATCATTTCCCGTTGCCTTTTATCGACCAAATGCTAGAAAGACTGTCTAAACACACACACTTCTCCTTTCTAGATGGTTATTCTGGTTTCTCCCAAATACCTGTTGCACAATCTGATCAGGAGAAAACCACTTTCACCTGCCCTTTTGGTACCTTTGCTTACAGACGTATGCCTTTTGGCTTATGTAATGCACCTCCTACCTTTCAAAGATGTATGATGGCTATATTCTCTGACTTTTGTGAAAAGATTGTTGAGGTTTTCATGGATGACTTCTTCGTTTACGGGTCTTCTTTTGATGATTGCCTCAGCAACCTTGATCGATTTTTGCAGAGATGTAAAGACACCAACCTTGTCTTGAATTGGGAGAAGTGCCACTTTATGGTTAATGAAGGCATCGTCTTAGGACATAAAATTTCTGAAAGAGGTATTGAAGTTGATAAGGCTAAGGTTGATGCGATCGGGAAAATGCCATGCTCCACAGATATCAAAGGTATAAGAAGTTTCCTTGGTCATGCTGGTTTCTATAGAAGGTTCATTAAGGACTTTTCTAAGATTTCTAGGCCTCTTACCAATCTCTTGCAAAAGGATATTCCTTTTATTTTTGAGGATAATTGTGAGGAGGCCTTCTAAATACTTAAAAAGGCCTTGATAACTGCGCCTATTGTTCAACCACCTGATTGGAACTTATCTTTTGAAATCATGTGTGAGGCTAGTGATTATGCTGTTGGCGCTGTCCTAGGACAAAGAGTTGATTAGAAGTTGAATGTTATTCACTATGCTAGTAAAACTCTAGACAGTGCTCAAAGAAACTATGCTACTACTGAAAAGGAATTTTGAGCAGTCGTGTTTCCATGTGAAAAGTTCAGATTTTACATAGTTGATTCCAAAGTCACTATTCACACTGATCATGCTGCTATTAAGTACCTCATGGAAAAGAAAGACGCTAAACCTAGACTTATGAGATGGGTTCTCTTGCTACAAGAATTTGATTTGCATGTTGTTTATAGGAAGGGTGCCGAGAACCCCGTAGCAGATAACTTATCTAGGTTGGAGAATGTTCTTGATGACCCACAACCTATTGATGATAGCTTTCCCGATGAGAAATTGAATGTCATCAATGCTTCACGTAGTACACCGTGGTATGCTGATTATGCAAACTATATCGTTGCCAAGTATATACCACTTAGTTTCACATACCAGCAAAAGAAGAAATTCTTCTTTGATTTGAGACAATACGTTTGGGATGATCCTCACCTTTATAAGGAAGGAGTAGATGGTGTTATTAGACATTGTGTACCTAAACATGAACAAGGACAGATCCTACAGAATTTTCACTCCGAGGCTTACGAAGCAAACCATGCGGGAGATAGAACTGCACACAAGGTATTGCAGTCAGGTTTCTATTGGCCCACTCTCTTCAAGGATGCCCGTAAGTTTGTCTCGTCTTGTGATGAATGTTAAAGAATAGGTAATATCAGTGAACGTCAGGAAATGCATATGAATTATTCACTTGTCATTGAACCATTTGATGTTTGGGGATTTGATTATATGGGACCTTTTCCAAAATCCAACGGGTATACTCATATCCTAGTTACTGTTGATTACGTTACTAAGTGGGTAGAAGCTATCCCAACTAGTAGTGCTGATCACAACACCTCTATCAGGATGCTTAAAGAAGTTATTTTCCCTAGATTTGGAGTCCCTAGATATCTAATGACTGATGGTGGTTCACATTTCATTCATGGTGCTTTCCGTAAAACGCTTGCTAAGTATGATGTCAACCATAGAGTAGCATCTCCCTATCATCCTCAGTCCAGTGGTCAAGTAGAGCTAAGTAATAGAGATATTAGACTAATTCTGCAAAAGACTGTCAATAGGTCTAGAAATAATTGGTCTAAGAAGCTCGATGATGCACTGTGGGCTTATAGAACTGCTTATAAGAATCCCATGGGCATGTCTCCGTACAAAATGGTTTACGGCAAAGCATGTCATTTACCTCTTGAACTAGAGCACAAGTCTTATTGGGCAATCAAAGAGCTCAACTTTGATTTCAAACTTGCTGGTGAGAAGAGGTTATTTGATATTAGCTCACTTGATGAATGGAGAGCTCAGGCATATGAAAATGCCAAGTTGTTCAAAGAAAAGGTTAAGAGGTGGCATGATAAAAGGATACAGAAACGTGAGTTCAATGTATGTGATTTTGTCTTGCTATATAATTCTCGTTTAATATATTTTGCAGGCAAGCTTCTCTCTAAATGGGAAGGTCCTTATATTGTTGAGGAAGTATATCGTTCCGGTGCCATCAAGATCAACAACACGGAAGGTAATTTTCCGAGCGTGGTAAATGGGCAAAGAATCAAGCATTATATCTCTGGTACACCCATAAATGTTGAAAGCAATATTATCAATACCATAACTCCGGAGGAGTGCATAAGGGATATTTATCAGCCTGTTTCAGACCGTGAAAATGAAGAGGTATGTGATTCGGTAAGTAAACCGACTCCAAAACTTTTCCAGTAGGATTTTTCCTCCGTTTTGGAATTTTTAGAAAAATAGAAAAATTTAAAGTAGTCCGGAAAGCGCACGAGGAGGCGACAAGCCTGCCAGGCGCGGGCCACCCCTGGCCGCACCTGGGGGTCTTGTGACCACCTTGTGTGCCTCCTGGACTTCATTTTCTTGCGGAGTACTCCTTCTGGTCGGGAAAAAATAATTATATATTCTCCCGAAAGGTCTGACCTTCGTATCACACAATTTTACTCTGTTTTCGTTTTGAGCTGTTGTGCAGACAGATCTAGATCGCTATGGCGTCCCCAAAAGCTCCGAAGGACAAGATCTTTGAGAAGGTCATCAATCCCTACCTGGCAGGAGTGCTGCAACACCCTCAATCTATCGAGATGCGGAGGGGGTGCTGCACATCCGTGATGTTGAGGGGCCCAAGAAGACCGGAAGCATGGAGGCGAGGCTTGAAGCAATGGAGCAACAAGTCTTCAAGTGCCAAGGGATGGTGGAGCGTGGACTCAACGCCAACCACATGATGATCACGGAGTTCACCAACAAGCACAAGATCGATGCCAATGACATCCAAAAGCACCTCTCCAGGCTCTATGACAGAATTGATCACCTCCAAGCCCAGATCTATGACCTGCAGAACCAAAACTGTGAGTATGAGTATAGATTTAAATCAATACGGTTGGCTGCAGATTTGAGGATTCCGGAGACTTGGTCATCTTTCCATGATGGAGCACCTATGCCTTGGAAGACGGAGGATCAAACCCGGGTTGCAACAACTCCACCACCATCACCTTCAAAGGAAGACAACTAAGCATGGGTATGGGCAATCGCCTTGGCTTGCGCCAAGCTTGGGGGAGTTGCCTGGTATCGTATCACCGTCACATCTTTTGTCTTTACCTTTCCTTAGTTCGATCCTTTTTGGTTTTATCTTTCTCTAGTAGATTAAAGTTCTTACTGTTTTAGGCTTGAGTTTTGGTTTGTGTCACCCCTGATGTATTCGAGTTCGCGAGTCATATAATAAAGAGAGTTTTAGTTAAGGGCCTTGCCTCATGCCATGATCAAGAGAATGATAAAAGAACAAAAGCATGAAAGATCATGTAATGATCTTATGGGAAGTGATGGCTTCACATATAAAAAGAATGTTGATTGAAACTTGTTGAGGGTAGACAAACGTAGACCTTGGTCATTGTTGCAATTAATAGGAAGTGATAAAGAAGGAGAGGTTCACATATAAATATATTATCTTTGACACCATCTATGATTGTGAACACTCATTAAACTATTACATGCTTAGAAGTAGATGTTGGACAAGGAAGACAACATAATGAATTATGTTTGCTTGGTTCCGAACAATGTTATATGACTGGAGATCCCTTATCATGTGACGGTTGCTTCCACCTCTTATCAGACGAAACTTCCGCACTAAGTAGAGATACTACTTGTGCATCCATAAACCTTCAACCCATTTTTTCCTTGAGAGTCCACCATACGTACCTATGGATTGTAGAACACCCCTCAAGTAAGTTGTCATCGGTGCAAGCAATAAAAATTGCTCCGTAATTATGTATGATCTATTAGTGTGTGGAAAATAAGCTTTGTACGAACCTGTGATGAGGAAGACATAAAAGCGACGGACTGCATAATAAAGTTCTTTATCACATGAGGCAATATAAAGTGACGTTCCTTCACACTAAGAGGTCGCACATCCAAACCTCAAAATCCCATGACAACCTCTGCTTCCCTCTGCGAAGGGCCTATCTTGTACCTTTACTTTTTGCCCTTGAAAGAGTCATGGTGATCTACACCAATTCCTTATCTTGCCTTTATCTTGCCTAACGTCATATACTAGGGAAAGATCTATATTCATATGTCAACTTGGAAGTAAGTATTCATGAATTATTATTGTTGACATTACCCTTGAGGTAAGCAGTTGGGAGGCGAAACTATAAGAACCTATCTTTCTCTGTGTCCGACTGAAACTTTGATCTCATGTGTGCCACGTGAGTTGTAGCAATTGTAAAAGACAAAAGGATGATTGAGTATGTGGATTTTCTTTACAAGCTCTTACTTGACTCTTTTCGATGTTATGCTAAATTGCAATTGCTCCAATGACTATAGGCTATTGGTTGTTAATTCTCAATAAGGTTCTCGATCCATAGTTTAATTTGTGTAGGAATTATCACTTTAGCATGAGAGATTATATCAAGGTATTGCTGTTCTGACTATGATCATGATGCGTGCATGTCCGTATTTTGTTTTGTCGACACCTCTCTCTCTTAACATGTGGGCATATTTATTGATCTCGGCTTTCGCTTGAGGACAAGCGAGGTCTAAGCTTGGGGGAGTTGATACGTCCATTTTGCATCATGCTTTCATGTTGATATTTATCGCTTTATGGGCTGTTACTATACTTCACGGTACAATACTTATGCCTTTTCTCTTTAATTTTACAAGGTCTACATGAAGAGGGAGAATGCCGGCAGCTGGAATTCTGGCCTGAAAAAGGAAACAAGTTTGAGATACCTATTCTACGCAACTCCAAAAGCCGTGAAAATCAACGAGGATTTATTTTGGAATTTATAAAAAATACTGGGCCGAAGAAGTACCACAGGGGAGCCAGCAGGAGGCCACAAGCCTGCTCGGTGCGGCCTACCCCCTGGCCGCGCCTAGGGGGCTTGTGGGCTCCCTGTTGGCCCTCTGGCCCCCCTCTTTTGCTATAAGGAGGGTTTCGTTCTAGAAAAAATCAAGAGGAGGCTTTCGGGAGGAATCGTCGCCGCCACGAGGCGGAACTTAAGCATAACCAATCTAGAGCTCCGGCAGGGTCGTCCTGCCGGGGAAACTTCCCTCCCGGAGGGGGAAATCATCGCCATCGTCATCACCAACACTCCCCTCGTCAGAGGGGACTCATCACCATCAACATCTTCATCAGCACCGTCTCATCTCCAAACCCTAGTTCATCTCTCGTAACTGTTAGAGCATATATATCCGTATGTGGTTTTGGTAATTGATGATAATTCCTATGAACTAATGGTTGCCTTAAGTTATATTTGTAGGATTTGTCCATAGGCACTTCAAGGAGTTTATATGATGACCAAGATGGTATTCAAGGTATTATATAAAGAATGGTCATAGAGACACAAGGTTGATCAAGATCTCAGACAAAGAGTAAATCAAGATGATCAACACACAAAGCGTACAAGATGTACCGAGAGGGATCAAGTGATCCCATGGTATGGTAAGCATTGTCCATTACGTGTTTGTGTACTAACCCATGGTCTTCGTGAGAGTTCTATGTGTGGGTTAGGTGTGTTTCCATGGGCTTGCGTCAAAAGGAAGATCTCATACAACCCATCAAGGATGACGTCAAGTGGTGATCGTCATCAAGATTGCAGTGTCCAAGTTCAAGAGGATCAGTACGAATATATCATGCTTGAAGCTTGCCGCCCATTGTGGTGGCAATGGACTTGTGAAGGTATGTTGAAGAGTGGCTCAACCATAGTGAGTATGGGGGAGCAATCACCTAGTCTTAATCAAGCCAACGTAATCAAGAAAGGTGGTCCATCATGAGGAAGCCAAGATCATCATCATCTAGCTCAAGAGGTCGAGGTGCAAGGTATAGGTTTGCCCTTGATAGGTTTTCTGTTTAGGATAGAATGTTGTACTGTCAAGGGGGGCTCTCAAGTGATTAGCTTGATTGTATCGTTCGTTGAGAGCTCAAACCATTTGCATCCTTGCATCATACTTCTTGGTTCTTATTTGGTGTTTCTCTTTGTGAGTTTTAGAGCTTATGGTCATCTTCATGGCAAGCTCGAGTTCATCGAAAACGGAGTCCATATGCAACTACTATGATGTTTTCGATGTTGGAGTTTTTGCCGGTTCTTCATTCATAGAGGTCTCACATCTCTAGATCATTGTTTTCGATGTTTGGATTGCTCTTGTCATCCTGAATCCAACAAGCTTGGGTTTTCTCGATTCGGAGCTCGTATGCGAAAGTTATAGCTGTTTTAGTGGCGAGCGGTAGTACCGCTGGACCTAGCGGTAGTACCGCTGGCCCTAGCGGTAGTACCGCTAGAGCTGGCGGTAGTACCGCTGGCCCTAGCGGTAGTACCGTTAGAGCTGGCGGTAGTACCGCTGGCCCAGCGGTAGTACCGACTCTGGTCAGCGGTAGTACCGCCTCTGGTCAGCGGTAGTACCGCTCCAGGACTTTAGTACCGTCATCTTTGTGGTTGTACTGCTTCAGACTTTTTGCAAAGACTTTCTTGGCGGTGGTTGGCCCGGTTGTATCTTTGCTCTACCATGGGCTCAGCGGTAGTACCGCTGCAGCCAGCGGTAGTACCGTCGGAGGGTCAGCGGTAGTACCGCTGCAGCCAGCGGTAGTACCGCCGGAGGGTCAACGGTAGTACCGCTGGAGCCAGCGGTAGTACCGCTGGGCTCGGGCTGTAAGTGGGGGTAACGGTCTGATTCCTTCCCCCACTATATAAAGGGGGTCTTCTTCCCCCTTGGTCTTATCTATCCGTTGAGCTCTTGTTCTACCTCCATTGTTGACATTCTTAGAGCTTGCTAACTCTCAATCCCTCCAATGATTCTTGCTTGTTCTTGAGGGAAAAGAGAGAGGAGATCTAGATCCACATCTCCACCAATCACTTTCTCCTCTATGTGAGGGGAACCCCTTGGATCTGGATCTTGGAGTTATTTGTGAGTTCCTTGTTCTTCCTCTCATATTTCTCCATAGCTTTCCTTGTTGTGGAGGGATTTGAGTGTGAGGGACTTGACCACTTCGTGTGTTCTTGACATTGCATTAGTTGCATCGGTTTGAGTTCTCCACGGTGATACGTGGAAGTGTGAAGTTGGGAAGCTTATTACCTTTGGTACTTCGTACCCTAGATATTGTTCTTCATGGATGCTTTGGCATCCTAGAAGCTTGGTGGTGTGTCGGAGCTCAATCATTGTGGTGTGAAGCTCCGGGCAAGCGTCAGGGTCTCCAATTAGGTTGTGGAGACTGCCCCAAGCAATTTGTACGGGTACCGGTAACCGCCCCCAAGGGTTGCCACGTGTACGGGTTCGGTGACCGCCCCCAAGGTTTGCCATTTGTACGGGTTCGGTGACCGCCCTCAAGGGTCCCTTAGTGGAATCACGACATCTTGCATTGTGCGAGTGCGTGAGGAGATTACGGTGGCCTTAGTGGCATCTTGGGGAGCATTGTGCATCCACACCACTCCAACGGAGATTAGCATCCGCAAGGGGGTGATCTTCGGGATACATCATCGTCTCCCCGTGCCTCGGTTATCTCTTACCCGAACCTTTTACTTATGCACTTTACTTTGTGATAGACATATTGTTTATTGTAATATATCTTGCTATCACTGAGTTGTTTATCTTGCTTAGCATAAGT
This sequence comes from Hordeum vulgare subsp. vulgare, assembly GCF_904849725.1. Taxonomy (NCBI): domain Eukaryota; kingdom Viridiplantae; phylum Streptophyta; class Magnoliopsida; order Poales; family Poaceae; genus Hordeum; species Hordeum vulgare. Next base: position 321,028,701 of record NC_058524.1, on the reverse strand, counting down.
TGCATAGTTGTCCTTTGCAACTTCTTTCATGTGACATGAATGTTCAGATCCGTAAGATTCAAAACAATAGTTTGCTATTGACATGAAAACAATAATACTTCAATCAAACTAGCAAGGTAATCATGAACTTTCAAAATAACAAGGCCAAAGAAAGTTATCCCTACAAAATCGTATAGTCTGGCTATGCTCCATCATCCTCACACAACTAATTTAAATCATGCACAACCCCGGTATTGTCCAAGTAATTGTTTTCGCACTCTTAATTTCTCAAACTTTTTATAACTATCACGCAATACATGAGCGTGAGCCATGGATATAGTACTATAGGTGGAATAGAGTGTGGAAGTGGTTGTGAGACAAAAAGGTGGAGATGGTCACATTGACTCGGCGTATCAAAAGGCTATGGAGATGCCCATTAATAGATATCAACGTGAATGAGTAGGGATTGTCATACAAGGGATGCACTAGAGCTATAAGTATGTGAAAGCTCAAAAGGAGAACTAGTGGGTGTGTATCCAACTTGCTTGCTCACGAAGACCTAGGGAAATTTGAGGAAGCCCATCATTGGAATATACAAGCCAAGTTATATAATGAAGATTCCCACTAGCATATGGTAGTGACAAAGCAAGAAGCTCTCAATCATGAAGAACATGGTGCTACTATGAAGCACAAGTATGGAAAAAGATAGTAGCATTGTCCCTTCTCTCTTTTTCTCTCCCTTTTCTTTATTTGGGCTCTTGAGCCTCTTATTTTCTTTTCTATTTTTTTATATTTGGGCTCTTTGGCCTCTCTTTTTTTATTTCCTCACATGGGACAATGCTCTAATAATGATGATCATCACACTTTTATTTACTCACAGCTCAAGATGATGATGACTCTATAGGAAATGCCTCCGGCAGTGTACCGGGATGTGCAACGATCTAGCTTGGCGTATGACATTGAAACATCTCGCTAGCTATCTTACGATCATGCGATGGAAATATGAGAGTGACGGCACAAGTCATGAGACAGAACGGTGGGAGTTGCATGGCAATATATCTCGGAATGGCTATGAAAATGCCATAGTAGGTAGGTATGGTGGCTGTTTTGAGGAAGTCATATGGTGGGTTTGTGTACCGGCGAGAATTGCGCGGCACTAGAGAGGCTAGCAATGGTGGAAGGTGAAAGTGCATCTATACCATGAACTCACATTAGTCATGAATAACTCACATACTTGTTGCGAAAGTTTTTATTAGTTATCGAAACAAAGTGCTAAACGCATACTCCTAGGGGAAGGGTTGGTAGGTGTTAAGCATCGTGCGATCCCGACCTCAACACAAACGATGACAATCAATAGTTCAATTATGCTCCGACTTCCTAACGTAGCGGTTCACCTTACGTGCATGCTACGGGAATCACTAACTTCAACACAAGTATTTCTAGATTCAAAACACCCTACTAACATAGCCCTTAATATTACCAAATCCACGTCTCAAAACTAATTGAGAGGAATCAAGACTTCTCTTTCTACTCAATGCACATGAAGATGGAGGTTTTTGTATCCTCTTTGGATACCTATCACCCTTGGGACTACTTTCATAGCATAAGCCAACTACCAAGTCATGCACCGCCGTGCTCTAAAAGATCTAAGTGAAGCACATAGAGCAAAAGTATCTAGCTCAAAAGATATAAGTGAAGCACGATGAGCATTCTAGCAAAATCACGATCAGTGCATGTATCTCTCTAAAGGTGTGCAACAAGGATGATTGTGACAGAACAAAAATAAAATACTCCTAAGATACAAGACGCTCCAAGCAAAACACATATCATGTGGTGAATAAAAATATAGCTCCAAGTAATGTTACCGATGGATTGAAGACGAAAGAGGGGATGCCTTCCCGGGGCATCCCCAAGCTTAGGCTTTTTGGTGTCCTTGAATTTTGGCTAGGGATGCCTTGGGAATCCCCAAGCTTTAGCTCTTTCCACTCCTTATCTCTTTGTCCATGAGAGCATCACCCAAAACTTGAAAACTTCACAACACAAAACTTAAACAGAAACTCGTGATAACATTAGCACAAGAAAACAAACTAGCACCACTTTAGGTACTGTAGCAATCTTGATTTCTATTTATATTGGTGTTGGGCTACTATATTCTCACTTTTCCATGGCTAGTACCCCCCGATACTATCCATAGTTTCATCAAAACAAGCAACCAACTCAACAAAAACAGAATATGTCAAAAATAGACCAGTCTGTAGCAATCTGTATACTTCATATACTTCTGTTACCTCAAAGAATTCTGAAAAATTACGACTGCCTGGGAAAAAGGCATATCAACCAGCAGAAAAAATAATCAACTCAAAAGTTCTTTGTGAATAAAAATGATAAAGCATCTCGTGAGCGAAAAGTTCCTGTCTTTTTCCAGCAGGATTAAACAACCATCACAAAGACTAGTCATAAAGGTTTTCCTTGTCTCAAACACAAAAAGAAACACAAAAAAACACAATCATAACAGAATTATGATGGTGTCGATGCAACAAAACAGAAAGAAAAAGAAATAAATTCATTGGGTTGCCTCCCAACAAGCGCTATTGTTTAACGCCCTTAGCTAGGCATTGATAATTCAATGATGCTCAGATAAAAGACAAGAATTGAAGCACAACTAGAGCATCATAAAGCATGTGAAAATCACATCTAAGTCTAACATACTTCCTATGCATAGGCATTTTATAGGAAAGCAGATTGTCAAGACAACCAATAGTTGCCATATGCAAGGAAGAAGAAAGAGACAATATCAATCTCCACATAATGAGAGGTAATTTGGTAACATGAAAGTTTCTACCACAATATTTTCCTCTCTCATAGCAATTACTTATGGGATCTGTAACGACCAAGATGCGGTCCTTTCCGATCTGGGGATCGACGCCCCGAATTGGAAAGGAGTGCGTCTAAGCGTCTCGCAAACAAAGTATCACAACACATACATAATAATACAGATAGACAATCAGGGGTTCAGTTGCCTTCTCATAAATATATTAGAGTACATCACGCAGACAATCAAAGTAGTTCCGCTACGGACTAGAAAACAAGGGGAAATGGCTATGCTACCCTGCCTGCTGGCCCACGATCACGACGACGCCTCAATCATCTGGATAGTTCACGTACAGGCGGTCGGTCTCCTCATCGTACTGCCACGCCAGCTGCGTGCCATCGGGTTCACCTGTCTCTGGGGTACTTGAACCTGTTGGTATTGTGGAGGAATCCGTGAGCCACGGGGACTCAGCAATCTATGACCTCGGTGCGAGAACTAGTCAAGTTATTAGGTTGGATAGGGTAGAGTGTTTAAGGTTGCAGCATCCTAAGCTTGATATGGTGGATAACTTACGTAGAATATTGATGAAGGTGGACTATTCTAGCGGTCGAGAATACTTGATCACTTAGTGATCCTGAACACCTACCTACGTCAATCATAACCCCACCGTGTTCCCGATCGAATAGAGATCTTCGAGGGGACAGTCACGGTTACGCACACAGTTGGCAATTTTATTAGCTTATGTTTAAGTTATCTATTACCGGATGTTATCAAAATATTCCAAGTTGCCACATAACCGCGGGCACGGCTTTCTGAAAGATTAAACCCTGCAGGGGTGCTCAAACTAGTCAATCACAAACGTACACAGGCCGCAAAGTAATCCTCTATCACGAATCTCGTGATCTCGTCGGATTTCTTAGAGGAAAAACTCAACTCTGGGGGAACCAAAGCTTCACCGGGATTCCTATACGCAAGATATATCGCTAAGGTAAGACAAGACTAGCAGGACCTCCCGACGTGTTGACGACCCTGATAAGAGCCGAGTATATCAGTCTCACGACACAACGGATGAGCTACGCGCACGATGGCCTGATAGAAATCACTCAAGTTGCCCTGAGTTGGCCCCGAGTAGTGCCCAGTTTGGACCAACGCTCATGAGGAGCACTGGCCCGGGTTGTTGATTAATTCCTCGGGGTAGATATTCCCTATGCAGATTATTATTAAGTGATTAGCAAATTAACACCAATGTTGGGTCCTGCCGGACAAGTCTTAACACTACGCGATTTATCAAGGGGGTCCCCATAACAACCCCAAACATGTTAGGAGCGATCAATATGGAATGAAACACCGATAGCCGGTAACTATGGCGGAAATAACGGAACAAAGCACCCGGCAAAGGCTAGGCCTTCTGTTATTTACCAAGTATATAGGTGCTTTAATTAAATAACAGAATTTAAGATAATGATATCAACCTCATGTTATCACATGAGTTAAAGCACCTGCATCTAGCAACGCTAACTTTAGTAGCTGAGCAAAGCCTACTTAGCCATTCAAGTTTGCTAGGAAGGGACATGTGTTTGGTTTCATGGCATATCAAGAGGCAAATATTTCAGTTGTAGGCAGTGAGCATATGACAATGGAAACGTAATCTAGCATAACAAGTCTAGAGATGGAATCAAGGTCATATCATCTTGCCTGTGATATCCTCAGCTTGGAATGGTTCTTGATCGTCCTGCATGTACTCTCATGAATCCACATATTCGTTCTCTGATCCCAGTGCTAACCAACATAAGAATAACATCCAATGAACAACAGCACCTCAAGATGCAACAAGCACATGATGCATGAGACGAATATGAGCATGCGTCACTATTTCTATCACTAACACAAGCATAAGGAGTAGATACATCTTCCTGGAAAGAACTGTATCCTAAGCTATTTTGACATGCATGAGAATGACATGACCAGATGCGTCTCGTGAACACGATGCAAAACAATATAAATAACATTACAATCGGAGCTACGGATCAACGGGAATCAACAAAACAAGATATGAAGCCCTACGTGTCAAAATCATCACCACACACTCAAATGGCACAACTCTGGTATTTCCAGGTTGCCAAAACATAAAACAAACCATCACGGATGGGTTGGAGCAAAGAAGAACACCACAACATCAACTAAGCACTCACAAACATCAAAATGACAAAACTACACAATCTGCCATAAACTGCATCATAGCCCTATGTGAGCTACATGCAAAGCACCTACAACCACCCAAACATGACAAATAATATATGTGTCTGAAGCTATCCAAGAATAGTACAAGCACAAGCAAGAATCACACAAAAAGGAAGTAAACACAGAAAGATAAAAGGCTGCAAACTTGCCCAAAAATATCAGTTCTCAGGGACTTAGTGAAAATTCCAGATTCTCACTTTCTGTCTATGCTCTGAAGCATTTTGATAGCATCCAAAACAATACCTACAGGACTCCAAATGAAATGCAATTCTACAGGGAGCTAGAAAAACATATCAGGTCCAACTTTCTAGTTGAAAGCTAAGGCTAGATCACAACACATTGACCTGCACAACCTCATCAACAGGAGAAGAAAATATAAACAAATTCTCACTAATCTGGAATTTCAGCCACATGGCTACCTTGAGTGGGCATAACTTGCACCAATGGAATCCTAATCATGAGATGAAACCAACATGAGGTAGAGGGGGTCACCCTCTACTAGCACAACCAAGAAGCAATCCTTTGTGCTCAACAAATCACATGGAACCAAGCTCTAAACTTAGAAGAAAATGAAATATGTCATGTCAAGAAAATGTTCCAATGGAAAAACTGAGTTCACCAATAGGTTCCTTGGGAGATTATACCCCAAAAACATATATAATATGTGGGCACTTACTTGGAACAAGTGACCACAAATTAAGAAGGAAGAAGCTACTCCAAATCATGTGACTATCACTAGAACAACTACTACATAATTATGCTCATGTGCACAAAGACAATAGTGACATCAGGGTTTGAACCCCATGTTTGTGTCATGCACAACAACATCACAAGCACTACTTTCACTAGATCACCCACACACACACACATCATGCCCTCTCGCATATGAACATGAGGTGCACAAGTGTTGCAAATTGGCTGTTTTCACCACACACATATCATCACAACAACCTCATCAAAAGCACTTAATCCCAAGAACAACATGGAAGGGAACTTCTTAAGCAAGAAACCATGGAAGCATCACATCACATTCACTCCTACTAAGTACCACATAACCACAAGTCATATATTATGTGCACCACTTACACACATATCTTCATACCCACACCGTCATCATCACTCACAACTCCTATGCGCACAAGCTAGGTTCAATTACATCACCAACACATACTAGCAAGAGCACATACACACACATCACTTAAGCCACATACACACATACACACATATAAGACCCACAACTCCAATGCATTTGCAGGGAGGAACTAAATAAATGCTCTCCTTTTTATGCCTATTATTTAGGCACAAGAAGTAGCAAATATGGCAAGAAAAATAAATAGGAAATAAGGCAAAAAAATAAGTGGCAGGCCTGGGATTCGAACCCAGGGCCTCCTGGAATCAACCACAGAGCCTGCTCCACCCTGCTACTGTCATGGCTTCGACAGAACAGAGGGGTTCTCGCAATACAAGGCATCTCCTGCATCTACTGGGCAAAAACAAGAGAAAATAAAAGGGGGTTCGAGGGGAGTCGAACCCTGGACCTGCTGATCCAACAACAGACAGGGCACCACTCTGCTACTGCCCATGGGGTCGACAAAGAGGTGATGCCTAGCAGGATTACTACTGCTACTGCAGAAACTGTGCAACAAATACAATCAAAAAAAGGGGGTGGTTCGGTGGGGATCGAACCCTGTATCTCCAACATACAACACACCCACTCGAACCACTGCGTTATGACACGAACGACTGAAACAGAGGGGCACCACAACAGGGAAACTACTGCTACTGCCCACTGCCTACAGGGGAGCACCGGCGACAGGGAGACCGCCGGGGCTGTTGCTGCTGCTGTTGCGCCACGGCGGAGATCTACGCTATGCCCGCGGCGCTGCAAGGAGCACCCTCTGCCTGAGCCACGACACAACTACCTTGAACAGCCATCTACCACAACACAAGAACTGTGCTACCCAGCTACTGCACCACGAACACCTCCCTGCTGTCGATCTACTACGACAGAGAGGCACGGCGAGCGCCACGGCGAATCCGGTCGATCTAAGGAGAAAGAAGGGAGGGGGAACGGTTCCTCACCTTGGGGAAGGAATGAGAGGACCCCACGGAGGAAGAGGTGACGGAGAGGAAGCAGGCCGGCGATGGAGGAGCTCCCTGATGCAGAACCGAACAAGATGAAGGGGGCTTTGGGTCTGCGGCGGAGACGACGTCCATGTCGTCGGAGAGGAGGAACCTCGACCTCACCGAGGGCAAAAATGGAGGGCGGGGGAGTCCCCCATGCTCCTGGACATGGCCGCGGCACCGGAGGGCGACGAGAGGATGGCGATCAACGGCGGAGGCTTCCCTGGACTAACTACAGAGCTCACCAAAGGGGGGAGGAAGAAGAAGAAAGAAGGGTGGCGGCGCACTCGAGGAGGAGAGGGAAACCTAAGAGGGAGGAGGTGGTTCCTGTGGCTTTATAGCGCCTCGGTGGAGGAGCTTGACCATAGGTCAGACTATGGAGGATCAAGAGGAGGAGCTTGCATCGTACAACTGACGTCACTCGAGGAGGAAGGAGGAACGTGGGACTGGGCTTCCGCTGCACTACAGAGGAGGAGTGATGGGCCTCTCTGGTGGGAGGATGCCCACCAGAGCGTTAGTTAAAAGGAAAAGGCCACTGCTAGCCATTTCCTATTAACTAAAACACATGGAAAAGAAAAGGCCACACAGAGAACCAAAGAAGATAAAAACAAAAGGAAAATGACTCTAGGCCTGATAAATAGTAAGCTAATTAAATAAAATACTAAAAGGATTTTTGGGGCATATAAAATAAATACAAAACAGTCCTATTAGTTGCTATTTTGTGTTTATTGTGCACCTTTAGGCAACAAGACAAAATACCAAACCTAGCACCCAATTATTTCCACAATTTTTCCTAAACCCTGAACATTTTAAATTCAGGTTATGGACAAGTTGAAACTGCACTTGTGGAATAAAAAGAGAGAGAGGGTTTTGCAAATAACTAGAGGGGGTTTGAAAATAATGCCAAGCACCACACTCCACTACTTCACACCACATCATCACATGTGCATCAACACATGAAATCACAAGTCTCCACACTAAGACATGGCAAGGTATAGATGCAAGCAAAACAAGGCATGGTAAGAATGGTATGGCATGGATGCATGCATGCAAAAGAAGAAATACAAGGTGACACATGAATTCATACATGCATAGATAGCTCTCATGACAATGTCAAGGTGGTCCCACATGGAAGGTTACAAAAAGGGAAAGCTTTACACTTGGGGCACTACAAATTCTCCCACACTACAAAAAAGATCTCGCCCCGAGATCTACGCGTGAAAGAATTCCGGAAATTCAGAACGGAGGTGGTCCTCGCGTTCCCAAGTAGCCTGTTTATCGGAATGGTGTGACCACTGCACTTTGAGAAATTTGACAGTCTTGTTACGGGTCTTGCGCTCAGTCGCCTCGAGAACCGCAACTGGATGCTCATGATAAGAAAGGTCAGGCTGAAGGTCAATGTGTTGAAGATGCACAGTGTGCTCGGGGGTCTTGAAGCACCTCTGAAGCTGAGAAACATGGAACACATCATGGACATTTGCAAAGTTTGATGGGAGCTCGAGCTGGTACGCAAGGTCGCCTCTCTTGCCGACCACTCTGAACGGACCAACGAAACGAGGCGCAAGCTTTCCTTTGATGCCAAAGCGCTGCATACCCTTCATAGGCGACACCTTGAGATAGACGAAGTCATCAAGCTCATAAGACATGTCACGGTGCTTGCTATCATAATAGCTCTTCTGACGGGACTGAGCTGCTCTGAGGTTGTCGCGAATGACCCGACACATCTCCTCAGCTTCTTCTATCAAATCATTCCCAAGGATCCGACGCTCGCCGGTCTCGGACCAGTTGAGCGGAGTACGACACTTCCTTCCATAGAGAATTTCAAACGGAGCCTTGCCAGAACTAGCTTGATAACTGTTGTTATACAAGAACTTCGCGAAAGGCAGACAATCTTCCCACTTCATGGCAAAAGAGATAACACAGGCTCTCAGCATATCCTTAAGAACTTGATTCACTCTCTCCACTTGACCACTAGTCTGAGGATGGAACGCTGTGCTGAAGCGGATCTTCGTGCCCATAGCAGACTGAAAGGAGTCCCAGAACTTGGAAGTGAAGATACTTCTGCGATCCGAAGAGATCATAATAGGCACGCCGTGCAAAGAGACAATCCTGGAGGTGTACAACTCTGCCAGCTGAGCTGCTGAAATAGACTCCTTGACTGGAAGAAAATGAGCCACTTTACTCAACTTGTCGATGACGACGAACATGGCATCATTACCCTTCTTGGACTTCGGAAACCCGGTGACGAAATCCATCTCAATGTGATCGAACTTCCACTCGGGAATCGGCAATGGATGAAAAAGACCTTCTGGACGTTGATGCTTTGCTTTCACCCTTCGACATACATCACATTCATTTACGAACTGAGCAATCTCACGCTTCATACGAGTCCACCAGAAGATCTGTTTCAAGTCGTGGTACATTTTGGAGCTTCCAGGATGAATAGAGAGCAGAGAGTTATGAGCTTCTTCCATGATTACCTTCCTGAGATCACCTTTCGGGACGACAAGGCGATCCTCGAAGAACAACGTGTCTATGGCATCAACAGTGAAGCACTTATACTTGGGAAGACTCTTTCCCACGCCAATCTTGACCTTCTTCACCATAGCGTCAAGAAGCTGTGCTGCTCGGACCTGATCTTCCAAGGTAGCAGAGATCTGAAGGTTTGCGAGAAATCCCTGAGGTACTAACTGAAGGTTGAGCTTCCTGAAAGACTCACAAAGACCAGGCTGGAGAGGTTGCAGAATCAGACTGTTGCAATTTGCCATCCTGCTCAAAGCATCCGCCATGACATAGCTTTTCCTGGCGTGTACTCAACACTCGAATTAAAATCCTAGAGCATTTCCACCCAACGTGTTTGCCGAAGATTCAAGTTAGGCTGAGTGAAGATGTACTTGAGGCTCTTGTGATCGGTGAAAACTTCAACCTTACGTTCCAACAAGAGGTGTCTCCAAGTCATCAGAGCATGTACCACAACTGCTAGCTCAAGATCTTGCACAGGATAGTTCTTCTCCGCTGCCTTCAACTGCCTGGAGGTATAAGCAACCGCCTTCTTATCTTGCATCAGGACTGCACCAAGACCCTGGAGAGAAGCGTCGTAGAAGACCTGGTAAGACTTGAAATCATCAGGAGGAACCAAGACTGGAGTGGAGGTAAGCTTCTCTTTGAGTGTATCAAAGGCCAGAGGGAGACCAAGCATACTTAACACCCTTCTGAAGAGGACTTGAGAGCGGCTTGGCGATATTGGAGAAGTTCTCAATGAACCTTTTGCAATAGCCCGCAAGCCTGAGAAAGCTTCGAAGCTGCTTCACATTCTGCGGAGGCTCCCATTCAACAATGTCCTGAACCTTGGACGGATCAACTTTAATGCCCTCGGCAGAGATAATGTGCCCAAGATAAACCACTTCTTTCAGCCAGAACTCGCACTTGGAAAACTTGGCATACAACTTGTACTCTCTCAGCTTATCAAGCACCAACCTCAGATGTTCTTCATGTTCTTCCTCAGTTTCAGAAAAGACCAGAATGTCGTCGAGATAGAGCAAGACAAAGTCATTCTTGAACGGAGAGAATATGTAGTTCATCAATCGACAGAATGTCGGAGGAGCATTAGCCAGACCAAAAGACATGACCATATACTCATACGAGCCAAAACTAGTCCTGAAGGCAGTCTTCGGAATATCTTCCTCGCGAATGCGAATTTGATGATAGCCCATTCTGAGATCAAGCTTGGAGAAGACCTTAGCACCTTTCAACTATTCGAACAACTCAGTTATGTTTGGAAGTGGATATTTGTTCCTGATTGGCTTCTTATTCAATGGACGGTAATCGACACACAGCCGGTCTGTGCCATCCTTCTTCTTGACAAACAGAACACCACAGCCCCACGGAGACGAGCTCGGTCTGATCAAACCCAAACGCTCCTGCTCATCAAGTTGCCTCTTAAGTTTCTTCAATTCTTCTGGACCCAGCTTGTACGGCCGTTTGCACACTGGCTCTGTGCCTGGCTCAAGCTCAATGACAAACTCAAATTCACGGTGTGGAGGCATGCGTGGCATCTCTTCAGGAAACACATCTTCATATTCGCAGACCACTGGGACTTGCGAAATAGGATTGATCTCACCCTTTTCATTCAAGGAGAACAGACGGATTGTATCATCGCGCGTCGCGAATATAATCACGTCTTCTGAAGAGTGGGTAAGCTTCACTTCTTTGGCTTCACAATGAATTGATGCCTTGTTCATGGCCAACCAGTCCATACCAAGGATCAAATCAATGTCGGAATTCCCCAAGACAATAGGAGATGCCAGAAAAGCATAAGCGCCCATCTTGACAGAAACATCCGGAATAACCACATTAGAGTTCATCAACGTGCCCGGGGAAACCACACAAAAAGGTTTGTCCAAGGTCTTAGAAATGAAATCATGATTCCATGCAAATGGTCTAGACATGAACGAATGAGAACCACCAGAATCAAATAACACTCTAGCAGGAATATTATTGACGAGAAGGTTACCCATGATCACATCTGACGAGTTTTCTGCTTCAGCTGCGTTCACCATGTTGACTCGAGCTGATCTGGGGTTGAAGTTGTCAAGAGAGTTGCTTGGAGGTTTGCCTGGAGGAGGAGGCGACAGTCGGACCTGAGAAGTACACTTGTTGGCATAGTGACCCTTCTGCCCACACTTGTGACAAGTCACCTCTGCTGGCTGCCGGTACTGAGTCTGAGGAGGCCCTTGCTTCTGATGCTGGTATCTCTGCTGGAAGACAGGGTTGGGTGGGTGGGAGGAACCACGACCACCTGAGTGCTTAAGCTGCTACGAGTGCCGAGGAGGAGGAGGAGAAACGCAAAACTTATGTTGCTTCTAAACCACCTCAGTCGAGGAAGAGCTGGAATCTCTGAAGCGCTTCTTAGAATTCTACACCCTCAGCAAGGCTGCCTCTACTCTGAGAGCTAGGTTGTAGAACTTGTCGAACTCCTCAGGATCGTGCAAGGCAAGAGCTAACTGCAAATCTTCTTTCAAGACACCTCTGAACTGATAAATCTTGCTCTTCTGATGCGGGATATCCTGCAGCGCGTAACGGGCCAGCTCGTGGAACTCAACGTCATACTTGTACACGAATTGCCACCCTGCTTCAAACGCCTGAACTTCTCACGCATCTCCTCCACAAAGCTGGAAGGGATGTAGTGGGACCTGAAGTCATGACAGAACTCATCCCAAGAAATCACCCTAGCGCCTCTGAAGTCCTTCAGCTGCTGCCACCATATAGAAGCCTGCCCCTTCAACTGGAACGTTGCAAACTTGACATAATCCTCCGGACGCACATTGCTACACTCGAAATGCTTGTTCATATCACGGATCCAATCTTCTGCATCAAATGGCTGGTCGCATGAAGTGAAAGTCTTTGGCTAGTTCAACAGGAACTGACTCAGACTTGCAAACTGATTGCCACCATGCTTGAAATTGCCTTGCTCCTGATTGGCTCTCTCTTGCAACAACTGTAGCAGCATCTGGGTGTTTGCATTTGTAGCAGCCATCATTGCTTGCTAGGCCTCAGCAGGAGGAGGCGGCGGCAGCAGAGGATTCTCCGGAGGAGGAGGTGGAGGCGGCATATCCTCACGCCCTGGGTTCTGACGAGTCGGTGGAGCCATCCTGAAGACAGACAACATATTAGCCCACAGAATAACTTGAAGATATTGCTGAATCAAAAGACAGGAATATCTGAACAGGAATAAGCAATTGCGCTCGAACAAAATAGTAAGAATGCTTCCTCAAAGTGACGGACGACAAAATTCCGATTAAGACCACTGCAAACAAGTATGAGCTAGAACTGCTCGGAACAAACATATGATCGAGATTTCATCCGATATCTTCGTGGATAAGATCGCACGGGCTCGAATTTACAGTAGCCATCCTGTGCAAGGCAGTGCACACGACATACGAAGTATCCCCGAGTCGTAGCGAGCTACAAGGACTCTTTAAGATACAACGAGAACCGTTGTAAGACGACCGTCCACAAACGCACCCACTGAACATCGAATCCCAACCTTGACCATACACCTGTAGGATGAAAGTCCTATAAGATACTACTTGAAATCCCACCTATGAATTCCCGAAATAACTGGTCATGCAATCTGGTACACGGATACAAGGAGTATATCACACAACTCCAAAACTAACCCGTCACCTGTATCACATCCTTCAACACACAACCAGCATCTCGGACCTTCATCTACACAAGATCCTCGTGATCACAATGATACCAAGTGTGGTAGTACCCCCGAACAATCTGCACTGGTACTGGGGACATCGGGGTTATCTCGCCACTACCGGTATTGAAGCAATAACGAACACCATTTGTTCTTAGATACTCAGAAATCTGAAGGATGGCGATGTGCGCGAGAATCCCCTGGAGCTCAACTCCCCGGAAGAAAATCAAAGAAAACAGGAGGCACCAAGACAGGACTCCGTCACATCGAAACTATATAGATTTCACAAATACCCGCGTGATCCTAAAAAAAATTTGAGCGAGAAAAGGAGTAGAATTAAAGATTTCCTAAGTCGGGAACCTTACCAGAGAATGGAAGAGAAGAAAAAATAATCCTACTCTCTGATATAACTAAGACTCAAAACAGTTTCTAGATTCGACTCGGCCAAGTACGATCACACAAAGGCTCCTATGGTCGTAAGGCTCTAATTACCAACTTGTAACGACCAAGATGCGATCCTTTCCGAACTGGGGATCGAGGCCCCGAATGGAAAGGAGCGCATCTAAGCGTCTCGCAAACAAGGTATCACAGCACATACATAATAATACAGATAGACAATCAGGGGTTCAATTGCCTTCTCATAAATTTATCAGACTACAAATCAAGGGGAAATGGCTATGCTACCCTGCCTGCTGGCCCACGATCACGACCACGCCTCAATCATCTGGATAGTTCACGTACAGGCGTTCGGTCTCCTCATCGTACTGCCACGCCAGCTACGTGCCGTCGGGATCACCTGTCTCTGGGGTACTTGAACCTGTTGGTATTGTGGAGGAATCCCTGAGCCACGGGGACTCAACAATCCATGACCTCGGTGCCAGAACTAGTCAAGTTATTAGGTTGGATAGGGTAGATTGTTTAAGGTTGCAGCATCCTAAGCTTGATATGGTGGCTAACTTACGTAGAACATTTATGAAGGTGGACTATTCTAGAGGTCGAGAATACTTGATCACTAACTGATCATGAACACCTACCTACGTCGATCATAACCCCACCGTGTTCCCGATCGAAGAGAGATCTTCGAGGGGACAGTCACGGTTACGCACACAGTTGGCAATTTTATTAGCTCATGTTTAAGTTATCTATTACCGGATGTTATCAAAATATTCCAAGTAGCCACATAACCGCGGGCATGGCTTTCTGAAAGATTAAACCCTGCAGGGGTGCTCCAACTAGTCCATCACAAACGTACACAGGCCGCAAAGTAATCCTCTATCACGAATCTCGTGATCTCGTCGGATTCCTTAGAGGAAAACCTCAACTCTGGGGGAACCAAAGCTTCAGCGGGATTCCTATACGCAAAATATATTGCTAAGGTAAGACAAGACTAGCAGGACCTCCCGACGTGTCGACGACCCTGATAAGAGCCGCATATCTCAGTCTCAGGACATGACGAATGAGCTACGCGCACGATGGCCTGATAGAAATCACTCAAGTTGCCCTGAGTTGGCCCCGAGTAGTGCCTAGTTTGGACCAACGCTCATGAGGAGCACTGGCCCGGGTTGTTGATTAATTCCTCGGGGTAGCTATTCCCTATGCAGATTATTATTAAGTGATTAGCAAATTAACACCAATGTTGGGTCCTGCCGGACAAGTCTTAACACTACGCGATTTATCAAGGGGGTCCCCATAACAACCCCGAACGTGTTAGGAGCGATCAATATGGAATCAAACACCGGTAGCCTATAACTATGGCGGCAATCACGGAACAAAGCACCCGGCAAAGGCTAGGCCTTTCGTTATTTACCAAGTATATAGGTGCTTTAATTAAATAACAGAATTTAAGATAATGATATCAACCTCATGTTATCACATGAGTTAAAGCACCTGCATCTAGCAACGCTAACATTAGTAGCTGAGCAAAGCCTACTTAGCCATTCAAGTTTGCTTGGAAGGGACATGTGTTTGGTTTCATGGCATATCAAGAGGCAAATATTTCAGTTGTAGGCAGAGAGCATATGACAATGGAAACGTAATCTAGCATAACAAGTCGAGAGATGGAATCAAGTTCATATCATCTTGCCTGTGATATCCTCAGCTTGGAATGGTTCTTGATCGTCCTGCACGTACTCTCCTGAATCCACGTATTCGTTCTCCGATCCCGGTGCTACCCAACATAAGAATAACATCCAATGAACAACGGCACCTCAAGATGCAACAAGGACATGATGCATGAGATGAATATGAGCATGCGTCACTATTTCTATCACTAACACAAGCATAAGGAGTAGATACATGTTCCTGGACAGAACTGTATCCTAATCTATTTTCACATGCATGAGAATGACATGACCAGATGCGTCTCAGGAAAACGATGCAAAACAATATAAAGAACATTACAATCGGAGCTACGGATCAACGGGAATCAACGAAACAAGATATGAAGCCCTACGTGTCAAAATCATCACCACACACTCAAATGGCACAACTCTGGTATTTCCAAGTTGCCAAGACATAAAACAAACCATCATGGATGGGGTGGAGCAAAGAATAACACCACAACATCAACTAAGCACTCCCAAACATCAACATGACAAAACTACACAATCTGCCATAAACTGCATCATAGCACTTTGTGAGCTACATGCAAAGCACCTACAACCACCCAAACATGACAAATAATATATGTCTCTGTAGCTATCCAAGAATACTACAAGCACAAGCAAGAATCACACAAAACGGAATTAAACACAGAAAGATAAAAGGCTGCAAACTTGCCCAAAAATATCAGTTCTCAGGGACTTAGTGAAAATTCCAGATTCTCACTTTCTGTCTATGCTCTGAAGCATTTTGATAGCAGCCAAAACAATACCTACAGGACTCCAAATTAAATGAAATTTTAGAAGGAGCTAGAAAAACATATCAGGTCCAACGTTCTAGTTGAAAGCTAAGGCTAGATCACAATACATTGACCTGCACAACCTCATCAACAGGAGAAGAAAATATAAACAGATTCTCAGACTTAGTGAAAATCTCAGATTTTCACTAATCTGGAATTTCAGCCACATGCCTAATTTGAGTGGGCATAACTTGCACCTATGGAATCCTAATCATGAGAGGAAACCAACATGAGGTAGAGGGGGTCACCCTCTACTAGCACAACCAAGAAGCAGTCCTTTGTGCTCAACAAATCACATGGAACCAAGCTCTAAACTTAGAAGAAAATGAAATATGTCATCTCCAGAAAATGTTTCAATGGAAAAACTGAGTTCACCAATGGGTTCCTTGGTATATTATACCCCAAAAACATATATAACATGTGGGCACTTACTTAGAACAAGTGACCACAAATTAAGAAGGAAGAAGCTACTCCAAATCATGTATAGTGAATAGTGCAACATTTCATATGACTATCACTAGAACAACTACTACATAGTTATGCTCATGTGCACAAATACAATAGTGACATGAGGGTTTGAACCCCATGTTTGTGTCATGCACACCAACATCACAAGAACTACTTTCACTAGATCACCCACACACACACACATCATGCCCTCTCTCATATGAACATGAGGAGGTGCACAAGTGTTGCAAATTGGGCTGTTTTCACCACACACATATCATCACAACAACCTCATCACAAGAACTTAATCCCAAGAACAACATGGAAGGGAACTTCTTAAGCAAGAAACCATGGAAGCATCACATCACATTCACTCCTACTAAGTACCACATAACCACAAGTCATATATTGTGTGCACCACTTACACACATATCTTCATAGCCACACCATCATCATCACTCACAACTCCTATGCGCACAAGCTAGCTGCAATTACACCACCAACACATACTAGCAGGAACACGTACAGACACACATCACTTAAGCCACATACACACATACACACATATAAGACCCACAACTCCAATGCATTTGCAGGGAGGAACTAAATAAATGCTCTCCTTTTTATGCCTATTATTTAGGCACAAGAAGTAGAAAATATGGCAAGCAAAATAAATAGGAAAGAAGGCAAAAAAATAAGTGGCAGGCCTGGGATTCGAACCCAGGGCAACATGGAATTAAGCACAGAGCCAGCTCCACCCTGCTACTGTCATGGCTTCGGCGGAACAGAGGGGTTCTAGCAATACAAGTCATCTCCTGCATCTACTGTGCAAAAACAAGAGCAAATAAAAGGGGGTTCGAGGGGAGTCGAACCCTGGACCTGCTGATCCAACAACAGACAGGGCACCCCTCTGCTACTGCCCATGGGCTCGACAGAGAGGTGATGCCTAGCAGGATTACTACTGCGCTACTGCAGAAACTATGCAACAAATACAATGAAAAAAGGGGGTGCTTCGGTGGGGATCGAACATTGTATCTCCAACATACAACACACCCACTCGAACCACTGTGCTATGACATGAACGACTGACAGAGAGGGGCACCACAACAGGGAAACTAGTGCTACTACCCACTGCCTACACGGGAGCACCGGCGATAGGGAGACCGTCGGGGCTGTTGCTGCTGCTGCTGCGCCACGGCGGAGATCTACGCTATGCCCGCGGTGCTGCAAGGAGCACCCTCTGCCTGAGCCACGACACAACTACCTGGAGCACCCATCTACCACAACACAAGAACTGCACTACCCAGCTACTGCACCACGAACACCTATCTGCGGTCGATCTACTACACAGACAGGCACGGCGAGCGACACTGCAAATCCGGTCGATCTAAGGAGGAAGAAGGAAGGGGGAACGGTTCCTCACCTTCGGGAAGGAAGGAGAGGACCCCACGGAGGAAGAGGCGATGGAGAGGAAGCAGGCCGGCGATGGAGAACCGAACAGGATGAAGGGGGCTTCGGGTCCGCGGCGGAGACAATGTCCCTGCCGTCGGTGAGGAGGCACCGCGACCTCACCGAGGGAAAAAATGGAGCGTGGGGGAGTACCCCATGCTCCTGGACATGGCCGCGGCACCGGAGGGCGACGAGAGGACGGCGATCGACGGAGGAGGCTTCAGTGGACTAACTACATAGCTCACTAGAGGGGGGAGGAAGAAGAAGAAAGAAGGGTGGTGGTGCACTTGAGGAGGAGAGGGAAACCTAGGATGGAGGAGGAGGTTCCTGTGACTTTATAGCGCCTCGGAGGAGGAGCTTGACCACAGGATCAGGCTATGTAGGATCTGGAGGAGGAGCTTGCATCGTACAGCTGACGTCGCTCGAGGAGGAAGGAGGGACGCGGGACTGGGCTTCCGCTGCGCTACACAGGAGGAGTGATGGGCCTCTCTGGTGGGAGGAAGCCCACGAGAGTGTTACTTAAAAGGAAAAGGCCACTGCTAGCCATTTCCTATTAACTAAAACATAAGGAAAAGAAAAGGCCACAGAGAAAACCAAAGAAGATAAAAACAAAAGGAAAATGAATCTGGGCCTGATAAATAGTAAGCTAATTAAATAAAATACTAAAAGGATTTTTGGGGCATATAAAATAAATACAAAACCGCCCTATTAGTTGTTGTTTTGTGTTTATTATGCACCTTTAGGCAACAAGAAAAAACACCAAACCTAGCACCCAATTATTTCCACAATTTTTCCTAAACCCTGAACATTTTAAATTCAGGTTAGGGACAAGTTGAAACTGCACTTGTGGAATAAAAAGAGAGAGAGGGTTTTGCAAATAACTAGAGGGGGTTTGAAAATAATGCCAAGCACCACACTCCACTACTTCACACCTCATCATCACATGTGCATCAACACATGAAATCACAAGTCTCCACACTAAGACATGGCAAGGTATAGATGCAAGCAAAACAAGGCATGGTAAGAATGGTATGGCATGGATGCGTGCATTCAAAAGAAGAAATACAAGGTGACACATGAGTTCATACATGCATAGATAGCTCTCATGACAATGTCAAGGTGGTCCCACATGGAAGGTTACAAAAAGGGAAAGCTTTACACTTGGGGCACTACAGGATCATAATCAAATTCAACAAAATAGCTACCACAAAGGATATTCTTTTCATGATCCACATGCATGCAAAGTTGACGCTCTTCAAAAATAGTGGGATTATCATCAATTAAAGTAATGACTTCTCCAAAACCACTTTCAATATTATTGCAAATAGCATTGCAACAAGTAGAGGACATAGCAAAACTAGCATCCCCAAGCTTAGGGTTTTGCATATTTTTAGCATGATTGTCACTAATAGGATTAATAGTGAAACCATTGCAATCATGCTTTTCATTCAAGGAGCCCTCGTGAATCACTTCGTAAATCTCTTCATCACGATTTTCAGATTCACGCATCTCAAGCAAAACTCCATAGAGAAAGTCAAGTGCACTCAACTCACTAGCAATTGGTTCCACATAAGTGGATCTCTTAAAGAGATTAGCAAGTGGGTGAGGATGCATATCACAAGATTTTCAGCAAGCAAAGATGCAAGCATATTGAAGGCACATAGCACACAAGCAACAGAAAGCAAGCGAATGAAAAGGGCGAACGAAAAAGGCAAACGAAAAAGGCTAAGATTTGTGAAGTGGGGGAGAGGAAAACAAGAGGCAACTGGCAAACAAAGTAAATGCAAGAGATGAGTTTGCGACACTTACTTGGATGAGTTCTTGACTTGATCCTCCCCGGCAACAGCGCCAGAAATTCTTCTGCTACGGCAACAAAAGTCCTTTCCCGGCAATGGTGACAGAAATCCTTCTGTCGTCTCTTGAGCTTGCGTTGGTTTTTCCCTTGAAGAGGAAAGGGTGATGCAGCACAGGAGCAGTAAGTATTTCCCTCAGTTTGAGAACCAAGGTATCAATCCAGTAGGAGAATCTCGTCAAGTCTAGAGTACCTGCGCAAACACAAACGAGCTTGCACCCAACGCTATAAAGGGGTTGTCAATCCCTTCAAGATTGATTGCAAAGTGAGATCTGAAGGCGGAAAGTGCAACGAAGTAAAAGTGTAAGGCTGAAACTATGGTGTGGAGTAGACCCGGGGGGCATAGTGTTCACTAGAGGCTAATCTCACAATAGCAAGTATTACGGTGGGTGAACAAATTACTGTCGAGCAATTGATAGAACCGCACAAAGTCATGATGATATCTAAGGCAATGATCATACATATAGGCATCACGTCCGAGACAAGTAGACCGATACTTCCTGCATCTACTACTATTACTCCACACATCGACCGCTATCCAACATGCATCTAGTGTATTGAGTTCATGACGAACAGAGTAACGCCTTAAGCAAGATGACATGATGTAGCGGGATAATCTCAAACCAATGATGAAAACCCCATCTTTTTACCCTTGATGGCAACAACACGATGCGTGCCTCGCTACCCCTTCTGTCACTGGGTGAGGTCACCGCACGGTATGAACCCAAAACCAAGCACTTCTCCCTTTGCAAGAATCATAGATCTAGTTGGCCAAACAAAACCCACAACTGGAAGAGAATTACAAGGATATGAAATCATGCATAAGAGAGATCAGAAGAAACTCAAATAAGATTCATAGATAATCTGATCATAAATCCACAATTCATCGGATCTCGACAAACACACCGCAAAAGAAGATTACATCAGATAGATCTCCATGAAGATCATGGAGAACTTTGTATTGAAGATCCAAGAGAGAGAATAAGCCATCTAGCTACTAGCTATGGACCCGTAGGTCTATGGTGAACTACTCACGCATCATCGGAGAGGTCATGGTGTTGATGAAGAAGCCCTCCTTGTCCGAATCCCCCTCCGGCAGGGCACCACAACGTGCCCCACATGGGATCTTGCGGAGACAGAAGCTTGCGGCGGCGGAAAAGTATTTTCGATGATCTCCTGATTTTTTCTGGGATTTAAGGGAATATATAGGCGCAAAACCTATGGCAGAGGAGGTCCAGGGGGCCCACAAGCCCGTGAGGCCCGGCCTCCCCCCTGGCCAGGGCTGGGGGCTTGTGGGGTCCCTGGGGACCCCCTGCCTTGGTTCTCAAGTCTCCCGATCTTTTTCTGTTCCGGAAAAAATCTTTTCGGGGATTTTATTCCGTTTGGACTCCGTTCCAAATCTTCCTGTGAAAAGGGTCAAAAACACGGAAAACACAGGAACTGGCACTTGGCACTGAGTTAATAAGTTAGTCCCAAAAAAGATATAAAAGGCATATAAAACGTCCAAAGTTTGACAAGATAATAGCATGAAACCATCAAAAATTATAGATACGTTGGAGAAGTATCAACCCCCTTAAATAGCTCCCGACAAATCTTCCCGTTATGTGCAGAATTACACAGTGGCGATACAACTGATTACGCAGGTGGTACAACTGCTGAAGCTGTACAACCGCTCAACCACCGCCCAACAACCACCCAACACGAGCGCTGAACGTGGCAATGTCCCATGCAATAGAACCGTGTGGAACACCGGTTGTACCGGGCTATGTAATATAGAGGTACAACCGGTCCACTACCGCCCAAGAACTGGAGCACAATAGATCACTACTGGATTCAGAGAATTTGCCATCTGCTGCTTCTTTGCCGTCTGCTGCCTGATGGCAAAGACACTCTTTGCCATCAGCTACCCAAAACCTGACGGCAAAGAGCAGGCTGATGGCAAAGAGTGTCTTTGCCATCTGCTGCCTCTTTGCCGTCTGCCAGCTGACGGCAAAGCACATGCAGGCAGACGGCAAAGCACCCACCCCACACCGCACTCTAACCCATAACGGTCCACCTCTTTGCCGTCAGCCTGTTACCCCTTTGCCGTCGGGGGCACACGGCAAAGCGCCCACTAGACCTAACGTCGTCAACCTCCACCCCACCCATCTCTCGCCCCCGTAACGGCTCACCATAGCCCGTGAATCTCTCCCTGCACCGCCGCCGGAGCTCGTCCTCCCTCCTCCCTCCTCCCCGCGACCCGCCGCCGGAGCTCGCCCCTCCTCCTCCCTGCGACCCCCTCCTTCACCATCGTGCCCCTGCTCCACCACTGCCCCTCCTCTCCGTTCCCTTGCTCCACCATCGCCCCCGACTCTCTCCCTGCACCGCCGCCGGAGCTCGTCCTCCCTCCTCCCTCCTCCCCGCGACCCACCGCCGGAGCTCCTTGTAAGTCCTCCGGCCCTCCTTTCGTCTCTTTGCCACTATGAAAAAAAGTGTAGTAGTCAATAGAAAAAATTTCCACTGATGGATTAAGCCCAAGGAACTTTTAGTAAAATTATAGTTTAACCATACTCAATCACCCTTAGGGAACGTATACCAATATACCCTAGGTTTTAATATCGTGGTTTTTATATCAAAGTATTATGAATTATGAGTAATCCACAAGTGAGCTATAATAAGGAGGTCAGTCCCTTTTGATCAAGCTGCTGCCTAGCCCTGCCTTTAGAAAAGAGAAAACAAAGGGGTCCCTGCATTTCACGAATTTACTCACTCACTTTCCCTAGCCTTTTTTTTATGTGCTGTCATTTGATTTGTGGGATTAGTCTACGCAGACATGAATCCAACATTTCCAGGTTCTATTCCATTTTCCTTTTGAGAAGAAAAGAAGTTCTTGCCTAGTAAGATCCATCTCCGTTGCTAGTTTTAGTTGTTTCCAGTTGATGGTTTATGTTCTCTATGTTCACCAGAGCAACGAAAGCACAACGTCATGCCGTGCCTCCCCTCGTTTCTCCCCTTCCTCCCAGTTCTCTCTCTCTCTCTCTCTCGTTTTCTTTTAGGAGCACGCCCGAGTAACCATGGCGCTGCCTCGAGAACCCCGACGCCTTGCAAGTCGCCACCGTTGCTTGCCTGGATCCGTCCCCACCTTCATTCCATGCGTACAACCCGTCCGCCGCCGCGCTGCGCACACCACACTCAATCGGATCGAGCGGGAGAGCCGCATGTCGCCTGCATGTTCGCTGAGTTGCCTCGATCCAGATCGATTGGGAGGAGACCCTGATGCGTTGACCCATCATGTCGACTCTTCATTTTTCTCCTCCTTCAACTCCATGCGGTCCTCCTGCAGTGCCTGAGGGCAGCGCCGGCTCCCCGCCTAGCTGTCGCCGCGACCATGGGCAGCGCCGGCTCCCCGCGCCGAATCCCCGCCTATTTGTCGCCGCGCCCGTGGGCAGCCCCGGCTCCCCTCCTTGTCTAGATGGGATCGGGAGTTTTTTTATCTCCTACATAACGGTTCAATTGACTTATTATTACATGGACCGCGGGTTAAATACACATAACGTCAGGGGCTTTTTTTGAAAAATTGCCATGACGGTTTTCCGACAAAAGCGCTAGCCTCTTTATTATTAGGTAAAGATTTAGTTAAGCTACTTAGGTTAATTTACTTAGGTTAATTTTTATTAGGTTCTTAGGTTAAGTTACTTAGGTTAATTCTTATATGGTTGCAAATTTTTCTTCAAGTTTCATATAGGCTATTTACAGAAACAAAACAGAATTGATTACCACTAGTTCCAAATATTTGAAGTGGACATGTCATCTGTGGACAAGTGATTTGGACACGTGATATTTCGAATTGGGACATGTCATGCCGAAATTTCCAGTGAAAGAGGAAGAAGAGGAGAGGAGGAGGAGAAAAGGAGAGGAGAAGGAGGAGAAGAGGAGGAGAGGAGGAGGAGTAGGATGAGAAGAAGAAGAAGAGGAGAGGAGGAGGAGGAGGAGAAAAGGGGAGGAGGAGGAGGAGGAGAAGGCCAAGGACCTTCTAGTCCTTCTCCTCCTCCTCCTTCTCCTCCTTCTCCTCCTTCTTCTTGATTTCTTCTTCTTCTCCTCCTCCTCCTCTTTCTTATCCTCTTTCATATTATCCTTGCTTTAATTTCCCCAACAATGACATAATTAGCCCATTTAGCTCCAAAATACCATAATAAGCTCAAAATGGCATAAGAACCTTGGTTAGCTCATGAATATTATATAATTAGCTTGCTTTCCTATAAAATGGGATAATTAGCCCATTTAGCTCCAAAAAGACATAATTAGGTAATTTAGCTCCAACAAGAGGAGAAGAGGAGAAGAAATAGGCAAAATGAAAAGAAAGAAGAAGCAGAAGAAGAGAAGAAGGAGAAGGAGGAGGAGGAGGAGGAGAAGGCCAAGGACCTTCTAGTCCTTCTCCTCCTCCTCCTTCTCCTCCTTCTCCTCCTTCTTGATTTCTTCTTCTTATCCTCCTCCTCTTTCTTCTCCTCTTTCATATTATCTTTGCTTTAATTTCCCCAACAATCACATAATTAGCCCATTTAGCTCCAAAATACCATAATAAGCTCAAAATGGCATAAGAACCTTGGTTAGCTCATGAATATTATATACTTAGCTTGTTTTCCTCTAAAATGGGATAATTAGCCCATTTAGCTCCAAAAAGACATAATTAGGTAATTTAGCTCCAAGAAGAGGAGAAGAGGAGAAGAAATAGGCAAAATGAAAAGAAAGAAGAAGAAGAAGAAGAAGAAGAGAAGAAGGAGGAGGAGGAGGAGGAGGAGAAGGCCAAGGACCTTCTAGTCCTTCTCCTCCTCCTCCTTCTCCTCCTTCTCTTCCTTCTTCTTGATTTCTTCTTCTTATCCTCCTCCTCCTCTTTCTTCTCCTCTTTCATATTATCCTTGCTTTAATTTCCCCAACAATGACATAATTAGCCCATTTAGCTCCAAAATACCATAATAAGCTCAAAATGGCATAAGAACCTTGGTTAGCTCATTAATATTATATACTTAGCTTGTTTTCCTCTAAAATGGGATAATTAGCCCATTTAGCTCCAAAAAGACATAATTAGGTAATTTAGCTCCAACAAGAGGAGAACAGGAGAAGAAATATGCAAAATGAAAAGAAAGAAGAAGAGAAGAAGGAGCAGGAGAAGGAGGAGGAGGAGGAGGAGGACCTTCTAGTCCTTCTCCTCCTCCTCCTCCTCCTCCTTCTCCTCCTTCTTCTTGATTTCTTCTTCTTCTCCTCCTCCTCCTCTTTCTTCTCCTCTTTCATATTATCCTTTCTTTAATTAACCCAACAATGACATAATAAGCCCATTTAGCTCCAAAATACCATAATAAGCTCAAAATGGAATAAGGACATTGGTTAGCTCATTAATACTATATACTTAGCTTGTTTTCCTCTAAAATGGGATAATTAGCCCATTTAGCTCCAAAAAGACATAATTAGGTAATTTAGCTCCAAAAAGAGGAGAAGAGGAGAAGAAATAGGCAAAATGAAAAGAAAGAAGAAGAATAAGAAAAGAAGGAGAAGGAGGAGGAAGAGGAGGAGAAGGCCAAGGACCTTCTAGTCCTTCTCCTCCTTCTTCTTGATTTCTTCTTCTTCTTCTCCTGCTCCTCTTTCTTCTCCTCTTTCATATTATCCTTGCTTTAATTAACCCAACAATGACATAATTAGCCCATTTAGCTCCAAAATACTATAATTAGCTCAAAATGGCATAAGAACCTTGGTTAGCTCATTAATATTATATACTTAGCTTGTTTTCCTCTAAAATGGGATAATTAGCCCATTTAGATCCAAAAAAGACATAATTAGGTAATTTAGCTCCAACAAGCGGAGAAGAGGAGAAGAAATAGGCAAAATGAAAAGAAAGAAGAAGAAGAAGAAGAGAAGAAGGAGAAGGAGGAGAAGGAGGAGGACGACGAGGAGGAGAAGGCCAAGGACCTTCTAGTCCTTCTCCTCCTCCTCCTTCTCCTCCTTCTTCTTGATTTCTTCTTCTTCTCCTCCTCCTCCTTCTCCTCCTTCTTCTTGATTTCTTCTTCTTCTCCTCCTCCTCCTCTTTATTCTCCTCTTTCATATTATCCTTGCTTTAATCTCCCCAACAATGACATAATTCGCCCATTTAGCTCCAAAGTACCATAATAAGCTCAAAATGGCATAAGAACCTTGGTTAGCTCATGAATATTATATACTTAGCTTGTTTTCCTCTAAAATGGGATAATTAGCCCATTTAGCTCCAAAAAGACATAATTAGGTAATTTTGCTCCAACAAGAGGAGAAGAGGAGAATAAATAGGCAAAATGAAAAGAAATAAGAAGAAGAAGAAGAAGAAGAAGAAGAGAAGAAGGAGAAGGAGGAGGAGGAGGAGAAGGCCAAGGACCTTCTAGTCCTTCTCCTCCTTGTCCTCCTTCTTCTTGATTTCTTCTTCTTCTCCTCCTCCTCCTCTTTATTCTCCTCTTTCCTATTATCCTTGCTTTAATTAACCCAACAATGACATAATTAGCCCATTTAGCTCCAAAATACCATAATAAGCTCAAAATGGCATAAGAACCTTGGTTAGCTCATTAATATTATATACTTAGCTTGTTTTCCTCTAAAATGGGATAATTAACCCATTTAGCTCCAAAAAGACATAATTAGGTAATTTAGCTGCAACAAGAGGAGAAGAGGAGAAGAAATAGGCAAAATGAAAAGAAAGAAGAACAAGAAGAAGAAGAAGACAAGAAGGAGAAGGAGGAGGAGGAGGAGGAGAAGTGTAATGCCCCAAGTGTAGGACTTTCCGTTTTTGTAAGCTTCCATGTGGGACCACCTTGACTTTTTCATGAGAGTTTCTATGCATGTATGAATTCATGTGCCACCTTCTATTTTTGCTTTTGCATGCATGCATCCATGCCATACCATCCTTGCCATACCTTTTGATTCTATGTCATGTTATGATTGCATGTGATCTTGCTAGGTGTGATGTTGTGGTATTGTATTATCCTGTGTGATGCATGTGATGTTGGTGTGTGATGGGTAGGAGTGAGTGCTAGGTAATTTCAAAGCTCTTTGCTAGTTAAAATCATTTTCCCTCCTATTATCTCATGTCAAAATTCTATCTTCCCAAAAGTTATTCTAAAATGTCTTGTGGTTAGAGTTAATTGTGGTTATGATGATGTGTGAATTTGCTATTTTGTTCTTTGATTTTAAAGGTGCAAATACACCCCAAACAGTAAATTAATTACTGTTTTGCATTTATTCCAAATGGCTCCAAATATTGTTTTCCTATTTTATTCTAATAGGCCATAATTCCTTATGGCCACGGGCATTTTTGCTTCGATTTTTACCCCATCAGATCTGCTAGTGGATTTAAATCCTAGCTGAGTTAATTTTTAAAAGAATTCAATCCCTCTCAGTCTTTTCCTCTATCTGTCACCTGTGGCAATCAACCCTCGCGGCCCAGCCCACTTCTCCCCAAGTCACGCGCGCGGGCGTCGTCATCTTCCTCTTTCCAGCGAGGCAGGCGGCCCCACTAGTCAGTCTCTCACCTCGCCCCCTCCGCGAGCCGAAGCTCCCCGCACATGGCGCCGCGGCGCGTCCCTCGTTCCCCTCTCGCCCTATAAAAGCCCTTGGCGTCTGTGCCTTGGCTAGGGTTTCCCTGCCGCCGCCGCTCCACCAAATCCCTTCTCCCTCCTTTCTCTCTCGTCGCGGTGAGGTAAGCCGCCGGTTCCGCCATGGCCGACGGGTGAAGGAGATCACCGTCGTCGCCATGGTACCTTCTCCTCCACGTCGAGGGGTCCAGGAGCACGCGGGCCTCACCACGGGCTCGTTCCCGCCGCTAGATCGACGTCCCCGACACTGCATCATCTTCCTCCCAGAGCCCCTTCTTCTCCGACGAGCTCTGCCGCACCACGCTCTTCTTCCCGCTACTTCCTCTACGGTCGCTCCCTCCTCGACTCGTACGCGAGGTAGTGCATCCCCTCCTTCCTCCCTGTCTTAGATCGGGCGCCGTGGCAGTAGAGTTCGTCGGCGAGATGTTTCTATCGCCGGAGCCGCAGGTCGCCGTGGCCACATCGCAGTAGAGCCCCTTGGGCATAGTTAATTGTGGGGATGGATCCGTGTGGATGAGGGCTTCCTCCCCTCCACGAGCCGGAGACGAATTCGACTCGGAACGCCGGCGAGGCACCTCCCCTGTTCCGGCCAGTCGTCGGTAGCAGACGAGCAGGGGGTGTCCTCTTCTGTTTTACAGCGTGTATATGTTCAGACATCGATCCGTAGTGCAGTGGTAGCGCGTGCTTGTGCCTGATGAGAGGGCGCGGGTTCGATCCCCCCTCGGCCTCTTTTGTTTTGGCTATTTCATTGCACAGTGACCAGTGTAACAGTTTACTCTGTTATCACCTCCACCCTGTCGATTAGGTGACAGTGGTGTGGTGGTTTGTTGCTGTTGCTGGACACCAGAGGTTCTGGGTTCGATTCTCAGGAGCCTCTGTTTTTTTTGTCTTTTCTTTTCTACCTATTTTATTTCTGTTTCCCTAACTCTTATACAAAGTGGCATTTTAGTTCTGCTAATTCTTCTGTTTAGGTAACTCTTAGGCATAGTCGTGTTTCAGTTATGTTTCTGCTAGTATAGTTAGGGCAGATTTAATTGTGTGTGTGTTTTGCACACTAGTGTGTGATATATGATGTTGCTAGCCTTGTGAAGCTTATGGTGATTGCACCTTTGTGATGTGAAGTTACCCTTGATAGGAGTTGGTGCTAGTTGTTTTGCTTCTTGTGAGTGTTGTGCTTTAAGGTGTGAAAGTTGCACTAGTTAATCATGTATAGCCCCATCTTTTGAGCCTTAGTGTGGGCTAAGTTGTTCTTGTAGTTTTAATTGCTTGTATAGGTTTAGTGGGGTGTGGATGCCTCCCCCTCACCACATGTTTTGGTGTGTATGTGATGCACTAGGTGGCTAGCTAGGATAAGCATGTGTAGGTGGAGCTTAAAAGTTAAACATGGGTAGATTATTGTGGGGGTTGCACCTTGAGGATGACATGATTCTAGGGTGTTCCTTGTGGTGCATGTGAGAGTGTGTACCATCACATGCCCATATGTGAGGGTGTGCAAACTCTCCTGTTAGCATAGGAATTATATTTTGTTGTGCTTGATGCTAGTGATAGTGTGATATATGTGTGGGTGTTGTTGATGTGCATGACACAAACATGGGGTTCAAACCCCCATGTCACTTTGTCATTGTGCACATGAAACTCAACCTATGTAATTGTCATCTTAGAAGAATACCTTATGGAGTTGCATTTGTAGTTTTGTTGGAAGTTTGGTCCTTGATTCCATGGTATAGATGGAGCCCAAGGGCATGGCTTTTTGTGTGTTAATAGTAGGGGTTTGTGCTCAACACCATAGTGGTGTCAATTACCTATTGGTGACATGTGTGTGCAAACCATGCCTAGACAAAGTGGGCATGTGGCTGGAAAATTCCAGATTAGTGAACTCTGAAAATTTCACGAAGTCTGGGATGCTGGAAACATTTCCTTCCCCTGTAGATGAGGATGTGCTAGTCATTCTGTTGAGAACTGGCCTTGGTTCAGTGCTAGTATTTTTAACCTTGTATGTTTGTGAAGCTTCCTGTAAATTTTCAAGTCATTTTGAGTCCAGTAGGTTGTGTTTTGATTGCTGTCAAAAGCTTCAGAACAGAAATAGAAACTCAGGTGCAGGAATTTTCACCAAGTCCCTGAGATCTGATGGTTTTGGGAAAGTTTGTGGCCTTGTATCTTCTAGAGTTTAATTCCTTTAGCTGTGATTCTTGCTGGGGCTTGTAGTGTTCTTGGTTGGCAACAGCCACATATATTATTTGTCATGTTTGGATGCCTGTAGCTATGTTGCATGTAGCTCCCAAGTAGCTAAGATGCAGATTATGGCAGATTATGTAGTTTTGTCATTTTGATCAAAGTATGTGCTTAATTGATGTTGTGGTGTTCTACCTTGCTCCATTTCATTCATGTTGGGTTATTACATGTCTTGGCAACCTGGGTATACCAGATTTGTGCTAATTGGGAGTGTGGTGTTGAATCTTTCACGTAGAGCTTCATATCTTGTTTCGTTGATTCCCGTTGATCCGTAGCTCCGTTTGCAATGTTCTTTATATGGTTTTGCACCGTTTTTACGAGATGCATCTGTTCATGTCATTCTCATGCATGTCAAAATAGCTTAGTGCACAGTTCTTTCCAGAAACTTGCTGTAGTTTAATTTTGCTTGTGCTAGTCATAGAAATAGTGATGCATGCTCAACTTTCACCTCATGCATCATGTGTTTGTTGCATCTTGTGGTGCTGCTGTTCATTGTCTGTTATTCTTATGTTGGGTAGCACCGGGAGCGGAGAACGAATACGTGGAGTCAGGAGAGTACGTGCAGGACGATCCAGAACCATTCCAAGCTGAGGATATCACAGGCAAGATGATATGACCTTGATTCCATCTCTAGACTTGTTATGTTAGTTTCGTTTCCATGTCATATTGCTCGCTGCCTACAACTGAAATTAAATTTCCTCTTCATATGACATGAGCCCAAACACCATTCCCCTTCCTAGCAAACTTGTATGGCTAAGTAGGCTTGCTCAGCTAGTAATGTTAGCATTTCTAGTTGCAGGTGTTTTGACTCATGTGATGAGATGAGCTTGATACCATTATATTAAATTCTGTTATTTAATTAATGTACCTATATACTTGGTGAATGACGGGAGGCCTAGCCTTTTTCCGGGTGTCTTGTTCCGTTATTGCCGCCTTAGTTAGCGGTTACCGGTGTTTGATTCCATAATGATCGCTCCTAACACGTTCGGGGTTGTTATGGGGACCCCCTTGATAAATCGCGTAGCGTTAAGGCTTGTCCGGCAGGACCCAACATTGGTGTTAATTTGCTAACAACTTAATAATAATCTCCATAGGGAGTAGCTACCCCGAGGATCCCTAATCAACAACCCGGGCCAGTGCTCCTCATGAGTGTTGGTCCAATCCAGAGCAGCTTATTACGCTCCCCGGGGCAACTCGGTGTTTTGGCGTGGTAACCATCGCTCATCCGGCGTGTCCTGAGACTGAGATACGCGGCTCTTATCAGGGTCGTCGACACGTCGGGAGGTCCTGCTAGCCTTGCCTTACCTTAGCGATATATCTTGCGTATAGGAATCCCAGTGAAGCTTTGGTGTCCCCCAGAGTTGAGGTTTTCCTCTAAGGAATCCGACGAGATCACGAGATTCGTGATAGAGGATGCCTTTGCGGCATGTGTTCGTTTGTGATGGACTAGTTGGAGCACCCCTGCAGGGTTTAATCTTTCGGAAAGCCGTGCCCGCAGTTATGTGGCAATTTGGAATATTTTGTTAACATCCGGTATTAGCGAACTTAAACATAAACTAATAAAACTGCCAATTGTGTGCGTAACCGTGACTGTCCCTTCGAAGATCCCTCTTCGATCGGGAACACGGTGGGGTTATGAATGCCGTAGGTAGGTGTTCAGGATCACTTAGTGATCAAGTAATTCCCGACCGTTAGCGTAGACCACCTTCACTTCTCTTTTGCGTAAGTTAGCCACTTATTCAATCATAGGATGCAGCAGCCTGAAACACTTCATCCCTTCCTTACCCAATAACATGACTAGTTCTGGCACCAAGGTCTTAGATTGCTGAGTCCCCGTGGCTCACGGATTCCTCCGAAACTCCCAGCAGGTACAGGTACCCCAGAAGCAGATGATCCCGACGGCACCCAGCTGGCGTGGCAGTACGACGAGGAGACAGACCGCCTTTACGTGAACTATCCAAAGGACTGAGCCGTGGTCGTGATCGTGGGCCTGCAGCGGGTAGCATAGCATTTTCCTTGTTTTGTAGTCCGTACCGGAACTACCTTGTTTGTATTTGTGTTGTACTCTGTATTATTAATAAGAAGACAGTTGAATCCAAATTGTCTACTTGAAATTATTTATTCTGTGCTATGTTTACTTGCTTGCGAAACACTTAGATGCGCTTCTTTCCTATTCGGGGGGCCTCGACCCCCAGATCGGAAAGGACCGCATCTTGGTCGTTACAAGAAGGCCAAGGACCTTCTAGTCCTGCTCCTCCTCCTCCTTCTCCTCCTTCTTCTTGATTTCTTCTTCTTCTCCTCCTCCTCCTCTTTCTTCTCCTCTTTCATATTATCCTGGCTTTAATTAACCCATTTAGCTCCAAAATGCCATAATAAGCTAAAAATGGCATAAGAACCTTGGTTAGCTCATGAATATTATATTCTTAGCTTGTTTTCCGCTAAAAATGACATAATTAGCTGAAAACATCATATTTTGTTCTTCTTCTGACTTTCTTATTCACATTTTTCAGATTGGATATACTACATGCATGGAAGCTGGCATTCATGGAGATGAACAATGTCGATGGATGAACTTTATATGTATATCATCTATTTTTTATTTGAGTTGATGAACAATGACGAACTATATGTATATGTATATATGGATAAACAGTGCATTACTTTGTATGTTGGTCCTTTGGATATATGGGGATGTACATTGATTTATATGTATATCATATATGTGTGGTGAATTATATATATGTGTTGGCAAGTATATGTGTGGTGAACTATATATCATATATGTGTGGTGAATTATATAAATGTGTTGTCAAATATATATATATATATATATATATGTGTGTGTGTGTGTGTGTGTGTGTGTGTGTGTGTGTGTGTGTGTTGTACTATAAAACAAAAAAACAGGTACTATATGGGCTCTTTGCCGTCTGCGAGCTGATGGCAAAGACCTGTGCCATCAGCTGGCGGATGGCAAAGGTGCCACATGGCACCCAGCTGTGCATCCTGGGGTGTCTATATTGTCTCTTTGCCGTCAGCCTCCAGGGTGGGCAGATGGCAAAGAAGAGGGCACGGAGGAGGGGGGGAGGAGGAGGCAGACGGCAAAGAGTGGAGGGGGGGAGAGGCAGACGGCAAAGAGTGGAGGGGGGGAGTAGGCAGACGGCAAAGATGGAGAGGGAGGCAGACGGCAGAGATGGAGCGGGGGAGGGGAGGAGTAGGCAGACGGCAAAGATGGAGGGGGAGGCAAATGACAAAGATGGAGGGGGGAGGCAGACGGCAAAGCCTCCGTTAACCCCTAACGGAGGCAACACCTGTCGGCTGCCGTCTCGAGCACTTTGCCGACTGCTCCTAAGGAAAGGTGACGGCAAAGAGCTTTGCCGTCCGCTTTGGGGGGCAGACGGCAAAGAAGGTCATATGCCTTCGTAGGCTGACACAGAAATTTTGCCGGTCGTGAGAATCTTTGCCGTCTGCTGTTTTGTCTTTGCCGTCCGGGATTTTGTCTTTGCCGTCTGTGATGGCAGACGACAAAGAAGATGATTCCTGTAGTGGATCCTTGTCCTGTTGAAGCCTGGAGCTGGGCTTGTTCAACCGCCCAGGGTGAGGGCCGTACAACCACTAGGGGCAGCGGTACAACTGCTCGAAGAAAACAGCAAAGACCAGAACTACCATAACTTTCGCATACGAGCTCCGAATTGAACAAACTCAAGCTTGTTGGATTGAGGACGACAAGAGCTATCCAACAACGACTTGAATGAAGAACTGGAAAAAACTCCAAAATTTAAAACATCATAGAAGATGCACAAGAATTCCTTTTTTGATGAACTCGAGCTTGTCATAAAGATGACCATAAACTCTAATACTCACAAGGAGAAACATCAAACAATAACCAACAAATATGATGCAAGTATGCATGAGGTTTGAGCTCTCAACAAACGATACCATCAAGCTAATCAGTTGAGAGCCCCCCTTGAAAGTACGACAATCTATCCTACAATAGAAAAACTTATCAAGGGCAAACTTGTACCTTGCACCTAGGCCACTTGAGCTAGATATGATGATCTTGACTTCCTCAAGATGGACCATCTTTCTTGATTGCATTTGGTTGATGAAGACTAGATGATAGCTCCCCCATAGTCACTATGGGTGAGCCACTCTTCAACACATCTTCACAAGTCCATTGCCTCCACAATGGACGACAAGCTTCAAGCATGATATCTATTTAATGCTCTGATTGATCTTGCACACCGCAATATTGATGATGGTCACCACCAGATGTGATCCTTCATGGGTTGAATGAGATCTTACTCTTGACGCAAGCCCACGGAAACACACCTAACCCCACATAGAACTCCCACCCAGGAAGACCATGGGTTAGTACACAAAAGCGTAATGGAAAATTCTTACCATACCATGGAATCACTTGATCCCTCTCGGTACATCTTGTGAACTTTATGTGTTGATAAACTTGATGTACTCCTTATCTTAGTCTTGATCAACCTTGTGTCTTTATGACCATTCTTTAGATAATACCTTGAATACCACCTTGGTCATCATATAAACTCCCTGAAACCAACAGATGGACCTGAAGAATTGTCTATGGACAAATCCTTCGATATAACTCAATGCAACCATTAGTCCATAGGGATTGTCATCAATTACCAAAACCAAATATGGAGAAATATGCTCGAACAGCCGCGTAGTTTCCGACTTCGGAGAGTGCTGGATACAACATGGGAGAGGTGCTCAATCCATTGGTTCCATGAGTGTGCTTGGGCTCCACCTAGGATAGAGGCCATCGCGCGTGGTTCGTAACCACCTCCAAGTCTGTCAATGCGCAAGCTGTAGCCCACCTCCCCAGGGGGTCGTGGTTTCGGCGGCAGGGCACCGCTGCCCAGGTGGCACGCTCTGCGAGGCTGATTATGTTGAGCGTCTTCTTGATGCAGATCGCTTTCACTGTCGTCGCGGGGTTGGTCGCACTGGCCCTAGTGAGGGTTGTGTCAGATTTCGGGCTCCGCATAACACTAAAGATTTTAACTCGGGGGCATGTACGAAGATCTCTCGTGGGCTCGCCTCACCTAACTCGCTACTCGCTGGGGATGGCAGAGAACTCACTCAATGGTGAGGAAAACACAGAACACGGCAGTTTAACCAGGTTCGGGCCACCGAGAAGCGTAATACTCTACTCCTGCGTTGGTGGATTGCGTCTCGTGGAGGTTGGTGGATAAACTAGAACAATGTTCGAGGGCCTCCGGAGGCTGGGTGGCCTTTGTGTGGTGCCGGCGGGCGAATGAATGGATCGGATCCCCCTATGGAGTAACCTACGCTATCTATATATATTGGCGGCCCCGGTCCTCTTCCCTTCTCGTTTCAGCGGGAAGGGATCCCACAACGGCCAATTTTGAATGGGAATAGAGGAACATGTTCCCGTGCCCAAAGGTGGTCTTTGCCTGCAAAGTGGTTGTCAGCATTGTAGGGACGGGCCCAAGGATGACGTATGTCTTGCGGTCGGGCAGCGATGGCCTTGTTGCCCAGAAAGGAAACCTTTGGAAGATTCCTTGGGAACCCCGGTTCGTCCTTGCCCCCTTTGCACGGAAGGGGAAATTGCACCATCCTACAATCCACTTCTCACATGTCCTTTCCCGACGTCATCTTTGACTCCTGAGGCCGGGTCATGCCTCGGAATCTCCGCCGCTCGGGAGGGGTACCGAGGAGGACCCCTGCGGGTCTTGGTGCTGCTCCTCCTCGCGAGGGCCTTGCCCTGAGTGGTGCCATGCCCAATTGTGCTTGCTTGATGAAGTGAGCCAGCCCTTGGCCACAGGCAGGCAGGTCTGGGTACCCCCATTCCCAGAAGGCCGACAGTAGCCCCCGGGCCCTCGGCACGCTCGGGTTGACTTCTGGGCAAAGCCTTGGGGTGGACCGAGGCGTCGCGGGCCCTAAATACATGTGGGCTAGGGCGGTGCGCGTCACACTGTTGATGTCGGGTCTCCCTTGCCTTTTGTCTCCACCCGAGCTATTAGGAACCTGACGCGTTGCGTCGGTCCATCATTGCTTTCCTTGTTCCCACACTTGCTCTTCCTCCTAAGTCTCCGACTCCAACCGGCATCTCCCAGATCCAGCACCGCACTTTTCCCTTGTTGGTTCAGCGATGGCGCCTGCCGGCAAGCATAAGCCAGAGACGCAAGGTCCTGCCCTGGCTCCTCCGCTCCTGGTGTGCGCCCTCTCCAAGGATGTGGATCTTACCCCGGTGCTCCCATGGATGGCGGCTGAGTCCAACTAGCACATGCAGACCCTGATGTGGCCCAACGCCAGAGTAAAGCGGCCCGGGACGAAGGCTATATACCCCTTCTTCCTTCATAGCGTCTTCACCGAGTTGGTGCCGCCTTTCTCCTCATTCTTCATCGCCATCCTAAATCACTATGGGATCCAAGCCCTTCACCTCCAACCCAACTCCATCTTGCTCCTGTCCGTCTTTGCTTTCTACTGCAGGCCTTCCTAGGCGTGCGGCCTTCGGTAGCCCTCTTCTACCATTTCTTCACCCTACGCATGCACGACGGCGCCCATTTTTCGGCATGCGTCTCCTTCGTAGCGGCCCAGAGCAGCAATTTTCTGCTGGAGGCCGGGAAGAAGGTGGAAAACTTCAGGCACCGTTGGGTTCTCATGAGCTTCAAGGATGCCAACCCTCAGCTAGAGGTGCTGAAGGGGCTATCGGAGAAGACTTCTGCGTGGAGCTTTGCGAAGCTCTCTAACCCTTGGGCGTGCCCATCCTGGAGCGCTTCTCCCTCGACATCACCGCCAAGAGATCTGGCGGTGGGATGATAGTGAAGGAATTCTTGGCGCAGCGCGTGCCGCCCCTTCAGGCCCATTCCAGGACCCTGTGGGACTACCAGTTCGGTGACGACAAGGTCAAGCTCCGGTCCCACGACCTTCCTACCAAGGAGCTGAACAGGGTCGTAGCGACCCTATTGGGCGGTGACCCTAGTGACTTGTCCGAGGCTCTGGTTCCCCTGTACCATCCCAATCACTGGGCCCGACCTGATCGCCGCGCTGCCTATCCTCGATGAGCAGGGGCTTCTCCCGGCCGAGGGCTCTGGTCCGGTAGAGGTGTCATCGGATGACACCTTCGGTGGGGAGGACTCGGAGAAGACCGTCGGCGACTGCCCGACGAGCGCGCCTCTCCCATCACAGGTCATCCTCTTGCATGAGCTTGAAGATGATGATGTCACCGGTGATGTCTCCAGGTGATCCCCTCATGCCTGACTAGGATCTCTAGGGGACCCCGCATCGGCCCCGGTCGCCACGCGGTCCGCGTGCGTGCTCACCCCCCCCCCCCCCAAAGCATGGGGCTGAGTCTGACGCACCGGGCTCGCCCCCTTTTGTGGGGGGCCCTATCGCCCCGTCGTCGATGGGGCGAAGAGGAAGAGGATACGGCTCGACGTCGAAGAGTAAGTGACTCGTCTTGGCACGCCATGCGCCTCTGTTGTTTACGCATGGCTGAATCCTTTTTTGCGTGATCTCGAGGGGCGTGGCCTCGCTGTGTGCAAAGATGAAGAAGGCGGGCGTCAAGCCAAAGGCGACTCCTGATGCACCGTCGGCCCTGCCCAACGCTTCCCCGCCTGCCGATGAAGAAGGGGAGACATGTGCGGCGACCTCTCAGGCCTTGGTCGCCGAGCCCCCCCAAGCCTCCGAAGCATCTTGAGGTGGTCGTGGTGGCGTCGTTGCCCGAGGGGTAGGCTCTTGAGGACCCTCAGTCCACTGATGCACCAATGCTCGCAATCTCCAAGCAACCTTCGGAGCCCCTTGTCCCTCCTGACGCTGCCTCCCTGACGACACCGCCCACGACAGCACTAGAGGCTCCTCAGGGGGAGATTCAAAAGACTCTGGTATACGTCCAGGGCATCCTGAACATGGACTTCGCCGCCCTAGGCAAGGTCGTGGTCGTGATGGACGAGGGTGATAAGGAGGCCAAGGCCGCTCGCGTTGCGCGCGTGGAGGCGCTGGAGGAAGCCTAATCTGCTCGAGCCGAGCATGAGGAGGCGATGAAGGAAGCTGAATCCGCTCGCGCTGCGTGTGGAGAGGCGATGAAAGGAGCTACGACGGCTACCAAACGCTGCAAAGAGGCGGAGGCTCGCCTGAATGCCTTCCAAGAAGAACAAGTCGAGCTAGCCGATCAGCTTCGCCTGCAGGAAGAAGAACTCAAGGCTGACAAGACCAAGCTCGCCGTCCAGGAAGAAGAGCTTTTCCAGGAGGAAACCCGCCTGGGTGTGAATCAGGCGTGCTCGGACGAGCAGGAGAAGGAGATCGCCTCGATGAAGACCCTTCTCGATGCCAAGAGGAAGCCCTCGCCGCAGCCGAGAAGAAGAAGGCCACTAAGCTGGTAGGTTTCCCTAACGTTGAGCTCAGGCTTCGCACGGCGCTGCACACCCTCTGCCGGGACGGGTTCGACGAGCCTCTGGCCACCCCAGAGGGTGGCTTCGCTGTGCTCGCGGTGGAGCTCGTCGTGGCATTGGAGGATGTCCTCATCAAGGTGGACAAGGTCTTGGACAGCGAGTCTCACGACCTCTTTTCTGAGGCCGCGATACGCATCTTTAGTCACCTTCATCTTCGTGAGCTGGCATTTGACTTCTTATCCATGATCCTGCCGGTCCCCACTGAGGCCCGTGACAGCGATGTGGAGGAGGTGAAGGGCCCCGTGGAGGCGTTGGTGAAGAGGTTCGCCCATGTCGCAGTTCCCCCATCTCCGGATGTCGCTGAAGCCGACGACGGGGAAGACGATGCCACTGACGCTGATGACGAGCCCCCAGAAGACGGAGCGACCGGCAGCGGCGGTTCCTCCTGATCTCTTCCCCCATGTTTTTCCCTGCAATGCACATCGTGCCTCGTGGAGGCGTCAAACTCATTTGCGTTTTCAAGAACTTGTTAAGGCTTGTAATAACTGGCTGACTGCTTGAATGTTTTCTTCGCCTCGTTTCTTTCATGTTTGATATGATACTCTGCGTCGGCAGTGCCCGACCCGCGCATACCTCAGCCGCCATTGAACTGACCAGATTCCAGGACGGCCCAAGACGTGAGGGGCTACGGTCCAGTTAGGCTCCTGAGTCACGATGCTCAGGAGCCCCCCTTGACGCGCGAGCATCCCTCATGAGGGGAACACGGCGAGGATTTCGAAACTTCAGAACACCTTCAACACTCCGCATCGGCAGGGCCTGCCCTGGCATACCCCTAACTCCATTGGACCGAACGGATACCAGGACAACCCAAAGGGGGAAGGGGCTGCGAGCATAGTTAGGCCCCTGAGTCGTGATGCTCAGGGGTCCGCATTGACGTGCGAGCGACTCGAGTGTCCCTCCTAAGAAACTGACAACTTGAGACTCCTGAACTCCTTCAACACTCTGTGTCGGCAGGGCTCCCCCCGCGCGTACATCCGCCGTCGTTGGACCACAAGGGCGGCCCAAGAGGGAAGGGGCTACGGGCGCAGTTCAGGCTCCTGAGTCGCGATGCTCACGAGTCCCCCTTGGCGTACGAGTGACTCCAGCTTTCTCCCTAAGAGATTTTACGTGGCTTGTTGAGCGCACTAGGCTCTGCGTCAGCAAGGAGTCCCCCGCGCATACCTCCACCGACGTTGAACCGACAGGATTCGAGGACGGATCAAGAGGGAAGGGGCTACGGGTGCAGTTAGGCCCCTTAATCGCGATGCTCAGGGGTCCCCCTTGACGTACGAGCGGCTCCGTACCTCCAGTTGTCTGTCCCCCGCACTGGGCGTGGGCGTAGTCGTAGGTGGACTATGTTGACTTCCTGGCCAGCCATGGGCATACTCATTGGTGGACTATGTTGATTTCCTTGCCAGTTGTGCGCATAGTCATTGGCGGACTATGTTGATTTCCTTGCCTGTTGCGCACATAGACATTGGCGGACTGAGTTGATTTCCTCCATCTTCTCCCCAGCGCTGAGCGTAGGGCTGTCACCAGGCATGGGAGGGACCCCTCCGCGTCCTCGGAGGGCCCCGGGCGTATAAAGCCGCAGCTCGTCATTACGTGATAGTGTCACAGTGGGGGTGTATCTCGGAGGTCATGAGGATGCTTTGGCCTCATGAGCGTCCCTACCCCCGAGTAATAGGCGCGTGATTCCTTTTGGGTCTTCACCCAGCACGGAGCATAGATCATCCACTCGGCGTGGGAGGGGCCCCGGACGTATACAGCCGCAGCTCGTTATTACATGAGAGTGTCACAGGGGGTTGGTGTATCTGGGAGTGTTCCTACCCCAAGGGTAGACGTATGATTCCTTTTGGGTCATTGGTAAACCATGATGACTTCTTCTTATTCTGGAATGAGGATGGGTGTCTGCTGCCTCACGAGGCCTGCAAGGATATGCTTCGGCCGGAGCCCCCAAGTGGGGTGCCGACTGCCCAAAGATGCAAGCAAGGTAGCACGTTAGGGTTCTGTGGTGACCCCGACATACGAGTCGAGATCGTTGAATGAACCTGCTCAGTGATCCTAGAGATCAATGCTCATCGAACACACAGATGCAGAATATTAAGAGTCTTACATCCAAGTACCAAATAATTACATCACAGGACCGAATGGCCAAGTTCACAAGGTAGGGCCTATAAGGCCAAATCTCAGTGAAACAACTACTAGCGGAATCTTAGGGCTAAGCGGGTGCCCATGCCATCAGCCTACACCAATATGCATTCTGAATTGGAAGCGTCCTAGTTCACAGGGCCATCTCCAAAGACGTACTCTTCTCCAAACTCTGGTCCTTCCATG
Source organism: Hordeum vulgare subsp. vulgare (assembly GCF_904849725.1). Taxonomy (NCBI): domain Eukaryota; kingdom Viridiplantae; phylum Streptophyta; class Magnoliopsida; order Poales; family Poaceae; genus Hordeum; species Hordeum vulgare. The sequence continues at coordinate 320,988,112 of NC_058524.1, read as the reverse complement.
TCTGGTCAATAATGTAACCAGTGGCAAGGCAACGAGTACTTTGAATGTACTCGCAAACAACCCATGATATGAACAATGCATTTGGTAGAATAACAAGTATATGCAGTTTGGTGCATAATATCTTGACTGTAAATAAACATAATCATGGATGTGCAACATAAGCTAGATGGTAATTAGAACAACACATTAAAGATATCAACATATCTATCAAGGGCTGAACACTCCGGGTTCACCCGATATGCCAAGTCACCAAACTTGGTCATATCACCTGTTTTATATTAACACCATTTACCACACACTCACACACACTTAGTTTACGCGGAAACGATTGGACGTAGTTTAAGCAGGATTGCCCAACTGTCCAGAGGTAGTGCGCTGGACCCACAAGATCTGGGAAACTTCCGTGTCATCCACGACTCGCGGTACATAACATACCCGAGGTAAGTACCCGATCAATGCCTTTCCCCTGATGATACTAGACAAAGAGGTCCACTCGATTGTTACCCAGCCCACATGATGTATGTCTTACGAGCACCAACTCTGGACAGTATCATCCATGCGAGGACCAAGAGTGTGCCTGGAACACGTAAAAACAACATAGTCGCCCTACCTGGCATAACCCCATCACGAGAGTGAGCACACATCACTCCCGCCACTAGTAATGTGGCTCTTTGCTAGCACCGATCAGAGTAATCAACAAGGCCCCGTCCCATAACGGGGAAACGAGGTCATACATGTAAGGTTGGGATGGTCGACACATCATAAATGTAGTCCCATTTCCAGAACCATACACACACAAAATACCCGGTGCACCACTTCACCGAAAGTGGCCACCCAACTCATCATCACCCTTGGGCATTAGTGGCACCCGATGGGGTTTTCATAAACCTTTGATTTATACCATCATCATGCTCATGCCTCTACTATGCTTGGCTCTACTTGTCAACATGATATTAGACTTACCCTCATAGGTGGTAGGATCAAGCTCAATGCAAGTGCTCCGGCGGAGCCATCGGTAACATCACTTCAATGATTTACCGACACTTACGATCACATGCAACAGAAATATTTTCTCTACTAGCATGCAATATAACATATGCTCTGACATGGTCAAAGGGGTCTTCGGGGTCTTCAAGTCCAACTCCTTCCCCACACGGGGTTTCTATCGTCATAATAAATAAAAACCAATAAGTAGCTCACCCCAAAAGAGATCACAAAGTCACTTTAAAAATGTTGTTTAATTCTGATAAATCCATATTATTATTTTAAAATCAATTTAACAGAAGCAAAACAATTCCAAATTAGCCTTTTTAATTATTATAAAACAGATAAGTTGTTCTAAAAATTTGCCTAACAGTTCCATTAAATACTTCTCATTTTTAGAAAAATAACAATGGAAGAATCATAAATTTTCACTTGTTAAATATTTTTATAAAAATCTTGTCAAACAGAGTTTAAAATAAAAAAGAAAAAGGGCAACAGCCCTGGCCTGGCTCAGCCTGGGGCTCGGCCGGCACAGATGGCCAGCGAGCCAGCCTGCCCAGACGCACACGCCATCAGGATTGAACCTGACACGCGGGCCCGTGTGGTCAGCGGCTGCGGGGAGCGAGGGAGAGGGAGATGGGCCACCGACAGGTGGGGCACACCTATCGGGGTCGTCTCCTACCTCTGGACAGAGAGGAGGAGGAGCACACTGGTGTGGCTACCGACGTCCTCAGGCCCTAACAACGGCGGGAACGGGTCTGGCTCATCGTCGCCTACCTGCTGGTGGTCGACTCCACGACGGGGGGGTCCTGATTCACCAACAACAAGGTGGCTGCGGCGTAGAGGTTTCAATCAATGGTAGAGGTGGTGGCTACGGGCACGGATTTTCTTGAGGAAGAGGGGGGAAATGATTAACGGGTCACGGGGAGTGTGTAGGTGGGCAGAGGGACGCGAGAACTGACGTGTAGCCGAAGATCGACCGGAGCTCCTAAGCGGAGGGGCCTCGGTCGATCTCGAGCACCGGGGCTCTGCTTGCTCAATGAGGTGGCTAGGGAGGTCATTGGGGTCTAGGTGGAGTGGAGTGAGGGGTGCTGGAGCGTGGGGGTGGCCTTATATAGGCCCGCGACGGTGCACCGGGCGGGAAACTCCGGTGGTTTCACCGCAGCGTGCATGGGGGCACAGAGAGAGGCTGGGCTCGAAACCGTGGTCTCGGGACGTGGTTTCGGACCTCTGAGCTTACTGCGAGAGAGAGAGGGCCGAGGAGTGGCATGCCTGCATGGCCGCGTTCCTCTGGTCATTACTGGTGTGCACGGGCACGCGTCGCATCGGCTCTCAATGTGGGAATGAAGGGACCCTGGGGGCTGCCTGATGTAGAGGGGCTGTCTGGGAAGAGGAGAGACACCGCGGGGAGGCTGGAACTCACCGAGAGTGTCGCCCCCACCTCGGTTGCTCTCTGTAGCGTGCCTAGAGCGCACCTTTGGCATGCCACGGCATGCCGACGTGCTCTGAGGTGCCTTGGATGTGTCTGGCGTCTCCTGGGCCCTTGCTTGGAGAAAAGCTGCTGTCAGCCTTGGGTTGAAGCTTAGATTGGGGTTTTTGGATTATCTACTTAGAACCAGAGAAGAACCACTTGACTGGAGTTAGCCACTGATGCTAGCCACCTAATCTAGGAGTTGAGGGAAAGGGAGTGGGTGTAGCTAGGGATAAGAGGGGTTTTGGTCAACTGTCAGAAGGTGCTCGACAGTGGTTTGGGGTGGTTGCACCCCACTAGTGGCTATGCAACTTAACAGAACTAGGTTTGGTGCAAACACATGAGGCTACACCAAGTTTGGGCTCCATTGGACAAGTTTAGCTATGTAACATGAAATCACTCCTAACTGGCCAGATATGTTCCTTCCAAAGGGAGTGTGGACAAATCAAGTCCCACAAATCCGTTTTTTGGCATTGAGTCCTCATTTGAGGTATTAGGCACTCCTGCAAACTTTCAGCTCCATTGGATAAACTTTGCTATGTAGAGTTGCTCTAACTTCATACTGGGCATAAGGGGTTTTGGAAATATTTGGTGACCTTAACCAAATTGGATCAAGGTGAAACTTTATATGTGACCAAATATGGCTTAGGGAGATACGTGGAATTTTCTAGGAATTTATTGAGAAAATTTCCTTTGGAAATATTTCAAAAAGTCAAAACAGACAAAATAGGTATTCAGGGTTTTACTCAAATATTTATAATATCAATAGGGGTTGAAAATCTTATGTATGGAAAATATATGTCGTTTGAGTATGTCCAAATTTTCTCAGATTTTTCTAAGGCAGAAAATTATTTTACCATATAGGAATATCATTCCTCGCCTTAGAAATGGACATGCAAATAAAATAGGAAAATAATTTATAAAATAATTATTTTATGGTTTTGGTGAACTAAAACAGTTTTTGAACCAACTCACCAACTTTGGGTAAGAGCAGTCCTTGCCATCAAGGTCTTGTAGTGCAACCCAAGGAAGGGTTTTGAAATAATCAGAATTGAGAAAAAGGGTTTTTGAGAATATTTTATGTTATGAAAATTATGGTTTATGATACCACACAACCAAGCATACCAGCATACAATGACAACCATGGCACTCACATCATTGATTTTAAAAAGTTTTAATAAACTCAGATTTTTGAATTACAGCAAAAGTGCAGTGAAAACGGGATGTGACACACCTATCCCCCTTACAAGAATCTCGTCCCCAAGATTCCTAAGCTAGGTGCGAAAAGGTACGAAAATTCAGATCGGATATAGTCTTCACGCTCCCATGTCGCTTCTGCTTCGGTGTGGTTGCTCCACTGAACCTTGAAATACTTGGTGGTGCGGCTTCTGCTGCAACGCTCTGCTTCATCCAAGATATGGATCGGTCTCTCACGATAAGTGAGATCTAGCTGGAGGTCAATGGCCTGATTGTCAATGTCCTTATAAAGATCTGGACGGTTTGGCGCTTGCAGACACTTCTGAAGTTGTGACACGTGGAAAACGTTGTGCACACCCGAAAGCTCCGAAGGTAGGTCTAACTGGTAAACAACTTCTCCACGCCTTGTCGTGATGTTAAAAGGACCAATGAACCTTGGAGAAAGTTTCCCCTTGACGTGGAAACACTTGGTTCCCTTGAGAGGTGTAACACGGAGATAGACGTGGTCTCCGGGAACGAACTCCACTTCTCTGCGGTGAGAATCCGTGTAGCTCTTTTGTCGCGACTTGGCTGCCTTCAAGTTTTCTCGGAGAAGCTGCACCTTATCTTTTGCCTCTTGCAGAACTTCCGGCCCAAAAATTAACCCTTCGCCGGTTTCGGACCAGTAGAGCGGGGTGCGGCACTTTCGTCCGTACATCACTTCAAATTGGGTCATCTGAAGAATAGACTGGTAGCTATTGTTGTATGAGAACTCAGCAAACGACAAACAGTCTTCCCATTTGGCACCATGTGCCAAGACGGAGCATATCCTCGAGTATCTAGTTTACTCTCTTCGTTTGTCCGCCCGTCTGCGGGTGGAAAGCGGTGGTGAAAGAGAGCTTGGTTCTGAGGGCTTCTTTGAACTTCTTCCAGAATCTTGAGGTGAACTGTGTGTCGCGGTTAGATACAATCTCCTTGGGGACTCCATGAAGGCTCACAATACGTTCAATGTAGAGGTTAGCCAGCTTGTCGCCGCCATAGGTGGTACTGACAGGGATGAAGTGACACACTTCGGTCAGATGGTCGATGACGACCCATATAGAGTCATGGCCTCTGCTGGACCTGGGTAAGCCGGTGACTAAGTCCATGCTGACTCGGTCCCACTTCCATTCGGGCACTTGTAGAGGTTGTAGCAATCTAGCGGGTCGTTGATGTTCCTCTTTGACTCGCTGGCACACGTCGCACTTGGCAACATAAGATGTTATTTCCCTCTTCATGCCATGCCACCATAATCTTTCTCGGAGGTCTTGATACATCTTGGTACCACCGGGGGGAATAGATTAGGGTGTGTCATGGGCTTCCTATAGGATCAAGTCCTTGAGTTCCGCCTTGTTGGGTACACATAAACGTTTCCCAAACCACACTACTCCTTCCTCATCCACCGAGAATTTTGGGGTCTTGCCCTCCTGGATCTTCTTCTTGACGCCTTCAATGCTCTGTGCCCCTTCTGGACCTCCCTGATGTTGTCTACGAGCGTTGGTTTGACTTCGAGGTTAGCCAGGAATCCTGGTTCAACTAGGTCCAACCCGAAGCTTTCCATTTTGTCATACAAGGAGGGTAGCCTTTCCTTGAGCATAACATTCAAGGTGCTCGCCTTCCTGCTAAAGGCATCAACCACTACATTGTCCTTACCGGGGTGGTATTGAATGCTGAGGTCATAGTCTTTGATTAACTCCAACCATCTTCGGTGCCTCATATTCAATTCCCTTTGAGTAAAGATATACTTCACACTCTTGTGGTCAGTTTATATTTCACATTGCTTCCCCAGAAGGTAATGTCGCCACATCTTCAGGGCATGCACTACTGCTGCCAACTTGAGATCATGGGTGGCATAGTTCTCCTCATGCGGGCTCAGTTGCCATGAAAAATATGCCACGACCCTACCATCTTGCATTGGGACTCCACCGAGCCCGGTTCTGGAGGTATCACAATATATCACAAACTCCTTGTTGATATCTGGATTAGCCAATACCGGGGCGGAAGTCAATCTCTTCTTCAACTCCTGGAAGCTTTCTTCACACTCCGGCGTCCATTCAAACTTCTTGCATTTCTTCAAGAGCTGAGTCATGGGTCGAGCGATGCGGGAGAATCCTTGTACGAACTTGCGGTAATATCCCGCGAGTCGAGGAAGCTCCTGACTTCCTTCACATCGATTGGCGACTCCTAGTTGGTTACCGTAGTAATCTTGGAAGGATCGACTGCCAATCCGCTTGCCATCATGGTATGACCCAAGAATCCAACTTCGTTTAGTCAGAATTGGCATTTGCTGAACTTGGCATAAAGTTGGTGCTCTCGAAGGTTTTCCAACACTAACCTCAAGTGTTGCTCATGTTATTCTTTGGACTTGGAGAAGATTAATATGTCATCGATGAATACGATAACAAACTTGTCCAGGTGTTCCATGAAGACCTTGTCCATGAGGTACATGAAGTAGGTTGGGGCATTTGTCAACCCGAAAGACATGACAGTGCACTCGTATAGACCGTACCGGGTCACGAACACAGTGCTGGGTATGTCGTCGGATCTTCAGTTCGTAATATCCAGATCACAGATCGACCTTGGAAAATACCTTGGCTCCATTTAACTGGTCAAACAAGTCTTCAATCTTGGGGAGCGGGTACTTGTTCTTGATCGTGACTTCATTGAGAGAACGGTAATCGACGCAGAGTCTGATAGTCCCATCCTTCTTCGACACGAACAGAACAGGTGATCCCCAAGGTGATGAACTCAAATGAATGAATCCCTTCCTGAATTGCTCATCCAGCTGCTTCTTTAGCTCCGCTAGTTCTTTGGACCCCATCCTATAAGGCTTCTTATAGATAGGCCTCGACTCGGGCATGAGCTCAATGATGAACTCGATGTCTCGGTCGGGAGGCATCCCTGGTAGCTCACCAGGAAATACGTCCGGGTATTCACAGACTATCGGCACTCGGTCCAGCTCTTCTCCCGATAGGTTATTAACCCGCAGGACTCAAGTGGATACAGGCTCAGAGACATACTTGACTTTGACCCCTTGGTCACTTCTCATGGTAATATCCCTGTTGGCACAGTCCAAGATGCTCTAGTGCTTGGCCAACCATTCCATACCAAGGATTACTTCTAAGCCGTGCGACTTAATGACTATGAGATCTGTTGGGTAACGTAGCAATAATTCAAAATTTTCCTACGCCATATTCAGATCTTCCTATGGAGAGACCAGCAACGAGAGACGGGTGAGAGCATCTTTATACCTTTGAAGATCGCTAAGCGGAAGCGTTACTAGAACGCGGTTGATGGATTGTACTCGCTGCGATTCAAATCGCGGTGTGATTCCGATCTAGTGCCGAACCAAGGCACCTCCGCGTTTAACACACGTGCAGCCCGGTGACGTCTCCCGCACCTTGATCTAGCAAGGAGGAGGTAGAGGTTGGGGAAGAGCTCCAGCAGCACGACGGCGTGGTGAGGATGGAGCGATGAGGTCTCCCAGCAAGGCTTCGCCAAGCACCATGCGAGAGGAGGAAAAAGAGAGACAGAGCTGCGCCGAGAGAGAGAGAAATTCCTGGGGCTCCAATGGCCAAAAACCCCACTATATATAGGGGGAGGGGAGGGTGGCTCACCCCCTAGGATTCCCACCCCTAAGGGGTGCGGCAGCCCTAGATGGGGCTGGAGGTTGCGGCCAGGAGGGGGGAGGCGGTGGCGCACCCCTGGTGGGCCTTAGGCCCACCTGACTTAGGGTTTCCCCCCTTCCTTCTCTAGGCGCCTTGGGCTGGGTGTGGGGGTGCACCAGCCCACCCAGGGGTTGGTTCCCTCTCACACTTGGACCATGTAGCCTCCTGGGGCTGGTGGCCCCTCCCGGTGGGCCTCCAGAACCCTTCCGGTGGTCCCCGCACTTTGCCGGTGGTGCCCAAAACATTTCCGGCGTCCAGACCCATCCATCCTATATATCAATCTTTACCTTCGGACCATTACGAATCTCCTCGTGACGTCCGGGATCTCATCCGGGATTCCGAACAACCTTCGGTAACCTCATATAACAATTCCCTATGACCCTAACATCATCGAACCTTAAGTGTGTAGACCCTAGGGGTTCGGGAGGCATGCAGACATGACCGAGACACCTCTCCGGCCAATTACCATCAGCGGGTTCTGGATACCCATGGTGGCTCCCACATGTTCCACGATGATCTCATCGGAAGAACCACGATGTCAATGATTCAATAAATCCCGTATACAAATCCCTTTGTGTGTCGGTATAGAACTTGCCCGAGATTCGATCGTCGGTATTCCTATACCTTGTTCAATCTAGTTACCGGTAAGTCTCTTTACTCGTTCCGTAGCACATCATCTCGTGACTAACTCCTTAGTCACACTGAGCTCATCATGATGATGTTCTACCGAGTGGGCCCAGAGATACCTCTCCGTCACACGGAGTGACAAATCCCGATCTTGATTCGTGCCAACCCAACACACTTTCGGAGATACCCGTAGTGCACCTTTATAGTCACCCAATTACATTGTGACGTTTGATACACCCAAAGCACTACTACGGTATCCGAGAGTTACACAGTCTCACGATCGAAGGAAAAGACACTTGACATTAGAAAAGCTTTAACATAAGAATAACACGATCTAGTGCTATGCTTAGGATTGGGTCTTGTCCATCACATCATTCTCCTAATGATGTGATCCCATTGTCAATGACATCCAATGTCCATGATCAGGAAACCATGATCATCTATTGATCAACGAGCTAGCCAACTAGAGGCTTGCTAGGGACACATTGTGATCTATTTATTCACACATGTATTATTGTTTCCTATTAATACAATTATAGCATGAACAATAGACGATTATCATGAACAAGGAAATATGATAATATCCATTTTATTATTGCCTCTAGGGCATATTTCCAACAGTCTCCCACTTGCACTAGAGTCAATAATCTAGTTACATTCTGATGTATCGAATGCCCATAGCATTGTGATGTTGATCATGTTTTGCTCATGGAAGAGGTTTAGTCAACGGGTCTGCAATATTCAGATTCGTGTGTACTTAACAAATATATATATGACTCCTCTCTGGACCTGGTCCTGGATGGAGTTGTAGCGGCGTTGGATGTGCTTGGTCTTCCAATGAAATCTGGGCTCCTTGTCTATGGCAATGGCTCAAGTGTTATCACAGAAGAGTGTCATCGGACCTGACGCGCTTGGAACCACTCCAAGGTCGGTGATGAACTCCTTCATCCAGATCCCTTCATGAGCCGCTTCCGAAGCAGCTATGTACTCCGCTTCACATGTAGATGCTGCCACGACGTCTTGCTTATTGCTGCACCAGCTCACTGCCCCACCATTCAAAACATACACGTATCCGATTTGTGACTTAGAATCATCCGGATCTGTGCTGAAGCTAGCATCGGCATAACCCTTTACGACGAGCTCTTCGTCACCTCCATAAACGAGAAACATCTCCTTAGTCCTTTTCAGGTACTTATGGATATTCTTGACCGCTGTCTAGTGTTCCATACCAGGATCACTTTGGTACCTCCCTACCAAACTTATGGCAAGGTTTATATCAAGTCTGGTACACAACATGGCATACATTAGAGAGCCCACGGCTGAAGCGTAGGGGACAATACTCATCTTCTCTCTATCTGCTGCCGTGGTCGGTGACTGAGTCTTACTTAATCTCATACCTTGCAAAACTGGCAAGAACCCCTTCTTTGAGTTTTCCATATTGAACTTCTTCAATATCTTTTCAAGGTATGTACTTTGTGAAAGACCTATGAGGCGTCTCGATCTATCTCTATAGATATTGATGCCTAATATGTATGCAGCTTCTCCAAGGTCCTTCATTGAAAAACTCTTGTTCAAGTAGGCCTTTATGCTCTCCAATAACTCTATATTATTTCCCATCAATAATATCTCATCCACATACAGTATGAGAAAAGCTACATAGCTCCCACTCATTTTCTTGTACAAACAAGCTTCTCCATAAACCTGTATGAACCCAAACGCTTTAATCACCTCATTAAAGCGAATGTTCCAACTCCAAGATTCTTGCACGAGCCCATAGATGGAGCGCTGGAGCTTGCATACTTAGTTAGCACTCTTAGGATCGACAAAACCTTTTGGTTGTATCATATACAACTCTTCCTTAAGATACCCGTTAAGGAACGCTGTTTTGACGTCCATTTGCCAAATTTCATAATCATGAAAAGCGGCAATTGCTAACATGATTCGAACTGACTTTAGCTTCGCTATGGGAGAGAAAGTCTCATCATAGTCAACTCCTTGAATTTGTCGTAAACCCTTTGCGACAAGTCGAGCTTTGTAAACGGTCACATTACCGTTTGTGTCAGTCTTCTTCTTGAAGATCCATTTATTTTCTATGGATCACCGATCATCAGGCAAGTCCACCAAAGTCCATACTTTGTTCTCATACATGGATCCTATCTCGGATTTCATGGCTTCAAGCCATTTGTTCAAATCCGGGCCCACCATCGCTTCTTCATTGCTCGAAGGTTCACCGTTGTCTAGCAACATGATTTCCATCACAGGGTTGTCGTACCACTCTGGTGCGGAACGTACCGTTGTGGAACTTTGCGATTCAACAACAACTTGATCTGCAGCTTCATGATCATCATCATTAACTTCCTCTTAAGTTGGCGTAGGTGCCACAGGAACAATTTCCCACACTGCGCTACTCTCCGGTTTGAGAGGGGGTGTAATTACCTCATCAAGTTCTACTTTCCTCCCAATTACTTCTTTCGATAGAAACTCTTTCTCTAGAAAGGATCTGTTCTTGGCAACAAAGATTTTACCTTCGGATCTAAGATAGAAGGTATACTGAATAGTTTCCTTAGGGTATCCTATGAATACGCATTTCTCCGCCTTGGGTTCAAGCTTCGCTGGTTGAAGTTTCTTCACATAAGCATCGCAACCCCAAATTTCTAGAAACGACAGCTTAGGTTTCTTGCCAAACCATAATTCATACGGTGTCGCCTCAACGGATTTAGACGGTACCCTATTTAATGTGAATGCTGCAGTTTCCAGTGTGTATCCCCAAAATGATAGCGGTAAGTCGGTAAGAGACATCATAGATCGTACCATATCTAATAAAGTGCGATTACGACGTTCAGATACTCCGTTACGTTGTGGTGTGCCTGGCGGCGTCAGTTGTGATACAATTCCACACTTCCTTAGGTGTGTGCCAAACTCGAGACTCAAATATTCTCCTCCACGATCAGATCGTAGACACTTTATTTTTCTGTCACGTTGATTCTCAACCTCACTCTGAAATTACTTGAACTTTTCAAATGTTTCAGATTTGTGCTTCATCAAGTAGATATACTTATACCTACTCAAATCATCGGTGAGAGTGAGAACATAAAGATAGGCACCGCGAGCTTCAACGTTCATTGTACCACACACATCAGTATGTATTATTTCCAATAAGTCGGTTTCTCTCTCCATTATTCCTTAGAATGGAGTCTTAGTCATCTTGCGCATGAGGCACGGATCGCATGTGTCAAATGATTCAAAGTCAAGAGACTCCAACAGTCCATCGGTATGGAGTTTCTTCATGCGCTTAACACCGATATAACCAAGGCGGCGGTGCCATAAGTATGTGGGACTATCATTATCCACTTTGCATCTTTTGGTATTCACACTATGAATATTTGCAACATCACGATCGAGATTCATGAAGAATAAACCATTCACCAGCGGAGCATGACCATAAAACATATCACTCATATAAATAGAACAACCATTATTCTCTCACTTAAATGAGTAGCCGTCTCGCATTAAGCAAGTCCCTGATACAATGTTCATGCTCAAAGTTGGAACTAAATAAAAATTATTAAGGTTTAAAATTAATCCCGAAGGTAGAAGTAGAGGCAGCGTGCCGACGGCGATCACATCGACCTTGGAGCCTTTCCCGACGCGCATCATCACCTCGTCCTTGGCCAGCCTCCGCTTATTCCGAAGTTCCTACTTTGAGTTGCAAATGTGAGCAATAGCACCGGTATCAAATACCCATGAGCTACTACGAGCGCTGGTAAGGTACACATCAATAACATGTATATCATATATACCTTTAACATTGTCGGCCTTCTTGTCCGCTAAGTACTTGGGGCAGTTCCGCTTCAAGTGACCTTTTCCCTTGCAATAGAAGCACTCGGCCTTAGGCTTGGGTCCATTCTTTTTCTTCTTCCCGGCATCTGGCATACCGGGCGCGGCAACGGCTTTGCTGTCTTTGTTGAAGTTCTTCTTACCCTTGCCTTTCTTGAAACTCGTGATCTTGTTGACCATCAACACTTGATTCTTTTTCTTGACTTCTACTTCTGGAGATTTCAGCATCTAGTACAACTCGGGAATGGTCTTCTCCATCCCTTGCATGTTGTAGTTCAGCACAAAACCCTTGTAGCTTGGTGGGAGAGACTGGAGGATTCTGTCAATTATAGCGTCATTCGGAAGTTCGACTCCAAGCTGAGTCAGACGACCATGCAACCCAGACATTCTGAGAATATGCTCACTAACAGAATTGTTCTCCTCCATCTTGCAGCTAAAGAACTTGTCGGAGACTTCATATCTCTCGACCCGGGCATGAGCTTGAAAAACAAGCTTCACCTCCTGGAACATCTCATATGCTCCGTCTTGCTCAAAACGCCTTTGGAGCCCCGGTTCTAAACTGTATAACATGCCACAACTAACCAGAGAGTAGTCATCACTCCGCGATTGCCAGACGTTCTGAACATCTTTGGTTGCCGCGGGAACAGGGGCGTCACCTAGCAGCGCATCAAGGACATAAGCCTTCTTGGATGCAATGAGGATGAGCTTCAAGTTGCGGACCCAGTCCGCATAGTTGCTACCATCATCTTTCAGCTTGTTTTTCTCTAGGAACGCGTTGAAATTGAGGTTGATAGGTGCATTGGCCATTTGATCTACAATATTTGTAAAGACAACTTTTAGACTAATTTCATGATAATTAAGTTCATCTAATCAAATTAAGTATGAAATCCCACTTAAATCGACATCCCTCTAGTCATCTAAGTGATACATGATCCATGTCGACTAACCCGTGTCCGATCATCACGTGAGACGGACTAGTCGTCATGGTGAGCAACTTCATCCTGATCGTATTCAACCATCCGACTCATGTTCGACCTTTCGGTCTCTCTAATTTGAGGTCATGTCTGTACATGCCAAGCTCGTCGAGTCAACCTAAGTGTTTCACGTGTGTAAATCTGGCTTACACCCGTTGTATGCGAACGTTAGAATCTATCACAGCCAATCATCATGTGGTGCTTCGAGACAACGATCCTTCGCAAAGGTCCACACTTAGGGCAATACGTTCTCGAAATTTTATGAGGGATCATCTTATTATGCTACCGTCGTTCTAAGCAATAAGATGAAAAACATGATAAACATCACATGCAATGATATAGTGACATGATATGGCCATTATCATCTTTGCTCCTTCAATCTCCATCTTCGGGCATCGCATGATCATCATCATCACCGGCGTGACACCATGATCTCCATCATCGTGTCTCCGTGAAGTCGTCACGCCAACTACTACTACTACAACTAACCGTTAGCAATGAAGTAAAGGTACTAAACACATGGCGTTGCATCTCATACAATAAATTAAGACAACTCCTATGGCTCCTGCCGGTTATCATACTCATCGACATGCAAGTCGTAAATCCTATTACAAGAACATGATCATCTCATACATCACACATGTAACATCACAACTTTTGGCCATATCACATCACATGTCAAACCCTGCAAAAACAAGTTAGATGTCCTCTAATTGTTGTTGCAAGTATTACGTGGCTGATTTGGGTTTCTAGCAAGAACGCCTTGTTACCTATGTGACAGCCACAACGATGATTTGCCAAAGCTATTTACCCTTCATAAGGACCCTTTTCATCAAATCCAATCCGACTAGAGTGGGAGAGACAGACACCCGCTAGCCACCTTAGGCACCGTGTGCATGTTAGCCGGTGGAACCTGTCCCACATAAGCGTACGTGTAAGGTCGGTCCGGGCCGCTTCATCCCACAATACCGCCGGAAAACAATAAGACTAGTAGAGGCAAGCGATTGACAAAATCAGCGCCCACAACCTTTTTTTTATTCTATTCGTGCAAAGAATCTACGCATAGAAACCTGGCTCGGATGCCACTGTTGGGTAACGTAGCAATAATTCAAAATTTTCCTACGCCATATTCAGATCTTCCCATGGAGAGACCAGCAACGAGGGAGGGGCGAGAGCATATTCATACCTTTCTAGATCGCTAAGAGGAAGCGTTGCTAGAACGCGGTTGATGGAGTCGTACTCGCTGTGATTCAGATCGCAGTGTGATTCTGATCTAGTGCAGAACAACAGCACCTCCGTGTTCAACACACGTGCAGCCCCGTGACGTCTCCCGCACCTTGATCCTGCAAGGAGGAGGGAGAGGTTTGGGAAGAGCTCCGGCAGCACGACGGCGTGGTGACGATGGAGCGATGAGGTCTCCCGGTAGGGCTTCGCCAAGCACCGTGGGAGAGGAGGAAGAAGAGAGACAGGGTTGCGCTGAGAGAGAGAGAGAAATTCCCGTGTCTACAATGGCCAAAACCCACACTATATATACGGGGAAGGGGAGGGTGGCGCCCACCAAGGGTGGCCCCCTAAGGGGTGCGGCAGCCCTAGATGGGGCTGGAGGTGGCGGCCAGGAGGGGAGAGGGGGGGTGGCGCACCCTTGGTAGACCTTAGGCCCACCGGACTTAGGGTTTCCCCCCTCCCCTCTCTAGGCGCCTTGGGCTGGGTGTGGGGCGCCTAGAGAGGGGAGGGGGAAACCCTAAGTTAGGTGGGCCTTTAAGACAGGTGGGCCTCTAAGTTAGGGGGGAAACCCTATGTCAGGGGGGAACCCTAAGTTAGGGGGAAACCCTAAGCCAGGGGCTCGTTCCCTCTCACACTTGGCCCATGTAGCCTCCTAGGGCTGGTAGCCCCTCCCGGTGGGCCTTCGGAACCCTTCCGGTGGTCCCAGCACTTTGTCGCTGGTGCCCGAAACATTTCCGACGTCCAAACCCATCCATCCTATATATCAGTCTTTACCTCTGGACCAACTTCACAATCCATTTTGCTTTGAGAATTTGAAAATCCACCAAATTGCAAGTGATCTTCAAAAATATTTTAAAAAATAAAAAGTTTGAAAAATCAGGGTGTTACAAACCTACCCCCCTTAGGATGAATCTCGTCCTCGAGATTCGGTTGCTCAGAGAACAAGTATGGATATGTAGATCTCAAGAAATCTTCTCTCTCCCATGTAGCTTCTTCCTTAGTATGGTGTTCCCATAGTACCTTATAAAACTTAAGCAGCTTACTCCTGGTAGTTCTTTCCATCTCATCCAAGATTTGGACGGGTTTCTCCTCATAGGTCAGATGCTTAGCTAATTCTAGCTTACTCATATCTACCTGCTTAATTGGAGGTGCAATATACCTTCTTAGTTGTGAGATATGAATGACATCATGCACATCTGACAATTCGGGCGGTAGCTCTAACTCATAGGCGACTGTGCCTCCTCTTGCGATCACTAGAAAGGGACCGGTATATCTCGGTGCGAGCTTTAGCCGTGTGTGAAACCTTCTCACTCCTTTCATGGGGATTTCTTGGAGATAGGCATATTCTCCTGGTTCAAAGGTCACTTCTCGGTGCTTTGGATCATAATAGCTTTTCTGACGAGACTTTGCTGCCTAAAGGCGTTCATGAATATCCTTGACCTGTTTCTCGGCCTCCAGCATCAAGTCGGTTCCAAACATGCGACTGTCTCGTGTTTGTGACCAATTCAAAGGGTTCGACACTTCCTGCCATACAATGCCTCAAAGGGTGACATCTTCAGGCTTGTCTGATAGTTGTTGTTGTAGGAAAATTCTGCATAGGGTAGTCTATCTTCCCATTTGGGCCCATGGGTGAGGGTACATGACCGAAGCATGTCCTCTAGTATTTGATTCACTCTTTCTGTTTTTCCATCCGTCTGAGGGTGGTATGCGGTGCTGTGTTTTAGCATAGTTCCCAAGGCTTGGTGTAGTCATAGCCAGAATGCTGAGGTGAATAGAGAGCCTCTGTCTGAGGTGATTGACATGGGTACCCCATGTAGGTTTACTATTCGGGACATGTATAACTGTGCCAGTTGGTTGGCGTTGAAGGTAGTCTTTACCGGGATAAAGTGGGCTACTTTCGCGAGCATATCCACAATGACCCAGATAGCATCATTGCCTCTTGTCGACTTGGGTAGTCCAACAATGAAGTCCATGCATATGTCATCCCACTTCCATTGGGGAACCGGTAAAGGTTGTAGTAACCCCGCGGGCTTTTGGTGTTTCGCCTTAACGTTGTTGCATATATCACAGCAGGGGACATAATATGCTATATCCTTTTGCATCCCTGACCACCAAAATATCTTTCTCAGATCTTGGTACATCTTTTTCCCCCCTGGATGAATAGAATATGAGGAATCATGCGCTTCTGTGAGTATTTGCTGTCTCAGGCTGTTTTGGTCGGGGACGCATATCCGTTTTTTGAACCATGGGATGCCTTGGTCATCTACTCGGAAGGATTTGTCCTTCCCGTTTGGTAGTGACTCTTTGATCTTTATGATTCCTTTGTCTGATCCTTGAGCTTTCTTGATTTGTTCTATGAGGGTGGGGGTAATTTCCAGGGTCTCTGGGGTAATTGAACCGCATAGTCTCATGTTGAGACTAATGAATTCTTCTTGCAGTCTCGGATGCATACTTCCCAATAATGCATTTATCGTGATTGGCTTTCGACTAAGAGCATCTACAACCACATTGGCTTTTCCTGGATGATAGTAGATCCCAAGGTCATAGTCCTTGACAAGTTCAAGCTATCGCCATTGCCTGAGATTCAGATCGGGTTGGGCGAAAACATACTTAAAACTTTTGTGGTCCGTATATATCTCACACCGTTGTCCAATGAGGTAATGCCTCAAAATTTTGAATGCATGAACCACTGCTGCTAGCTCCAAGTCATGAGTGGGGTAGTGCTCTTCATGCAGTCATAGCTGTCGGGATGCGTATGCTACAACCTTCCCTTCCTGCATCAGCACGCAACCAATTTGTCGTCGGGAAGCATCACAATAAATGTCAAAACTCTTGTGAATATCCGAGAGGATTAAAAGAGGTGCGGTCGTTAGTCTTGTTTTTAATTCCATGAAACTTCTTTCGCATGCTGTCGTCCATACGAATCTCTGGTTTTTCTTGAGCAATCTTGGAGAAGCCTTCTATGAAACGTCGGTAGTAGCCTGCCAATCCCAGGAAGCTACGAACTTCGGTCACCGAGACTGGTGTTTTCCATTTTAGCACTGATGTTACCTTACTAGGGTCAATGGCCACCTTGTTCTGATAGGATGTGTCCCAAAAATCCCACTTCCTTTAGCCAGAACAAGAATTTACTAAACTTAGCATACAGTTGATGGGATCTTAGTCTTTCCAAGACAGCATGGAGGTGACGCTTGTGATCCTCTTCATCCCTAGAGTATATCAGGATATCATCGATGATCACTACCACGAATTTGTCCAGGAAATCCATGAAGATCTTGTTCATCATGCTCATGAAATAGGGTGGAGCATTCGTCAGTCCAAATGACATGATCGTAAACTCATACAGGCCATATCGGGTGGTGAAGGTGTCTTAGGTATATCTTCTTTTCTAATTTTTAGCTGATGATACCCATTCCTGAGGTCAATTTTGGAGAATACTCGTGCTCCATTCAACTGGTCGAATAGGTCATCGATGCGTGGTAGTGGGTACTTGTTTTTAATAGTGACCTCATTTAGCTGACGATAATCTATGCACATTCGAAAACTTCCATCCTTCTTTTTGACAAATAGTACTAGTGATACCCATGGTGAGATGCTTGGGTAGATGTATCCTTTTTGCAGTAATTCGTCAAACTGTTTGTTTAGCTCTGCCAATTCTGGTCCTGGCATACGATGGTATTTCTTGTAAATTCGGGCAGTACCGGGAACTAGTTCGATTGCGAACTCCAACTCCCGGTCAGGTGGCATTCCTGGCAATTCCTCAGGGAACACGTGTGGAAATTCACATACCACTGGAATCAAGTTCATATCCGTGACATCTTCTTGGTATGCCATTCCGTTCCTTGTCTTCATGTTGTTGGCGATAAACTGGACGGTTTGACCGACCGACTAAACCAGCGTCACAGTTCTGGTCGAACAATTGATGCACACTTGATGGGGTGTCAACCAGTCCATCCCGAGTATTACATCTAAGCCCGAGGATTCGATGGCAATTAGTGCAGCTGGAAAGGAAGCTCCTTGTATCCGTATTTCCAGATCCCGGTATACGAGATTTGTTCTGAGCATGGAGCCAGGGGATTGTACCACCATGATTTTTTTCCAACAACGAAGGGGGAAATTGGTGTATGGCAGCAAAACTCCTTGAAATAAATGAGTGGGAAGCTCCGGAATCAAATAAAACTATTTCTGGTATGTTGTTAACAGAGAACATACCGATAACGACTTCTGGAGCTTCGCATGCTTCTTCAGCAGAGATATGGTCGACGCGTACTTGATTAAACTTAGGGTTAGGAAGGCGTCCAATAGTGTTGACCTGCGGTTTGATGTCGGAGGATGGTTTTCCTCTATTGGTGGGGCACTGTTGTGCAGAGTGTCCACTTTGGCCGCAAGTGAAACAGGTGTTGTTGCGGTGACAATCCTCTAGCACTGGCTGTTTGTCGAAGGCCTTGTTCTGGCTCACTGTCTTGTTAGTGTTGTTACTGTTGTTCCAAGTGGGCTTGTAGACCATGGTGTTTGGTTGCCAGGTACGTGGCTTTTGTGCAACCTGCTCCTTGTTGTCCTTCTTGGTTTCAAACTTGCTCTTGCGGTCATCGTATCTAGTCTTAAGCTCTCGTTCGGCTATGAAGGCTTTGTTTACCAGCGTCTGGAAGTCTGGAAAGTCCAGCATGCAAAGCTGACAACGGAGGGCATGGTTTAGACCGCCTAGGAAGCGGTCAATCGTCCATTCCTCAGTGGAAACATCATGTGTCGAGTATCGTGCTAGATTGTTAAACTTGTTCAGATACTCGACTATAGTCATGCCTCTTTGTGTAAGAACAAGAAATTCTCTTTGCTTCACCTTCATAATACCCGTAGGGATATCATATTTGCGGAATGCTTCCTTGAATCTTTCCCATGTAGTCTCTTCTCCACAGGGCCATGTTACCTTAGTATTATCCTACCATATGGATGATGGCCCTTCTAGGTAGTGAGTGGCAAAAGGAACCTTGTCTGCTTCCTCACAACGGGGTATGTCTAGCTTCTTCTCCATAGTCCTTAACCAATCGTCGGCTTCAATTGGATCCGCAGCTTGGCCAAAATTGGGGGGCTTAGTACGCTGAAAATCTGACAATTTGGATCGTGTCCCGTTGTGGTTATTCTGGCCTACCATAGCCTGCATGCTTCTCGGGAATTCCATGAGGTCCTGATTCCTCTTTTCCTCAAACATCCTCATGATCTGCTCAGTACTTGGTGCCTGGGTGGTGGTGGTGGTAGGTCTTCTGGTGGTTGACCTGCCTGTCTGGCGGATCGACGGATAGGGGTTCCATCGCTGCCTTGACTACAGCTTCCTGTCATCCTAAATTATTATTCCCATTGCAAAGCACCGAATCAATGAGAAACATCCATAAGGGAAAAGCATGGTCATAAAACACCAAAGAAATTCTCATGGAAAGGCGAATAAACAAATAACATAATTATACAATGCGAATTAACATTACTCCTAGCAAACTAGTAGGGGGGAACATATCATGACTAGACTACTCACACGGCAGTTGACATATGCAAAGATGCATGCTCAACAACTCCAACCTCGGCTCTAGTGGCACGGATGGCACGAACACTGGAAGACCTCCCACTCCTCGTCGTCTGATCCTGTGTCCAAGTCTGAACTGATGATTTTGACCTCTACCTCCGGAGAAAAGGCTACGCGGCGACGCTGGCGAGACGGTCCTGGTTCCGAAGGAGCATCATGCCTCAGCATCGGGGCAGTAGGAGTGGAAAGGAGTGAGGCCCACTCAGAATGAGTCTCACGACGACTGCCAGACGAAGTGACTGGCGGTGCTGAAGAACTAGCTGGGATCTCAAGTCCAGGTGGTGGTGGAACTGGTGGTGCATCTGAGGGTGGAACAGAAGACTGGGGTGGGCGTGGCACTGCAGTTGCAATGACAAGTGCCGCCCGGAGACGAGATAGCTCCTCAGCCAGGGACATGACCGTATGATAGTTGGCGCTCACAAAACGAGACAGCACAGCAGTCGCACGGTCACATGTCGGGTCTACGGGAGCAAAAATGACTCGCCCTGTCGAAGGCGACAAGGTGGGGTAGTGTAAGAAACCTGGATGAGTCTGCATCTCAACCTCGTGGTAGCGCAAGTCGGTGAGAGCCTCCACCGCAGCAAATTGGATTGCCATCTCTGGAGTAGAAGTCGTTCCGCCCTTAGTTGAGCGAGAATAGCTACCAATATCCGAGTTGACAACCAGGTAAGCCTGAGCATGGAACTCGTACACGAACTCGGCAAGCTGCTCCCGAAACACCTTGTACACTGGTTCCTCGCCATGCGGGTACAGTCAAAACCAGTCGTTCTGCAGCAGTGCTAGGAAGGAGGATGGTGCAGGATCATACTAGAAATGATGCGGAACTGGTGACATCTACACTCACGAAGCCAAAGGTTAGTAAAACAATGTGTCATGATGCATGCCATGCAACAATCAAATGCAGCATTCAAAATGCAACAAGCAAATGCATACTCACGACCCTATACTACCCGTTGTGCTAACGCAGCTACTAGGGTGTCCTACAGTCAGCGTGGCTCTAATACCAAGCATTGTGGCACCCCGATTCAACGAATCGGATTACCAGTGTTTCCAACCCAGAGATCATGTCTTCTAGAAACACTCAACAACTTGGAACAGAACAGAACTGACTTTATTGATAGAACAAGGTGACAGGTACATATCTTACAAAGATAATGAGGCCAAAGGCACCCTTGGTGCTACAACAGTATCTACATTATTTATGAGACATAGTGGGGCCTCGAAACTACTAAGTACTTCTACAGCATAGCGGAACATAGCGACAACTCCATACACAGGGACACTGTTGTGGACACTTCCTAGTATGCATCATCAGGACCTCCGTCCTCGGCTTCTCCTGTATCTGGCATGATACGCCAGGTGAGTACTTGGAATGTACTCGCAAGCTCATAATAACCAAGTAATGCAGCAAACAATACCATGGCAACAAATAAGGAATAATACCACTGGGATTTAATATCCACTTACTCATGTCCGGGGTTGTCTCACAACCACCGGAATGCTTATCAAGCATCTCCATTCAACTGGAGGCTTCTTCCATCATTACTAACATCCACACGGTTGACCATCTTCTGAGGTCTGGTCGGGCTATCCAATACCGTGGACACGGCTATTCGAATAGGCTTGACACTCTGCAGAGGTTGCACACTTTACCCACACTCTGGAGCACTAACCTCGTGATCCCATTCGGGTGGACCAGCATTGCTCCAACGAAACTTGCCTGACCCGTGACTCTCTCATCATATCCCCGGCAACCACTCCCTGCCGGACTCCTACCCTGGGTGGCCCTGTGTCCTCATGACACCTGGCACCATCGTGACCAAACAATACTGTCCCAACCGGGGACGCGCCCAACTCAACTTAACTAGGCTCACAGGGTTATCACCACCCACCGGGCCAAGGTAGCATGCGTGCATAACCCTCCCTCTTTGGGAATATCAGTGAGAGATCACGTGGACATCCCAAGTCACAGCTTCCCATACCGGCAAGATGTGGTTGTACGACTATGCCCGGACAGGTGACTCATGATCAACCACTATGCCATAGTAAACGTACTGATATATAACTGTAAGTATATATCTCTATATGATTTTTTATTAAATGATTATTTCTTGACAAGTTAAGCAAGTATAATGCATGAAAATGTGAGTTATGCTATGCAAAACTACATCACAAGGATATGATGGCTTGCCTTTATCAGTGGGGTTGTTCAAACACTCCTGGTCTTCAAAGTTTCCCTCTAAAAATGTGTTTGAAATAGCTAAAGAAAAGGAAAGTCATTAAATACCGTTTTATTAACCAGAAATTCTATGACTGTGGGAAAAATACAAAAATTTACCAGATTGTAAAGAAATTCAATACCAACGCAATGCAAAAAGAATCAAGTGATTTGGACTTGTAAATAAAACAGATTTAAATAGTCAAAGTTTCTGTTTGAATCTGGAATTAATAAAAGAAAAGAATTTCCTGGGAGGGGCCACGTCGAAGGCGTAAAGTGGAGGGGCGCCTCCACATACCGCTTCGGCCACAGGCCACAGCCGCTGGCAGGTGGGGCCTTCCCTTATTAAAAGAAAGAGAGAGGAGGGGAACAGAGGAGGGCGGCTCACCAGTGGCGCTCACCGGCGATAGAGATGGCGGCGGGCCTAGGAGACGACGGGAATGGATCGGGCTCTCGACGGTGGTTCCCCCTATACCCGTAGCTCCTCCGGAGGTGGACGGACGGCGTCGCCCCTTCTTCTCCGGCGGGTGGAAGCTACGGTGGTCATCGACGACGACGGTTCCGGCAGGGGTTTGGCTCACCGAGGGCTCGAGGAGGACCGGAGAGACCAAGGGAACACGATGGAGGCCTCGGATTCGGTGGGGAAAGGCGGAGGTGGCTGGCGATAGAGGCGATTTGGCGGCAGTGCCTTTCGCCGGAGCTGAGGGAGACGAGCTCCCGGCTCTTGCTGTGGGTCTCTAGGACTAATCCAGGGGTGGAGGGGAGGGGTGATGGCTAGGAGGGGTTCGGGCAGCGCCTTATATAGGCCAGCGACGAGCACTGTCGAGCTCTCCCGAAGCAGAGAGGCTCGGGATTGTCAATGGAGCAAGGACGGCGAGCTGGTTGTCGTGGCATGGGGGTGAGGTGATGGAGGAGGTCAGGGGAGCGACGGGACGGGTCCGGAGCCATTAATGGCTTGCGGACGATCACAGTGGCCGAAGCACACTGTGTTGCCCGTGGCGGAGCTTTGCTGGGAGCGGCGGCGGCCCTCTCCAGCGACCCAGAGGCTTCAGCAGGTGCCACGCGGCTACCAGGGACGTCGTCGGCGCTCAGGACAAGGATGGGGAAACGAATGACGGCTCGGGGCGGCTCGGCTGTCACTGGAGTTGCACAGAGCATGCTCTGTGGCATCCCAGCACCGTGATCACCATAGTTGTGGCCACCGTGATGCCACGCAGGCGTGGAGACCTTGTCCATAGTGTCAACCAGCCTCGCTTTAGTCACCATCCACTTCTTGCCTGATCATACACTCTCTCCTGCGACTAGGAACATCAACAACAGTTTCTGTCTACAGACTTTGGGTGGTTTTAAAGCTCAACTCGGTTGGGGTTGGAGCAAGATAAGATGTCTAGGAGGATCGGCATATAAAAGACTCTAAACTGGCAAAGATTGGCAAGGTTTGAAGATCAAATGAATATAGTTCCTTTGAAAATCATCTTTCTGGTCCAGAACACAAATGAGCTCCTAGCACTCAATTGCAAGCTTTGCTATCAGTGAGATTTGGTGGGGAAGTGTCATTTGGTAGTGCACACATGCCCAAAAATTTGTAGCTCCATTGTGCACTCCTAGCTAGCACTTCCTTCACTAGGGTTCAGTTTTAGCAGAAACTTAGCATAGTGTTCTTGCTCAAAATTTGTATTGGACCATGGGATGTTTTTACATATTGGAAATATATATGATCCCTAGCAGCTATAGGAATTTATTGGGAATTTTCCAAAACAGGAATCATGGGGTTGCTTCACAAAGGGCAATTTTGGTCAGAAAAGAAATAATTCTTTTGCCCACAATTCTCCATTGGACAAAGAAATATTTTTGAATATTTTGAAATTATATGGTATTGAGAAGATGTTGTAAAAGTTTTGGGTCTTCAAGCTCATCCAAGCTATAGGTTGCTTCACAACCCATATTGATGCTATAATTCCCAAAATAGAAAAAGGGAATTATTTGAAGGAATAAAATATTGCAAATAAATCTTAGAAAGGTTTTAGTAAGACGCAAAAGGTTTTGGGTTGTTTGAGACAAGAAATCAGAGACTTCACAATCCATTTTGCTTTGAGAATTTGAAAATCCACCTAATTGCAAGTGATCTTCAAATATATTTTAAAAAAGAAAAGGTTTGAAAAATTAGGGTATTACAATGATGCTCTATTAAGGAGGTTTTGTGCCGTGCTAGTGTGAGATTGTAAAACAAGATTTTTTTGGGCAAAGCTAATGCATTAAATTTTAAAACAAGTGATGTAGTCGCTTACAAGCTACCTATGGCAGAAATGTTGCTTGAACCATACATGGTCACACAACACTCCTGGTTCACATGAACCGACACATGGACTCACTACGCTCGGGGGAGACTCCTAATTGCCTAAGTCGTAGTCCTAAGCGGCGGACTGCTCGGTCTCGTAGGCGGGTTCTGTAGGGTCTTCGTCTTCGTCCTCATCAGTACTTTCCTCCTTCAGAGGTGTGGGAGAAGGAAGTGGTCCATCACGGCATCTCTTAGTTGGCGAAGCAGTTAGGAGCTCAGTGTACTCTTCTGCGGTCAGGCGTTGACTCTGAATTGGAGTGGCCTGGAGCGGTGGTACTCCTCCTCAGAAGGCAATAGCTGACCGCCCTCCGGGTGCTCCTTCCTTTTTGACCTTGCGGGTCTTCATATTTTCCAGGCGAAGTAGGTCCTTGACTTGGTGCAGTTCTTGGCGAATCTTTGTCGACTCCTTGATCAAAAGGTGAGTCAAAGTGTCAGAGGATAGGCTGAAGTAGGTGTGAAACCTTAGTGGTGTCCCGTCCTCTAAAGATGGGTTGAGTGTCCAACTCATGTCAATCTCGTCCTTAATAAAACGTAGGTGATGAGTAGCTGGCTCGTTAGCCATCTGGGGAAGGATGTCGCGGAGACGCACGAGCGCCTCTCGTGCGGCTGTCTCCACTGCCAACATCAGATCCTCCATCTGTGGTCCTTCAAAGAACCAACTAGTTGGGGGGTCATTAGCCTTCACTATCACGTCCACGTGATATTCCTTATTGTCAGCGTTGACCCAGTGCTTGTGGTAGAGGAAGATGGGTCTGCGGCGTAGTTGACGCTTCTCGAGGCTATCTCTCAAAAGTAGGGGAAAGCCCGTCTCTAGAAGCATCTCATGTATGGCGGCCATCTACAAAGATGTAGGAGAGAGGGTTAGAAAGTTTTGGTGGGTGTAGAAAATCTCAAGTGTAAAGGGTAAGTTCACTACTCGTCTTGGCAATCGTCCATGCTACCTTGGGCTTCCTATAGTCGGGATGGCTCTGATACCATCTCTGTGGGGACCCCGACTTACGAGTCGAGATCGCCGAATGAACGTGCTCAGTGATCCCAGAGATCAATACTCAGCGAACACACACGTGCTGAATATTAAGAGTCTTACATCCAAGTACCGAATTATTACATCCCATGACCGAATGGCCAAGTTCACAAGGTAGGGCCTATAAGGACAAATCTCAGTGAAACAACTAGTAGCGGAATCTTACGTCTAAGCGGGTGCCCATGCCATCACCCTACACCAACACGCATTCTGACGGGGAAGCGTCCTAGTTCGGAGGGCCGGCTCCGAAGACGTACTCTTCTCCAAACTCCGGTCCTTCCATGTCTGGTCAATAATATAACCAGTGGCAAGACAATGAGTAATTTGATTGTACTCACAAACAGCCCGTGATATGAACAATGTAGTTGGTAGAATAACAAGTATATGCAGTTTGGTGGATAACATCTTGACTGTAAATAAACATCATCATGGATGTGCAACATAAGCTAGATGGTAATTAGAAGAACGGGTTACAGATATCAACATATTTGTCAAGGGTTGAACACTCCAGGTTCACCCGATATGCCAAATCACCAAACTTGGTCATATCAACTGTTTTATATTAACACCATTTACCACACACTCACACAGACTTAGTTTATGTGGAAACGATTGGACGTAGTTTAAGCAAGATTACCCAATTGTCCTTGAACGCGGACATGGCTATTCAAAGAGTTTTACACTCTGCAGAGGTAGTACGCTGGACCCACAAGATCCGGGAAACTTCCGTGTCATCCACGACTCGCGGTACATAACATACCCGAGGCAAGTATCCGATCAATGCCTTTCCCCTGACGATACTAGGCAAAGAGGTCCACTCGATTGGTACCCAACCCACATGATATAGGTCTTACGAGCATCGACTGTGGGTGGTATCATCCATGCGGGGACCAACGGTGTGCCTGCAACATGTAAAAACAACATAGTCGCCCTACCTGGCACGACCCCATCACGAGAGTGACCACACATCACTCCCGCCACTAGTAATGTGGGTCTTTGATAGCACCAACTAGAGTAATCAACAAAGCCATGTCCCATAAAGGGGTAATGTGGTCGTACATGTAAGGTTGGGACAATCGACACATCATAAATCTAATCCCATTTCCGAAACCATAAACACACAAAATACCCGGTGCACCACTTCACCAAAAGTGGCCACCCAACTCATCGTCACCCTCGGGCATTAGTGCCACCCGACGGCGTTTGCATAAACCGTTGATTATACCATCATCATGCTCATGCTTCTACTATGCTTGGCTCTACTTGTCAACATGATATTAGCGTGACCCTCATAGGTGGTAGGATCAAGCTCAATGCAAGTGCTCCGGAGGAGCCATCGGTAACATCACTTCAATGATTTACTCACACTTATGATCACATGCAACGTAAATATATTCTCCACTAGCATGCAATATAACATATGCTCAGACATGGTCAAAGGGCTGCTTGCCTTGGTCAGCTAGGTATCCGGGGTCTTCGGGGTCTTCAAGTCCAACTCCTTCGTCACACGGGGTTTCTATCGTCGTAATAAATAAAAAACAATACGTAGCTCACTCCAAAACATATCACAAAGTCACTTCAAAAATTTTGTTTAATTCTGATAAATCTATTTTGTTATTTTAAAAATATTTGTCTCTGGTTTTAGTGAAAGAATATTTTTAAACTCAATTTAACAAAAGCAAAACTATTCCAAATTAGCCTTTTTAATTATTATAAAACACATAAGTTGTTCTAAAAATTTGCCTAATAGTTCGATTAAATACTCCTCATTTTTAGAAAAATAAGAGTGGAAGAATCATAAATTTTCACTCGTTAAATATTTTTATAAAACTCTTGTAAAACAGAGTTTAAAATAAGAAGAAAAAGGGCAACAGCCCTGGCCTGGCTCGGCCTGGGGCTAGGCCTGCCTAGATGGCCAGCCAGCCAGCCTACCGAGGCGTGCACGCCGTTAGGTTTGAACCTGATGTGCGGGCCCCTGGGGTCAGCGGATGCGGGGAGCGAGGGAGACGCCTGTCGGGATCATCTCCTACCTCTGTACAGAGAGGAGGAGCAGGACATCGGTGTGGCTACCGACGTCCTCAGTCCCTAACAATGGCGGGAATGGGTCCGGCTCGTCGTCGCCTACCTGCTCGTGGCCGAGTCGACAACGGGGGGGTCCTGATTCACCAGCGACGAGGTGGCCGCGGCGGAGAGGTTTCGGTCAACGGAGGAGCTGGTGGCTACGGGAACGGATTTGCTCGGGGAAGACGGGGGAAATGATCCTAGGGTCACGGGGAGTGTGTAGGTGGGCACAGGGACGCGAGAACCGACGTGTAGTCGGAGATCGACCGGAGCTCCGAGGCGGAGGGGCCTCGGTCGATCTCGAGCATCGGGGCTCTGCTTGCTCAATGGGGTGGCTAGGGAGGTATTTGGGGTCTA
Source organism: Hordeum vulgare subsp. vulgare (assembly GCF_904849725.1). Classification (NCBI taxonomy): domain Eukaryota; kingdom Viridiplantae; phylum Streptophyta; class Magnoliopsida; order Poales; family Poaceae; genus Hordeum; species Hordeum vulgare. The sequence continues at coordinate 320,960,542 of NC_058524.1, read as the reverse complement.
GGTGGAGTGGAGTGAGGGGTGCTGGAGCGAGGGATGGCCTTATATAAGCCCACGACAGTGCAATAGGTGGGAAGCTCCGGTGGTTTCACCGCGGCGTGCATGGGGGCATAGAGAGAGGCTGGGCTCAAAACCGTGATCTCGGGACATGATTTCGGACCTCTGAGCTTACCGCGAGAGAGAGAGGAGCGAGCAGTGGCGTGCTTGCGTGGTTGCGTTCCTCTGGCCTCTACTGGTGCGCGCGGGCACGCGTCGCACCGGCTCTCAGCGCAGGAAAGAAGGGGCCCTGGGGGCTTCCTAATGCAAAGGGGTTGTTGGGGGAGAGGAGAGACACCGCGGGGAGGCTGAAACTTGGCTGAGGGAGTCGCCCCCACCTCGGTTCCTCTCTATAGCGCACCTAGAGCGCATCTTTGGCATGCCACCACATTTTGGCGTGCTCTGGGGTGCCTTGGACACGTCTGGCTTGTCCTGGGACCTTGCTTGGAGATGCCTAGCCGTTTGAATCCCGTGCGAGCATTGGGTGGTTAAAGGAGGGGTGGAAACTAGCTGCTATCAGCCTTGGTCTGAAGCTTAGATTGGGGTTTTTGGGTTATTTACTTAGAACCAGAGAAGAGCCACTTGACTGGAGTTAGGCGCTTATGCTAGCCACCTAATCTAGGAGTTTGAGGGAAAGGGAGAGTGTGCAGCTGGGGTTAAGAGGGGTTTTGCTCAACTGTCAGAAGGTGCTCGACAGTGGTTTGGTGCGGTTGCACCCCCACCATTGGCTATGCAAATTAACAAGACTAGGTTTGGTGCAAAAACATGAGGCTACACTACGTTTGGGCTCCATTCGAGAAGTTTAGCTATGTAAACTTGAAATCACTCCTAACTGGCCAGATTTGTACCTTCCAAAGGGAGTGTGGTCAAATCAAGTCCCACAAATCCCATTTTTGGCATGGATTCCTCATCTGAGATATTAGGTACACCCGCAAAGTTTCTGCTCCATTCGATGAACTTTGCTATGTAGAGTTGCTCTAACTTTATACTGGACAGAAGGGGTTTTGGAATTATTTGGTGACCTTAACCACCTTGGATCAAGGTTAAACATTATATGGGCACCAAATATGGCTTAGGGAGATCACTGGAATTTTCTAGGAATTTATTAAGAATATTTCCTTTGGAAATATTTGAAAAGCTCAAAACACACACAATAGGTTTTCAAGGTTTTACTCAAATATTTACAATATAAATAGGTGTGGAAAATCTTATGTATGGAAAATATATGTCCTCTGAGTATCTCTAAATTTTTTGAGATTTTTCTAAGTCAGAAAAGTATTTTTCCATATAGCAATATCATTTGCGGCCTCAAAAATGGACATGCAAATAAAATAGGAAAATAACTTATAAAATAATTATTTTATGGTTTTGGTGAGCTAAAATAGTTTTTGAACCAACTCACCTACTTTGGGTAAGAGCACTCCTTGCCATCAAAGTCTTGTAGTGCAACCCAAGGCAGGGTTTCAAAATAATCAGAATTGATAAAAAGGGTTTTGAGAATATTTTATGTTATGAAAATTATGATTTATGATATCACACAACCAAGCATAAAAGCGTACAATGACAACCATGTCACTCACATCATTGATTTTAAAAAGTTTTAATAAACTTGGAATTTTGAATTACAGCAAAAGTGCAGTGAAAATAAGGTGTGACAGATTCGAAGTGGGTGCGACAAAAACAACTAAAGGACGCGTAAATGAAAGTGGCGGCTTGGGAGTGCCATGAACTCCTGGAGGCCACTTGTCCCTGTGGACGCCCTCAGACAGAGTGTGCTAGAAAGTTACCTGGTAGGAGCCAACAAAAAGTCACCTGGCAGCCGTGCCGCTGAAGGGCCAAGGGCGCCGTCGTCGCCCGATCTCCTGCTTCCACGATCGCGACCCTCACGGGTCCGCCGTCTTCCGAGGCTCGGGACCTTCTCTTGGCCAGAGCATATACTCCTCTTCCTCTCCACGCCCCAGCAGGCAAGGCATGAGCATGGCCTGCTCGACCTGCCGTGTAACAGCCGAGATGTTTCCCTTTCCATATTTGTACTCCTTTCCTTGGTTGTGGAGACATTGTTGAACCCATGTATGGATGTTATAAAGAGGTTATCATTTCATGTCATCATGATGCATCATGGCATTCTATTGCATTCATTGCACCCCTTACTTGTGTTGCTAGCGTTTGATCCATCATGGGAGTGCTAGTGTGTTTATAAGTGTTTGGGTTATATGTGGTATTTTCAAAACTTGCAAAACCCTCAACCATTATTTAATTTAACTTGTGTGTTAAACTTTGTGTGAACATGTGATAAAATTGTTATTACTCTAGAGGATTTATTTATGAATGACGGGGTAGCTCTCATTGTTATTTTGGACTTTGATTTAATGAAGGTTTTAAGGCAAAACGGCATCTAAATTCTGTTTTGGTTGTGAATTATCTTGTCTAATAAATCTGTTTCTTATTTTTGCTAAATAGGGAATAATTCCCTCACGGTCTGCCTATTTTTTTATTTTTACCAAAACCATTTGCTTGCCTCTGTTTGAATTTTGGTTTGAGTCTTTTATTAAAAAGAAAACCCCTTTTCTTTGCTGTGCATGGGGGGTCTGTGGGCTGGCCCATGGCCTCGAGCCCAGGGAGAGGGCACACTTTCTTCTTCTTTCCAGCGAGGCGGCAAGGCCCCACTCGTGAGTGGCTCTCCCTCCCCGCCACCTTTTTCCTCCCACACGGTCATCCTCCTTTGCTCGTGCGAGCACATGGGTGTCAGGCGCCGTCCCTCTTCTCCTCCTTTTTTTATAGCTGTGTTGGTGTCCAGACTAGGGTTCCTCCCTCGCGCCGCCACCCTCTCCTCCTCCTTCTCCATCTCTCCCCTATGTAAGCTTTTGTAGCTAGGACAGAGAGCAGACCCGAGAGAGAGAGGAAGGTCGCCTCCGTCTACTCCGCGCCGCCGTCGTCCCCGGCCTGGCAAGGATGTCCAGGAGCTCGGGGTGGTTCCCCGCGTTCCATTCCCGTCGCTAGGAGCCCCGGAGAACCACCACGGCGATGGCCTCTTCCCCGTCTGCATCGCCGTCGTTCTGCTCCGCACGGTGCGATCTACTTTGGCTCCGACAAGCTTCCCCAACCTCTTCTTCCCCTGCGTCGACTCCGTTGGCCTCCAGGGTGAGCTTGAACGGCTCCTTCCCCTCTCCCTCCCCCGTAGGTTCGTCGTAGTTAGCTCGTCGTGTTGTTGTCGCCACCACGACAGGAAGGTGCTGCGTCGGCCAGTCGCTGATGCGGGCTCTCTCTCGCAGATCTGAGACCGGGAATGGGCCCCAAGTGATCCCGCATCTAGCACCTTGGCTCGCCGCGCCGATTGGTTTACCGGAGCGCCGCCTGAGTAGTTCCTCTGTTTCGGTCGCCTGAGCTCCAGTTAGAGCAGAGGGGCTGATCAAAAGAGCAACACCTCCCTCTCTGTTAAGCATCGATGTGCTAACGTGGTGGTGGTGTGTCTGGGGAACAACCAGTGGGTTGTGGGTTCGACTCCCACACCACCCCCTTTTTCCTTTTTTTTGTTTTAATTGCTGCTAGGGTTTCTCTTATTGATTTTTTTCTCCTGTTTGCACTAGGGCTTTGTAGCTTGCGTGTGTGTGTGTTGTAGATGTAGGTGTGGAGTGTATGTGCGCATGTGTTTGCACATACACTTGTGGAAGTAGGCATATTCATATATATGTGTATATATACATATGGTGTGGTGTATGTATCTACTATGTGTGTGTGAGTAGATACTTGTATGTGGATGCATGTGTAGATGTAGGTGTGTTTGTGTGTGTGTGAGTCCACATATACATGTGCATGTGTGAGCACATATGCCTTGGGTATGTGTGTGTGCTCATGTGTGTGTGTGTGTGTGTGGATGAACACATCTCCCCATGTTAGTGTATCCTTGTTGGTGATGCTATGCCATGCCTAGGTAGTTTAATGGGTGTTTAGTCTTTTTCTAGCAAGTGTCCATATGTAGGTATTGCCAAATATGGTAGCTTCTATATATGGCAATAAGTCACTTATAGCTTATAGGAATCCATGTGTTAATTTTTCGAGCTGGCTTTGTGCACTAATATTGCATGCAAGTACCTATGTATGAATATGAGTTTTGGGGCATAATCATCCCAGGAATCCATTGGTGCAATCAGATTTCACTTTAGAGCAACTTCATAAAACTGCTATTTTCTGTTCTGATGCCCTATTTAGAGCTTTATATCAGGTGGTGCTTTGATCCTTTGTGGATGATTCCTTGATGGAATGGTAGTGGACGAACCCCTCTACAGCATGGGACATTTATTTTGTTCTTAGGTTTTTGTATGCATCTATTGTGCCGTGTCAAAGTGGGAACTTGGCTGAATCTGTCAGATTTGTGAAACCCTCAGAATTTCACAAAGTCTGGGAATCTGGAGTTATTTTTTCCCTTGTTTTCTTGTGTGTATTAGCTCATGTGTTGAGAATTAGCCCATGCAACAAACTAATGTTTGTTAGTTGTTATGTTTGTATAGCTCCTTGTAAAATTTCATGCTTATACACCTCCTGTAGATATCATTTTGGAGGCTGCCGAAATGCTTCAAAGCATAAGCAGATGGTGAAAATTTGTAATTTTCACTAAGTCCCAATCTGTGATATTTTCTCCAAGTTAGAGGCTATAGATCTGCTCATGGGTGATTCATTTTCCTTAGATTTTTGTCAAGTGTTGTAATGCTTTTGGATGGCTTAAGTTTCATGCCTTCTTTGATTTACTTGAAGAGTTGTAGCTGTTGTAGATCCTGTAGTCAAACTGCTATGTTGCTGTTAAAAACAGATTGTATGCTTATATGTTTTTAGAGCTTGTGTGGGCATTGGTTGATGGTGTGGTGTGTTCCCAAGCACCATTCCACTTGTATTGGTTGCTTGATCATGTGGTAACCTGGTTACACCAGTGAGTGCGCATATTTTTGTGTTTGTGGATGTTTTAAACCCATGGGCCTTTGTAACTTGTTTTGTAGTTTCCGGTTGATCCGTGACTCCGTTCACTACGTTCTTTATATGTTTTTGCCTCATTTTCTCATGTTTCACATGTTTATGCCATGTTCATGCATGTTAAGATAAGTTAACATGGTGTTCTGTCCAGAATTGAATGAACTCAACTAATGCATGTGAAAGTGACTAGATTAGTGATGCATGATCTATTCTTCACCCATGCATCATATTGGGTGTTGCATTGTTGTTGTGTTGGTGTTTATCTGCTGTTATCTTATCTTGGGTAGCTTCAAGAACGGAGAGCGAGTACGTGGATTCTGGAGAGTATGTGCAGGAAGAACAAGAGCAGTTCTAGGCTGAAGAAATCACACGCAAGATGACGGTGACCTTGACACCGTTTCTAGATTTGTTATGCTTAGAGATACATATACTTTGTTACATGTTCGCTGCCTACCACATGATATATGCCATCTGTCATTAACATGAAACCTCAAACACTTCCCTGTCCTAGCAACTACTGTTTGTCTAGGTAGGCTTGCTCAACCTCTAATGGATAGCTTTGCTAGTTGCAGGTGCCAGTTGGTCCATGTGATAACATGGGCATTTTGATATCATTATGTTCAACTGTGATTTAATTAATGCACCTATATACTTGGTAAATAACGGAAGACCTAGCCTTTTGCCGGGTGATTTGTTCTGTTATTGCCGACTTAGTTTCGGCTATCGGTGTTTGATTCCATAACTGAGCGCTCCTAACACGTTCGAGTTTGTTATGGGGACCCCCTTGATAAATCATGTAGTGTTAAGGCTTGTCTGGCAGGACCCTACTTTGGTTTTAATCTGCTAATAACTTAATAATCAAAGGCATAGGGAATAGCTACCCCGAGGAATTAATCAAGAACCCGGGCCAGTGCTCCTCATGAGTGTTGGTCCAAACTGGACTGCCTGCGGGGCCACCGCGAGGAAACTTGAGGTTTGGTTCCCGTAGCTAGTTCCATCTGTCGTGTCCTGAGACTAAGATACGTGGCTCTTATCGGGGTCGTCGACACGTCGGGCGGTCCTGCTAGATTTGTCTTACCTTAGCGATATATCTTGCGCATTGGAATTCCGGTGAAACTTTGAGTCTCCTCAAAGTTGAGGTTTTCCTCTTAGGAATCCGACAAGATCACGAGCTTCGTGATAGAGGATTACTATGCGGCCTGTGGTAGTTTGTAATGGATTAGTTGGAGCACCCCAGCAAGGTTAAATCTTTCGGAAAGCCGTGCCCGCGGTTATGTGGCAAAAATGGATATTTTGTTAACATCCGGTTCTAGAAAACTTAAAGTAATTCTAATATAAATGCCAATTGTGTGCGTAACCGTGACTGTCTCTTTCGGAGATCGTTCTCTGATCGAGAACACGGTGGGGTTATGTCTGGCGTAAGTAGGTGTTCAAGAACACTTAGTGATCAATCTAGTTTCCGACCGACTTGCGTAGTCCACCATATGTTAACTCTGATCATTGTAAGATAGCCACCAAACATGCTTAGGTTGCTGCAAAACCATACACTTAACCTTCCTCGCCCATTAATCGCATAGACGATACCAAGGTCATTCGATTGCTGAGTCATCGTGGCTCACGGTTTACAACAAACACTCACAGGTATAGGTACGCCTGATAAAGGAGAACCTAATTACAGTCAGCTGAAGTGGGAGTTCGATGAGGAGTCGCAGATTCTACGTGACCTACCCGGAGGACTAGAGGCTGTGGTCGTGATCGTGGGGCCAGCATGCGGGATTTCATAGCTTTTCTTGTTTTCATGTTTGTCCGTAGTTGGACTAAACTTTGCTCTGAATAATGTGTGCCTGTAAACTTTATGCTATACTCTTATCAGATGGCAAGTGTATGCCCTACTTGTCACTCTTTCAGTTATGTAATGTTATGATTATCTCGCTTGTGAAACGTTTAAATGTGCCCCTTTCCCTTTTGAGGCCTCACCCCCAAATAAGGAAAGGGCCGCATCTTAGTCGTTACATGCCCGTACGTAGAAGCCACGTTTCCCGGCCCAAAAGGCATGAGGGTGCCGGTGCCCGGGCACACCCATCGATGGTCAGCTCGCACGGGCCAGAAGGGGCCTTGAGCCGTGGCACTGTCGATTGCGAGCGCATTGATGCAGATGCGAGGCCGATCGACCCTGCCGACAACGGCGACTACGATTGGTGATGCAGGGCAGTCCCTGCCTCGCCCGACCTGGGCCTGTCAAAGTTCTTGGATTGCTCTGATGAGGACTCACAGGAGCTGGGTGGACGCGAGCCGAAGTGCGCCCTCGGGTCGTGCTCGAGCGCCACCCTCACCTCACTAGTCAGGCGGGGTACCTCCCCGGTGGGAGCCCCCAGGCCTGACCCAAGGGGGGCGCCGAGCGCGCGTTCCTATGCGATGGGAGGGATGACCCCGTCCCCGGGCACGGAGCCCGAAGTCCGAGGGCGCTCCATGGGAGGAGTTGCTTCTTTTTCTTGCGTGGGTCCTCGCGAGGTGGCTCGTCTTCTTCATCGTCCGAGCGTTCCGCCGCCACGGTGCAGTAGGCGTGCTCGAGTGTACACACGACATCCTTCTCCTCGCAGACGATGGTGATTACGCCGCCGCTCCATAGAATCTTGAGGACGTTGTAGCTATCGAATTTCGGGCTCCGCAAAACCCTAAAGATTCAAACTCAGGGGCGTGTACGAAGATTTCTCGCGGGCTCGCCTCGCTTAACTCGCTACTCGCTCGGGATGGCAGAGAACTCAGTTGATGGTGAGCAAGACACAAAACACGGCAGTTTACCCAGGTTCGGGCCGCTGAGAAGCGTAATACCCTACTCCTGCTTTGGTGGATTGCCTCTCCTAGAGGTTGGTGGATGAACTAGTAGAGTGTTCGAGGGCCTCCGGAGGCTAGGTAGCCTTTGTGTGGTGCCAGTGGGCGAATCAATGAATCAGGAGGTTCGGGCCTCCTCTACGACGTAACCTATTCTCTATATATAACGACGGCCCGGGTCCTCTTCCCTTCTCGTTCCGGTAGGAAGGGATCCCAGAACGGCCAATTTTGAAGGGGAACACGTGAACATGCTCCCCCTGTCCAAAGGTGGTATTCGCGTGCAAAGTGGCTGCCAGCGCTGCAGGGACGTTCGTCCTGCTGGCGGGCGGCGATGGCCTTGTTGCACCAGAATAGAAACCTTTAGAAGATTCCTTGGGAATCCGCGTACGTCCTTCCCTCCTTTGCATGAAAGAGGAAACTGCACCACCCTGCAATCGGCTGCTCGCATGTCCTTTCCCCGCGTCATCCTTGACTCCTGATGCCATGGCTTGCCTCGGAATCTCCGCCGCTCCGGAGGGGTCGTGAGTAGGTCCCATGTGGGTCTTGGTGCTGCTCCTCCTCGCGAGGCTCGGGCCATCGCGAGGGCCTTGCCCTGAGTGGTGTCGTGCCTGGTTGTGTTTGGTCGATGAAGTGGGCCAGCCCTGGGCCACACGCATGCAGGTCTGGGTACCCCCAGGCGCGGCCACACGCATGCAGGTCTGGGTACCCCCAGGGCACAACGCGTGCCTGGGCTGGCTTCTCGGCGAAGCCTTGAGGGCATCCTGAAGCGTCGCGGGAGAGGCGGCACAAGTGTCCAGCCGCCATGCGGCGACGCTCTCGCTCCTCGAGGCGTCCGGGGCGCAACAAACCATGATGGCACAATCTCCAAGAACAGCGCCGACCATCATTGTTACTCATTGAATGGCATAGGCGCGGCCTGCCCATGCCCAATGGCCCTCACGGACGTGACCGCTCGGTTGTCAGGTGAGGCGACGTGGGCGGAAATGCGCCCACAGTCCCACCTTGCGTCCCCCGAGGGGCGCACGACCCTTGCGCTCGCACGACGGTTGGTGGTCGCAGTTCCCCTATATATCTGCCCCGCCCCTGGCAAGGGGGAGGCACTGTGATCTTGAGCTTCCTCTTTGCTTCCTTTGCTCTGCCGAGAAAAACCTCTTCTTCCCTTCGTTTCTTCATCTTCCATGACGTCTCCAGGAGGCGATCCTGGCAGGGGGAAACGCGCGGCTCCGTCCGTGCCCTCGTCCGCCCCCGGGAGCAGCGGCTGCGGGCCCTCAGGGTCGCCGCACGTACGCTGCTGCTGGGCTCTAACCGATGAGTAAGTTCCTCGTTTGCACCCCCTTCCTTGTTGTCCCGTCTGCTGCTATGTGGCTGATGTTACCTTTTCTCTAGAGCGCCCGCAGCCAGGAAGCTCAAGCTCGGCGAGCTACAGGAGGAGGCGGAGGGGTTGCGGGCTCAGCTCGAGAGTGTCGAGGCCTCCCTCTAGGCCGCACGCCAGGGCGAAGCGGAGGCCAAGGCGGAGTTGGCTTCGCTGGAGAGGCAGGTCCAGGAGGCGGCCGGCATTGTTCAGGCCACACAGGAGGAGGCAGTGTATGCCCGGATGATGGAGTCCCAGTGTTCCAAGCAGTTCACGAGCATCGCCGGCCGGGCGGCACGAGCGATGCGTCGATTCGTGGGGGATGCCCCAGCGCTGCCAAGGGTGAGCAGCGACGGGGGCTACCTCGCCTTCTTCCATAAGGTGGTGGAAACACTAGAGGCCGGCATCTCCCGTGTGGAGGAGGACAACACGTCTGACGCGCGCGAGCTTCTGGGCCTTGCCTTGACGCTCGTCTTCTCCAACCTGCGCTGCCTCATCCCGCAGCTTGATCTCCAGCGCGTCATCGAGCCGGTGCCCGCTGAGTCCCGACGTTTTCTCTGGACGAAGTGCGCCCGTGCATGGATGCCCTGGTGGAGTGGTACGTCCGGGTGACCGTCTCAAGTGAGGATGAGGGCTCCGACGCCTAACCTGCCGGCGCCAAGGGCGGTGTGGGCGACCACTCCCCCTAGGCATCCCAAGCTTCTGTTTTCCTGCCCATGTAAGGTTGGACCATGCACTCTGCCCTGTCGGGCGTTAGACTTTTGTATTTTACCTTTGTCGTTCTCCCTTTTTCCTGTCGTTCTAGAATCAATGGTTTGGTCACTGGTAGTCGTTGTGGCTTGGTTCCCTCGCATAGGGCCCGTCGGTAACCCAGCCGTCGCTCGGGGGCAACGGCGGCCTAGGCCCTCAGGAGGTCCCATCCTCCGATCGCATCATTTGTGCCACTATACGCTTGGTCGATGGACTTGTTCCTCGCTGCAGCTTAGTCCTTAGGCCCTACATCCTTTCATTAGTACGCATGTTTTTAATTCGTTCTTGGTTCGACGCGAAACCAGATGGACCCCGTCTGAGATAGCGGGGTAATTAGCTCATGTTTTTGCGTCGGGCCCTTCCGCAGCTCCTCCTGAGTAGCTCTTGTTTTGTCGGTGGGATCGGGTAAAGACCCTTTCGACACTCTATGTCTGTGGGTCCCGGTCCCGCACATTTCCCTGCCGCCGTGAGGTGCAACCCGTTACCAAGGTTGTTTCTCACGGGGCAAAGCCCCGACGCCCTGGGTGCCGACCTGGGCGACACCTGGGTGGCCGAGTGGCTTTGCGAACAGTAAGGCCCCTGAGGCATGTTGCTCAGGAGCCTCCTTTGAAACTCAAGCCTCTCTACGTCGACAGGCCCCGGTCCCGCACATTTCCCCACCGTCGTTAGGTTCGACGCACTTCATGGGGCAGGGCCCCGCCGCTCCCAACACCGACCGGAGCTCCAGGACGGCACCATGGGTGGTGAGTGGCCTTATGACCAGGGAGGCTCTTGAGGCTCGATGCTCAGGAGCCCCCTTTGACGTTCGAGCGATTCCCCATTCCGTCCCTTTGGTCACCGCCCCAGGGCGCCCTAAGGCCTCCCAGGACTCTTTGTGGTGGTATCGTGCTTCGATCAGAGCCCTCTAGTGGGGGTCGACCATTGAAAATGTTTGCCTGTGGGACGGCAAGTCCTTTCTCTCATGCTCCCTGCCGCCCAGGGGCGGTGCGGAGAGTTTAGCTCCTCAGAAAATATCATCCATAAAAGGAAGCTTAAAAGCCGGCGAAATGAGAAAACGCAAGAGAAAATCCCCCCCCCCCCCATTTTGTTTTTCAAATATCAACTTTAAAAATCAGCAAATTTAAGTCTAGCACAGGATAATTCAAGCTCCAAGAAGAAACAAGCAAACGCCGCGTCCAGCACCTAGGATAATCTCCGCCGCCATCTCCCCCAACGCGGAGCATAGAACTTCCACTAGGCGTGGGAGGGACCCCTCCGCGTCCTCGAGGGGGGCCGTATACAGCCTCATCTCGTTATTACATGAGAGTGTCACGGTGGGGGTATATCTGGGAGGTCGTGAGGATGGTTTGGCCTCACGAGTGTCCCTACCCCCGAGGCATGGGCGTCTGATTCCTTTTGAGTCATTGGTGGACTGTGTAGATTTCCTTGCCAGCTGCGGGCATAGTCCTTGGCGGACTGAGTGTGGGGACCTCCACATACGAGTCGAGATCGACGAATGAACGTGCTCAGTGATCCCAGAGATCAATGCTCACCAAAGACACAGATACTGAATATTAAGAGTCTTACATCCATGTACCGAATCATTACATCACATGACCGAATGGTCAAGTTCACAAGGCAGGGCCTATAAGGCCAAATCACACGATACAACTAGTAGCGGAAATCTTAGGGCTATGCGGGTGCCCATGCCATCCGCCAACACCAACAGGCATTCTCACTGGGAAACGTCCTAGTTCCTAGGGTCGTCTCCGAAGACGTACTCTTCTCCAAACTCAGGTCCTTCCATGTCTGATCAATAATATAACCAGTGGCAAGCCAATGAGTACTTTTGAATTTACTCGCAAATAGCCCATGATATGAAAAATGCAATTGATAGGATAACAAGTAATATGCAGCTTTGGTGGATAGCATCATAACTATAAGTTCAATCGTTCATGGATATGCAACATAAGCTAGATGGTATTTAGAAGAACATGTTACAGATATCACCATATGTGTCAAGGGTTGAACACTCCGGTTCACCCTATATGCCAAGTCACCAAACTTGGTCATATCAGCTATTTTATATTAACACCATTTACCACACACTCAGACACACTTGGTTTATGCGGAAACGGCTGGACGTAGTTTAAGCAACACCACCCAACTGTCCTTGACCGCGGACACGGCTATTCGAATAGTTTTACACTCTACAGAGGTAGTACAATGGACCCACAAGATCTGGGAAACTTCCGTGTCATCCACGACTCGCGGTATATAACATACCCGAGGTAAGTACCCGATCAATGCCTTTCCCCTGACGATACTCGACAAAGAGGTCCACTCGATTGGTACCCAACCCACATGATGAACGTCTTACGAGCACCGACTCTGGACAGTATCATCCATGCGGGGACCAACTGTGTGCCTAGAACACGTAAAAATGGCATAGTGGCCCTACCTGGCACGACCCATCACGAGAGTGACCACACATCACTCCCGCCACTAGTAATGTGGCTCTTTGCTAGCATCGGCCAGAGTAATGAACAAAGCCCCGTCCCATAAAGGGGTAACGTGGTCGTAAATCTAAGGTTGGAACGGTCGACACATCATAAATATAATCCCATTTCTGAAACCATACACACACAAAATACCCGGTGTAGCACTTCACCAAAACTGGCCACCCAACTCATCATCACCCTCGAGCATTAGTGGCACCCGACGGGGTTTTCATAAACCTTTGATTTTAACCAACATCACGCTCATGCTACTATGCTTAGCTCTACTTGTCAACATGTTATTAGCGTGACCCTCATAGGTGGTAGGATCATGCTCAAAATGCAAGTGCTCCGGAGAAGCCATCGGTAACATCACTTCAGTGATTTACCGATACTTATGATCACATGCAACGGAAATATTTGCTACACTAGCTTGCAATATAATATTTTCTCACACATGGTCAAAGGGCTGCTTGCCTTGGTCAGCTAAATACCCGGGGTCCTCGGGGTCTTCAAGTCCAACTCCTTCGTTACACGGGTTTTCTATCGTCATTTTAAATAAAAGGCAATAAGTAGCTCACTCAAAAACGGATCACAAAGTCACTTTAGAAATGTTGTTTAATTCTGATAAATCCTTATTGTTATTGTAAAAAATATTTATCTCTCGTTTTAGTGAAAGAATATTTTTAAAATCAATATAACATAAGCAAAACTATTCTAATAAAATAGATAAGTTGTTCTAAAAATTTGCCTAACAGTTCCATTAAATACTCGTCATTTTTTGAAAAATAACAATGGAAGAATCATCATTTTTCCCTAGTTAAATCTTTTTACAAAAATGATTTAAAACCAGGTTTTAAATAAAAAGAAAAAGGGCAACAGCAATGGCCTGGCTTGGCCTGGGACTAGGCTGGCCTAGTGGCCAGCCAATCAGCCTGCCGAGGCACGCGCGCCATCAGGTTTGAACATGACACGCGGGCCCCTGCAGTCAATGGCTGCGGGCAGCGACGGAGAGAGAAATGGGCCACCGACAAGTGGGGCACACCTGTTGGGGTCGTCTCCTACCTCTGGACAGAGAGGAGGAGGAGCACGCCGGCGAGGCTACCAACGTCCTCAGGCCCTAACAACGGCAGGAATGGGTTCGGCTCGTCGCCGCCTACCTGCCGGTGGTCGAGTCAATGATGGGGGGATCTCGTTCACCGACGACGAGGTTGCCGCGGTGGAGAGGTTTCGGGTGACGGTGGAGGTGGCAGCTACGGGCACGGATTCGCTCGAGCTAGAGAGGGGAAAGCTTCTTGGGGTCACGGGGAGTGCGTAGGTGGGCAGAGGGACGCAAGAGCCGACGTGTAGCCGCAGATCGACCGGAGCTCCGAGGCGGAGGGGCCTCGGTCGATCTCGAGCACCGGGTCTCCACTTGCTCAATGGGGTGTCTAGGGACGTGATTGAGGTCTCGGTGAAGTGGAGTGAGGGGTTCTGGAGCGAGGGGAGGGGCTATAAATAGGCCCGCGACGATGAGCCGACTCGGTTGTGCCGGTGATCCACCGTGGAGCGCATGGGGGTGCAAACAGAGGCTGGGGTCGAAACCACGGTCTCAGGACATGGTTTTCGACCTCCAAGACACACTACGGGAGAGGGGAGAGAGGAGTGGCGCGCATTCGTGGCCGCGCTCCTCTAACGCTTCTGGTGCGCACGGGCACGCGTCGCACCGGCTCTTAGCTCGGGAAAGGTGGGGCCCTGGGGGCTGCCTAATGCAGAGCGTTTGTCGGGGGAGAGGAGAAACACCGCGGGGAGGCTGGAACTGGCCGGGGGAGTCGCCCCCACCTCAGTTTCTCTTTGTAGCGGGCCCAGAGCGCAGCTTTGGCATACCACGGCATGCTGGGGCTCTAGGTGTCTTGGACGTGTCTGGCGTGTCTTGGGCACTGGCTTGGAGGTGCCTAGCCGTTTGAATAACGTGGGAGCATCGACTCGTCCAAGGAGGGAGGGGAAACAGGTTATGTCAGCCTTGGGCTGAAGCTCAAATTCGAGATTTTGGATTTTCTACTTTGAACCAGAGACGGGCCAGTTGAGTGGAGTTAGGCACTGATGCTAGCCACCTAATCTGGGAGTTTGAGAGAAAGGGATTGGGTTTAGCTGGGGTTAGGAGGGGCTTTGCCCAACTGTCATAAGGTGCTCGACAGTGGTTTGGGGTGGTTGCACCCCACCACTGGCTCCATTGGACAAGTTTAGCTTTGTAAACTTGAAAACATCCCTAAATGACCAGATATGTTCCTTCCAAAGGGAGTGTGGGCAAATCAAGTCCCGCAAATCCAATTTTTGGCATGGAGGCCTCATTTGAGGTATTATGCACTCCTGCAAAGTTTCACCTCCATTGGATAAACTTTGCTATGTAGAGTTGCTCTAACTTCACACTGGACAGAAGGGGTTTTGGAATTATTTGGTGACCTTAACCACCCTGCATGAAGGTGAAACTTTATATGGGCACCAAACGCGGCTTAGGGAGATCACTTGAATTATCTAGGAATTTATGGAGAATATTTCCTCTGGAAATATTTCAAAAGGTCAAAACAAACAGAATAGGTTTTTAAGGTTTTACTCAAATATTTATAATATAAATAGGGGTTTAAAATCCTATGTATGGAAGGTATATGTCCTTTTGAGTTTCTACAAATTTTCTCAGATTTTTCTAAGACAAAAAAGTATTTTTCCATATAGGAATATCATTTCTCGCCTCAGAAATGGACATGCAAATAAAATAGGAAAATAATTTATAAAATAATTTTTTTATGGTTTTAGTGAATAAAAATAGTTTTAGGACCAAATCACCAACTTTGGATAAGAGCACTTCTTGCCATCATAGACTTGTAGTGAAACCCAGGGCAGGGTTTTGAATTAACTAGAAATAAGAAAAAGGTTTGAGCATAATTAAGTTATGAAATATATGGTTTTTGATATCACACAATCAAGCATGCAAGCATACAATGACAACCATGGCACTCACATCATTGAGTTTGGAAAAGTTTTGATAAACTTAGATTTTTGAATTACAGAAGAAGTGAAGTGAAAACAGGGTGTGACACTGAGTTGATTGCCTCCGTCTTCACCTGGTGCGGGGCATAGGTCATCCACTCGGCGTCGGATAGACCCCTTTCGCGTCCTTGGGGGGCCCTAGGCGTATACAACCACAGCTTGTTATTACGTGAGAGTGTCACGGGATGAAGTAGGTTCCGCAAGGATTGAAGGATGATGCAGAGGTGCCACGGGTTGATGCAGGTCCCGTGGGGACTGTAGGGCGAACGCGAGGGCGCTCTGGCTTCACGATGTTTCCTCCTTCTCCTAAGACTGGTTGGGGGCTTATCTACTTCTCTACGTCGGCGGGTCCTAGTCCCGCACATTTCTCTGCCGTCGTGAGGCGCGACACGTTACCAAGGTCGTTCCTCACGGGGCAAGGCCCTGACACCCCTGATAACCACTGAATGTGCCTGGACGGCACCAGGGTGGCCAAGTGGCTTAGTGACCGGTAAGGCTCTTGAGGCGCGATGCTCAGGAGCCCCCTTTGAGGTTCGAGCGGCTCTGTGTCGCCAAGACCCGATCCCGCACATCTCCCAACCACTATTGCTTGCGACCGAAGGGACGAATGAAGGTACGGGGTCAACCCCTGCCACCCCTGATAACAACCGAATATCCTTGGACGGAATCAAGGGTGGCAGATGGCCATATGACCGGTAAGGCTCCTGAGGCTCGATGCTCAGGAGCGCCCTTTTGATGCTCAAGCGGCCCCCATTTTGTCCTGTTGATTGTGGCTCTGGGGAGCCGTGGGGCCTCCCCAGGTCCCGCGACGGGGCGACGCGCACCGACCGGAGCCCCCGAGCGGGAGGGAGGGGGAGATCGCACAAAGATGCAAGCAAGGTAAGAAGTCAGATCGCCAAATGGATGCAGCTGAAGTTATGGAAGCATGCGTAAATGATATGACGGGCAGGGGTGTTCCCAGGACACTAGAAGTTCATGCGTAAATGATTGAGCCCAAACAATTACCTCGCATAGATTTTTCGTGCCTGAGGGGCGCCTCGTGTGGCCCGGTCCTCGGCGCCCACACGAGTACCATAGTCGCCGCGGGTGACTCGTCCTCGTGAGGCCGGGGACCCAGTTCTTTGCAATTTCTCCGCGGGGGCGGCTTCTCGCGTCATGCCCCGCATATCGGGGGCACCTCCATGAAAGTGCTTGGGCCCAGTGCTCCGCCAGTGGGAGCCCTAGAGTCTGGCTCAAGGGGGACCCCAAGAACGTTCCTTACTCCTGCGGAGGACTGGCGCTTGGGGTGGACGCTTGAGGCTCTTCCTCGATGGGAGGTTCACGCGGTGTTACCTAACACGGTACGTATGGCTCCACATATGTGTTCGATCGACATCCAAGGCCGTTCAGCAGCATGACGGTGGCGGTCCCTCTCTGCGACGACGGGAGGTCTCCCCGGTCGCGTTGCTCAGAGATATTCTTGCGATGGGCCTCCGCACGAAGCCGCTTGCTCCTACTGTCGCCGTTGGGTGGTCCCGGCATTTCCTGGTGCAGACTCCCCCTTGGTACCCTGACGTGTCTCCATTGTCGTAGTTCGCCCGCGCAGACGCCTCCGTAGCCCATTGGTTGCGTCTGAGGGAGCGCTCCCGCCTGGCCTTGGTGATGCGCGCCGGTGTGTGCATCGATCATCCTGCCATTCTCTTCGCGCCCCTGGTGGTTGCGGGCATGCTGCGCCTCGGGGTCGGCCACCGGAATCTAGAGGACGAGGAGGGCAGCATGCGACGCGTCTCTCTCGGCCCGCCCAGCGCAGGAAGGGCCCCACCGCTTGCAGGCCAAGAACCAACACGAGGTGTGAGCCACCAGTGCCTGGCGCATGTGGCCCTGAAGAAGAGTGGGGTCGAATGGCCTTCTGGGCGATGGCGATCAGCTCCGTGATGTCGTCCGCCCAGGCGTCGAAGCCCCCATGCGTTGGTTGTTTGCGGAGCATCTCGCTCGCAATTTGCAGTGCATCGTACATGGTGAGGTCCCCCAAGTTGATGTGGTGCGTCGTGGATGCGAGGGGCGCCGCCCAGCCGCCGTGCGCCTGGGTGGCGCGGGTGGTTGCGACGGTGGAGACGATGTTGACGATCTGGTACGAGCCGCGTGGTACCACAACGCCACTACACGTGCTTCCGGCCGCTGTGGTATGACGGTTGGGAGCCAGCTCAACGAGGCTCAAAGAAGCTTGTTCTGTGCCGGTCGTCGAAGCAGCGGAGCTTAGGGAAGACAAAGCTCGGAGAACACCTTGACACGCCCCCTACCTTGCGTGCCAAATGTCGGATTTCGGGCTCCCCAAAAGCCTAAATATTCGAACTCAGGGGCGTGTACGAAGATCTCTTGCGGGATCGCCTCACCTAACTCGCTACTCACTTGGGATGACAGAGAACTCACTCGACGGTGAGGAATACACAGGGCATGGCAGTTTACCCAGGTTTGGGCCGCTGAGAAGCATAATAGGCGTCCCTGCCAAAAATTGGATTTGTGGGGATTGATTTACCCACATTCCCTTTTGAAAGGCCAGAACTGCCCATTTGGGGGTGATTTCAAGTTTGCACTGTCAAACTTGTCCAATGGAGATCAAATTTGGTGGAGCATCCTATTTTTGCACTGAACCCAATCCTGTTAACTTTCATTACCGGTGGTGAAGTGTAGCTACCCCAAACACTTGTCGAACACCTTCTGCTAATTTGATAAAACATCACTTACCTCACTCTACACCCATGCACTTTCCTCCAAACTTATAGTCCAAGCAGCCAGGACCACTGCTCAGCTGCAGACGAGTGGCCCCTCTATGGTTCCAAGCAGAAGAGCCAAAATCTCCATTTCAGTTTCTGGCCCAAGTCTGGCATCACCTCTTTGATCACTCTCTTTGACCAACAGTGAGTCCCTCGGCTCTCAAACTGCTAGGGGTCATCTACCCCAACCCCAGGACACGCCAGACATGGCCAAGGCACCCTAGAGCGCACCAGCATACCGTGGCATGCCAAAACTGCACTATGGGCATGCTACATGGCGCACCCGAGACAAGGTAGCCAGCCCTGGCCGGTTCAAGCCTCCCCTCGGTGCCTCTCCACGTCCCCGACAACCCTCCTGTAGCAGGGCAGCCTCAGGGCCCCTCATGTCCCTCTCTGTTGACCGGAGCGACGCGTGCTCGCGCGCGCCAGATTCGGCCAGAAGAACGCTGCCACGCAGCACCCGTGCTCCTCGCTCTCTCTCCCTCTCAGTGAGTCACTCGGTCCTAAACCACGTCCGCAATATCGTGGTTTCGACCCCGAGCTCTCTCTGCCTCTCCTGCGATCCACGGTGAAACCACTGGCGCTTCCCGCTCGGTGCACCATCAAGTTTTATCTGTTTTAAAAGATTTTTGTAGAGTTTGTTATTTAATTAAATTTAATAATTTTTCCACCACAATTATTATAAAATGAGTAGAATTTAATAGAGGTGTTGTACAAATTTTTGTGACAACTTTTCTGTATAGCTCCTGTTAAATTTATTTTAAAAATAATCTTTTCACCATAACCAAAGACAAATGTTTTTAAAACTATAATATAGATTTATCAGAATAGGATAACATTTTTAAAGTGAGTTTGTGTTCTGTTTTTGAGTGAGCTACTTATTTTATTATTATTATTACGACGATAGGTTCCACGTTTGACGAAGGAGCTGGACTCGAAGACCCCGGATACCTAGCTGACCAAGGCAAGCAACCCTTTGATCATGTTTGAGCAAAATATTATTTGCATGCCAGGTAAAGTCATATTCCCATTGCATATGGTCTTGAGTATTCGGTAAATCATCGATATGGTGTTACCGATGGCTGCTCCGGAGCCCTTGCATTTGAGCATGATCCTACCACCTATGAGGGTCACGCTAATATTATGTTGACAAGTAGACAGTAGTGCTACACATAGTAGAAGCATGACTATGATAATGGTAAATATCAAAGGTTTTTTGAAAACCCCCTCGGGTGCCACTAATACCCGAGGGTGATGATGAGTTAGGTGACCACTTGTGAAGAAGTGGTGCACCGGGTATATTTGGTGTGAGTGGTTTTGGAAATGGGAATAGATTTATGATGTGTCGACCATCCCAACCTTACATGTGTGACCACGTTACCCCTTTATGGGACGGGGTTTGTTGATTACTCTGGAAGGTGCTAGCAAAGACCCACATTACTAGTGGTCGGAGTGATATGTGGTCACTCTCGTGAGGGGGTCGTACCAGGGAGGTCGACTATGTCGTTTTTACCTGTTCCGGGAACACCATTGGTCCCCTCATGGATAATACTATCTAGAGTTGGTGCTCGTAAGACGTACATCATGTGGGTTGGGTACCAATCGAGTGGAACTCTTTGTCTAGTATCGTTAGGGGAAAGGCATTGATCGGCTACTTACCTCGGGTATGTTATAGACCGCAAGTCGTGGATGACACAAAAGTTTCCCAGATCTCGTGGGTAGATCGTACAACCTCTGCAGAGTGTAAAACTATTCGAATAGCCGTGTCCACGGTCAACGACAATCGGGTAATCCTGCTTAAACTACATCCAGTTGTTTTCGCATAAACCAAGTGTGTGTGTGTTTAATGGTATTATCTGAAAGAGTTGATATGACCAAGTTTGTTGACTTGGCATATCGGGTGAGCCCGAAGTGTTCAGCCCACAACATATATGTTGACATCTGTAACCTCTTTTTCTAAATACCATCCAGCTTATGATGCATATCCATACCCGTATATGATCATGTTTATGTACACTCAAGCTTGCTTTCCGCAAATGCTGCACATTACTTGTTATCATACCAACTGCACTATCCATACCACGGGCTGTTTGCGAGTACATTCAAATTACTTATTGGCTTGTCAATGTTTATGTTATTGTCCACACATGGAAGAACCGGAGTTCGGAGAAGAATTCGTCTTCGGAGACGGACACGCGAACTAGGACGCTTCCCAACCAGAATGCCTCTTGGTGAAGGCTGATGACATGGGCTCTCGTTTACCCCCCAAGATTTCCGCTAGTAGATGTATCGCTGTGATTGGCCTTATAGGCCCTACCTATGTGAAACTTGACCTTGATGGTCATTTGTGGTATTAAACGGTATGTTGGATGTAAGACTCTCAATATTCAGTATATGTTTATTTGGTGAGCATTAATCTCTGGATCACTGAGCACATTCATTCGGCGATCTCGACTCGTAAGTAGGGGTTCCCACATTTCTAGGGTTTACAAAAGTTGAATTGTCCACTTCTTCCAAATGAGCCACAAATTAATGGTCTATTCCAAATTAAACCTCTCAGTGTACTAATAAATGGGGTCCTTAGCATCCAGGCTTAGGCATGGGCAACCGTGGACCTCAGGCCGCCAACTCCTTGCCGGGCTCAGGCCAACCTCCAAAGCAAGCCAAAGCAAAGACTGAAGTAAGGCAACACGACTCTCGTTAGTTAACAAAGCCACCACCAAGCAATGCCTGACAAGATTCCATCCAACCAAGCCACCGCTCCACCTCACTAGGGGGGCTAATTGTCTACATATGCTGAGGTGTCGAGCGGGCAGGCGAACAAGCAGGGCTGGTAGGGGCACGTGGCCACCGCGATGAACCTGTTGCCGCTTTAATGACACCTATCCCGCAGCGTGACAGAATAATATGAGGTAGCTTGGCGAACGACATTCTAACACACAAGATGTGATCATATCCTTATTTTGGCACGACGGCTTTGATAGGTATAGAAGCGCATCTCGTTGTTTCGCAATAATGGATCGTTACAAGTACATGTAAAGAAGACATGAGTATATGGATTTGGCTTACATTCACCACAAGCTAATCATGATTATCTCAATACAAACATACATTCAATCGCCAATCTAAAGTGCGGGGTCCGGCTACAAATGAAATCAAACAAGAAAAACGACATCCATCCTTTCTATCCCAGGTAGCCGGCCTAGAAACCATTCTATGATCGACGAAGAACTAGAAGAAGAAATGCCAAATAAAACAATCATCACGCTCACGTCAAAATATTGCTTTACCTCTACCTGCAATTGTTGTTCTTGTAATCTGTGAGCCACACAAACTGAGCAATCTTATTTCCAAAGGTATCAAGACTAGCAAAACTTAATGGTGAGTTGTGGCTAAGTGGTGAGGCTGCAGGAAGCACTAAGAACTTATTTGAGTGGCTAACTTATGAGTACAAGAATAGGAGGGGGTGATCTACGCATAAACGGACATGAACTAATAATGATCAAGAAATGATCTGAACACCTACTTATGAGTCAAATATAACCCCACTGTGACCTCACTCTGATAAGAACTCACGAGAAGAGTCGGTCACGTTTACGCACACAATTGGCATTTTTTAATTAAGTTTACTTCAACTTTGCCTGATCATGTGTTAAACAAAGTTCCAAAGTTGCCACATAACCGCGGGCATGGATTTCCGAAAGATATTAACCCTGAAGGAGTGCTCAGCTATTCCATACAAACTACCACAAGCTGAGAACCTCAACCACGGAAATCATGTGGTCTCCTCGGCAATTCTGATGGAAATCCTCAAACTCGAGGTAGCCCAAAGTATCCTCGGAATCCCGCACACAAGACATTTGAGAAGGGTAAAACAAATCCAGCAAGACAGCCCTACGTAGTGGCAACCCCGATAAGAGTTGTGTATCTCATTCTCACGAAACGTCAGATAAGCTAAGAATACAGTGACCAGATAGAAATCCCCTGAGTTGCCCCGGGGTGGCCTAGCACAGTGCTCTAGTTTGGACCAACACTTATGAAGAGCATTGGCCCGGGGGTTGAGTAACTATCCAGTGGTGATCAGTGGCCTATGCAAATTTTAATAGTTCTTATTAAGAGAATAATAGCAATGTTGGTCCTTGTACGAAGAGTTTTATTGCAAAACAAAAATTAAGGGGGTCCCCATAGCAACCCCAAACATGTTAAGAGCAGACAATATGGAACATAACACTTGTAACAAGTATATAGGGCGGCAAAGGTGGAACAAAACACACAGCTAGAAGGCCAAGCCTTCTACCTCTTACCAAGTATATAGGTGCAATGAATTAAATAGCAATAATATGGTTATATTCAAAAGAATATCCATGTTGTCACATGGAAGCATCTGCACCTGCCACTAGCAATGCTATAAGAAGGCTAAGCAAGCGGTAACATAGCCAAACAAAGGTTTGTTGGGATGTGCAGGGGCTTAGAGGCTTTTCATGGCAATGTTGGGATGCTTGACATAACAGGTGGTAGGCAGCAATACATAGCGGTAGAAACAAGACAACTAGCATGACAGTGATAGTAGTGGTATCTAAGAAAATGATCATCTTGCCTGAGATCCCGCTTGGAAGAAGAACGAATCCATGAAGTGAGAGTACCAACGTAGTCGAACGAATCCTCACACCCCGAAGCAATTTCGGAACACTATCGAGAAGAAAAAATCTGGAAACAAACAATCAACACACGATAAACAGCACAACATATACATGGCATGATGCGCAACAAGTATGATGCATGTTCGGTTTAAATATGTGGGAAATGATAATCGCAACAATCAAATACTACACATTAAGTGAAGCCCAATATGCAATGAGTTTCATATTGACGAAACTCCACAGTTGAATTACTTAGTTAACTCACGTTTAGGTACACAATAATATTAAATGTTGTTAAACCTCACAAGAGGTGAAGTATAAATAAAGTATATATCTAGGCATTTTAAATGAGGTTGGAAACAACATATAGCATTTCCGAAACGACCCCATATGTTAATTTTGAAATTGGTCCAAATTTGTACTACACACATTTTATATCTATTAACCATCAAAATAAAGTGGAGCATTTTATTCTACACGTCATTCTAGTCGAATTACATAAATAGATCATCGGAATCAGAGTTACGGTCTGAAAGATATGACCATCACTAGAAAATCTCTACTATTAAAGCAGGATCGAACGTCGTGATGGTTCAACCTCCCAACAATGGTTCGCCTCTACCTCCTCGTTCCCACCTGCGATTGCCTTTCCCACGCTCTTCTTCTCCCATCCTAGACAGACAAAAGGCAAAAAAGAAAGAAAAAAAGACGCGCGACCCACGTACGCACCTCCCTCCCCCTAACACTCCCACGATCCCCTCCTCTCTCTCGCATTGACTGCGATGTCATATCGCCGTCGCCGGCCTCCGTCGTCCCCCAACCCCGGCCTCCACTCCATTGCCAGGGACGTCTCCCCTCCTCTCCCACCCCGTAGATCCGCTCGAGCAGCGCAGCCCCATGATCCCCTCCTCTCTCTCGTATTGACTGCGATGTCATATCGCTGTCGCCGGCCTCCGTCGTCCCCCAACCCCGGCCTCCGCTCCATTCCTGGCGGCGCCTCCCATCCTCTCCCACCCCATAGATCCGCTCGAGCAGCGCAGCCCACGGTTAGATACTCCCTCTTTCCTCGCGATGGAAACCCTAGCTGTCGGCCATGGCGACCGACTGACCAACTGCACACAAAGAGGGCTCGACGACGGTGCTACGGTATGAACCCCTCCCCTTCTTCTTCTTCTTCTTCTTCCTCTTCCTCTTCTTCTCTACCTCTCTGAAGTCTAACCCACCTCGTCTCGTATCTATAGGAAGGCGCCTTGGAGCAGATCCTCCTCTGCCCAGGACGCCGTTCTTGTGCTGCTTTCTTCCTCCAGTGATCCATACCCAGTCTGAGGACAAGCAGCAACATCAAGGTCCGCCCCTCTCTCTCTCTCTTGATTTCCTCTCCCAATCCCTGGTGCAGGTATGGGATTTCCTCTCCTTAGCAGCTATGCATCTCTGATGTGATGGGTTGGGTTGCAGGTCCTGATGGAGGAGGAGAAGAACCAAGGCCCATCAATAAATCCACCAAAGGTACCCTCTTCCCCACCAAATCTATCATCTACCCACCCTGGAAATGAGAATGGGTGCTGCATCATTCGAATTTAAACCAGTTTGAGTCCCAACTAATGCGAAATAGTGACCCTTTTTTCTTCACACCTTTCGGGCTGCTATTTGGTTAAATGAAGTTTACCTGTTTGACCGTTTTCATTTGATTACAAATGCATATAAGGATGAAGTGCAAGACAGACAGATGCAGCCACCATGACTAACATTGTAAATAGAAGGCATTGAAATTTGCAGCCACCACAACATTGTAATAGTGCATGACAATGTGATCTTAAACATGTTTCTATTTATTTGGTCTGAATCGACGTGACAATTATGTCTTTGATAAACTTTCTTGCAAGAAATGTATTCATTAAACATGATGTAACCAATATGGTATATAAAACAAAGGCCAGGGTAATCCTCCTTTTTTTTAAATAGGGTACACAAAGAATTGCCGAGCAATGACACAAATATTAGATCAAACTATGTGTGCAAATGCAGATTTAATTTTGATGAATGATTTTTATGGCATAAATTTGTAGCTCGATAAAAATAATGATTTTTTACAACAAACAACACTTGACTAGAAATATAAGACAGAAGTTTTAAAGTATGGAAAAACAATAATAGTTCATGTGCTAAGTTGCGGAATTCCGAAGCTGGTCGGCTATCCGGGCCTCGGACATCCGGAGAGAACCGGAAGTCCGAGTTATATGGCTCTGATTTCTCTGGTATAGGATTCCGGATTTCCGAAGTTGTCGGTCGTCCGGCCCTCGGACGTCCGGAGGAGGCCGGATGTCCGAGGCACTGGTTCTGTTTTCAGATAACAGCAGAGCAGTGGAGATGTGGTCTGAACAGAAGGTGAAGATGTAGTTTGAGCAAGTTCATCGCAAAACCTGTGATCCCCTCTTAATAGTGCGGCATCCCTAAGGACTCAAGAATCATAAAAGAGTATTGATGATCCATACTTGAGTGTATACTTTTATTCGCTGATCATCACTCCGCACAACTAACGTCAAAGGAACTGATACCTTTGAGTTAGCCCTTTCACCTGAGCTTGATGTTGTTGTTCCTTCTTGGCTCAAGTTGAAAGCAAGACATGATGAAGTCTTCAAGTAGCTTTCCCATACACAATGCGGAAAGCCTAGCTTATGTATTTTTCTTCATTTGTGCACCATGTGTGAACATCCACAAGAATCAAGCATGTAGTGCTCAAGAATGCTTATCTTGATCTTGTCCTTGTTAGCACATGAGATTGTCCTTATCAACACATGATCATTGACAATAGTTTCAATGATATATTCGTGCTGATCCACTTGAACTTGCACACCACAATCTTGATGACGATCACCACTTGACGTCATCCTTCATGGGTTGTATGAGATCTTCCTTTTGACGCAAGCCCAATGGAAACACACTTAACCCCCACATAGGAGTCTCACAAAGACCATGGGTTAGTACACAAACACGTAATGGACAATGCTTACCATACCATGGGATCACTTGATCCCTCTCGGTACATCTTATACGCTTTGTGTGTTGATCATCTTGATTTACTCTTTGTCTGAGATCTTGATCAACCTAGTGTTTCTATGACCATTCTTTGGATAATAACTTGAATAACATCTTGGTCAACATATAAACTCCTTGAACCCAACAGATGGACTTCAAGAAGTGCCTATGGACAAGTCCTATAAATATAACTTAAAGCAACCATTAGTCCATAAGAGTTGTCATCAATTACCAAAACCACATATGGAGATATATGCTCTAACACAAGACTGTGCCGCCCTTCAGCTTACACATATAACTATAGCGTCCTTCTGTTTTAAACTGATTTATGTGCTTGTCCCGCACGATTCTCATGGATTATTAGCGTTGTACGTGAGCCAGAACCCTTGAAGCAGCAAACACACTTCCAAAAAGTGTGTACCCCTTCCTACTCCCCATTTTTTTCATTCATCGCACATCAACTCTTTCGTCCACTTGCCCCATCGATAAAACAAAGGGTCAAGTTCACCCAGTCCTGTCCAAAGTAGTCTCACTCCGTTGTATTCCCTTGTAGGATTTGATCCATTGTCACTCTCTCACTTTGTATCGCCATTACCATACGGGACACGACATTTTCCACTTTCCAGCTTCATCAAGTTGTTAGATTTGGTAACTGAGGTCGTGAATGCAAACATAATATAGGCATTCCAAACAAATGAGCCATTCATGTGAACCTGCTCCGATGGGAAATTCATTTCATTCGAATATTAAATCGAAAAATGTCAGATATATTTAGGGGTAGATGTTTTTGTGGCATCAATATGGCTTCATTCTACTTTATCTGGCGCAGCGCACGTCGAAAACTCCTCCATTTGATATCTTAATCACGAATGCCTATATCCATTTCGTAATACCTTTTATTGTTTGTGTTGAGTGAGAAAGAACTGCAGTTGCCCCCCCCCTCTTAGATTTAACGCAGTGTTATGGTTGTACAAGTGTTTCACAGTGTTTCCTTTGCCAATGTCTTTGCCATGTCTGTCCAGGTTTCAGTGCTTCACAATGCAATTTTTTTGCCTTTAGCAGATAGTTCTCATGTCATAATATAGTCGGTAGTTAGGAGAAGGCATTAATCTTTTTGTCTCATTAGCAGATAGTTCTCATTATTTCAAGCGGATCATTGTTTCACACAAGATGGGACAACACCCACGGCAATGAGCACTTGGCCAGTGAAGCAAGGGGACTTGTGAACAAGATGAAAAACACGAAAGGTTACTGTCGTTCCTTTTACCATGGAGTCGCGTGGTTAGCCGTTCATCTTCTTTGCACGCACATGCTTTAGTTGAGACAACATGACCGGTGTGCTTGTTCGTCTATGGGGCCAATGAGAAGTGTGTGGGTTACACACGCGCATCGTCGGCGAGTGGCCGGGGCAGGGACTGGACAGGTAAAAACCTAACGCACCCACGCATATGGTCTTCCTCTTCCTCTCTCTCACTTTTGGACAATTTTTTCTTTGACCTTTTGATCTAACAAACTCCGAAATTAACCACTTCCAAAAGAATTTCAAATATGCAGGTCCAGAGAGTAGCGCCATGCATGATGACTACTGGTGATGTTTTTATTGCGGGGAAATAATGCTTTCGAGTTTCATGAGATATGGTCATTCTCAAAGGGTACTTCTTTTCTTTGCCATATTTGTTCATGACAAGTACGTTATACCAACTATTATTATTTGACATGCCTCCTTTATTATCTGAAAATGAGTGTAATTCTTTTTTTGTATGGCTCAATTGATACCGTCAAGCAGGTCCTAATTCTTACACCATGGGATGTGTAATGCTCACAGCTGCCTCCTAGGAAGGTGTAAGGGTGAGGCCTTATTACCTTCAACGTCCAGCAACGACACACTTTAGAGATAAACGGCAGTTCGTGATATGTAAGATTTTCTTCGATGATGAATGCAAATTTTGATTTCCACTATGTTTATGTAGCGCAAACTTTGCAGTAATACAGTTATCATGTCAACATAAGCACATGTTATAGAGTAGCAAAACTATAAGGAATTTTCTGAGCAAGCATGGTGAGCTGGTACATTAGTTGCAGAGATTGCTCTACTTTTTAATAATACGAAATAAGTGGGGATGTTTTGAAAAGTCATGATTATGTTATGGTTGTTTTATATTTTCTTCAATGATGCACACTCCCGGTTCCTGTATTTGTCATTCAACCGATAGTCTATGATGTCATAAAATATTTTTAAACCAACATGTGAATCAATAACGTACACATGCTTTTGCTTTCGAGTCCAGCAACATCGTCGTCTCCCTACCCAAAGTTGCAAGACCGAGAAGAAAGTTTATTGCAATTTACTTATGTTGCTCTTCCATCATTTTTTGTTCCTGTGCATGCTTAGAAGACTGGTGGTGTGGATGTACATGTTGGGCCCTTCTTCCCTTGCATACAACGTGTGCAAATTGGCAGGCTTAACCTCCCGGTGATCTCTTACTCCAACATGTAGGTTCCATTTGGTCATGTATTCTGGAAGTACTCTCCAAGACAAATGAAATATATATTTTTTGTTTAGGGAATCTATATATTTTTCAGTACGTTACTATTTAGGTTGTCCTATATTTAGAAAGATGTTTAATCTACCAATGACTGGTTGTGTTACTCAATAGAATAGTTAGTTGGGGTCAGTTTTATTGCCAAAATATATATATTGGATTTATAGAGTTATCGAGTTTATGTAAATTGGATATACAGAGTTATAGGGTTTATGTAAACTTCAACAGACAAACAAGTATTACTGAAACCTTGACGATGGCATCGAAAGAATTTCTGCTCTGGGCAATGAAAACCACCAACGATAACCACTATCAAGAGTTCAACAATGGTCTGTCTGTTGTTCATCGCTTCATACCACATATATAATGTATATCTTCCTGTCTACTTTCCTTGCGTATCACATTATAACTAAGCATCTATGTACGAGCAGTAGAGACTTGGGTGTCTGAATATTCTTTCAATACTTGGCTCCCTCTCGCCCTTTGCGCCATTAGCACAACTCATTTCATTGATGGGGTTAAACAGGAACTCAAGGCAGCAGTTGAATCATAACTTATTGATACTTATTGGTAAAATTGTTTAGATCAAATTTATACCAAGTCAGCTAAACTTTACGTGTATTACAAAAAATGAAAATACCGACAATGAAATTGTTCCTCTCTATTTATTTAATTGATTGTTTGCGAAAAAAAGAGATTAGAAGAATCTTTTGAGCTGATAAAAAAATACACGGTTGAAAAATAAGAATTTGAAAGGATACATTAAACACGGTGATGAGTATCAAGGTTGAGGGGAAGTTATTCCTCTCTATTTATTCAATTGATTGTTTGCAAAAGAAAAGAGTAGAAAAATATAGACTATTGAAAAAAAAATTGAAAGGAGAGATTAAACACGACGATGAGAATGAAGATTGAGGGGAAGGAGGTTTGAGGAGGATAGGTGTGAGAGAGACAATTGTCGTCATATATAAATACAAACTAAATGTTATCATGTTTGACACATGTTTTTGAAGCAAAGCAATTCTTTGATCGTTAACATTTATTATTAACCCGTGGCAACGCACGGGCACACAACTAGTATGCCTAAATTCAAAATGTACACAAATGGCAGCCACAAGTGTGTTAAATCATGGATTCAACGAGATATTATGAAACTATATTAAATTCTAAGGAATTTTCTTATATGACACGTTCAAAACGGAGCAACGATTCAACAAATACATCCAATACAAGAAATAGACATAATCTGCCCAAAAATAGCAACATTGCATTTTGCGCACATCAAAACAATGACCAACAGAAATCGAAGATGCTAAAAAAAGACATGAGGCAGTAATGGACAAGATGCACAACAACCATATCCTGACGGCAAACTAAACAGAAGCATGGATCACTAGAAAATGAGCTCACGAAATGGCTAGTTAAACACAGTTTTAGACTGTGTGAAATATCAGTTTTAGCAATGTAGTTTATATCACGAAGGCATATTGATAGCAAGAAAAACACATGCTACAGGGCATATAATGGCATGAATATTTAGCGCGCGGTAGGGCATGACGCACGTCATTTCATTCCACACTAGTATGATCTAAATATGCAGACATACATAGCTAGCATCCACACAACATGGCATGTTGAAATATCAGATTCTCGAAATTGGAAATATACATAGCTAGCATCCACACAACATGGCATGTTGAAATATCAGATTCTCGAAATTGGAAATATTTGACCCTACCAAATAGCAACATCCTCTTAGCATGTTCGCATGATGAAAACTACAACTAAATATGACATACATGGCATGGGAAACATACTAACAGCAAATAGGCATAGCCTACTCCAAATCACTCCATTTCACGCAATGAAAAGAGGCATGGTTTGCTTAACTCGAGCTTCAAAAAAATGGAACTTATGAAAACAGATTGCAGTTTGTAACATGATTGCACATTGTGAGCAAAAACGAACATGTTAACAATAACATACATAGAAACTACAGGCATGTTATCAAAGTAGACATAATATAGATCAAATTTCACGACGAAACCACATGCAAAAGGCCTATGATTTATTTGCAATCATCCAATACTGAACAAGATACCAATTTAGATGTATTCATGAAGCACTTGCAACAGATATTTGAGCATGTAGATGCAACCAATTATGCATGCAAATGTCATAATCATGTAGAGCACATCAAGCACAACATTGTCCCTATAAAGTTTGTTCGAATCTGAGCTATGGTTATTTAGTTACAAAATAAATCATTTAACATGGTATTTATGCCAATTAAACAAAAACAACAAGTTAAACGATTTAAACATGGTTGAAAGTTCGAAATTGTAAAACTACACAAAATTCTAAGCATTTTTCATGTCTAAAGTTTTTAAATCCGATCCACGGTTATTTTGTTACGAATTAAATCATTTTAATATAGCATCACACAAAACAATGCAAAAGGCAGGTTAAACAATTTTAAACATGTATGCAAGTTGGATATTATTAATATACACAAAATTATGGACATTTTTCATATACAAATTGTTTCAATTCGGTGCATGATTATTTAAATATGAGCAATGGAAATTAATGTTTTTTCTAAAAATAGAAATTCCCTCGTTAAATAGCAAAATCACAGACATAAGAAAACGTCATCGGGCCGAATCTGCAACAGGAAAAAATAGGGCATGAGCGAAGCTTAGCTGTATGGTGCTCAGGGCGAGATATAGAGGAAGCTGCTCGCCAAAGGCCTCGGGCCAGATCTGAGGAGGGAGTGGGCCGGCGGGGGAGGCGCTTGCTAGGCGAGTCCTTCTTGCGGGCAAGGCGCAGCTGGGCCGGGGCGCTGGATGCATCCTAGGCACGGCGTCGAGCGCTTCGCTCGCGTGCTCTCTCGCGCACCTGCCATGGCTGCAATGCACGCCTTGAGGAGGTGGACCGGCACGGATCCGACATGATGGGTGAGGCCGAAGGTCGGGGATGGGGCCTATCCGGTCTTGATGGCTCGAATCTGGCTGGCAACGAAGCGGACAAGGCGGGAGGACAAGGCCTTTGCAGAGAGAAAACAAGGGAGAGGGGAGGTTAGAGAAGAAATGGAGAAGGGAGAAAGAGCACACGCAGCAGGGCACTCATCTCCAGCGAGGGGCGGCACTCCGGCGGGAGTCGCAGTTTGCCAGGGTAGGCGGGGTCAGCCTCCGGTGAGGTCGGGGCAGCAGGGGCTCCTCGGGCACAGGATCTCGAGGTTGGTGCTGTGGGACATCAACGGCGGCTCGGCCTGGATCGGGCCCGGGGCGACTGGATCTTGGACTGGCGGGCCCGGGCGGTCAAGGTGATAGAGTTGGCGGTGGCTGGGAGGTGGGAGGCGACCAGGTGGCAGTTGGTGCGGATTATGAGGAGGGCTAGGGTTATAAAAATGGTCTCGTGGCTGACTATTTATAGAAGGGGAGGGCTAGTTAGGTAATTAGTCCATTTTTGGACCGTAGGATAGCGATCCGACGGCTCCAGCTGGATGGGGCTTAGGTTAGGTTGGGCTAGTGGGCAGTCGAGAGGGGTTGGGATGAGATGATAGGGGAGTTTGGTAGCCTGTGATAGTGATAAGTTTTTAAACACCAAAGAACATTCAACATTTTAACCGGCTATAATGTCGCTATACATTAAACTGTTTGGGTATTAAACACCATCTGAATGTGACGAAATTTGGCAGGCGGTCTACGTACAATAAAATAGGACCGCACGCCAACTTTCAACCAATTCTAAGGAAGTTTTATACGCGTTTTTAACAACACTATTTTAACGATGTCACGGGTGCGTGCGTGTGTGGTTGGTCCCGAAATGGTCAATGACAAAACAAAGAAAACCGACAAATAATAACGAATGCAAGTTTTTAAAATTGACAACAACGGAGTGACTATGCAGTGTGGATAATGCACATGTTGTGATGATTAATGCGACATCAATAGAATCACACGACGATAATGGAAAAAAGGGGAATCTTTTGGAGTGTCGGTTCTCGGTTGTTACAAACACACAAGGAGAGGCAATCCTTGCCGGGGTACGTCGCCAGCCCGCCACCTCGTGGTGCATTCAATGCGCGTGTCCTAGTTCGTCCGAGTTAGGTATTTCCCACTACCTATCCTGACAAGAAATCTTTGTGGCCACACTATGAAGTGTACAACCAGGAAAAGACCATTATTGCCATTGTGGTGACCCCTTTGACTATAAAAGAGGCCCAGGGTAACCATTAAAAAGGTCGACACTCTATTCAATTGCACGCGTAGCTGAACGTCTCGAGCATACTTGCCGGGTCATTGCACTCATCTACTTGAACCCACATAATCAACAAAACAAGACATGACGTAGGGTCTGATGCTCCCGAGAGGATCGAACCTGTATAAATCAAGAGCATTCTTTCGACTGATGGTCTTTGTGCACCTGGAGCCCCCTGGAGAACTGTAATGGAACGCCGTAGGTCCCATAGATCGTCGTTACCCTGATATCTTTGGCGCACCAAGTAGGGGTAATTCGAGTGCGCGAATCTTCATCGACATTTCTGCGTGCCCTCCTTGACACCCATGGCACCCAAGAGGACCAGGGGTGGCCCGACGACCGCCCCGTCATGTTAGTGCAAAGTGCAGCCACAACACCGTGTGGAGAACCACGACCCGGACCACGCCGTCATGTTAGTGCAAAGTGCTCCAGCACCGGCGGGGGGCGCCTGTGAGATGAAGACCTGAGGCAACGAGAGGACAAGACTGTAGTGCAAGGAGTGCAAGGCCGGGCTCAACCACCTCCCTATGGTGAGGGCAAGCGGCGAACGACGGCACGGGAAAGCGCTCCTTCTGGCACTGCCACGAGTAAGAGCGCTACCCACGCTTCACCCTGTCCGATCCCTAAAACCACGGTGAGGCTTTAGTTGGGGCCAGCTGCTTCTGAACTTTCCACTTGCACTAGAGATGATGGAGGAGTGGACGGCGACTATACAAAGCTTGGTGAGCTTCAGCAACACAACAAGCCAGACGCGGCGGGTTCCTCACGCGCACGTCACGCGGCTCCAGCAGGACCCATCATCGGGTACGATGCTGGCAGAACGCACAAGGTGCAGTCGCCCCCACGATAGCAGCAAACATCTCGCCAAACCGACATACAATAAGAGGTATCTCATGTTGGGTAACGTAGCAAAAATTCAAAATTTTCCTACACCATACATGGATCTTCCTATGGAGAAACAAGCAACGAGAGAGGGGTGATAGCATATTTGTACCTTTGAAGATCGCTAAGCGGAAGCGTTGCTAGAACGCGGTTGATGGAGTCGTACTCACTGTGATTCAGATCGCGGTATTATTCCGATCTAGTGCCGAACCACGGCACCTCCGCGTTCAACACACGTGCAGCCCGGTGACGTCTCCCGCACCTTGAACCAGCAAGGAGGAGGGAGAGATTGGGGAAGAGCTCCGGCAGCACAACGGAGTGGTGGCGGTGGAGCTACGAGGTCTCCCGGCAGGGCTTCGCCAAGCACCGTGGGAGAAAAGGGAGAGGAGAAGCAGGGTTGCGCCGAGAGAGAAATAATTGTGTGTCTCGAAAGGCCAAAACCTCCACTATATATAGGGGGAAGGGGAGGGAGGCGCGGCCCTTAGGGTTTCCACCCCTATGGAGTGCGGCAGCCCCCAAACGGGAGGCTAGGGCGGCGGCTAGGGCAAGGGAGGGGTTGGCGCAAACCTAGGTGGGCCTTAGGCCCACCAGCGCCTAGGGTTTCCCCTCGTTCCCCTCTTGTGTGCCTTGGGCTAGGTGTGGGGGCGTACCAGCCCACCTAGGGGCTGGTTCCCTCTTACACTTGGCCCATGTAGCCTCCCATGGCTCATGGCCCCTCCCGGTGGGCCCCCCGGAACCCTTTCGGTGGTCCCGGCACGTTGCCGGTGGTGCGCGAAACATTTCCAGCGTCCAAAACCCATCTATCATATATATCAATCTTTACCTCCAGACCATTCTGTAGCTCCTCGTGATGTCCGGGATCTCATCCACGACTCCGAACAACCTTTGGTAACCTCGTACAACAATTCCCTATAACCCTAGCATCATCAAACCTTAAGTGTGTAGACCCTATGGGTTCAGGAGGCATGCAGACATGACCGGGACATCTCTCCGGCCAATAACCATCAGCGGGGTCTGGATACCCATGGTGGTTCCCACATGTTCCACGATTATCTCATCGGATGAACCACGATGTCAAGGATTCAATAAATCCCGTATACAATTCCCTTTGTCTATCGGTATAGAACTTGCCCGAGATTCGATCGTCGATATCCCTATACCTTGTTCAATCTCGTTACCGACAAGTCTCTTTACTCGTTCCGTAGCACATCATCCCGTGACTAACTCCTTCGTCACATTGAGCTCATTATGATGATGTTCTACCGAGTGGGCCCAGAGATACCTCTCCGTCACACGGAGTGACAAATCCCGATCTCGATTCGTACCAACCCAACAAATACTTTCGGAGATACCCGTAGTGCACCTTTATAGTCTCCCAGTTATGTTGTAAGTTTGATACACCTAAAGCACTCCTACGGTATCCGGGAGTTGCACAATCTCACGGTCGACAGAAAAGATACTTGACATTAGAAAATCTTTAGCATACAAACAACACGATCTAGTGCTATGCTTAGGATTGGGTCTTGTCCATCACATCATTCTCCTAATGATGTGATCCTGTTATCAATGACATCCAATGTCCATGATCAGGAAACCATGATCATCTATTGATCAACGAGCTAGCCAACTAGAGGCTTGCTAGGGACACATTGTGACCTATGTATTTACACATGTATTACTGTTTCCTGTTAATACAATTATAGCATAAACAATAAACGATTATCATGAACAAGGAAATATGACAATAACCATTTTATTATTGCCTCTAGGGCATATTTCCAACAGTCTCCCACTTGCACTAGAGTCAATAACGTAGTTACATTGTGATGAATCGAACACCCATAGAATTGTGGTGTTGATCATGTTTTGCTCGTGGAAGAGGTTTAGTCAACGGGTCTGCAATATTCAGATCCGTGTGTACTTTACAAATATCTATTACTCCTCTCTGGACCTAGTCCTGGATGGAGTTGTAGCAGCGTTGGATGTGCTTGGTTTTCGTGTGAAATCTGGGCTCCTTGGCTATGGAAATCGCTCTAGTGTTATCACAGAAGAGTGTCATCGGACCTGACGCGCTTGGAACTACTCCAAGGTCGGTGATGAACTCCTTCATCTAGATCCCTTCATGAGCAGCTTCCGAAGCAGCTATGTACCCCGCTTCACATGTAGATGCGGCCACGACGTCTAGCTCGCTGCTGCACCAGCTCACTGCCCCACCATTCAGATAATACACATATCCGGTTTGTGACTTAGAGTCATCCGGGTCTGTGTCGAAGCTAGCATCGGCATAACCCTTTACGACGATCTCTTGGTCACCTCCATAAACGATAAACATCTCCTTAGTCCTTTTCAGGTACTTAAGGATATTCTTGACCGCTGTCTAGTGTTCCACACCGGGATCACGTTGGTACCTCCCTACCAAACTTATGGCAAGGTTTATATTAGTTCTGGTACACAACATGGCATACACTAGAGAGCCCACGGCTTAAGCATAGGGGACAGTACTCATCTCCTCTCTATCTGCTGCCGTGGTCGGTGACTAAGTCTTACTCAATCTCATACCTTGCAAAATTGGCACGAACACCTTCTTCGAGTTTTTCATATTGAACTTCTTCAATATCTAGCCAAGGTATGTACTTTGTGAAAGACCTATGAGGCGTATCGATCTATCTCTTTAGATCTTGATGCCTAATATGTATGCAGCTTCTCCAAGGTCCTTCATTGAAAAACTCTTATTCAAGTAGGCCTTTATGCTCTCCAATAACTCTATATCATTCCCCATCAATAATATGTCATCCGCATATAGTATGAGAAAAGCTACAGAGCTCCCACTCACTTTCTTGTACAGACAGGCTTCTCCATAAACATGTATGAACCCAAACGCTTTAATCACCTCATTAAAGCGAATGTTCCAAGTCTGAGATGCTTGCACCAGCACATAGATGGAGCGCTGGAGCTTGCATACCATGTTAGCACTCTTAGGATCGAAAAATCCTTCTGGTTGCATCATATACAACTCTTCCTTAAGATACCCGTTAAGGAACACTGTTTTGACATCCATTTGCCAAATTTCGTAATCATAAAAAGCGGCAAATGCTAACATGATTCAGACTGACTTCAGCTTCGCTATGGGAGAGAAAGTCGCATCATAGTCAACTCCTTGAACTTGTCTAAAACCCTTTGCGAAAAGTCGAGCTTTATAAACGGTCACATTACCGTTTGCATCAGGCTTCTTCTTGAAGATCCATTTATTTTCTATGGCTCGTCGATCATCTGGAAAGTCCACCAAAGTCCATACTTTGTTCTCATACATGGATCCTATCTTGGATTTCATGGCCTCAAGCCATTTGTTGGAATACGGGCCTGCCATTGCTTCTTCATAGTTTGAAGGTTCACTATTGTCTAAAAACTTGATCTCCATCACATGGTTGCCATACCACTCTGGTGCGGAACGTACCCTTGTGGACCTTCGTGGTTCAGTAGCAACTTGATCTGAAGCTTCATGATCATCATCATTAACTTCCTCTTCAATTGGCGTAGGCGCCACAGGAACATTTTCCCGTGCTGCGTTACTCTCCGGTTCGAGAGGAGGTACAATTACCTCATCAAGTTCTACTTTCCTCCCACTTACTTCTTTCAAGAGAAACTCTTTCTCTAGAAATGATCCGTTCTTGGCAACAAAGATTTTACCTTCGGATCTAAGATAGAAGGTATACCCAATAGTTTCCTTAGGGTATCCTATGAATACACATTTCTCCGCTTTGGGTTCGAGCTTTTCTGGTTGAAGTTTCTTCACATAAGCATCGCATCCCCAAACTTTTAGAAACGACATATTAGGTTTCTTGCCAAACCATAATTCATACGGTGTCGTCTCAACGGATTTAGACTGTGCCCTATTTAAAGTGAATGTTGCAGTTTTCAATGTGTATCCCCAGAATGATAGCGGTAAGTCGGTAAAAGACATCATAGATCGCACCATATCTAATAAAGTGCGATTACAATGTTCAGACACTCCGTTACGTTACGGTGTGCCAGGCGGCGTCAGTTGTGAAACAATTCCACATTTCCTTAGGTGTGTGCCAAACTCGTGACTCAAATATTCTCCTCCACGATCAGATCGTAGACACTTTATTTTCTTGTCACATTGATTCTCAACCTCACTCTGAAATTCTTTGAACTTCTCAAATGTTTCAGACTTGTGCTTCATCAAGTAGATATATCCATAGCTACTCAAATCATCAGTGAGAGTGAGCACATAACGATAGCCACCGCGAACTTCAACGTTCATTGGACCGCATACATCAGTATGTATTATTTCCAATAAGTCGGTTGCTCGCTCCATTACTCCTGAGAACGGAGTCTTAGTCATCTTGCCCATGAGGCACGGTTCGCATGTGTCAAATGATTCAAAATCAAGAGACTCTAACAGTCCATCAATATGGACTTTCTTCATGCCCTTGACACCGATATGACCAAGGCGGCAGTGCCACAAGTATGTGGGAGTATCATTATCAACCTTTCATCTTTTGGTATTCACAATATGAATATGTGTAACATCACGATCGAGATTCATCAAGAATAAACCATTCACGAACGGAGCATGACCATAGAACATATCACTCATATAAATAGAACAACCATTATTCTCTGACTTAAATGAGTAGCCGTCTGGCATTAAGCAAGACCCTGATACAATGTTCATGCTGAAAGCTGGTACTAAATAACAATCATTAATGTTTAAAACTAACCCCGAAGGTAGATGTAGAGGTAGCGTGCCGACGGTGATCACATCAACCTTGGAACCATTCCCGACGCGCATCGTCACCTCGTCCTTAGCCAGCCTCCGTTTATTCCGCAGTTCCTGCTTTGAGTTGCAAATGTGAGCAACAACACCGGTATCAAATACCCAGGAGCTACTACGAGCGCTGGTAAGGTACACACCAATAATGTGTACATCATATATACCTTTGACGTTGTCGGCCTTCTTATCCGCTAAGTACTTGGGGTAGTTCCGCTTCAAGTGACAGGTTCCCTTGCAATAGTAGCACTCAGTCTCAGGCATGGGTCCATTCTTTTTCTTCTTCCCGGCAACTAGCTTACCGGGTGCGGCAACAGCTTTGCCGTCTTTCTTCAAGTTCTTCTTACCCTTTCCCTTTTTGAAACCGGTGGTCTTATTGACCATCAACACTTGATGCTCTTACTTGATTTCTACTTCTGCAAATTTTAGCATCGAGTACAACTTGGGAATGGTCTTCTCCATCCCTTGCTTGTTGTAGTTCAGCACAAAACCCTTGTAGCTTGGTGGGAGATACTAGAGGATTCTTTCAATTACAGCATCATCCGGAAGTTCCACTCCAAGCCGAGTCAGACGACCGTGCAACCCAGACATTCTGAGTATATGATCACTAACAGAATTGTTCTCCTCCATCTTACAGCTAAAGAACTTGTCGGAGACTTCATATCTCTTGACCCGGGCATGATCTTGAAAAACTAGTTTCAGCTCCTGGAACATCTCATATGCTCCGTGTTCCTCAAAACGCCTTTGGAGCCCTGGTTATAAACTGTATAGCATGCCACACCTAGCCAGAGAGTAGTCATCACTCCGCGTTTGCCAGACGTTCTGAACGTCTTGGGCTGCCACGGGAACAGGAGGGTCACCTAGCGTTGCATCAAGGACATTGGCCTTCTTAGATGCAATAAGGATGAGCTTCAAGTTACGGACCTAGTTTGCATAGTTGCTACCATCATCTTTCAACTTATTTTTCTCTAGGAATGCGTTGAAATTGAGGTTGACAGGTGCGTTGGCCATTGGATCTACAATATTTGTAAAGACAACTTTTAGACTAAGTTCATGATAATTAAGTTCATCTAATCAAATTATGTATGAACTCCCTCTTAAATCGACATCCCTCTAGTCATCTAAGTGTTACATGATCCGTGTCGACTAACCCGTGTCCGATCATCACGTGAGACGGACTAGTCATCGATGGTGAGCATATCCATGCTGATCGCATCAACCATATGACTCATGTTCGACCTTTCGGTCTCTCGTATTCGAGGCCATGTCTGTACATGCTAGGCTCGTTGAGTCAACCTAAGTGTTTCGCATGTGTAAATCTGGCTTACACCAGTTGTATGCGAATGTTAGAATCTATCACACCCGATCATCACGTGGTGCTTCGAGACAACGATCCTTCGCAACAGTGCACACTTAGGGAAATACATTCTCGTAATATTATGAGGGATTATCTTATTATGCTACCGTCGTTCTAAGAAATAAGTTGAAAAACTTGATAAACATCACATGAATCATATAGTGACATGATATGGCCATCATCATCTTTGCTCCTTCGATTTTCATCTTCGGGCATCGCATGATCATCATTGTCACCGACGTGAAACCACGATCTCCATCATCATGATCTCCATCATTGTGTCGCCGTGAAGTTGCACGCCAACTATTACTACTACTACAACTAACCGTTAGCAATGAAGTAAAAGTAGTAAACACATGGCTTTGCATCTCATACAATAAATTAAGACAACTCCTATGGCTCCTGCCGGTTGTCATACTCATCGACATGCAAGTCGTGAATCCAATTACAAGAACATGATCATCTCATACATCACACATGTAACATCACATCCTTTGGCCATATCACATCACATGTCATACCCTGCAAAAACAAGTTAGACGTCCTCTAATTGTTGTTGCAAGTTTTACGTGGCTGATTTGGGTTTCTATCAAGAACGCCTTCTTACCTACGTGACAGCCATAACATTGATATGCCAAATCTATTTACCCTTCATAAGGACCCTTTTCATCAAATCCAATCCGACTAGAGTAGGAGAGACAAACACCCGCTAGCCACCTTATGCACCACGTGCATGTCACGTGGTGGAACCTGTCTCACATAAGCGTACGTGTAATGTCGGTCCGGGCCGCTTCATCCCACAATACTGCTGGAAAGGAATAAGACTAGTAGTGGTAAGAAATTGACAAAAATCACCGCCCACAACCTTTGTGTTCTACTCGTGCTAAGAATCTACGCATAGAAAACCTGGCTCGGATGCCACTGTTGGGTAATGTAGCAAAAATTCAAAATTTTCCTCCGCCATACATGGATTTTCCTATGGAAAAACCAACAACGAGAGAGGGGTGAGAGCATCTTCGTACCTTTGAAGATCGCTAAGCGGAAGCGTTGCTATAACGCGGTTGATGGAGTCGTACTCGCTGTGATTCAAATCGCGGTGTGATTCCGATCTAGTGCCGAACCACGACACCTCCGCGTTCAATACACGTGCAGCCCGGTGATGTCTCCCGAACCTTGAACCAGCAATAAGGAGGGAGAGGTTGGGGAAGAGCTCCGGCATCACAACGGCGTGGTGGCGGTGGATCTACGAGGTCTCCCGGCAGGGCTTGGCCAAGCACCGTGGGAGAAGAGGGAGAGGAGAAGTAGGGCTGCACCAAGAGAGAAATAATTGCGTGTCTCCAAAGGGCAAAACCTCCACTATATATAGGGGGAAGGGGAGGGAGGCGCAGCCCTTAGGGTTCCCACCCTTAAGGGGTGCGGCAGCCCCCAGATGGGAGGCTAGGGCGGCGGCCAGGGCAAGGGAGGGGTTGGCGCACCCCTAGGTGGGCCTTAGGCCCACCAGCGCCCAGGGTTTCCCCTCCTTCCCCTCTTGTGCGCCTTGGGGTGGGTGTGGGAACGCACCAGTCCACCTAGGGGCTGGTTACCTCTCACACTTGGCCCATGTAGCCTCCCGGGGCTGGTGGCCCCTCCCGGTGGGCCCCCCGGAACCCTTTCGGTGGTCCCGACACGTTGCTGGTGGTGCCCGAAACATTTCCGACGTCCAAACCCATCCATCCTATATATCAATCTTTACCTCCGGACCATTCCGGAGCTCCTCGTGACGTTCGGGATCTCATATGGGACTCCGAACAACCTTCGGTAACCTCGTACAAC
Organism: Hordeum vulgare subsp. vulgare; assembly: GCF_904849725.1. Lineage (NCBI taxonomy): Eukaryota > Viridiplantae > Streptophyta > Magnoliopsida > Poales > Poaceae > Hordeum > Hordeum vulgare. The sequence continues at coordinate 320,919,026 of NC_058524.1, read as the reverse complement.
AATTCCATATAACCCTAGCATCATCGAACCTTAAGTGTGTAGACCCGATGGGTTCGGGAGGCATGCAGACATGACCGAGACACCTCTCCGACCAATAACCATCAGCGGGGTCTAGATACCCATGGTGGTCCCACATGTTCGACGATGATCTCATCGGATGAACCACGATGTCAAGGATTCAATCAATCCCGTATAAAATTCCCTTTGTCTATCGGTATAGAACTTGCCCGAGATTCGATTGTCGGTATCCCTATACCTTGTTCAATCTCGTTATCCACAAGTCTCTTTACTTGTTCCGTAGCACATCATCCCGTGACTAACTCCTTAGTCACATTGAGCTCATTATGATGATGTTCTACCGAGTGGGCCCAGAGATACCTCTCCGTCACACGGAGTGACAAATCCCGATCTCGATTTGCACCAACCAAACACATACTTTCGGAGATACCCGTAGTGCACCTTTATAGTCACCCAGTTACGTTGTGACATTTGATACACCCAAAGCACTCCTACGGTATCCGGGAGTTGAACAATCTCACGGTCGAAGGAAAAGATACTTGACATTAGAAAAGCTTTAGCATACGAACAACACGATCTAGTGCTATGCTTAGGATTGGGTCTTGTCCATCACATCATTCTCCTAATGATGTGATCCCGTTATCAATGACATCCAATGTGCATGATCAGGAAACCATGATCATCTATTGATCAACGAGCTAGCCAACTAGAGCCTTGCTAGGGACACATTGTGATCTATTTATTCACACATGTATTATTGTTTCCTGTTAATACAATTATAGCATGAAGAATATACAATTATCATGAACAAGGAAATATGATAATAACCATTTTATTATTGCCTCTAGGTCATATTTCCAACATCTCAAACCTCGACGGACCCACGACTGAAGCGATACCAGCACCAAGTCATGAAGGATAGGCACAAGGAGCACGCGCGCACCACAATCGAGGGAAGAGGGGAGACATGTCACCAATCTGATGATTGCGCAGATCCAGCCATCGACGAGCCTGCGTCGGTGGGACTTGGTAGCCTACCTTACGAGGTGGGATGCCCGACGTTCACCCGCGAGCTGTGGCATGTTCGTTGGCCCTCTAGTAGGTTCTTCAAGCCAGAATTCTCGAACAAATACGATGACCACATCAGTCCATCGGAGTTCCTGGGCATGTACATAACTGCGGTGCAGGTTCCTGGGGGACGAGAAGAGAAGGTGCTCGACAACTACTTCCCGCTGGAACTCAAGGCCAACGTGAGGAGTTCGCTGATGAACTTGCAAGAAGGGTCCATGTCCTCCTCGGAGGATCTATGCAACCAGTTCGTGGGGCCACAAGCTCCTAGGGCAGTCGTGCGATCGGCACGATCTCCCCGAGCAAGAAAGAGATACCTTTCGCAAGTACATCCAGAGGTTCACCCTGTAAGTGTGTTATATCGACTAGAGGGGGGTGTCGGTGATGCTAGGTCGACACGTATGGAGATCAACGTGATTCCCTTGCGATCGTGGGGCGGGGAAAGACAACGTCAAGAGCAGATCTAACGATCAACACCCGGGAAGCCTTTTTTACCCAGCTTCGGGCCGCTTACGCGTAAAACCCTACGTCCTGCTTGTCTGATCGTATTAAGCGTTTTTGTTGTTGTTTGTTATAGTGATGATAACCATCTTCTTGGCCAATCTCCCAAGAGTCTAATCCCTTGTGAATGATCTAAGGGCCTCCTTTTATAGGCAAAGGGGTCACCTACAGTGCTCGATGGTAGGTTCACGAGATGTTACAGTGAACCTAGAGCGGTGCTTATCCATATACCGCTGTGAGATCCATTAAATGCACGTCTTGTCCTTGTCAGCAAAGTGTCGGTGAAGACATGTGTCCACGTGTTTTGACACCTGGACGCCCCGCTGGATCATGCGGAATGCGTTAGAATTCGCGGGGGGGGGGGGGGGGGGTGGCACCATGGCAAGGGCAGTCGCCCTCCAGTGCCTAGCCACGTCAACCCAACAAGGGTGCTTGCTAGGGCCTTGGGTCTTCGTCCCGGCAACGAAGCTTGCCGGGGGCTTTGGTTGTCTTCCCGGCGAGGGAGGCTCGCCGGGATCTTGTTCTTGGTGCGTTCATCACGTCCATTAAGCGGACGTGGCCTTGGGTATCTTCCTGGCAAGGAAGGCTTGTCGGGGCCTTGTCAACCTTGGGGGTGCATCTTGTTTGGACTCTGCCACGCCCTGCCATCAGGGGCTCTTCGCACCCGTGCACAAGTCTGGGGCACTAGAGATCCCAGTCTTTAGTGCGTCGACAGGAGCCCCCGGGCCTAGGCCACACACGCCTGCGGAGCATTGTTGGGCCAGGCCCAGAGAGGTGCACGGGCCTTTGTGGATGGATGTGCTGGCGGTTGTCTTTCCCCACGCCGCGCATCAGATGCGCGAAGTGGGAGATCATGTGCGGAGTGGTCTCTCCCTCTCCTGAAACGCCTCTGCCACACGCGTGGCATGCGAATTCATGGATGGACAGGTGGCAGACGATGCCTTTGAAGGCGCAGTAGTGGTTGGGCCCGCCCGTGCATGCATTGGCGCATCAGGACGGTTCTCTGTACGCCCGTGAGCTCGAGCGATTGGGCGAGGAGGGTGGTGGCTTTTGGAGTAAGGGAGGCTAGCCCCCGCGCCACGTCCTATAAATTGGGAGGGTTTGCGAGGGGTTTTGCTCACTCAACTCCTCCTGGATCCACCAACTCCTCGGTCTTGGTCCTTGGAATCTTCTTGTGTCTGCTGGTGGCACTTGCCCCTAACCATGGTTAGGGGACGAGGCCGGCCACCATCGGCCGTGAGGGCGGCGAGGGGATCCCATTCGGATCATGCCACAGCTTCTAAGGGTGCCACGACGGAAAACGGCCCGGACGCGTGTGGTAGAGGAAGGGTGAGGGACCGTGATCGCCGCGGAGGCTGAGGTCGGGGGAGCACTACTCCAACGCCTCCGTCCTCCCCGGGGCTTGCTCCTGTGGCGGCCCACCATGTTGCTTTAGGGGGCCCCATGTGTGCTTCGCGACTGCTGCGAAGGGAGCCCGAGCGACGCCGGCTTTCCTACCTCGAACGATAGCGACGAGGAGGAAAGTGAGGATGGCGAGGTTCGTGTTGGGTTAGGGCTACGGGGCGTGAGACTGGATGTTGAGCCCCCGGGCCCCAACTGGATGTAGACCGCCCCACCGTGGCTGGCTCGGGGCTCGCCCCTGATACGTCTCCAACGTATCTATAATTTTTGATAGTTCCATGCTATTATCTTGTCAAATTTTGGATGTTTTGTATGCCTTTTATATCTCTTTTGGGACTAACTTATTAACTCAGTGTCAAGTGCCAGTTCCTGTTTTTTCCGTGTTTTTGACCCTTCTCAGAGGAGGATTTTAAACAGTGTCCAAACGGCATAAAACTTCCGAAAAGATTTTTTCCGGAACAGAAGATACGCGCCAAACTTGAGAACCAAGGCAGGGCCCAGGAGGGGACCCCACAAGCCCCCTAGGCGCGGCCAGGGGGCCCGCGCCTAGCAGGCTTGTGGGCCCCCTGTGGCACGTCTTCCCTACCTCTTCCGCCTATAACTTCAGAAAAAATCCAAAACTGTGAGAGAGATCCACGAAAATACTTTTCCGCCGCCGCAAGCTTCTGTCTCCACAAGATCCCATTTGGGGCACGTTCTGGTGCCCTGCCCGAGGGGCAATTCTGATACGGAGGGCTTCTTCATCAACACCATGACCTCTCCGATGATGCGTGAGTAGTTCACCATAGACCTTCGGGTCCATAGCTAGTAGCTAGATGGCTTCTTCTCTCTCTTGGATCTTCAATACAAAGTTCTCCATGATCTTCATGGAGATCTATCTGATGTAATCTTATTTTGCGGTGTGTTTGTCGAGATCCTATGAATTGTGGATTTATGATCAGATTATCTATGAATCTTATTTGAGTTTCTTGTGATCTATTATATGCATGATTTCATATCCTTGTAATTCTCTTCGAGTTGTGGGTTTTGTTTGGCCAACTTGATCTATGATTCTTGCAATGGGAGAAGTGCTTGGTTTTGGGTTCATACCGTGCGGTGACCTCACCCAGTGACAGAAGGGGTAGCGAGGCACGCATCGTGTTGTTGCCATCAAGGGTAAAAAGATGGGGTTTTCATCATTGGTTTGAGTTCATCCCTCTACATCTTGTCATCTTGCTTAAAGCGTTACTCTGTTTGTCATGAACTCAATACACTAGATGCATGCTGGATAGCGGTCGATGTGTGGAGTAAAAGTAGTAGATGCAGAAAGTATCGGTCTACTTGTCTCGGACGTGATGCCTATATGTATGATCATTGCCTTAGATATCGTCATGACTTTTCGCGGTTCTATCAATTGCTCGACAGTAATTTGTTCACCCACCGTAATATTTGCTATTTTGAGAGAAGCCTCTAGTGAACACTATGGCCCCCGGGTCTACTTCACACCATATTTTCAGCCTTACTCTTTTACTTCATTGCACTTTCTGCCTTCAGATCTCGCTTTGCAATCAATCTTGAAGGGATTGACAACCCCTTTATAGCGTTGGGTGCAAGATCTTTTGTGTTTGCGCAGGTACTTTGGACTTGACGTGATTCTCCTACTGGATTTATACCTTGGTTCTCAAACTGAGGGAAATACTTACTGCTCCTGTGCTGCATCACCCTTTCCTCTTCAAGGGAAAAACCAACGCAAGCTCAAGAGGCAGCAGAAGGATTTCTGGCGCCGTTGCCGGGGACTTCTCGCGCCGTAGCAGCCCCCGCCCGGCGGGGGCATCTTGCCGGAGCTAGAGCCGGTGCCTCGTGTTTGAGTAGGATGCACCTCCACCAGATTTGATTTCTCCAGGTCCTCGGCTTGGGCCACCTCACCGGAGCGGGTATTGGTCCCCCGGCTCTAGGAGGAGGCACGCCCACCGGCTCCGGATCCTTGGCCCCTTCTTGTGCCCGGCCCTCCGCACCTCGGTGGGAGGGGGGTCGCAGGAGACGCCCGTCGGGGGCGGTCTCATTCTCGCTGGCTCGGTACTGGCCCCGGGGGGCCAGCTCTAACCGCGTCGCCGGCTCCGCCTTTTTGTCTTTTTGAACTTCACTCTTGCGTGCGGATCGGTCCTCGTCAAAAGACACGGTCTTCAGGTTGGGATTACCACGCTTCGTAAGTGAAGCCAAATGTATCCATTCATATGAATGAAAAAGACTGTTTTCCCTTCTTCGATTCCGTTCTTTGTATGATTCATTTTTGCATAATCCGGGAGCTTGCCGTGACTACCGACAAGACTCCTCGCCGCGTTCAGCGCAACCATGGAAATCGCCAAGCGCAGCTTGAGACGAAATCGAGTGCTACGTAGCCGCTTGCTCTATTGATCAGGTTCGCAACTGTTTGAAGGCGCTCTGTGGCCGTTCATGTTGTTTGAACGAGTTCGAAAGAAAGACCAGGTGCACTGAACTTTTGGAAGGTCCCAGTACGCGCAAACTCCACACACAAAGGCTGTAAACTTCCAAAGGGAAAGAACAAAGAATCTATCTACTTCAAATCTGGATCTTTATCTTCAAAAAGATTTATGTCTGTGCCGTGGTCGCGAGGCGCTTGAATCTTTTGCCAGGGCGTCGGAGCCCTCGGCAAGCAGGGAATCACCGCTCCTAGCGGTCTTTTCTCTGACAAGGACTTCTTGCCAACGGTCCGTGACCGTCGCTTGGAGAAGGAGCCAGCCAGGGGCTAACCCCTTAGCTTTTCTCTTGCTAGGCTGTGCTCACGGAGACCCGAGCACGTCCTTGGGCTATGATGCGACGCTCTCAGGGGCGCACCACTCGCCCTAGAGAGCACGCCGAGGCTTCGGTACCGTGTGGCGCATCGTCAACGACTATGCATCGCTCCACGGAGGTGTGTCCACCGGAGCATGCGCCGGGGCCTGTGTGAACAGCCCAAGAGTGCCCTCGACAGCTGCACGTCGGCCCCCGAGTGACGCTGCTCTTGGAGCCTGTGCCTCCCTGCCCCGCGCATGCATGTAGCAACGCGCACGCGCAGGCCTTTGGAAGCCGTAGCAGAACAGGGTGCCCGCCGCGGTACCCCGTTTCCGGGGGAACGCGACGTAGCGCCCAAACTTCGATGGAGCCGGTGTTGAGTTAGCTCCGATTCGCCGCGTCTCTCCCCCGCCCCCTACCTGGCGCGCCAAAGATGTCGGAGATGCTAGGTCGACACCTATGGGGATCAACGTGATTCCCTTGTGAGCGTAGGGCGGGGAAAGACAACGTCAAGAGCAGATCTAACGATCAACACCCGGCAAGCCTTTTTACCCAGGTACGGGCCGCTTACGCATAAAATCCTACGTCTTGCTCGTCTTATCGTATTAAGCATTTTGTTGTTGTTTGTTACAGTGATGATAACCGTCTTCTTGGCAAATCTCCCAAGAGTCTAACCCCTTGTGAATGAGCTAAGGGCCTCCTTTTATAGGCAAAGGGGTCACCTACAATGCTCGATGGTAGGTTCACGAGATGTTACAGTGAACCTAGAGCGGTGCTTATCCATCTACCGCTGTCACGTGCATTAAATGCACGTCTTGTCCTTGTCAGAAAAGTGCTGGTGAAGACATGTGTCCAGGTGGTTCGACACCTAGACGCCATGCTGGCGCATGCGGAATGCACTGGAATTCGGGGGGGGGGGGGGGTGGCACTATGGCAAGGGCGGTAGCCCTCCAGTGCCTAGCCACGTCATCCCGGCAAGGGTGCTTGCCGGGGCCTTCGGTCTTCGTCCCGGCTAGGAAGCTTGCCGGGGGCTTTGGCTGTCTTCCCGGCGAGGGAGGCTCGCCGGGGACTTGTTCTTGTTGCGTTCATCACGTCCATTAAACCAACGTGGCCTTGGGTATCTTCTTGGCAAGGCAGGCTTGCCGAGGCCTTGTCAACCTTGGGGGTGCATCTTGTCTGGACTCTGCCACACCCTGCCGTTAGGGGCTCTTCACGCCCGTCCACAACTCTGGGGCACTACAGACCCCAGTCTTAAGTGCACCGACAGGGGGTGAATAGGATATTTTTAGAAATTCATCACTGAGGAAATTCCTTGTGAGGAAATTCCTCAATGATGAATTACATGCAGCGGAAATAGCGCAGGATCAGAAGTGCAAAGACTACTAGAGCAGATTACTTAGTGAAGATTATGAGAATCGGTTTGCACAATACGCAGGTACACAGAAAGCAGGTGAAGATTAACTCGAATGAAGAATTTGAGGTTGAGGAAATTCAGAGAAATTCTTCAGACAAATTTTTCAAACAGCGGAGATGAAAGTCTTCAACATACGATTCTGAGGAAATGAAAGAGTTGAAGAAATAGAACCCGTATCACGATGAAGATAGTTGTTGATGACCCAGTTCCAACTGTTGTGATAGTTGTATTTCTGGTTTGGAGTGGCTTGGTATTGAAACCAAAGGACACACAGTCCCAGGACACAGAGTCCCTACCGTATTCTCCTTGAGGTAAGGACACACAATCCTCGCCCAACACTCGTGGTAAGTCTTGAGGGCAGACTTCCAAACCCTCACAAACTCGTTCACCCCGGCGATCCACAATTGACTGCTGGATGCTCTAGACCATGACGCCTAACCGTCTCGAGGATGCACAGTTCTCAAAGGAAAAAGGCTTCAGTTCCACACAGGAACAAATTCTTCTGTGATGTTCAATCACTTGGTTTTAGGTTTGGGGTTCGGAGTTTGGGGTATTTCCACAGTTGATGATTTTCTCTCGAAGACTCTAAGGAATTTGGGTTGCTCTAAATGACAAGTGTTAGGATCTATCGGAGCAGCCAACCAACTAGTGGTTGTGGGGGCGGCTATTTATAGCCTGGGAGCATCCCGACATGATTTGACATAAATGCCCTTCAATATTATGACCGTTGGGTGGATAAGATCAGTGAGGTGGCGCATGTCGCGGCAATGGTTGGAACTTTCAACTGTGAAAGTCCTCATGTCTCTCATATTCCTCACTTGATGCTTTTGTAGGTTTAGGCTTGGGTTGAGCATCATGAGGAAATTCATTCCGTAGTATTACTTCGACCCCCTTTAACAGTAAGGTGATCCTATGACTCAAGTGTAAAGAAAATAAAACAGAAATAGTAAATATTCATGCTTCAAAATCTTCAGACTAACTTCTTCAGAATACACCGAATTCCTCATCTTCATTATATTCATGAGGCATATCAATTTCATTGCAATTTCTTCGCGATCAAAGTCTTCAACTTTAGACTAATTTCTTCAGCCGAAGACATACATTTTTAGGAGTCGATATTCATCGTATAACTCAAACTCCTCACTGACTTATAGAGCCCATGTACACTTATAAACACATTAGTCACTTAACATATAAGTCTTCAAACCACCAAAATCACTAAGGGCACTTGATGCACTTACAATCTCCCCCTTTTTGGTGGTTGATGATAATTAGGTTAAATTTTCAACGGGGATAAAAATATGAATTGTAAATACTGAGTTTGAGGAATTTGAAATCAAGATACAAAGAGACTCCCCCTGAAGATGTGCATATTTTGAGGAATTTGCGTTGTACAGAAGATGCACATTGATGATTTATATCATGGAGATCTCTCCCTATATCTTGTAAATCATGCATACATTTGACATATGATATGAGGAATTTGAAAATGCATGATGAAAAATGGTGTCTGGCGAATTTCAGCATGCCTGCATTAATATAGTATGAAGAATAAGCATGCGAAGAAAAACGTTCAAAAGAGTTGAAGCACCACCGGGCTTAAGTTACAACTCATTACATCAATACACTTCAGAAGAACCAAGAGTTTGTAACTTAATAATGTTTATAAGCCCCAAAATAGATCTCGTTTGAAGACTAATTCTTAGATTTCTCCCCCTTTATCATCAACTGACGAAAAAGGGACAAAACTGAGAACTAACGCCCTTTGAAGAATTTCACTTCTTGGGTCATGAAGAGGCGTGAGGATTCTTGGAGACATGCTTATTCCTTAAACCAATAGAAGTGTCTTGTGGTTCTTTATCTGACTCAGCAGTGCGGAATGAAGAAAACAAGCTTCCACTAAATCAGGAACTCGAATTGGCTTGAATTTCTTCTTAGGAGGCCACGACCAGTCGAAGTCTTGAGTAAACTCCAATTCCTCAAGTTCCTCTTGAGTCTTCAGATGATCCAAGGTGGCCTAGGTTCGATCAAACACCTCAAGAAGATAATAATGATTTTTCTTCACAGCATTCTAAGTTTCATTGAGGGTTTCCACAATGGCAGCGAATTGACATTTAACCCACTTGTGATTCCGATCGACCTTCTGATGAAGACTGAGGAGTAGCTCTCTATTATTCATCACTCTGGGGGCAGTTTGGCTTGGAGGATCTTGGGTAGCAGTGTCATCTTATGAAGAATATGAGTCTGCCTTGCGAAATTGGCCATCAAGGGGCCAATTTCCTTCATCAATGACGGACTTGCCTTTACCTTGAACAGGCTCAAATGATTTCTTGATGACTTTGATCGGAGGTAGATATCCGAGGTGATTCTGAAAATCAGGTTTGTAGTTGATGCCTGACCTGTTTCTAATGAATCTCATAATCCACGGCGCATAAATCTTCAATTCAAATGGCGACATGGCATTGTGAGCCAAAGTCCTCAAGAAGAAATCATGAAGATTCATATGTATGCCATAGATGATATTGAACAGGATATTCTTTGTGATGCCTATGACATCTTCTTCATCATCATGCCTGTTGATAGGAGAAATGGCATAAGAAAAGATTCCGTAGACTGTTCTTGGCTCATACTTCAAGTCTTGTACCAGAAAGCGAGTCCTTGGAGGTTGGTCCTTGGACAAAGGCTTCATGAGGACTTCCATCAGTCTGTTGGGCTGTTCACGGTCATCATACATCATCACTGCGTTCTCTGAGGGAATTGAGATTGGAAGAGCTCGGAGCAATTCAGTTGCAGGCGCTTTGTTTGAAGAGGTTGATTCTGCTCTGGTTGAAGATTATGCTGCTGTTCTTGAGGAGTAGGCACTATCATTGTTGTTTCTGTGTTTACCACAAAGATAGCAGTTTCAGTGTTGGGCGCAGTAGCATTTTCTTCAGTCTGAGCATTTTCCTCAGTTTGAGGATTTTCCTCAGCTTGAGGAATTTTCTTGTTGGAGGAGGCAGTTGCAGTATTCTTCGCTGCATTTTCTTCAGCTGATGCAGCTGATTCTTGAGCAGATTCCTCACGAAAGGTTTTCCCATCAGAACCTGTGAGGATTTTAGTTGCAGCAGGAGTCGGGGGAATTTGAGTTGACCTGGGTGAGCGAGGATGAGTCTCTTCCCAAAAATCATCATGAATCACTGGAGTGTTGTACCCAGTTTCATCATCACCCACTTGTTCTTCAGTGGTCTTTGGAGGAATGGTGGACTCAGGAATATTGTCAATCTGTATTTCCTCATCCATGATTTCTTCATCTTCAGCATCCTCCATTTCTTCATCATCTTCAGGAATGACATAGTCAGCTCCGAAGGGAACGGTCAAGTAAGATGGAGCTACATTCAAAGGAGTAGCATCCACATGGGCAGTTGAAGACTCTAACCGAGTGACCTTTTCGCGTTTAGCCTGTGAGGTTTCTCAGGTCATTCAAGCTTCTCTCTTCTTTGCTTCTTTCTTAGCAGCTTTAGTCTTCTTCATGTCTAATGTAGACGGGGTCACTTTCTTCACCTTTGAGGGTTATGGTGAAGGAATAGTTTCACTACAAGAAATAAGGTCAATTATGACTCCCTATATTGGTCATTGATTCGTCATTGTTGTTGTTTATTGACCTTTTTTTGACCAAATTTACAAGGTCAACAGTTGGTCGTCAAGAATGAACAAACTTGACCTTTCTCTAATTTTGGTCATAGATCTCTATTGACAAAAAAATTTATTTGGTCATTACCTATTTGTGTGCGCCACGTAGGATCTGACGTGGCTGTGCCGACATAGCATTGTTAGTGACCAAATGGAATCATCATAAATTTCACAGCCCAATTCAATAATCTAGTATACATGGGCCTCCACCAATACTATTGAATTATTAAAAATGTATGAATTGTTTAGGCTGATGCATTATTTTACCAAAAGCATGTATATCTCAGGATAGGCCCATTAAAAAACAAGTACAAGATTGCCAATTAGTTGTATATATTTCATTTCAGTAGCACATCACATGAATTACAATACATCATCCATCGACTCCTCTACAAATAAAGGTTCAAGGCCCACCAAGTGCACAACAAAATAGTTCTACAAGTACGGATGTACAGAAAAAGGGCCCAACCAGTGCATAATCACACATCAACATAGTTCGACAAGGATTGAATGAGAAGCACATGTTTTTGTTGATCACACATAACATCAATGATAAACAAAGCTTCTTGTTCCCTCCTCCCGTCCTGTCCTCTACTTCTTTTGGGTGCTTCGATCATCCTGGTAATTAAAATAATCAAACATAAGAAAGCATACAAAAATAATGAAATATTAGAATATACATGTAATAAATAAATTCAGGCTAGAACAACACATTCTGCGGTTAAAATAATCAAACTATGGAGTTCAAAACATAAGAATCTCCAGAATATTTGTCATGTATTGTTTACTTATTTTAATTCAGGCTAGAACAACACATTCTGTGGTTGTTATATTACAGTAACAAATGAGGTATTCTAGGCAGGAAATAAAAGAATAATTAGATCATAGTTTATTTGGCATGTTTTGTTCTATCTGCAACCATGAAAATTCAAGATATTTCTTATGTTCGGGTTAACGTAATCTTGCGTGTATATAAGATGCTTGTAATAAGTTATATCAGTATGAAATATTCCACTAAAATTGATGTTTCCAATAGTTACCTTCTGCTTCTTAGAAGGGAAACATAAAATATAGACATGCGTATTGGTAGATAGTGCCTGTTCTATATATATATATATGCTCTGCCCCTTCGCCATAATCAAGTCCATGTATAACTTCTACAGTCTAGCCTGCATGTATATGCTCTACCCTTCTGCCATAATCAAGTCATCTAGTTCAGCTCTTAGCATAAAATAAATATAACTGAGCAAAGCAAAGACCTGTGAACTATTGGAAGTTAAGTCGGTTTTCTATTGGTCTTTTTGTGGTTGGCCTATAAAGGATCAAATAAGGCGATGAAAATTAAAATTAAAACAGGGAGAAAGAACAAAAGAAATTGAGAAAACTTATGGTACATAGATCCGTTTCTTCGACAGATTCAGATTTGTCAAGTGAGAAAACTTATGGTGCATAAATACCTTAAGAACATACAATACGCACCTGAACCTCCTCAGGAGTTTTATCCTCAAATACAATACCAATTAGTTGGCAAGTGACCTGCATGAACAATATTTATGAATTTCTGTGAAACTATTAAGAAACCATATATGTATTTTATTCATTTCAAGCATCACCAGTATTAGCAATATTCTTAAAGTTTGTCAGCCTATATCATTATGGGTGTGAATGGTTGCTAGAGCCAGCCAGCATGAGGGCTACAACAAGGTTGAGCAAGGGATGGCCTCTTAGGATGCAAGAGTGGTTTCCTAGTTTACACTCTACATTTCCCATTAAAAGCTTTGTGCTCAACCTGGTCGTGACGAGAAGTTGTTTGGTTGGCTGGATATGGTTTGGTTATCATCCCTGGAGTTGAGAAAGACTATTACGCCAAACTTTAGTACGGTATGTATTATTTTGCCTTCACAGCCTTCATTTTTTAAGTAGCCATTATCAAACCTCACTCTACACTCACCAAGACTGTCCCTCTACGTCGGGTCCTGGAACTACTCACACCGTGTGGTATTCTCGGCATTTTGTTTTGTGGCCTTTTATGGTTAGTTATTTAAATCATTTAACTATTGACATGGTTGAAATGGCAGGTTTCATTGTCCTCTCAATTAGGTACCAAAACAAGAGAAATTTTCATATGGGATGTATGTAAATACATAACATTAATGTTCCAACCATGAGTTTGGCAATTTACCCTATGTACAGAAATGTAACCATCACAATATGTCAACAGAGGTTCTATTCCATGATTACAACAAGTGGTCACTAGGTAAGGCCAATGCATTTGAAGCGTATTTTCACAGATCCTAGACATTTCATTCAGTAAGCTATTTAAGGTGAACTCCAACCACCAACACCACTGGAGAAAGATATTAGCGTTATTTATGTTATAAATAGAATATCCTATAGGTACAAATCTCCCTTTCCGTGCATCATCAATCATCAGCATTGCAATGCCACCATGTAAGTTTCAATACATATCTGATCTCCATACAAACCAGCACTGGAGAGCACTGAATCAGAGGAAGAGAACACACCCTTCTGCAGCCGCCTCGCCGCCTCACCACGATCTGCCGGGTCGTCAGCAGGGCTAGCACATCGAGACATAGAGCTAGCTAGCATGAGATTCAAGGCAGGGTCGGGCCGGCAAAAATCCCCAATTCGGCAACCAAGCAAAATTACCTGTAAACTAGCAGAATATCTTACCTGCTAGTTTGGAGCAGGGCCAAGTGCAGGAATAAAGTGGGCGGGTATCTGGCTGTTGTCCAGGGCTAATAGCATTAAACCACTATTCGAGAAGATGCAAACATCATTGATAGAGCCATTATCAGGTTCAATGATAGTCATGTTGTTTCCCTAAATATGAAATAGTGAGATGAGGTCATCGTCATCTAACAAAGAAATCAACGTCACTCACGAAAAAAATGAGGTTTAGCACTTTCAGAGAAGGATGGAACTCACTATATTAGGATCCCAAACTCTCACTATATGCTTATCAGCAGTTATCAGTTTAGGTTCGGTAGAATTAAGTGTCTGGTGCCACTTGATATTCAAAATTGGACTGCCATACCTACGATAAATAAAGAACACCCGTTACATACTTACATGCACAAGAATGATCAGCCATTTTTTTATGATTTAGTCAAGCTTCATATCCCTGTGTATAAAGCTTATTCTGATCTGGAGTTGCAAGATTCCAATGAATACATAATACACTTTTAGAACAGCTCCAAGTGGTACTATTCTGTATGACCGGGATAACATGCCATGAGAAATATAAGGTCCCATTTGGAATGAAGGATCCGATGGGAATCTCGTCAGAAACCAAACATGTAGTGAGAATGGTTATTTTGTTTCCTTAAATTCGATATACATTCCTAATGGAATATAAGGAAAATAATGGTCGAAACTGTTCGTGCATAACAAGCGAAAAATCTCTTCCCGTAATAAAAAGATACAGATCTTACATGTGATCCTTGACTTGTCGAGGCGAAGACATGCGTATGTCATATATCGAATACCTGTAGAAAATCCAAACACAACTGAAGTATATGAATAATAAGCTTAAAACAAATTAAATATCATAATTTGTAGAAATTAGATTATCAACATTATCAGTTTGTTAGACATGATGATCCTTTCATCCAGCCAATGAATACACAACCAAATCAGCAATCATCACATGACTTCAGGACGAAAAAAGAGGCTACCAAGCAAAATTACCTGTAAACTAGCAGTAAGATAATCAATGACAGTAAACTAGTAGGTAAAATTCGGCAACCAAGCAAAATTACCTGTAGGCTACCAAGCAAAATTACCTGTAAACTAGCAGTAAGATATTCTTTGAGACATCCAAAAAAACTAGCGCGATCTTCTCCACTGGATGATCCCCAATTCGGCAAACCAATCCAATCCACTAAGAACAAAATCTGCAGTGGATGAAGCTGAAACCGCTTTCCTACTGCCTAGGATGCATGTTAACTGACAGTTAGAGCAGATGAGAAATAAAATAAACCACAATACCAGCAATATAGCAAGTTTACTCTGCACTAGAATGACCAAAGTAACTAAATGAAACTACAGATGTGGCCAGTCAGCAGATCTAATCAAAATAAAACATGGTTCAAAGTGTTCATGTAAGCAAGGGGTGTCTTGGCCATGCAGGGAGGCCCTGTTGCCGCACCGTTGGCAGAGGGAGGGGGCGCAACATACTCCCTCGTATATATCCTAACCCTCGCCGCCGGTGTGCCGTGTCCGCCGTCGGATACCTGGATGAGCTTGAGGCCGCCGACCTTGACGGTGACGGAGATGGTGGAGGAGTCGGCATCGATGCTGTTCTCGACGAGCTCCTTCACCGCCGACGAGGCCGCTAGATCACCTCCCCCGCGGCGATGCGGTTCACCACTGGCTCCTCCAGTCGCCGGATGCGGGGCTGCTCCCCCCCCTCCCCGTCGCGCGGTGCCGCGTCGTCGACCTCCATGCCCATCGCACCGCGTCTGGGGACCGGGCGGAGTAGGTGGGGAATGGGGAGGCGGAGATGGCAATGGTTCCGTCGATTTGGGGACGAGGGGAGGATCGGCCGCCATAGGTCGTGGGGGGGGGGGGGGAGAGAGATGGGGATCGCCAAGAGAGATGGGTCGTGGGATTTCTGTCTTTCATTTTTTTCTCCTTTTTTTCACTTGGGCAGCCAGCCTATCACATGCAAGGCCACGGATCCCTCCCAAAAACAGATCCTAGCTATCCATTCCTGCTGCATCCAACGCTTCAAAACCCTCCCCGCATTCAACACACCTCTATCACTTTTTTTCTTCTTCTTTTTTCAATCGGTAGCACTTAATGACCAATTTGTGCAATAGTATCATGACCTAATGAACGCAAAAGGTCATAACGTTATGGGCTTTGGACCCTCTTAGACTTGCCATGACTAATTTCGGAATTTTGGTCATGGATCAATGACCAATTAAACCACCGTCATTTTTTTGGTCATAATTGAGCATTTCTCTTGTAGTGTTTCTTCAAGCACTCGTGCAGTGTCAGGCCTGGCAGTTTCATCAGCTGGAATATTTTGAGGAATTTCCTCAGCAGCTGGTTCATCAGTTTCATCTTCCTCACGCAGTTGAACAGTGTAGCTTGACTGAGGTGCTGCTTGCTGCTTTGGAGGGGCCGTTCTCTTGTTGTATTCATCAACTGCGGCAGATGCGGCGTTGATGAAATTCACTTTGACTCCTTCACGATCAGTGTGGAGACGTGTATACTTATCTGTGAGAGTTTTAACTTCAGCATGAGTTGATACAAGTGCTTCAGGCGTCAGCTTGAGGAAATTCTGCTTGAGGAATTTCTCCTTCTTGATTTTTGCAGCCTTTGCTTGCTTGGCTTGCTGCTCTTTCCACTTTGCCTCATTGATTAAAGTGGCTACCATGTGGCTTATACCAGGGGGAAGATTTAAATTATCAACAGGAGTGTTTGGA
The DNA here is from genome assembly GCF_904849725.1 of Hordeum vulgare subsp. vulgare. Taxonomy (NCBI): domain Eukaryota; kingdom Viridiplantae; phylum Streptophyta; class Magnoliopsida; order Poales; family Poaceae; genus Hordeum; species Hordeum vulgare. The sequence goes on along the minus strand of NC_058524.1, from coordinate 320,902,727 downwards.
TCTTCATACCAAAGGTCGATGAAATCCAGCAAAACCTCCGGGTCCATGGCTAGACAAATAGAGCTGCATGAGGCTTGTGCAACTCGTTCCTGCTTGTTTCTAATGATAGCTTGGAGTGTTTCCTCATCAAATTCTTCACTTCCTTCTGATGAAGAAGGAATGTTGATGACTTTGCTAGGACTAGGCCTGATGCCTCTTCCAGCAGTCATTTTAGTCTTCAATAAAGGTGGTGAAGACTTTGCAGCAGTGCTCGTGGCAGATGGCACTGAGGAACTTGATTGAGTAGACTGATGCTTGATGAGCTGCTTCTGTTGAGGTTGTGAAGACTGTGATTTTGAAGATTTTGCAACCGTTGTAGCCTTCTAAGGCATTTGCTCTTTTGGCACTGAGGCTTTGGGCTTCTTCAGCACAGTTTTCTTCTGAGGAATTGCTGTAGCAGAGGCCTCAGCAGCTGAAGAGCTGGCAGCAGTGCCTGCAGCAGCAGAGTCATCATTGAATTTCTTCACTGCTTCTTCTGCTTTCTTGTGTAGCTTAGACAGATATTTGCTCTTCTCATCTGGATAATCCTCAATGGTTTCAACACTTGAGGGATGATCAGCTTGTTGATCACCCTGAGGAGGCCTCTTGCAAGGTGGCTTGAGGGCAAATTTCTTCGCATACTTAGGAGTAACATATATGTACTCCTTCCGCTCCTTAGCCCACCTGCATTCAATTTTCTGAAGCCTTATCTTGCGCTTCACCATGGTTTCTTTGCCATGAACTTCCTCATCAGGAGTGCAGTAGTCAACATATATATCTTCGGGTATTTCAAAAGATGTGTTCTGTTCCAGCTTCTTTCCTTCCTTCTGCTTCCGGTTATCCTCCATTTTCTTCAACTGAAACTTTTGCTGAGGAATATGAACTCTTGAATATTCTGATGACACGGGTAAAGTTTCTTCGAGGAATGCTACAAATGAGTTAAGTTGATGAGAACCTAGTGATTCATCAGTTGACATTTTTGTACTTGTGAACAAAGTATAGGTGCAAAGAATTTGGAGAGGTCATATGCGTTCTTAGATTTGAAGAAATTGAAAAAATAGTAGTTGAGGAATTTGACCAGTGGGTTGAGGAATTTGAATAAGCATTCTGATCTTGGGATCCAGAGTTGTGCAGATTCGAGAATTGACACAATTGAGGAATCCCATGAGGAATTTGAGTGGATTAGTGAAATTCATCAATTGTTTGATGACTGAGTGTGCGTGGCTGCCAGACACTCGGAGGAATAAATATTTCGCGAGTCTAAAGTATAATAATAGATCAACAGAGGCAGTAGAATAGGATTTTAATTACCCTGAGCGAAGAACACGAAGAACTGAAGCAGTAAAAGGAAGAAGCTCTTCGGTTCAGATCTTCCACGCCCTAAATCAGCGACAGAGATCAGCTAAGGTGGTGGCGGAGGAAGAAATTCCACGTCTGGCGTGTGTTCGGCCACGGCGAGGGCAAGGCAGCGAAGATTTTCTTCACCCGCAACAAGATTGCTAGTGGTGGCGCTAGGTTTGAGCTCGAGCGGAGAAGACGAGAGGACGAAGAGTTTTGACGGAGGGGGGTAAGGGCCTATTTATAGCTCAGGTGAAAAACTGTTCGGCCGAAACTTTCGGACCAAACTGCCCTTGCCTATTCGTCTCCGCATGACACGTGGAGCCCATGACTGAAGCGGTGGAGTACGTGGTTATCCGATCGTGAGAAGTGGGTCCAGTTATTGTGTAATGTTATAAAAATGATTTTGGAATCTTTGAGGATTTCGTTGCAAAGTCCTCAGCTGACAAGGACACAGTGTGGATTTTGAACAAGTGTCAAGTGGAACACATATGAAGAAATGTATAGACTGGGTTGAGCTTATCATAGAGGGGAGTCAGGTCCGATCACATTCACTTAGATGAAATATCAAATTGAAGACTGAGCTATAAGTGAATGGTGTTGAGGACTTTGAAATCTCAGTATATATATATATATATATATATGTGAATGAAAATCGTCAAACGTTTTTGAAGAATCTGAAGATTTGAAAAACATGAGGATTTTGTGACAAGGTGTCAGATAGATGAATTTCAACTTTGAAGAAAAACAACTTGAAGAATTTCAAAGTTGGGTGGTGGAGTGACCCACCGTATAAGAATGATGATTTCAGGCACCGTGTACAATTGTCGTAGGGCCCTAAGAACCAAATTCTTCATTGATTTCTTCACATTAAGAGTGATATTCTTCATTGATTGAAGAAAATCGATTTTTCGTGTGTTGCACATCTAAGTCATCAATTTTGCATAAGTGTTAGGATGTGTGCATGTTTTCACAAAACATTTGAAGACTCTAGGATATTTAGCTCACACTGCAACTTGCAAAACCTTCTCTCATCCAAGGGATTAGTGAAAATATCTGCTAGTTGATCGTCAGTCTTCACATGATCGATGATGATATCGCCCTTGAGGACATGGTCCCGAAGAAAATGATGACGAATCTGGATGTGCTTAGTCTTTGAGTGTTGTACTGGATTGTAGGCGATCTTGATTGCACTCTCATTGTCACAGTAGAGGGGCACATTCTTCATGTCGATGCCATAGTCTCTGAGGGTTTGCTTCATCCACAGTAGTTGATCACAGTAGGATCTAGCAGCAATGTACTCAGCTTCGGCAGTGGAGAGAGAGACACAGTTCTGCTTCTTTGAGGACCAGCAGACTAATGATCTTCCGAGGAAATAGCAAGTTCCATATGTTGACTTGCGATCTACACGGTCACCAGCATAATCAGAATCAGAATATCCAACGAGATGAAGATTTGAGCCCTTGGGGTAACATAATCCTAGTGTTAGTGTGTGAGCTAAGTATCGAAGAATATGCTTCACAACCTTATGGTGTGCTTCCTTCGGTTTTGCTTGAAAACGAGCACACATGCAAACACTAAGCATTATATCTGGCCTAGATGCAGCCAAGATGCACATAGATACAATAAAGAGCCAATCATAGAGTGATATACCTGCTGATCGAAATCTTTACCATTTTCATCAGTGCAGAGGTGGCCATTGGTAGGCATAGGAGTCTTGACGCCTTTGCATTCATGCATATCAAATTTTCTTTGAACATCCTTGAGGTATTTCGCCTTTGATATGAAGATGCCATTGCGTTGTTTATGAATTTGAAGGCCTAAGAAGAATTTCAGCTCCCCATCATAGACATATGATATTCTTGACTCATCATGTAAGCAAATTCATCACTGTAACGTTTGTCAGTACAGCCAAAGATAATGTGATCGAAATATATTTGGCACACAAATAGTTCATTATCATAGGATTTTGTGAAAAGAGTTGGATCGAGTGAACCAGGTTTGAAGCCTTTCTTCACGAGGAATTCCTTCAATCTATCATACCATGCCCGAGGGGCTTGCTTGAGGCCATAGAGTGCCTTTTTAAGTCTGTAGACTTTGTTTGGATGCTTCGGATCCTCAAAACCTCGTGGTTGAGCAACATATACTTCTTCCTCAAGCTTATCATTGAGGAATGCACTTTTCACATCCATGTGATATAGAGTAATGTTATGACAATTAGCATAAGCAAGTAGTATTCGAATAGCTTCAAGTCTAGCAACAGTTGCAAAAGTTTCATCGAAATCAATTCCTTCAACCTGTGTGTAGCCTTGGGTTACAAGTCCTGCCTTATTCCTTACCACTTGACCATCCTCATCTTGCTTGTTTCGGAAAATCCACTTGGTGTCGATGATATTGTGCTTGCGAGGATCTGGTCATTTGACGAGTTCCCACACGTCATTTGGCTTGAATTGAAGAATTTCATCTTGCATGGCTTGAATCCACTCAGGTTCCATGAAAGCTTCATCAACTTTTGAGGGTTCTGTGATAGACACAAAAGAGGAATGCCCACAAAAGTTAACTAAATGTGAAGCTTTTGAGCGAGTGATAGGACTTGGCGCATTGATGACATCGAGGATTTTGTCAAGTTATACTTCATTTGCAATCCTTGGATGAGCTGGTTGAGGATTTTGTCTGGGCTGAGGAATTTGATCTGGAGCAATTTCCTCAGGTGCACCTTCTTGAATTTCATTAGTGCTGGGGACGATTTCTTTAGCAATTTCCTCAGTAGGAACAATGTCTTTAGTAGCTTTGAACTTGATTGCTTCCTTAGGAGATAATTTGTCTCGCACAGAAGGCAATTGCTCTCTTTGTGAGCCATTAGTTTCATCAAACCGCAGATCTACAGTTTCAACAACCTTGTTGTGATAGGTGTTGAAGACTCTGTAGGGGTGCGAGTCCTTCCCATAACCAAGCATAAAACCCTCATGTCCTTGAGATGCAAATTTTGAGCTATGGTGAGGATCTCTAATCCAGCATTCTGCACCGAAGACTTTGAAATAACTTACATTGGGTTTCTTATCAGTGAGGAGTTCATATGAGGGTTTCTTGAGGAATTTGTGAACATATACCCTGTTGATGATGTGGCAAGCAGTGTTGTTTGCTTCAGGTAAGAAACGACGAGGAGTCTGATATTCTTCAAGCATGGTTCGTGCCATTTCAACCAGAGTCCTGTTCTTGCGTTCAAAGACGCCATTCTGTTGAGGAGTATAAGGAGCAGATAATTCGTGAGTAATACCAAGTTCATCAAGATAATCATCAAGACCGGTGTTTTTGAATTTTGTCCCATTATCACTCCTGATGTGTTTGATCTTGATGCCGAAGTTTGTTGATGCCCTTGAGAAAAATCATTTGAAGACTTCCTGCACTTCAGTTTTATACAGAATGATATGTACCCAAGTGTATCGAGAATAGTTATCAACGATGACAAAGGCATATAAGGATGCTGCATTGGTTAGAGTAGCATAATGAGTATGTCCAAATAGATCCATGTAAATCAATTCAAACGGACGAGTGGGAGTCATGATAGTCTTAGAGGAGTGTTTGGATGTGGTCATTTTTCCAGACTCACAAGCACCGCAGAGGAATTTGACTGATTCGATGCCAATGACATGCTTCTTCTTTGTCAGCGTGTGCAAATTCCTCATGCCTGCATGACCAAGTCTTCGATGTCATAGCCAGCCTTCTGATGTTTTTGCTAATAAGCATGTGGCTGGTTGAGGACGTGTGGAAAAATCAACAATGTACAGATCTCCTCTCCTAAAGCCTTCGAAGACTTTGGAACTGTCAGATTCCATGATGACTACACATCTGTATTTTCCAAAGATAACAACCGTATCAAGATCACAAAGCATTGAGACTGACATGAGGTTAAAACCAAGGGATTCGACAAGCATTACTTTGTCCATGTGCCTGTCCATGGAAATAGCCACTTTGCCAACTCCCAATACCTTGCTTTTACCTCTGTCAGCACAAGTGATGTGCTTCAGAGGTGATGGAGTCAGTGGCATATTCATCAACAAGCTTTTGTCACCTGTCATGTGGTTTGTGCAACCACTGTCAAGAACCCACTCAGTACTCTTGGGTTTGTCATCCTGCAGATGAATTAGTACATCTTACCATCTCATATGCTTCAGACTTTAAGAATATGATTTCCATTTCATCGTATAAGAAATTCGTCATAAACAGTAAATTTGAGGATGTGTGAAATGTTATCATTTTATCAATTTTAGATTGCGTCCAATCAAGCATTTTCCTCAGGTCTCCAGCAAATTCTTCAGATGATGATTTTCATCTGGAGACCTGACTTGCAGAAGTGATTATTTAAGTTTCTTCAGCACCCACATCTTAAGGGGTGGCAAAGAGTTCATCATCCTGCGAGCACCATATGAGAAAGGGGGCATTGAAGCTAGTTCTCTTCTTTTCATAGTAGGGGGGTTAGAGTACTTAAATGAATAGGCAGAGAAGTTCTGTGAGGATTTATGAATATAATGGTTTGAGGTATAATGCTCAAATTCTTATCCCTTGTAATTTCCCTACATATCAGAAGCATTAGCACGAGTACGAGCATAGTTTTGACCAGTTGAGGATTTTGATTGTGACAGCCCGAGACCGACGTTCCAGAAGATCCCCCCTTTATTCCGTTTCAGTTGTGTGGATTCATTTATTTGTTGCATCATCATCGCATCATTCACATCATCTGCATTGCATCGGCATATCCGTTGCTGCCAATTTTCAAAATTGCATCCGTTATTAGTTGTCGGTTCTCGCCGTGTTCATCGTTGGCCGTGTTGAGCCCGACCACACACGCACGCGCCCGCGGCATCGTCAAAACCCTGTTTTAAAAGTGGGTATAAAACTTTCTCTGATTGAGTTGAAACTTGGCATGCGGTCTTATTTAGATATAGGTAGGCCACCTGTCAAATTCGTCGCAATCGGCGACCGTCTGGTACCCGAACGGTCGACCGTAGCGGCACCGTCTTCGGTCTACCATCGGACGTTTTTTGGTGTTTTAAAATATGTTGCCGGCTGCCGTTTTCCCTCTCATCTTCGGCTAACCTACTCTACACGGCCACTTAGCCCGTCCCGCATGCAAAACCATTCGATTCCGATCGCGCGGTTGAAACCGGGGCGAAAAAAATGCTAAACCTATCCCCCCTTCCCTATTTAAACATCTCTCCCCTTCCATTTTTAGTCTCTCTCTAATACCTCCTCGAATTCTGCACCCCTCCTAACCCTAGCCTCTCTCTCTCTTCCACAGCTCCTCCTCCCCAACCACCAGACCCGCCCGAGCCCGGGTCAGGACTGCCGAGCCCATCTGGGCCCGAGCTCGTCGCGTGCAGCCGCCCTAGTCTCGATCCCGCTCGCTGCCGGATCCGCGCCGCCGCTTCGAGCCGCCGCCGCTGAGCACCGGCGCCCCCAGCCCGACCGGCCAGTAGAGGACGCCACGTCGCCACACCCACTGCACTCAGGCCGGAGCCCGAGCTCCACCGTGTAGCCCGAGCCGAGGCACCGCGTCTCCTCCCGTTGCCGCTTAGATCCGGACCGGTAGCCCTGGATCCGGCACCCCCAACCCTTGCGGCAGCCACGTGATCCCGCCGGGATCTCGCCGCCCTCGGCCTCCCTTGCCGGAGCCCTCAGCCCTGTTGCCCCCATCTGGCCAGCCTCGGCCGCTGCTGGTTCCATGCGGCGCAGCTGCGTCCTCGGTGCGGGAGGAGCGCGATGGACGAGCAGCACACCCCGCTCCTAGGCCGCACCACCCGAGCCGGCCCAGTCGGTTGCGTTGTGGCCCAGCTGCGCCGTGGTCAAGCCGGCCAAGCCTTCTGAGTCAGCCCACTCGGCCTCCACCAAGCCACCTCTCCCCGAGCAGGCCGGTTCAGTTCGAGCCTAGCAAGGTGAGCCGCCCCGCTATGTCCTGCCTGTGCGCTTATTAGCTAAGTTGCGTTTGCCTGTTAGGCCCATGTATGATTTAGGCCCGGTAGCATATTTTAGGATTTTATTTCGAATTTATTAATTCTAGAAAAATTGCCAGATTTTCAAACGGCCGTATATATTTAACCGTGCATCAGATCACGACGATTTATATATGTAACTCGTGTAGTTTTTCGTGTAGATTAATAATTTGCAACTTGCATGCATGTTTGAAATAGTTCGACCCGCCGAATGCCTAGTTTTGCGTGTTGTCCCAATAGGAAAGTGCCTCGTATTTATTTCCGTGCGTGTCCGGATTGCTCAAACCCCGTAGCTAAAATGCTCATGTTTTTAGGGACCTTTTGCCATGTATTTTAGAGTAGTGTTTGTATTTTTGCATGTAGGATTCCGTCGCTAGTTTATTCCAGCATATACTGTGGCGTTGTTTTTTATTTTGCAACCTCACATGTTATATATGATTTCGGGGTAGAAAACTCCATAAAACTTAATTGTGCATTTAGTTTTAGCTTTTTAGCAAGTTAGTTCGCGTGATATTTTGCCATGTTGCCCTTTTTTTATTTTATGGGATTTAATCCGTGCATGATATGATTAATTTGTCAACTAGAGATATGCCCTTGGATGTGTATGCTAGCCCCTGGTAATTTTGGTTGCAATAGAAATCCATGTTTAGGTGTGGTTTGCTTGTTCTCAACTTGCTAGGAAATAGTGCTGATTTGGAGATGCTGAAATATTTCTAAGTCTGAAATCTGTTATATTTTGTTGTTGTGTTTGCATGAGTTTATCTGGTGATCGGTAGCTCTTTTGAGGTTGGTGCTGTCGTGGGTATAAGTATGATAGTAGATGTGTAGGGTACGAAAAGGATGGGCAGAGCCTTAGCTACTGCGAGGTTGTATGAGTTCAGGCCCCTCTGCGGTGGAGGTAAAAGACCTACGTCTCAGTGCTCTTGGGAGCTTAGTGTCGAGTGGAATATAGGATTATAGTAAATGCCAACCCCTGCACCAGTGGGGAAGGGCGGCTTATATAGAGTGCGCTGCCCTCCACAACGGCCCGGTGGACAGGGGTGGAATAGTGGCGAATAAATGCCTACATTACAGGTAACGTATGCCTTAAATGCTAATAATGGTGTATGAAAACGTATGACCGTTTCCCTCCTGGGAGGTTACGATGTACAAAGTGGAATTCAGTCGGTACGATAAATATGCTCTGAATGCTCGTCACCGACTGGATGATGGGGGATCCTTAGTTCAGTCGGAACTGTCTAAGGGCCTTGCCCTCTATGAAGGGTAGTCCTTGGGTAGGACCTATAGGGCAGGCCTATGACCCTACCTTGGGACTATAAGCCCATCATTAGTCCCCGAATGGATCAGGGTTGGAATGACGAAGTGGTGCCTGGAGTACGGATCCGACTGGTATGGATGTGAGTTTGGCGTTGTTTGCCATGATCCATTTTATCCTTTCGACCAGTGATCCGAGTGAATATTCCAGTGAAATGAACCGCCAGGGACCGAGTGCTTCCGCGGAATCTTTCGATGTGACCGGTCAAACTGACAGCGGCGGATTTTCTGGGATCCTCAAATTTCGGTTGCCGCGCGCTCAGCGGGGATGTCGACATCGCCATCGAGTAGTTTCTGCCGCCTCTATTACCGCGCCGTTATCTTCTCCACTAACATCGCAGCAGCCGGTCGGGGGATAAGATTTCGGGGCCACCTGTTAGTGACCCAGTCGTAAGCTTATTTAAGCCTCTCCGGCGGGGGTTTCTTGTTGCACTGCCCTTGTTACTCGCATTCACTCCACTCTTCCCATAGCTCCCTGCGCGCCCCAAGCCTCCTCCTTCCTCTCTTCCTCGCCGGATCTGTCGCCTTCACCATGATGAAGGGACAAACCAGCAAGCTTGAGTCACAGAAGAAGAAGAAGAAGAGGGCGGCCCCTGCTCAGCGGCGACAGCGGGCACTGCCGGCGGGTTGGATCCAAGGGGATTTCCTCCCTTCCACGGTGACGGCAGATGACTTGCTAGAGCTGGTGGAGCACGGCATGATCGCTAACAAGTGTTGGATGCTGCCGGCGGAGGGCGAGACGGAGCCGACGCCGCAGGAGGGGGAGCGCGTCTTGCTGCTCATCCACGTGTTCAGGGGCTTCTCCTTGCCTCCCCACCCCTTCTTTAGAGGTATTATGAATCATTTCGGGGCGCAGCTCCATCATTTTCCTCCCAACGCGATATCCCATCTTGCCGCATTCGTCACCCTTTGCGAGTGCTTTATCGGATGTCCCCCACTGGGGGTTCTTCAAGTACATCTTCTCCGCTAGGTCCCAGACTGTCAAAAAACGTAGCCAGTCGGACGATAAAACCCATCTCCTCCAGCTCTGCGGGGGCTTAGGCTTCCGGAAGAAAACGAAGAGTAGCTACCCTCCTATTCAGTTGTCCGAGTCAGTTAGGAACTGGCAGTCGACCTGGTTCTACTGCCAGGACATAGCCTGTCCGAATGCCGCGACTGGGTTGCCGCCCTTTAGCCTAGACCGTCCGGCCCCTCCCAGGCAGCTTGCGCTCTCAAACGTGGAAAAGATCCAAATCCAACCTCTGGTCGACGCGCTGATAGCTGTCGTCCGCAAGGGAGTCACCGGCACAGATTTGTTGGAGACTTTTCTGGGTTGGCGCATCCAGCCGCTGCAAGCCCGACACCACGCCATGTGGCACTACACGGGGCCTGAGGATTCCACTCGGACTCATCCGTAATGCGTGACCGGGGAGGTTGTGATAGCGTGCGTCTGCGGCATCACAGGCGCATGCGACAACCCTAGAGGAGCCCGGCGGGTGAAGCCCTTGCGCGTCGATAATCCTCCTCCGAATGAGGTGAGCACCCCTTGTCGAGTGCTTTCAATCTTCTTATATTTATCACTTTTCTTGTACCGCCGCCTGACGTCTGACGTTGTCAACTGTATTTTGTGCAGGACTGGACCAACTGGAATTCTCCCGTCTCGAACGGGAATCCAGCTGAGGAAGAGGAGGGCAGCCAGGAGGGCAGCATGGACAGCGCCGAGTACGTCTCCGACAGTGGGGAGACGGAGGAGGAGACCGAAGAGGAGGAGGGGGAGGTTGGTGAGCAGAGCTCGCCACCTCCACCATCAGAGCCTCGAACTGAGCGCCGTCACGAACCCGCGACTCCGCCGGCTCCTCCAGCGGCCCCGAGTGCCCCGCCAGCTCCTCCCGTGGCTCCGAGTGCTCGGATCGTGAAGAGGACTAGGGACGCTGCTGCCGAGCCCACGGACCAACCGTCCAAGGTGGCCAAACCGAGTGGGTCCAAGCCTCGCAAAGCTTTGCCTCGGATGAGGATCGCTGTTCCAGTTGCCTCAGCGTAAGTGTCTTGTTCTCCCATCTTCTTTCAGTATTTGATTGAACTCATGCTTATCGGTCAAGTGGATTTTACTCGACAGAGCTGCTACCTCCGCCACCTCTCTGCCGCGCCAGGACGATGATCCCATGGATATGGATAACGCCGCCACATCGCAGCAAGGTACGTTGTGACGACTCTGAGAGTTTGCATTATTGTTTCACGAGTGCTGCCTTTAATCTTGCCCTTTATCTGTAACCTCATGTTGTTCAGTCGGGCTTCCTTCGGAGGTCATTCATCTGGAGGAGGACGACCAAAGGGGATCAGGGCCAACTTTGGCGCATGTCCTTGAGGTTGTTACATCTGCTGCTGCTCCCACCATGGACGCGCCGCCGACCGAGACGATGCCGTCGACTGAGGCGGTGCCCCTCAGGACGGAACCGACTGGAGCGGGACTTGGGATGCCCAAGGAGTCTTCTGTCGTGCCAGGTCCGTCGACCGTCCAGCACGATGCCCGACACCTCCCGGAAGACCAAGTGGGAGCTGCCAAGGAGGCCACGGTGCAGGTGGAGTTGATGGTGGGTGATGCCAAGGGAGCGTACGACTCCATCGCATCTTTGTACAAGTGAAGATTGGAGCTCCGGGACGATATCCGAGTAAGTGCGCTAGTAAGTGTTTACTTTCCTCTTGTAACCCACTGGGGGTTTAAGTGATATACTCGGATACATCAGGATTACTTTGAAGTGGGTTCACTCCGAGTGAACCCAGTGGGTGTAGTCCCCGAGACTTCTGTCGAGTGCTTGCACCGGCAGTTGTCTTTATATGCATTTTCCGTGAGCTGATCAGATCATAGCTGATCTGCCCGAATGTTTCCAGTGGGGGCACTCCGAGTGCACCCGCTGGGTGTAGTCCCCGAGAGTAGTGTTACTCAGGTCGGGTGATAGTAGTGTCATAGATTTGTCTGTTTGTCATGTAGCTCAATAGGGTCGTCCTGTTCAAGCTTCATGCCAGTGGGGTCACTCTTAGTGAACCCACTGGGTGTAGTCCCCGAGACCGCTGTCGAGTGCTTGCATCGGCAGGGGTCTGAAGAACTTTGAGATTTGTTTGTTTTCCTTGTTGAATGTGTCTCATCTTCCCTTTGCGCTGATTTGGCAGAAGACTTGAGAAATGGGATCCGCGTACAATGCTCTGAAGGCTGAAAAGGTTCAGCTTGCTACGGAATTGGAGGCGGCTGTGAATGACTTGGCTGGTGTGAAGGGGGCTCTTGCTGACCGAGAGAAGTCTTTGGAGGAGTCCCGGGAGACCAACAAGGCATTGGTGGCTGAAATTGAGAAAATGGGCAAGCAAAGAACTGAACTAATGGGTCAGATGAAGTTGATGAACAGTCGGTGCATTTCGCAGGAGAAGTACGTCAGCTACTGGGCAAGGAAGATGATTGCACTGCTCGGTGTAAGCTTTTTGCCGAGTGCTTCTTGACTTTGTAGTTCATTCTGCGCTTATTTTCTGCTCGTCTTTTCTTTGCAGATTTTTGTCTGGATGCTGAGGCTGAAGCAGCTGACATTGAGCGGTAGGTTGTTCCGAACGTTCCACTCGGGGACGAAGCCAACCGGGACATGCTCCGAGCACATATTCGCCTTAGCAGAGTGGGACCTTTCATTGGCCGCTTGAGAGAAGTCATCGACCGGATCGACAAGGAGCTGTGGCCCGAAGACGATCCCCGGCAAGAAATAGAAGGGTTGATGACTCGGCTGGAGGATGTCCCGAACCGAGTGCACGCATGGAAGAAGTCTGCTGCTCGTTGTGGTGCAGACGTGGCGCTATCTCTGGTCCGCGTGCACTGCAAAGAAGCTCGCGAAGAAAAGCTGAAGGCGTTGCAGGTCGCCAACACCAAGAAGCTTCGATTCGAACATTTAAAGGAGACCTTCATCGACACAGCCACTCGCATCGCAGACGGGATCGACCTTGACACCTTTGTGGAGCCTACCAGTCCTGGTGACGCTTGAAAAACTTTATGGTGAATGCACTTTTTCCTCGGAATGCCGAGTTTTATCTGTATCAAACTTTGGCCACTGCTGTTGGCCGTCACATTTGTGGTTCGGTGTGGATAAGCTTGATCCACACCGAGCCGATCCAACTTTGAATTCGAATCGAATATTTTGCTCTTCTTTCGCCAAGTTTTTTTTGACACGATGTTGGCTCGTGGTTTTTGTTTGGCGTTTCTTGGTGAAGCCAATGGCAAACATGCGGAGCATGTAATTGTCAGTTGTCTTCGCATCCACATGAGCCTCAATGAGGGTCTGCTAAGCCTCCGAATGGATCTCAAGGATACACTCGAAGGAAGCTTTTTTACTTAGGCGATTCTGGATCGCAGCTTTGTCCCCGAGTGCGGCTTTTAGTGCGCACTCGGAGCGAGTTTGAACTCATGTAGTTGTCAGTTGTCTTCACATCCACATGAGCCTCAATGAGGGTCTGCTAAGCCTCCGAGTGGATCTCAAGGATACACTTGAAGGAAGCTTTTACTTAGGCGATTCTCGATCGCAGCTAAGTCCCCGAGTGCGGCTTTTAGTGCGCACTCGGAGCGAGTTTGAACTTAGGCGATTCTGGGTCGCAGCTAAGTCCCCGAGTGCGGTTTTAATGCGCATTCAGAGCGAGTTTTTTACTTAGGCGACTCTGGGTCGCTGCTAAGTCCCCGAGTGCGACTTTTAGTGCACACTCGAAGAGAGTTCGTACTTAGGCGATTCTGGGTCGCAGCTAAGTCCCCGAGTGCGACTTTTAGTGCACACTCGGAGAGAGTTTTTTACTTAGGCGACTCTGGGTCGCAGCTAAGTCCCCGAGTGCGACTGTTAGTGCACACTCGGAGAGAGTTTGTACTTATGCAATTCTGGGTCGCAGCTAAGTCTCTAAGTGCGACTTTTAGTGCACACTCGAAGAGAGTTTTTTACTTAGGCGACTCTGGGTCGCAGCTAAGTCCCCGAGTGCGACTGTTAGTGCACACTTGGAGAGAGTTTTTTAGACCGGAGTCTGCAAACGCGGAAGAAATTTGGACCTGCAAGAAATCAATCTGCTTTGTATTACTTCAATGATACTTGTTCTTTACATTGCCCCCGTCGGCGGTCACGTGTAGAAGCGCTTCAAGAGATCTCCGTTCCATGCTCGCGGCTCGTCCGTTTCCCTGTCGAGGTTGTAGAGTCGATATGCTCCGTGGTTCAGCACCTTACAGATGATGAAGGGTCCTTCCCAGGCGTGAGCCAACTTGTGAGGCCTTTGCTGGTCCACTCGGAGCACCAGGTCGCCTGCTTGGAATGTGCGACTCCTGACGTGCCGCGCGTGAAATCGCCGCAGATCTTGTTGATAAATTGTTGAGCGAGTCAGTGCCATCTCGCGCTCTTCTTCTAGTAGATCCACTCCGTCTTGCCTGGCTTGCTCTGCTTCGGCTTCGGAGAAGAGTTCGACTCGTGGAGAGTTGTGAAGCAAGTCACTCGGAAGGACCGCTTCTGCTCCATACACGAGGAAGAACGGGGATCGCCCTGTAGATCTATTCGGAGTTGTGCGAAGGCCCCACAACACCGAAGGCAGCTCGGTGACCCATGCGCCGGCGGCATGTCCAACTTCTCGCAGGAGTCGAGGCTTCAATCCTTGAAGAATAAGTCCATTCGCCCGCTCTGCTTGCCCATTTGTTTGGGGGTGCGCCACAGATGCAAAATCCACTCGGATACCTTTACCTGTGCAAAAACCTTTGAATCTGTCCGAGTCAAAGTTTGTGCCATTGTTAGTGATTATACTGTGCGGGACTCCGAATCTGGCGATGATGTCTCTGACAAACTTGATGGCTGTAAGGGCGTCGAGCTTCTTGATGGGCTTGGCTTCAATCCACTTGGTGAACTTGTCGACTGCTACCAACAGATGAGTGAATCCCCCTTGGCCTGTTCTGAATGGTCCGACTGTATCTAATCCCCACACGGCGAACGGCCAAACAAGAGGGATTGTCTTCAACGCAGATGTTGGCTTGTGGGACTTGTTCGAATAGAACTCACATCCTTTGCATTGGTTGACCATGTCCTTTGCAATTTCATTCGCGTGCAACCAGAAGAAACCAGCTCTGAAGGCTTTGGCGACGATTGCTCTTCAGGAGGCATGATGGCCGCAGGTTCCCGAGTGAATTTCTTCCAGGATTAACTGTCCTTCCTCAGGGGAAATGCACCGCTGAAGGACGCCTGAAATACTTTCCTTGTACAACTGGCAACCAATGACGGTGAAGGACTTCGACCTGCGGACGATCTGCCTGGCTTGGACTTCGTCTTCTCGTAATTCTTGCCTCAGGATGTACGCAATGAACGGCACAGTCCAATCGGGGATGAGAGAAAGAATCTCCATGATCAAATCAACCACAGCAGGGACCTCGACTTCAGTCAGATCTGTTGAGCTCTTCGGTTGTACCGGTTCCTCTGTAAAAGGATCTTCTTTCACCGAAGGGAGACGTAGGTGCTCGAGGCAGACATCACTCGGGACTGGTCTCCGAGTGGATCCGAGTTTTCCCAACTCATCAGCTGCTTGGTTCTTCAGTCGCGGAACATGGTGGAGTTCCGGACCTTCAAACTTCTTCTCGAGCTTCCTTACTGCGTTGCAGTATGTAGTCGTGGTGGGGTTCCTGACATCCCACTCCTTCATCACTTGATTAACCACCAAATCTGAATCGCAATAGACCATCAGGCGACGGATGCCGAGTGTGATGGCCATGCGCAATCCATAAAGGAGAGCTTCATACTCTGCCTCATTGTTGGAAGAATCGAAATGTATCTGCAACACATACTTAAGTTTGTCACCTTTTGGCAATATGATCATTACGCCAGCGTCGGAGCCATTCAACATCTTGGACCCATCGAAGAACATAGTCCAATGAGCCGAGTAGATGTGAGTCGGTTGCTGTTGTTCTACCCATTCTGCTATGAAGTCAGCCAGAGCTTGAGACTTTATAGCCTTCTTGGCTTCGAACTTGATGTCGCAGTATAACATCTCCATAGCCCACTTCGCCACTCGGCCTGATGCGTCTCGATTGTGGAGGATTTCCGACAACGGAGCATCCGAAACGACAGACACCGACTGGTCTTGGAAATAATGAGCCAGCTTCTTTGCAGTCATGTAGATCCCATAAATAAGCTTTTGATAATGGGATACCTCTTCTTGGAAGGAGTCAGGACTTCAGAGACATAATATACTGGCCGCTGAACCTTGTACGCTTTGCCTTCTTCTTCGCGTTCGACTATGAGAATAGTACCGACGACTTGATTTGTAGCCGCGATGTACAGAAGAAGGGGTTCTTTACAGAGCGGGGTAGTAAGAACCGGCTGGGTGGAAAGCAGGGCTTTGAGGTCATCGAATGCAATTTGGGCTTCGTCTGTCCACTCGAAAGTATCTGATTTCTTCATGAGTCGGTACAGAGGTAACGCCTTCTCGCCGAGTCGAGCGATAAACCTACTCAAAGCCGCTAGGCAACCTGTGAGCCTTTGAACATCATGTATTCTGACCGGCCGCTCCATTCAGACTATGGTCCCGATCTTTTCGGGCCTGACATCGATCCCTCGTTCGGAAACAAAGAAACCGAGTAACTTTCCGCTGGGAACATCGAATGAACACTTGGCAGGGTTGAGCTTGATATCGTACCTACGAAGGTTGGCGAATGTTTCTGCCAAGTCAGTCAGCAGGTCGGAACCTTTGCGTGACTTGACTACGATATCGTCCATATATGCCTCCACATTCCGACCGATCTAGTCAAGGAGGCATTTTTGGATCATGCGCATAAAAGTTGCTCCTGCATTCTTCAAACCGAATGGCATAGTGATGTAGCAGAAACACCCGAATGGGGTGATGAAGGCTGTTTTTAATTCATCCGGACCATACAGACGGATCTGATGATAGCCCGAATAGGCATCAAGGAATGATAAACGCTCGCAGCCCCCAGTCGAATCAACAATTTGATCAATGTAGGGGAGCGGGAAATGATCTTTCGGGCAGACCTTATTGAGATTCTTGAAGTCGATGCACATACGGAGAGACTTGTCCTTCTTGGGCACCATGACAACATTGGCGAGCCACTCGGAGTGGTGTACCTCACGAATGAAGTTGGCTGCCAAAAGTTTAGCCACTTCCTCTCCGATTGCCTTCCTTTTGTGCGCGGCGGACCGACGCAGGCGTTATCGAACGGGCCGAGCAGCAGGATCCACATGCAGTCGGTGCTCAGCCAACTCCCTGGGTACATCTGGCATGTCAGCGGGCTTCCATGCAAAAATGTCCCAGTTCTCACAGAGGAATTGGATGAGAAAATTGACAGTCGGGGCGGCGGTGTCGTCCGTCGGGTGGATGCTGACTTTCTTCGTATCACCTGTCGACTGGAATGCGGCCTCTGAAGCTGGCTTCTTCGAACGCATCAAGTCAGCGGGGTCGGCTGTCTTCTTGTACTCATCTAGCTCGAGGATAGCCATCTGCTGATCGGCAATCCTCGACCCTTGCTGCAGACACTCCTCGGCCCGCTGACGATTCCCTGTGATCGTGATCACGCCTTTGGGACCCGGCATCTTCAGCTTCAACTACACGTAACATGGACGGGCCATGAAACGCGAATACGCCGGACGGCCCAGAATCGCATGGTATGCGCTCTGGAAGTCCACCACCTCGAATGTCAGCTCTTCCTTGCGGAAGTTCTTGTCGGAGCCGAAATCGACGTCCAATGCGATCTGGCCGAGTGACTTGGCCTTTCGTCCTGGGACGACTCCGTGGAACTGCATGCTGCTCTCGCTAAGTTTGGACATCGGAACGCCCATCCCCTTGAGAGTGTTGGCGTACATGATGTTCAAGCCGCTGCCGCCGTCCATGAGGACTTTACGCAGTCGGACTCCTTCCACCACCGGGTCGACGACCAGAGCCTGCCTCCCTGGGGTGGGCACATGTGCTGGATGGTCCGACTGGTCAAAGGTGATCGCAGTCTGAGACCATTTGAGGAACGTGGGGTTGGTTGGTGTTGCCATGTTCACCTCCCTGTTCACCAGCTTGAGTCGACTCTAGCTTTCCACGTCAGCAAAAATCATCAATGTTGCATGGACTTGGGGGAACGGATCCTCCTTGTCCTCATCATCCTGCTCGTTGTCCTTTTCACTCGGTTGCCCTTCGCCGAACCCTTGGATCGGGAGGCGACATTGCCGAGTGGTATGCTTCGGGAATATGGCGTTGCCTTCTTCGTCCATCTTCGTGTGGATTGGACATGGGTGATCCAGGATGGAGTTCCCAAACTGCTACTTCTTGGGGGTGTACTGAGCTTTCCCCTTGCCCTTGAACTTGGCATTGGTAACGGCTGCTGCCTCTGCCTGCGGAGTGGATGGAGCTTTCTGCTTTTGCTTCCGATTGTTGTTCCCATCTCCATCGGCGACTGCCTTATGCTTGCCGCTACGTATGTAGTCCTCTTCTTCGCCATTTGCATAGCGTGCGGCTATCTCCATCATCTTGCTCATGGAGATGTCGCCTGTCCGACCGAACTTCAGGTACAGATCTCTATACCGCACGCCTGCCTTCAAGGCGCAGACTGCTTGATGCTGTGTGACGTTCTCCACTGTGTGGTAGAGGGTCGTCCAGCGCTGGATGAAATCGCGCAGGGGCTCATTCTGCTTCTGGACAAAGTGCTGGAGCTCCACGAGACCAGCAGGGCATTTGCACGTGCCCTCGAAGGTCCTGATGAAGACTCGGGACAGATCTGCCCAGCTGTAGATGCTTGATGGAGCCAACTGGTTCAGCCACGCTCGTGCCGAGCCTTCGAGCATTAGGGGGAGATGTTTCATGGCGACCTGGTCATCTCCGCCACCGATCTGGACCGCCACTCGGTAGTCGTCCAACCACGTTTCTGGCTTGGATTCTCCTGTGAACTTGCTGATCCCCGTCGCCAATCGGAAGTTGGGAGGGATGTCACCTGAAAGGATGGCCCGACTGAAGCACTCGGGGCCAGAGATGATGGTCCTGCTTCCACTCGGACGGTCTCTATCGTGACCATCACGGTGGGCTCGACTCCTATCGACCTTCCTCTGGGCGATGTACCCTCTTGCGTCGGGCCTTAGATCATACGTGTCACCGACTGAACGCCGATCATCATGATGTCGGGGCCCGTAAGGCCCAACCCGCGGAGGGGTGCGTGAACGGTGACGATCTTCGGGATTCATGGAAGGGCTGCCCCTCTGCGTCGCTCATGAGAGTCGGGGCTGAAAACCGACCGATGCGTGTCCGCGTGAACAGAACTGTTGTGGATCCTGTTGTGCGACTGGGAGACCGCCGAATTCTGCTGCTGCCCCGTGTGCAACAGGGCACGGATCTGCTCGATCCCTCTACCAGCCTCGCAATCAGTCGGTTGGAGGGAATCGCCTATCTTGGCAGCGGCAGCCAGGTTGAGGACGGGTGTGCGGAACACCTCGACGTTGCTCTGACGAGTGCGTCGACTGGCAGAATGGTGGTGTTGATGGCGAGCGCCGGATGATTCGCCGACCTCGTGCTTGTTCCGACCAGTCCGGTGGGGACTCTCATGGGAATTGGCCATGAGAACTTCGGCTGCAGGCCCGCGACCCATGTACTCGGAAGGTAACTCAGTCGGAACTGAGTCCAAGCACTGGGATGGCGGCGCGACCACAACTGACTCGAGGACCGCCATTTGAGAAGACGCGCTCTGTCGTGCCTGGGCGTGTCGCACCCAACGCTGAAGCCGCGGACGGCGGTACCGCTTGTTGCGGCGCATGACGGGGGCGAAGATCGACACCGGGGCCGATTGCTGGAGAAGAAGGATGCCGCGGGCACCGGGATGGAAGTGCGTAGCCCCGCGACTGGGGAGCGCCTCGACGTCGAGAGACGCATCCCGAAGCCATGCCGAATCGTCGACGATGAAGGAGAGTGCACCGAAGAGGATCTCACGACCCATGCGTAAATCTTCGCCGGACGACATGATGAAAAGGTGAAGTTGCAAACTCGCCGGAAGTCGCTTAGACGCTTGCCCCACGGTGGGCGCCAACAGTCGTGGGTATAAGTCTGACAGTAGATGTGTAGGGTATGAAAAGGATGGGCAGAGCCTTAGCTACGACGAGGTTGTATGAGTTCAGGCCCCTCTACGGTGGAGGTAAAAGCCCTACGTATTAGTGCTCTTGGGAGCTTAGTGTCGAGTGGAATATAGGATTACAGTAAATGCCAACCCCTGCACCAGTGGGGAAGGGCGGCTTATATAGAGTGCGCTGCCCTCCACAACGCCCGGTGGACAGGGGTGGAATAGTGGCGAATAAATGCCTACGTTACAGGTAACGTATGCCTTAAATGCTAATAATGGTGTATGAAAACGTATGACCGTTGCCCTCCTGGGAGGTTACGATGTATAGAATGGAATTCAGTCGGTACGATAAATATGCTCCGAATGCTCGTCACCGACTGGATGATGGGGGGTCCTTAGTTCAATCGGAACTGTCTAAGGGCCTTGCCCTCTATGAAGGGTAGTCCTTGGGTAGGACCTATAGGGCAGGCCTATGACCCTACCCTGGGACTATAACCCCATCAGGTGCAATGGAGTTAGTTGTAGACTTTAGGATTATCTAGCATGCTGTGAATTTTCATGCCATTTGGAGTCCTGTAGCTTATGGTTTTTCTGCTGTCAATATGCATTCAAATCGAAAACTGCACTTTCATAAATTGTGTTTTTCACTAAGTCTGAAACTATGTGTGAGATGGCATTTTGTGACTTCCTTTCCTAGTGATCCATGCTTCCATGCTAGATGTTATTAGTTGTATGTGGTAGTGCATCTTGCCCTCTATCGTCTCATGCCTTGGTTGAGCATATTGGTTTTGTGTAGCTCGTAGTTGTGGGGTGTAGAAAATGTTATGTGGCTGATTTTGGCAGATTGTAGTGATTTCTTGTTTAGCTCATAGTTGTTGAATCGTTCCTCCGTTTTGATCGTGTCCTATATGAAACTTGCTTAGAATCTCATGTAGTTTCATATTATCTTGCTGGTTATATGTTTTGAAATTCTTGTGACTGTCGTTGCACACATATTGCATTCATGACATCATATCTTGCGGTGTTCGTATCATTTGAACCGTAGCTCCGTTGGAGATGTTCTCTATGTGTAAATTGGTTGTAACCACGCATAGAATCACGTGAACCTATTTATTTTTCTGTTTAACACGCATTTAAACATGTTAGTTTAGATCTGGACAGAATTGTAAATTAACACGTGAGGTCGTCTCGGATATGCTATATGTCATTTCCGACCTCATTTAAAATGCCTAGATAGATAGTTCAATTACGATTCACCTCTTGCCATGTATAACCACATTTAATATTGTCTTGTCCTTAATCGGGATAGAACTAAATAATTCGTATATGGAGTTTCGTCAATATGCAACTCGTTGCATATTGAACTTCACTTAATGTGTAGTGTTTGGTTGTTGTGAATTGTCATGCCATGTCTTGCATTTTTTTTCAGCCGTTCATGCATCATATGTGTTGTGCATCGTGTGGTGAATATCATGTGTTGATGCTTGTTCCCGGTTTCCTTCGTCTCGATAGAGTTCCGCAAGCGTGTCGGATGTGAGGACCCGTTCGACTACATTGGTTCGTCTGCTTCACGGAGTCATTCTTCTTCCAAGCGGGATATCAGGCAAGATGACCATTTCCCCAGATACCGTTACTATCATTGCCATGCTAGTTTTACCGTTCCTATCGTTATGTCTCGTTGCCTACCACATGTTAAATATCAGCCTCCCAACATTGCCATGAAAACCTTCAACTTGTTCACAACCTAGCAAACCACTGATTGGCTATGTTACCGCTTGCTTTACCATGTGTTAGCGTTGCTAGTTGCAGGTGCAGTTGCTTCCATGTGATAACATGGGTTCCTTGTTATATCACCCTATTAAATGCTATTTAATTTAATGCACCTATATAGTTGGTAAAAGGTGGAAGGCATGGACTTTCTAGCCTGGTGTTTTGTTCCACCTTTGCCCCCTTAGTTTCGTCTACCGGTGTTATGTTTCATAATTGAGCGCTCCTAACATGATCGGGGTTGTTATGGGGACCCCCTTGATAATTCGTTGTAGATTAAAGCTGGTCTGGCAAGGCCCAACATTGGTTTTACATTTGCCCAACATAATAACTCTGTTAATACTGAAATGCATATGGAGTTAGCGCTACCCGAGGAGTAATTCTACATAATACAGGGGGGCCAGTGCTGATGGTGTTGGTTCCAAATGGGCAGACTGCAGGGCCACCACGGGGCAACTCGAGGTTTGGCACCTGTAGCCTTTCCCATCCGGTCGTGTCCTGAGAACGAGATACGCGGCTCCTATCGGGTTCGTCGACACGTCGGGCGGCCTTGCTGGATTAGTTTTACCTTTGATGGAATATCTTGTGCATCGGGATTCCGGTGATGCTTTGGGTAATCTCAGAGTTGAGGTTTTCCACTAAGGAGTCAGACGAGTTCGCGAGCTTCGTGATCAAGGATTTCTATGCGGCTTTGTGGTAATTTGTGATGGATTAGTTGGAGCACCCGTGCAGGGTTAAATCTTTCGGAAAGTCGTGCCCGCGGTTATGTGGCAACATGGAGACTTTTTTTAACACTGGTTCTAGACAACTTGAAGTTAACTTAATTAAAACTTGCCAACTGAGTGCGTAACTGTGAATGTCTTTTTCGCGAGTTCCTTCTCCGATCGATGACACGGTGGGGTTATGTTTGACGTAAGTAGGTGTTCAGGATCATTCGTTTGATCATCAGTAGTTTACGTCCGTCATGCGTAGATCATCCCCCTCTTTATTCTTGTACTCGTAAGTTAGCCACATATATAATGCTTAGTCGCTTGCTGCAGCCTCACCACTTAACCATACCTCACCTTTTAAGCTTTGCTAGTCTTGGTACCTTTGGAAATGAGATTGCTGAGTCCCCTGTGGCTCACAGCTTACTACAACACCAATTGCGGGTACAGGTAAAGGTTACTTGACGCGAGCGCGTTGATTGATCATTTGGAGTTGCTTCTTCTTCTTCTTCTTCTTCTTCATCGATCTAGGATGGGTTCTAGGCCGGCAGCCTGGGATAGCAAGGATGGATGTCGTTTTCTTTTCTCGTTTGTTTTCGTCCGTAGTCGGACCCTTCTCTTCTTCGTGTTAATTATGTATTGTACTGATGTGAATCTGATGTAGCTTGTGGCGAGTGTAAGCCAATTCCATAGATCTCATCTTTTCAGTACATGTACTTGTAACGATATCCATTCTTACGAAACGACGAGATGCGTTTCTATCCCTAACAAGGCCCTCGTGCCAAATTGAGGATAGGATCACATCTTGGGCGTTACATTGATCCTCTTGAAGACTTTGGTCCACCCGAGGAATTTGATTTGGGGTTCAGGTTCTTCACAGGTGGTGTCATGAGGACATTCACCTGAAGATTTTCCAAGCATCTTTTGGGGACCCAGATTTTCCTTACGGGTGGTCCATTCCTGCAGTTAGTTCCAACATATCGAGCAAATACTTCACCAGATTGATTTTTGAACAGTTTATTGTTGGAGTCAAATGACTCATCCAAGGAATAGGATAATTCACATGTAGAGCCTGTTAGAGTAGATGGATCAACAAAGGGTCCTTTAGGAGCAACCCATGAGGTTTTGGGATACTGCTCAAGTTTCCAGTATGATCCATCAGCATTCAATTTCCTCTCGAAGGCAATTCCTTTTTTCCTCAGGTTCCTGTTCAAAATTTTCTTTTTGAGCACATCACAATGGGTTTGATGCCATTTGAAATTTTTGTGTATGCCTGTCACATACAATTCCTTCAGCCCTGCATTTTCGTTAGTAACATTTGTGGTTTCCTCAAGTGAGGAATCTGATACCACAGGAGCAGTTGAAGAATTTGTAGCAATAGAAGCATTTGATGATTCTGGTGCAGAATTGGTAGTTTCACGCTCGATGCATTTGAGACACTGTGGAGTGAATTCAACCTGAGTGGTACTGATCTGTTGAGCAAGCAATGAATCGTTTTCCATTCGAAGATCATCATGAGACTTCTTCAACTTCTCAAGATCAAGTTTCCTTTGAAGAAATTCATAGGGAAGTTTCTCATGATCAGCCAAGAGTGTGCCATAACGATCTTGAAGACTATCAAATCTAGATTGAAAACTTTTCACATCTTCAGTGATGATTTGAGTACGGTTCATTTCATCATTCAACAAATCATCGCTTCCGTCTAGAAGTTTTTGAAGCTTTTCAATGGCACTTTGTTGTTTAGTTGCAATGTTGGCAAGTTTACTGTAACTGGTTTTTTATAATCATCAGGTTCATAGTCACTTGAATCAAAGGAGGAAGTGTCATTCGTTACCTTTGAACCATTTGCCATGAAGCAATAGGTTGGAGCGAAGTCATCAACATAGTCATGATTGTAGATAGCGTTGTCATTTTCTTCAAGGTTGAAGATTGACTTGCTGACGAATATGGTAGGCAGTGCAAGACTTCCCACACCAGACTCCGAGTCTTCTTCAGAGCCTTCCTCTTCATCACATTCCTCAGATTCTTCCTCAGTATCCATTTACTTGCCAATGAGTGTCCGAGCCTTTCTGAAACTAGTCTTCTTGTACGATGAGGACTTTGAGGATGAGGATTTTGAAGATTTCTTCTTTTTCTTCAAGTCACGAGAACTTTCATCCTTGTATTTCTTCTTCTTTGATTCCTTCACCCAGCGAGGACAATCAGCAATATAGTGACCAGATTTCTTGGATTTGTGGCACGTTCTTCTCTTGTAGTCCTGAGATGAAGATTCTGATTTCCTCATATCTCTTCTTGAAGATTTACCAAACTGGCCATGCCTTGTAAACTTCTGCAAGCTCTTGTCCAAGTTCTTCGGGGTCACCAATGCTGCAATCTCAGTCTTCTTCATCAGATGAGGAAATTGCTTTGGCCTTCAGCGCACGAGGTCTTGAGTAGCTTGGTCCATACAAATCTCTCTTTTCTTCGAGTTGGAATTCATGAGTATTGAGTCTTTCAAGTATATCAGTAGGATCAAGTATCTTATACTCTGCTCTTTCTTGAATCATCAGAACTAGTGTATCAAATGATGGATCCAGAGATCTTAGCAGTTTCTTCACAACTTCATGGTCAGTGATGTCTCGAGCTCCCAGTGCTTGCAGTTCAGTCGAGTTGTGAGTGAGGCGATCAAAGGTATATTGGCAGCTTTCATTATCAAGCCTGTTTAAGCGATTGAAGAGATTGCGAAGAACATCAACACGAGAGTCACGCTGAGTTGAAATTCCTTCATTGACTTTGGACAGCCTATCCCAGATAAGCTTAGCTGTGGCCAAAGCACTCACTTTGCCTTACTGACCTTTGCTCAGATGGCCACAAATGATATTCTTCGCTTGAGAATCAAGTTGCTTGAATTTCTTCACATCAGCGGCAGAGACAGTAGCAGCGATGGAGGGAATACCATGTTCCACAATGTACCAGAGATC
The DNA here is from genome assembly GCF_904849725.1 of Hordeum vulgare subsp. vulgare. Taxonomy (NCBI): domain Eukaryota; kingdom Viridiplantae; phylum Streptophyta; class Magnoliopsida; order Poales; family Poaceae; genus Hordeum; species Hordeum vulgare. Next base: position 320,877,574 of record NC_058524.1, on the reverse strand, counting down.
ATTGTCAATAGCCTGAAGATGCATCTGCATCTTGGTCTTCTAGTAGGCAAAGTCCTTTCCTTCAAAGGTAGGACATCGTGCAGTAACGTTGATCATACCTACAGTCAACATAACTAAAACTCCACGTGGTTAAACCAAAATTACACAGAACAAGGGAGTACCTTGCTCTGATACCAATTTAAAAGTGTGTTATATCGACTACAGGGGGGGTGAATAGGCGATTTTTAGAATTTCACAACTGAGGAAATTCCTTATGAGGAAATTCCTCAATGATGAATTACGTGCAATAGAAATAGCGCAGGATCAGAAGTGCAAAGACTACTACAGCAGATTACTTGGTGAAGATTATGAGAATCGGTTTGCACAGTACGTAGGTACACAAAAAGCAGGTGAAGATTAACTCGAATGAAGAATTTGAGGTTGAGGAAATTCTGAGAAAGTCTTCAGACAAATTCTTCAAACAGCGCAGATGAAAGTCTTCAACATACAATTCTATGGAAATGAAAGAGTTGAAGAAATAGAACCTGTATCACGATGCAGATAGTTGTTGATGACCCAGTTTCAACTGTTGTGACAGTTGTACGTCTCGTTTGGAGCGGCTTGGTATTGGAACCAAAGGACACATAGTCCTGGGATACACAGTCCCTACCGTATTCTCCTTGAGCTAAGGACACACAATCCTCGCCTAACACTCGTGGTAAGTCACAATCCTCGCCTAACACTCGTGCTAAGGATCACCGTAAGCGAGAAGACACCTGCATCCTCGAAGAAGGGGCACAAGCGCAACAAGGCGAAGGGCAATGCAGTGATGGCTATCGAGAGCGCTGGCAAGAAGGCCAAATCCGAGGAGTCCAACAAGGACGTTGCAGTTTTATCTAGAGACGATGATGCCGCGGAAGCCAAGGAGATCGGCAAGCCGTACTGCAAGATCCACCTCACCAAGGGCCACGCTATCAATGAATGTTGTCAAGTAGAATAGCTTGTTGAGAAGCAAAAGCAAGAGTGGAAAGGGTGCGACAAGAAGAAGGACTAAGATGGTGCTGGTGGATCCGACAAGAAGAGTTGCGACGACCAAGGTGGATCGAAATAACAGAAAGAGAAGCCTGCTAGAGGCCAAGACGACAAACCCGATGGTGATGATGACGACTGTGAGGATGAAGAGGGATCTAATAGCATGAATTCTATAAGACCATAGATGCTATGTGCGTTGATGGAGGCCCATCTTTGCACTCCTCCCACAGGCTGCTAAAGCTATGTGCCCCTAAAGTCAAAGCGGAAGAGCAAGCGGCAGAAGCAAGGATGCCCCTCAAGTGGTCCAACACTCCCATCATCTTCGACGGTGAGGACCACCCTGATCGCACCATCACGGTCGGGTGTGTGTAGTTGTTGATCTCACCAACAATTTGCAACCTCACAGTCACGAAGACGCTGGTCAACAGTGGGACCGTCCTGAACCTGATTTCGCCCGATGTGATCTAGCAGCTGCATATCCCCAAAAAGGACCTTAAACCAACAAGAGCCTTCCAAGGAGTGGGCGGGGGGAGATCTCAGCCAAAGGGGAAGATAACCCTTCCGGTCTCAATTGGTAGCGAGCTCAATTTCAAGGGAGAGAGGGTCGTCTTCGACATCGCTATGATGTAGCTTTCGTACAATAGAATCCTCACCCGTCCAAAGCTCACAAAATTCATGGTGGCATCCCACCACGCCTACAAGACGCTTAAGATGCTAGTATTGATGAGCATCATCACCATCCATGCAGACAAGAAAGACGAAGTTCTCCGCATCAACAAGATCTACCGGGAGGTAGTTGGAGCATCTCTCAACGAGGCACCCGCTCCTGCCAGCAAAAATCCGGGGGAGAAGGACAAGTCCAAGACTTCCGGCAAGACTCGTGACGAATCCAGGAAGTGCACCACCGAACGCAGCACACCCATCGATGACTCACATGAGGTTTGTGCCGCCGGGAGCAAGAAGAATAAATCTGCAAGTCCTTTCCGAATGGTGTGAGTCGTTATGTCTGGCACGAGCCACCTGACAACCAGGGATGGTGCTCAGGTGCTAAACTCGTACAAGCGACAAGTGTCCATTCTAATGATCACCTGAAGGGTGGCACGGTTGTCGGTCCTCCCGGTGACCCCTTTTATACATAGTCTTCCTCCAAGGCGTGTAATCCTTAGTATGAAGGAAAGAGACAAGCGCACGCTCTATATGTAATGCTAAGTATCCCACAACCTTCCGCTAAAACGCATGCTTAATCTCATATGTGTTGCATGGAGTGTTGTGGCCATTTTTCGCTTACGCGAAGCGACCATCGAAACCCTGGAGTCCCTGGCACCCTCTATGTTCCCTTTCTTCCTCTTTTCTCAAAAGGAGACAGGGACCCTCGCATGCAAGTCGGACTGTGGGTAAGAGCGGTGATGATGTGGACGACTATGGAACGATCGTCTCGTGAGGCTAAGTTGTGAAACTCTTTTAAACTTTTGGCGATCTTCCCGTCAAATAAAATCACTATTTTTATGTAAAGACCTACACATGAGGGACCCTTGCCGAAGATGTCTGTGCATTTCGATGTTTTCAAGTCTTCTCAACATCCCAAGTAGCCGTGTCAGGGACGGCAAGGTGGCCTTGCCAGCAGCTGCATCCCCAAGGTCGCCTAAGAGCATCTCTAAGAGCATACCCATATTTTGGGTAGAGGAGAGAGAAGGTTTGGGTATCCAAAAAAAAATTCTGCTTTTCAAGCTTACCCATATTTGGATACCCAAAAACTGGTTTCATTGTTTTGATCATTTCCTTCTCTCTACTTCTCTCCAACATTTTCATACACCAACACAATATAATCCGAATTTAATAGAAATCATACACAAGATAATTCAAACAATTGCACACTCATTCAAATCCATCATAGAAGTTAATCACTATCCATAAAACTGGTAGCAAAATGCATCACCAATCACAAAGTGCATCATCAACATAATATAAAAGTTCATCGGTGCATAGAACAACACCACGAATAGATAGTTATCGATGCATCGTCAACACAAAATAAGAGTTCGTCGGTGCATAGAACAACACCATAACTCTCATACGACATCATTGCCACCACCATTGCCGCCGCCACCTTCACCATTGCCGCCACCACCTCCACCTCCACCATTGCCGCCACCACCTCCACCACCACCATAGCCACCACCACCTCCACCACCATAGCCGCCACCACCTCCACCACCATACCCTCTTGACATCAAGATTTGGTCACGACAAAGCTCGTAGTAAGCACGACCCTTCTCATCTAAACTACTTGCATCGATGAACATGATCTTTTGTTCTTGTTCAATCCTCTTGAGCATCTCCTCATTGGACACCTTCCTCTCTTCGATTTCTGCAAGCTTCTCCTCGGCTGCCGCCCTCCTCTCCTCGGCGGCCACCTTCCTCTCCTCGGCTTGCCTCCTCTCTTCAATCTCCTTGTTCTTTGCCTCCCTTCTTACAGAGGCGAGCTCCCTTCTCACCGCCATCATGTTCTCCAAGGACTCCTTGTACAAGTTCTCACCTCCCTTTGCCCGGTTGTCTTTTGTTTTCTTTCTTCCATCGGGCCTCTTTCTATTGACCGAAGAAAGAGGAGTGGGGCTACTTGAGCCTTCATCATCGGTGTCAACCACCAAACCCTCTCCAACCGAGGTAGAAGGGGCTTTCCTCTTGTTTGGGATCTCACCGTTCTCAAGAATTCCCCAACAATGGTGTAAAGTGAAAGATTTACCGGGCTTGCCACCTTTCTTCTTTGGTTTGCCCATGAACAAATTTTGAGCAATGTCGGTCTACACAAAAAATAATCCTCATCGTCCATGCTATATACAATAAACCATACATAGGCAACATTACCACTAATTCATACTACAAGAATTACCACTAATTCATGTGCATACAAGAATTACACGGAATTTGTACTACAAATGAATTGCATTTGACTACAAATCAAACATACAACAAACAGGAATTTAAAAACAAAAAAAAAACAATGCAATTACCTTGCGGGCATTTGGTCGAGCACCATGAGGGCAGTACCCGTGGTGGCCGTCGGTGACGCCGGCACGGGCACAATCGGCGGTGATTGAGCCGCCTGAGGTGCGGGAGGGCATGGCGGCGGGACCTGCACGGTCGCAGATTGCGGCAGAGGCGCCGCCACGGCCTTCTTGGCCGCCTTCTTCTTCACCGCGAGCGCCGGGTCCCGGGGCGGCCGCTTTGCCGTGCCCTTCTTCTTCGACGGGGCGGCGGTTGGAGCAGGCTCGGTGGCGCTCTCCAGCGTGCCAGGAGAAGCGGGGGTGGCGGCGACCGGCCGCGGCGGCTGCGCCAACCCTAGGCACTGGGTGGCCTTCGGCTTGGACGTCGTGGCCGCGGGGGCAGCAGGCAGGGCGGCGGGAGGGGCGGGAGGGGGTGCAGGAGGGGCGATGGAGGTGGCGGGGTCGACGGCCCCCTCATCCATGGCGCGGTGGCGGCCGGCGAGACGGCAGCGCGCGGTGGCGGGGTCGGGCGGGGAGGCGAGGCGACGAGGGAAACTTCCGCGCGCGAGCGGTTTCTAGTTCCCACGCGAGATTTGGGTCGGATGGGTATTTGCCCTACAATACCCATATATGCCAATTCTGGGCTATATTTTGGGTAGTGACCTATTTATTTTTTGATGGGGACCATTTATGGGTATGCTCTTGGAGCTAGTTTTTTGCCCCAAATACCCAAAAAAGCAGTTTTTGGGTATTTGTTGGGTTTAGTCCCACATAGGTTGTGGGAGGAAACATAACACGACTTATAAGGGTGAGGGTGTCCCGTCATAACATGCTAGTCTTTTGGGAGGAAAGGGCCCAAGGCCTGTCATAAGTCGGTGTTGCTCTCCGGTTGGGCCTGTTGACGCATTTGGGTCGGAAACGCTGGTGTTAACGGACCCGGGATTACGTAACAAGTGGTATCAGAGCCTAGGTGCCCGGAATAAATCTCGGTGGACTCACGGGTGATTGGTCATGGTAGGTGGGCTGGAATGCTGGTGTTAGCGGACCCATGGGTGACCGATGTGTGAGGGGGAGATTGTTGGGTTTAGTCCCACATCGGTTGTGGGAGGAGACATAACACGACTTATAAGGGTGAGGGTGTCCCCTCTTAACAGACTAGTCTTTTGGGGGGAGAGGGCCCAAGGCCTGTCATAAGTCGGTGTTGCTCTCCGATTGGGCCTATTAACGCATGTGGGTCGGAAACGCTGGTGTGAACGGACCCGGGATTACGTCTCAGTATTGAGAGAAAATATGGGTATGCTCTTGAAGATGCTATAAGTATCTGTTCCAAAAAGTGCCCCTCGACAGAATGTGCGCAATGGCGAGCATTTCCAGCAAAGCGTAGGGATCGAAGGCATACAAATATAAGATTGCGTTCAGAGGAAGGAGACACTTATATTGGTGGATTAAAGTGCATTACAGATATAAGCAAGTTCATGATATTAATCCGAGGCAAACGCCTTTGGCACGAATGTCGCAGAGACAGAAGCTTAACGGTTCAGGGTCACAGAGTCAGCCTTGTTGGAGATGAGTGCGACAAGCGCGTCAAGCTCGCTAGTGTCGAAGTCTTTCGCTAGCTTGGATAGAGCCTTGGTCAGGTCGAGGCCGGGGTTGTGGTAGGCAAATTTCACCAGAACCTTGTGGAGGACTACGAGACACAGCTCGTGGCATCCTTGGAGGAAGTCGTCTGCCCGCACCGCCTCATACTTCTCCAAGGCACTGATGAGCTTCCCCAAGAAGATAGTCAACCTCGCGCTCACGACGTCTAGGCCTTCGCTGGACAAGACGCAATCCTCCAAGCCCATCTTCGCTAGCTGGGTGGAGAGATTCCCAGCAAGATCGACAAGCTGCATCGTCCAAAGATGAACATTCCCCAGGAACTCGCTGGAGGAGCATGCGGCGGAACCAAACAAGGCTCTCTCCTTTTGGAGCTCCTCGAGCAGGCTTTGTTCCCTTGCCTGAGCGGCTTTTAGGTTGTCATCATGGGCGCTCACCCTCACGTGCATATCAGCTTTTGGACCACCAAGTCCCTGGGCTTGCCATCGAGCGCAGCCTGCAAATCTGCCAAGGCCTGGGTGCCCTTCTGGGAGTCCTCCTTCAGCCTTGAGATCATGTGCCCAGAAGCGATGAGGTACGGCTCCAACTATTGCACCTAGCTTGCTCTCTAGCTCGGCCTTGGCGATCCGGGCGGCCTCAGGAGCATTGACGGCCTCCTGGAGCTTGCCGGCGTACTCAGTAGGAAGCTTATCTAGTGCTTCTTTCTCCTCTAACTCCAATATCTGAACCTGCTTGCCCAGCTCAACCCCAAGCTTATCAACGAGGTCTTTCTCGTGGGACACGAGCTCTTCTTCGTGGCAATCGTGGGAGATTTTGCACGCCTTCAGTTTCGCATCCTTGTTGGCGATGTCTTCATCGACCTCCCGCCACATATTCTTAGCCTCGACCTACCGATTGTTGAACTTGGCCTCATCCTTGTTGAGCGCGACCACCTGTTCGTCGAGATCCTTACGCTTCATGGAGAATAGTGTTTGCATTTTGGCATGGAGCGCCCAGATCATCTATTCAACGGCTGCGAGAAGGACTTCCTGGCGATTCAGCTTCTCCGGACGGCTAACGTAGTGCGCTCGCATCCGACGAAGCTCTTGCTCAAGGGCACCGGGATGGCGTGCTCCTTGGCCTCATCGCTCCTGCGCAACGGGTGGACCATCACCACTCCTCGGGGGTGGCGATAGCCTCATTCATGACCGCCTCCTTGAAGAAAGCCCTCAGGATGGCGTCGCCGGGGAAGCTGAGGAATTGCAGGTCGCTCACCCACAGGTATCGTCTCAAAGGTGGCTCCGCTATCGACGACAGACCAACAGCACTCCCACTCGCGGTTCCGAGCGAGAAGGATATACCTGCCCTGTCTCTCTAGCAATAGGGCTCCTCCTACACTGGCCACCGTATCGAGGTCTGGCCCCTCAAGGACTTGCTTGCCGGTGTCCCTAGGTTTGCCGCACATGCCGCCATCCTCCACCGCGGTAAAACTGGCTTTCTCGGCTGCCTCCTTGGAGATTCCCTCAACGTCGACCTCGGCGCTGAGGTCTTTCGATGGTGCCGAACCTTCAGATGAAAACAAGAAAAACTGGACTGAAAAGAATTTCAAGAAGAGAAAACGAGAAGGAAGAAGGCAATGGCCTCGAAATAAAACCAGCATTCCGACGGCGGTGGAGCTTACCCATGAGCTCCCGTTGAGGAGGCACCTCGTCTCCTCCGGTGGCGTCCGCCGTCGACTCCTCCTCGCTGGAGGTCCTCCCCGCCGACACATCCTCGATCGGGACGGTCTAGGTAATGAGGTCCCTCGTCGGGGAGCTCCCCTCTGGGATCGAGCCCTCGCGAGCCACCTCTGGTGCTCCATCCCCATCTGTAAGAGAAGGAACGAGGAGGCATCAGCGGCATCGCCATGCCTTCCGTCGGGATCTGAGGAGGGGCCTCTTGCCAGGGGATGGGCAGGGAGCCAAGATCCACGATCTCCCACTCGGGTGAAGCGGCCTGCTCAGGCGGAATGCTTGTCTCACCCACTATGGCGGATGCATGGCCTGTCCTCTTGGCCATCCTCCGCACCAAGGCCTCCTCATCTCTCAGCCTGGACGTACCGAGCGGGCTTGGTGGCCCGCTCGTGGACCGCTCAGTCCAAGCCGGCTCGGTCCAGGCCCGACCACAAAAACCGGCCGGTCCGGTCCCTCAAAACAAGACCGAAATTTGCTCGGTCCGGTTAAAGCCCGGTCTGACCGAGCGGACCGAACAACTCACCTGTGACATGGCGAGGCATGGCGGGGGCGTGCTGGAGGAGTGCCGGGGGCGTGCTGGAGGTGTGGCGGTTCAGACGTGGCGGGGGAGACGTGCTATGCCGCCGCCGTCGCCGTCCAGAGCACGAGATGGAGGAGGACGTGGCCACTGTCCTCTCCAGGACGAACCACCATGTCCAGAAGCTTCGCAAGCATCGGATCTCCTCCCCCCGTAACAAATCCATGGGATTCGTCACGAATCAGCCGGGATCTTGCTCCATCTCCAGCTCCGGCCGTCGCCGTTCGTCGTCGATTCCGTCGCCGTCGCTGCTTCTCCGGCCTCCCCGACCTCGGTATAGAGCTCTACATGAGTGCCCGCACCTAATTCCTCTGTCTCCGCTTCCGATTACGACCTAGAGCCTTCAATAGCCGATGCCATGGTCACCACCTCGCCGCCGGTGAGTCCGCCGGTCCGGCCCGGGCTTTTGCCTTGCCAGTGCGGTCCCTGAAAAGAGGACCGCAAGCCTGCACGGTCCGGTCCGGACCGGACCGCCGGCGCCGGTCCAAACGCCGGCTCGAACCGAGACCGGACCAGCCCGGACCGTGTCCACCCTGACTCATCTCTATGATCATAGCACGAAACAAGGATCAACAAGAGAAAAACAAAGACTATAGCAGGACTATGAAGGATTAACACTTATCCATCGTCCTCCTCCCCCGATCTGAAGGTGGACAGATTCCACATGCCCCCTGCTGGGGCAGGAGACAGTGATGGAGTAGGCTCCGCGGACCCGCCTGTCGGGGCGACAGAGCTTGCCAGCTGCCTGGCAATAGGCTGTCGTGTCCATCGTGGACGACCGACATTCGCGGGAGGATCTTTTACCTCTTCCTCGTTCTCGACATCTGGAGGGGGGTGCAGCGGACCCGCTCCCATGTAATGACACTTCAAAGCATGCGCACCCTCTTGGGGGCGGCCAAGAGCGGGGGCTCCTCAAGCCTCGATTTCACGACAACCACGACACCCGTACCCCCAACACCATCAGTGGCGGACGACTCATCTGATTAGCCCTGGGCTGGCAGTTCGTCATCGCCCCCCTCATGTCAATTCTCTTCTTCCTCACCATCGGGCACGGATAGCGGCCCCGAGGTGCTGCCGCCGGCGTCCAGACCCGCTTCCACGGCTCGCAGCCCAATGAAATCGACCTCCGCCTCGCTGGCAGCGCGGATCAGCAGCCCTCCATCCCTGTTGCGCACCTCTACAAGGGTGTCGAACCACGCGTGCACCACCTCCCTTGCCTGGACCAGCCACAAGGTATACACTATACACCCCTATGCATTGCACGACAGCATCATCTCCAATATCGTGTCCCATCGGGAATTATACCAGAGTGGGGGAAAAGACGGAAAAAGTATGAACCTCCCCTCCGGGCGAAAGAGCTCGTGGCGAAAGAAGGCGAGTTGGATGTAGGTCAGGTCGCCGACGAGCCGAGGGTGGATCCACATAATATCAATAGGCCTATGGTGGTGTGGTGCGAAGTGCTACCGGTCCTCGAGGGGGGCGATGCGCCTAGCTAGAAAATTAGAGCCCACCATCTCTATGGTGAGCTCCGCGGCCTTCAGCCAAAGCAGGTGGGTGATCACTATCTCCAGCTTCCCGTCATCACGGGTGACAACAATCCATTTATCCGTGTGGACAGGCTTGGACTTTCGGACCTTGAAGGTGGGCGGGGGCTCCTTGTCAACGATATAGCACCAATCCCCTTTCCATTCCTCCCACTTCTCGTGGGAAGGATGGGGCAATACACTTCCTTGCAAGAGGTCCGGGAAATCCATGCGATCCTGCCGAAGATGGCATCCTCCTCCTCTTTTTTTTGAAAGGAGGATTAACCCCGGTCTCTGCATCAGTATGATGCATACGACCCCTTTATTAAACAAATAAACCAAGTACGGATCCACATAGTCTCGAAAAAAGGAAAGACCGAAAATAAGATCAAAAGTGCCACAACCGGCAAAATAGGCCTAGATGTCTACTCATCTATCCTATTAGTGGACTGCCATCCAAATCGGTTGAAGATATGCCGCGCTACCGTCTCCCATCGGGTAGACCCAGTAACCAAAGGCTCCCTGGTTTCCGCAGGAGTGAGTAAGGACCAAGTACGGATCGATGCCGATGCTCTGTGTAGTACCTGCAAAAAATGTATGTTCGTATGTCTGTCAAATACCATGTCGTTCCTACAGTTCCAAATCGCCCACAAAAGTGCACAGACTCCAATACGAATGTGTCTAGCAATAGTCGAATTAACTCCATCCAGCTACGTTCCAAATAACGTATCGATGCTGTCCGGAGGTGTAATATTAAAGGCTATGCGAACTGTCTACCAAAGAACTTTCGCGAGAGGAGATTGGAGAAAGAGGTGTGACACATTTTCCTCATTATCACAGAAGCTACAAGTAGTATTACCTTCCCAATTTCGTTTAGCCAGGTTGTCCTTGGTTAGAATCACCTTCTTGTGTACAAACCACATGAAGACCTTGATTCTTAATGGGACCTTTACTTTCCAAATATTTCTGGTAATTGGGATTAAAATGGTATCAATAAGATCAAGATACACTGACTTAACTGTGAAATCCCACTATTTGTAAGCTTCCAACGCACCCTATCAGGTTCATTAGAGAGTTGTACGTCCATGAGTCTTCTAACTAGGTGAAGCCAATCTGCCCATCGGTGTCCTACCAATGCCCTTCGGAAATGTATATTTAGAGGGTTAGATTGGAGTATTGTGGACACATACGCATCCTTGTGCTGTACAATATTATAGAGAGCTGGATATTGAGTGGCTAGAGGCGTCTCCCCCAGCCACGAATCCTCCCAGAATCTAGTACCCACCCCATTTCCGATAATGAATTTTGTTCTGTAAAAGAAGGCTGATCTTACTTTCATTAATCCCTTCCAGAACGGTGAGTCATTGGGTCTTACATTTACATGTGCTAGGGTCTTGGAATGTAGGTACTTATTACGCAGAATTTGTACCCAAATTCCTTCTGTGTCTACTGACAGCCTGAACAACCACTTGCTCAGCAGACACCTATTCTTCACCTTTAGATTCTCAATTCCTAGACCACCTTGGTCTTTGGGTCTATAGATAATGTCCCATTTGGCTAACCTGTATTTCTTCTTGTCCCCATCTGCCTGCCAGAAAAATCTAGACCGATAAAAATCCAATCTTCTTCGTACCCCCACCGGTACCTCGAAGAAGGACAGAAGAAACATGGGCATACTCGTGAGAACTGAGTTAATCAAAACTAGTCTACCTCCATAAGAAAGCAGTTTGGCTTTCCAGCAACTTAGTTTTTTCTCAAATCTATCTTCAATACATTTCCACTCACCATTGGACAACTTCCGATGATGAATAGGAATGCCTAGATAGGTAAAAGGGAAATTGCCCATCTCACAACCAAACAATTGCTTATATGTGTTTTGTTCCTCTTGGGCTTTCCCAAAAAACAAATTCTCTCTTATGGAAATTAATTTTTAAGCCAGAAAGTTGTTCAAATAAACAAAGTATAAGTTTCATATTTCTCGCGTTTGCTATGTCATGCTCTAAAAATAGAATCGTATCATCGGCGTATTGTAGGATGGACACACCACCGTCAACTAAGTGTGGCACAAGTCCCCCTACCTACCCTTCCTCCTTAGCCCTTCCTATTAGAATTGCCAACATATCAACAACCACGTTAAATAGGATGGGAGACATTGGGTCTCCCTGCCTGAGGCCCTTGAAAGTTTGGAAATAATGGCCAATATCATCATTGACTTTAATTCCAACACTCCTTTTTGTACAAAAGATGCAACATGTTTCCTCCATATCTCGTGCAATCCTTTCATATGTAATGCCTGCTGGAGGAATGTCCATTTGACTTTATCATAAGCCTTTTCGAAATCCACCTTAAAGATAACCCCATCTAGTTTCTTCGAGTGGATTTCATGTAGCGTTTCATGCAACACGACCACACCCTCTAGGATGTTCCTATCTGGCATGAAGGCTGTCTGACTAGGTTGCACTACTTCATGTGCAATATATGTCAACCGTTTTGTGCCTACCTTTGTAAAAAATTTGAAGCTAACATTCAGAAGACAGATAGGTCTAAACTGTTCAATGCGCGCCGCTCATTCCTTCTTTGGTAACAACGTAATTGTCCCATAATTTAGATGAAATAACTACAAGTTCCGTCAAAAAGGTCTTGAAACATTCGTAACAAATCACCTTTTATTATGTTCCAACATCTCTTATAAAACTCTGCTGGAAACCCATCAGGCCCAGGAGCCTTATTATTTTTCATTTGGGAAATTGCTTCGAACACCTCTTTCTCCGTAAACGGCGCGATTAAAACATCATTCTCATGCGTCCCGAGTTTGGGTATGTCATCAACCATAAACTCATCCATAGAAATATAAGTATCATCGGGAGTCCCGAAAAGTTTTTTATAATACTCAGAAATGTACAATTTCAGATTCTCATTTCCGACTATTGTACCTTCGTCTTGCTCTAGCTGGTATATTTTTTTCTTTCTATGCTTTCCATTAGCTATAAGATGAAAGAATTATGTGTTGTCATCGTCTTGTACAACATATCGAACTTTCGCTCTAAGAGCCCACTTCAACTCCTCCTCTCTAAGGAGTTGTTTTAATTTTAGGTCGGCCTCCGTTTTTAATGACCTTTCATTGTCATCTAATAACGTATTTTCGGCCATAATGTCAAGTGAATCTATAAGTTGAAGAAGCCTTTGTTTCTCTTTCTTATAAATTCCACTTTCATGCTTTGCCCAGCCTCATAAGAATTGACGCAAGTGTCTTATCTTATTCCGCCACTTGTCAATTGAGGAAATACCCCCCACGTCAACTGCTCATTCTCTGGCTATAAGATCCAAGAAACCTTCTTTTTCAAACCATCCTAGCTCGAAAGGAAAAAGGTTCTTATTTCTCACATGTGTAGCCTCTCCTGAGTCAACCAACAGTGGAGTGTGATTAGAAATTGCTCGGGGCAAAGCCCGAACAGTGACGTGGGGGAATTTCTGCTCCCAGTCGACACTCGTGAGCACCCTATCCAACTTCTCATAAGTTCGATTGGTTAAATTATTTGCCCATGTGAATTTTCGGCCCAAAAGGTCAATTTCTCTCAAGTCAAGGCTTTCAATAATAGAGTTAAACATAAATGACCATCTGCCATCAAAGTTATCATTGTTTTTCTCATCTCGACTTCTTATAAAATTAAAGTCTCCCCCAACTAAAATGGGTAACCTCTCTTCTCCGCAAATCCTAACAAGATCAGCAAGGAAATCTCTCTTAAGCTCCGGTTGGGCAGCCCCATAGACTACCACAAGGGTCCATTGGAATCCATCAACTTTCGATCGCACCCTAAACTTAACTGCAAAGTCCCCAAACACTACGTTCCGGATTTCCAGTGTGTCACACCTGACCCCAAGAAAGATCCCCCCTGATCTTCCTCTAGGTGGTAGACAATGCCAATCAAAGTCAATGCCGGCAGATATTGTTTGTAAAAATTGTGATGTAAAGTTATCTCTCCCAGTTTCCATCAAAGCAATGAAATCTAGTTTATGCTCTATGGTCGCTTCTACTAGAAATCTTCTTTTAGCCAAGTCTGCCAGACCTCTGCTATTCCAGAAAATCCCTCTCATCTCTCATCATAAAATTTCTTAACTGTCTTAAATCTAGAACTACGACGCACGGCTGAAACAGGATATACCTTTCTCCTCCAAGCTCTTTTCGGTCTATCCTGACCCTCCGACCGGTCCGTATAATCGGTCATCTAGAGTGTGTCATTTGCCGATTGAGGATGGTTCACCCTTTCCTCGGCAGCCTCGTGATCCTCTTCACTCAAAAGTGAAGAAGGAACAAGATCCTCACATAAACGTTCTAGAGCACCGAGCCCTAAAGCGTTAATAGCAGAGTTATTCATTAGTTTGACAGCTGCTATGTCGCGAGCCATCTGGATAGCCCTCTCAGCCTCTAAATCTAATAGGTCATTAATCGATTTAGACACCTCATGTTTATTACTACCCAGAGACACCCCAATTTCATTTGCATTTAAAATTAGATCCTCTTCAGAAAAATGCAAAATTGAGCAACTCGTATCAATAGGCATACCTGTGGTAGTCTCAATGTCCCGAATCTTTGCCGCCCGTTTGGCACGACCCATCTGCAACTCATCGAAATTAGGTTGAGCCTGGAGACGAGCACTCGACTGCCTAGCCTCATTGGCGGGGTTTGCAATACCACCGAAATGAATAACCTCGTCTGTAGAAGGACCCTGTAACTATGACCATCTGTCACATGTCCACCAGAGCTGAGTCCATCTTGAATAGTCATCCCCATGCTGGCAGTACCCACCTGCGCCGAAGTAGGCAATGGAGACATGCCGTTAGCAAGCTTGCCCTGTACAGCCTGTTCCGTACCTGCAGCCCCAGCACCAAGCTTTGGGACACCACCCCTACTAGCATGTCGCTGTGCAGAACTAGCAGTTGTGACTGCGTGTCGATGGGCACTAAGGTCCTGGACACCTCGGCCTCCTGCCGATAATGTGATGCCATCCACAAGTGAACCAGATACACTGTGCTGAGATATAGCATCCCCAGAAGTAAGTCCATCTTGCATCATCATCCCCATGCTGGCGTTACCCACCTCCGCCGAGGTAGGCATTGGAGAAATCTCGTGAACAAGGTTCTCCTCTGAACCCTGTTCCCTATCTGCAGCAACAACATGAAGCATTGGGCTATCGCCCCTAGGAGCATCAGCAGTTATCACTGCATGTCGATGTGCAGTGAGCTCCTGGACATATCTGTCTCCTAACGGTAGTTTGGTGCGAGCCACTCGTGTACCAGACGCACTGTGCGGGGAATCAGCATCCCCATAATGATCATCCAGCAGAGGGTTCGATGCATGAACATCGTTGCCGCTCTCCTGCGAAGGATGCAAGGTCGTCTTAATAGATGAATCTATGTGTGTGCTCAGCGTCGTAGTGGATTCCCCCTTCTTCATGGGAGTATCCGATAACGACCTAGGAGACCCCGTGTGCCCCATCATAGCAATATAAGAAAGAGGTGGTAGTTCCAGCTCTAATGGATCAACAATCTCCACTTTCTCACTCCACAGTCTTGGTGGCGCTGACCCAAACCTGAGCTGATTTACCGGATTAGAATTGTGCTGCATATCTGTTGCCGAGCCAGATCCTGCCTATTTGGCTACTGGTGCTTTGCCATTATCTGCATCACCACCAGTCTTCAGCCGATCATCCCTATTACCATTGCCACTATTTCCATCCTCTGTGTCCATATCAATATTATCAGCCAGCTCCTTGAAACCTACACTTTCCTCAAGCTCAATTTCCAGATCAAATAACCTCCCATCATAAGTCCACCTGACTGTATCTGGGATGTGCTCAATACTGATGACACTAACTAACAGTCTTGCCTCCCCCTCAGCTCTAGTAAAAGGCATGTCAACTTTTATTGTTTTTCCCATCAGTGATCCCAGGCTCCAAGTCACTAAGAAATCATCAATAGCTGATCGTGGAGCCCCCAGAAACCTGACCCACAACTGTGATAATGGGCATCCTTCAGGTTCATTGTGGGACCAGGCCTCAAATTCCAGGACACAACTGCTGCTAGGGACCTTGCTCATCCCAAACCTTAGTGATCTAGCAAGGTCCTCCTTGGAGGGGAAATCAAGTCTGGAAAGATGATCATCTAACCTGATTGGATTCCATTGGTACGTTGCAGATACCAGCTCTCGCATGTGCTGCACAACATGATCAGACGTCATCGACCCACGCGTCACCCTTACGACCACCGTCCTTTAACTCTCCGGTGGTGGCATGGTCAAAGTTGATCGAGGAGACTCAAAGAACATGAGTTCCGAATAGCAAGCCCCATAGATAGTTACTACAGGCTTAGGACCCAGAATTAGCGGGCATTCACCCTTCTCATGCTTGGGCTTATGACATATATCACAAAGTTCGACCGAGCACTCAGCCACAAAGTGTCCCTGCCCTCCGCACCTGAAACATATCATCTTTTCTTTCTTCTTAGCCCATTTAGTCACCTTCGTAGAATCTGATTTTTCGCTGCCCTTTTTAGACCCCCAGCCTCACCATCACCCACCTTAGTCGCAGCTATGGCAGCTCCTGCTAGAGCTGTAACCGCAGTCAAGTGTTCGCCAGTGAGAGTAGGCGCTGCTGCGTTGCCTCCCAGCAAAGGAGCGTTGTGCGAGTCCTTTTGAGGATTATTGTGACCAACATCGTCGCGATTAGTCGATGGCCTTCTACCACCACCACGCCTGCCATGTGTGCGGTAATTATTACTGTTCATAGGTCCAGTAGCCCCTTCTACGTACGGTCCGTTTGGGGGAACGAAACCACGACCACCTCCGTAAGAAGATTGTCCGCGATATGTACCTTCTCCATAAGCACCATAGCCATCATCTCCCCATCTGCCATTAGCAAAATTTCATCCATCAATCTAAGCCTGAAAGCCTCTACCTCCAGCGGCAGCTCCCCTGCCAGTATAGTTGCCATCACCACGCCCTGCAGCAGGCTGATGGTTACCAGTACCACCACGAGCCGCAGCAGAGTGATTTCCAGGATGCCCTGCACCTCGTGTTGCAGCAGCGTTACTCCCAGGAGGCCCCGTCGTCCCCTGCCTGGGCGGATGATTGGTACGGCCGCCGGCCATGGCCACCGTCTCTGCCCGGTCATTCCCTGGAACACCGTCAGAATTAGTTGGAACAAGAGGAACTCGCCTTGCTCGTCATGTGTTGCGCGCCGATGGGAACCCGGGGCAGTTCTTCTGCCGAGAAACCCTATAAGCTGCGGTATGTTGTGATGGAAACGCATCCGCGTCAATCTCGTCTTGATTGATGGGATCGCAACCGGACTGGATTCGTGATTGGGCCAAATACCCATCAGTAGTTGAATCCATCCCGTTAATTAATTTTTTTCGGCATTAAGGCCCAAAGGCCCGATCATCGCTTTTGAAATTGACGATGCGATCTGGCACTCCGGTTGCGTCGACGTCGCCGGTGGCCTAGCGATGCTCCCTCATTTTTTCTTGGATGTAACCACCTTCCAAGGCAAAGCAAAGAATTCTAACAGAGTGAGTTTAGGAAGACGAACCTTCGGTAGGGGGCCATGCCATGGGCGAACAGAGGACGCCACCGTCCTTCGCCGAGCCACCCTCCTTGCGATTTCGATTTTATCCTCAATCTGCAGACCATGCCTGGCAGGGTCCATCGGCGGAACCAGAGAATCGACGATCTCGGCCACCTCCTCCTCCGAACACCCTTCCTAAAAAGCCATGCAAATCCCATCAGATGGTGTAGGAGATGTGATAACAGACCTCTCACCATCGTGCGCGATTGTATCCTCGTCATCATCGCTGTCAGCTAGCACCCAGAATCTCCCTCCTGGTCTGGAGCACCCGACGCCGTGGTCACTATCCGTCCCAGCGCGGAGATCTGAGTCCGGCTGGCGGTTTGTGGCGTAGCAGGCAGTGGGCGGCCGGCTGTCGCCTCCCAGATCGCCTCGCCTGCCACCCCGCATTCGGCGGCTTGTTAGTTGTATGTCTATACAGCGAAATAAGAAATGGTGAAAAAGGGAGATGTTGGGGACTATTCCTATGAAGTTTTCACACATGTGTGTAAAAACGGACATGGTGGTCACCGCGTTCAGCGTGAAATCAAGCACACGGAAGTCATAGGTCAACATCAGATCTACGAAGATAGCAGAAAATGGCGGACCAACCCAAAGTAGAACTACGCCGTGAAGAAAGGGTACTTCTTAGGGTCGGGTTGGAAATCTCCTGGAAGCACTACCAGGGCCGGGTACGCCTTCGTCTCCCTCCCCCACACTAGGGCATTCTGCGGCAGAGAACAGGTGTGGAAGACGACTGATTTCCGGCTCATCCTTGTCAGGGCCTCCTTCGACTTCACTTTGGTCGCCTTGGTGTACTTCTTCGCCGCGCCAGCCGCGGTAGAGGGAGATGAGTGCTTCGGTGCCATGATGGCCCCGTAGGTGAACGATGGTTGGAGTGGGGGAAAGAAGAACTTGGGGGATGTGCACTGCGAGGGCTTGAGGAAAGGGGAGGAGCAACAGAGCAGGAGAAGCACTACTCGGGGGAACGGTGCCCCCTCGAGAGCCACTGTTTATACATAGGTGAAAAACACAAGGGTCGCCTCCCCCAGCCTCATGCTATGCGGCCACCGAGACGCGGCTCCTCGAGGCAACCACCCCGCTCAGCCACTCCCACGACCAGCCATAAATGAGCATCATGAAAGGTCAGCAAAAGTCATCATAATTGCAGGGAAACGTGACCATGCGTGCCCGAGCACTAGTTTGGCCCTAGGCCAACAAAGTTGCGCGCGTGCGTGTATGGCCCAGGCCCGAGGGCTACTAACGGTGTATTGAGAAATGGGGCCTTAGCACCCGAACTTTGGCACGAGCAATCACGGCCTTCAGGCCGACAACTCCTTGTCAGGCTCACACCAACCTACGAAGCAAAGCAAAGCTAAGACCGAAGCAAGGCGGCAAGACTCTTGTAAGTTAACAAAGCTGACACCAAGTAATGACTCGCAATATTCGAGGCCACCAAGCGACTACTCCACCTCACTAGGGTGTCAAGTAGGTAGGCAGACATGCGGGGCTAGCATGGGCACATGGCTACCGTGACAAACCTGTTGTAGCTTTAATGACACCCATCCTGAAGTGTGGTAGAAGAATAGGAGATAGATGGTCACACGACACAGAAGGAGAGGCAATTCTTGCCGTGGAATGTTGCCAAAGTGCCACCTTGCATCACACTCAATGCACCTATCCTCGACTGTCAGATTTAGGTATTTCCCACTACCTATCCTGACAAGCAGTCTCTGTAGCCGCATTATGCACTGTACACCGAACAAAAGACTATTATAGCCATTGTGGTGACCCCTTTAACTATAAAAGGAGGCCTAGGGATATCTTTGAAAGGGTCCACACTCTGTTTAATTGCATGTGTAGATGTATCTCTTGAGCATCCTTGCTAGTTCTTTCGGCTCCTCTAGTTGAACCCACATAATCAACCAAACACGGGCAAGACGTAGGGTATCACGCTCCCGAGCGGCCCAAACCTGTATAAATCACGTGCGCAATGTGTCGAGTGATGCTCTTTGTGCACCTGGAGCCCCTCGCAGGATCGTAAACTGACCCCGTAGGTCGCATAGATCGTCGTTACCCTGGCAAAACCCAAGATAATTTCTGTTAACTTTCACAACTAGTGGATTCCTGGAAGTGCCCCAAACCCAGCAGAAACACCTTAAGTGAATTATTGGAGATGAATGATTGAGGACCCAAATGAGCTCTCCTTGAGCCTATCTTTTTACCAAAGCACAACTAGATTCCTCTCCACCTCCAGTAACAAATCCAGCGCCTAGCTCCATGATTGAGGGGGCGAGAACCCAACTTGCACCCCATGGACAACACCTTTCCCCTCGCTCCCTCTGCTCTCTCTCCCTCTCTCTCTCGCGGTGATCACCACCCTCCCCCTTGATTATTATTTTTGCAGGCTTTTGACATTAGTCGACATGCTAGAGCACGCACAGACACGCCAGTGCCGGCCAAAAAGCCACTCTGGAGCGTGTCGCCGTGCTCGACAGGGTTGACCTCGCGTCCCTGACCGCCTCGAGCCTTCCATATGGTCCCGCAGAACCAGCTTTGTGTCTGTAGCATGCTGGAATGTCATCCCCCTTCTTTCTCTGCATCTCTCGACTGTGTTGCACTTGCCCGAGGGCGGCTCGGATCAGCCAATGCATGGCCTCACACCCATGTGCAAGGCCCTCCCTCCCCTCACTCTCTCCCCTTCCCAGCCACCTACACTAGTCCCACGAGCAGCGCACGACGCCTCTGGCTCCTCCCAACAACCACCACAGCCATTACAATGGATGTTGTGCACTCTATCGATGGTGCATCGTAGACCCCCTATAATAAACCCCTCATGGGCATTCTCTCCCCCACCGGAACCTACGTCTCCTCCCAAATTGCATGTCAACATCACCCAAGCATTCTCCCCGGCTCCCTATTCTCAGATCGGACTGGACCTCCGCCGCATCGGGTGTTTGATGAACTCAAAGTAAAGGCTCCTACGTATCTCCTTTATTTTCCTCTGTTCCTCCCTCACCTTACGAACGCCGATTCCAGTCTCTCTCCCATCTAGTTTGTGGCTAGAAATGGCCCCGACGACCACACCCGAAGCACTCCGCCACGGCCTCGTTGTCGCCGGCAACACATGCCTCTCCGGCAAGTCCCTCCACCGCCACCCGACCAGCAGCTTGGCCCAAGCCCATTCCAACCATCAGCTCACCTCTCCATGCTCTCCAGCGACACGAGTGAGCCCCATCATCCACTCCCTGGAGGTTGTATATGACCAAATGGGGTCCGTCCGTCAGCCTCCGATGCCCCCATCTCTCTGCCAACCGGGCCGGAGTCGTCAGTTTCAACACGGGCACGCGCGCGCACCGGTTCGCCTTGGCTAGTGTGGCTCTTGGCCGGCCCAGCTCCGGGTTTTATCTGGTATGTCTTTTCCAGTACAGATTTTTCAAAAACTCTTCAGGACAAAATAATTCTACAAATGATGTTATTTAAATTCCTAAAATCTTGTAATGTTCCAACCTATTTAATGGTTCTACTTGTACACCATTTGGAAACCATTTTCTGCACTGTTCACAAATAAATCTTCCATTATGTATTTAAATCCACTGTTAAAATCAATATCCATGTTCCTATCACTCCACCTCCAAAACCAACTATTGTATTATTTTTAGTTTTTAATGTACTATTTTACAAAAATGGGTTGACATTTTTCCAAGTGTTTTTTTTATTTCTATGGCCTTATTTACGCCCGTTATTTTATCACGATAGATTACGTGGTTGATGAGGAAGTTGGACCAGAAGATTTTGAAGATCCTGAAAACTTTGTTGAGCCAAGAAAGTAGCCCCTTGATAATGTTGATGAAACGATTTTTATGCATATCATATATCTCTTTATTTAATTGCACCGAAAGCATGATGACGATGTGGTGAAAACGTTGATACGTTGGTATCTGATGCACTTCTTATTGATACTTGCATTGAGCATGACTATAGTTCCATTGGGAGTTGTATGCGTTGGAAGTGGATAGGTGGAAATAGTTGTTACGCAAGTGGGATGTGAATGTGCGTTGAGTTGGAAATAACAAATATTTTACCAAAGACTTTTCGAAAACCGCATAAGGAGAGATGAGCTAGGTAACCGCTTGAGAGAGAAGTGGCATAGGGAAGCAAGTTGAGTGTGTGCTTTCAAAAATGGATTAGATTTAAGATTTGTCGACCGTTCCCAACCTTACATGTATTACGAAAATACCCCTTATGGGACGAGGTTTGTTGATTACTTTGATTGATCCTAGCAGAGAGCCCTCATTAATAGTTGCAAGAGATTTCACACCATGGATGAGAGCAACTGGTTTATCTTGGATTGTCAACCCAGAGATCAAGTGTTCGGGCAACACACACTAACTTGGTACAAATAGAAACATCTTAGATCTCTTGCGGATACAAAGGTTTGAACATTACAGGATAAGCGAGGCCAAGCGGCACACACGGTGCGACTACACATATGTAAATTATTTAGTAGACAACTCAAGGGTCTCCATTTAAGGAAAAACTATGCGGCAGTAGAACAACAAAGTAGTGGAACTCCTCTCCACACGGACACTGATGGGACACGGTCCTAGATTGTGTCAAATCGATCAACTTCCACACCTTGCATGGCTTCTCCTGCACCTGGCATGATAAGCCAGGTGAATAATTTGAATGTACTCACAAGCTTAGACTAACCGAAGCAAAGACAACAAACAATAAAAAAGGAATTCAACAGGTTAAAGCATGAGTATAAGCATGAAAATGGCATACATGATGTGCATGTGGAGATCATGGTCCCTCGGAGTAACTTACCATCTAGGGGATACCACGTAACCACCATCAACAAATTACTATTCTGGTCCTCAACCGATCACCATGTGCCATCTCAGAGTTAACAAGTGTGCAGGTTATTTGGTAGGCATAATTGATTTTATACCCCTAGATGGGTCACACTAGACTATTTTGCCTCCATATTTTAAAACACGTGGTATTGCCCAACTCACATTGCTTTGCCTGCGTTTCTCCCTTCCGCCACGGCTCCATGCAGTCAGTGTCGTTTGACCATAAGCGTCGCTAGATTTTGGACACTGCGTGCCCCCAAGTCGACCTAACCAGCTCAGGCAAGCTCACTCTCTCATTTCCCACTGTCTTTCTCTCTCTGTAACGAACCCTAACCCGAGCTCGCCATGTGGAGCAACGCGGCAGTGTGCAGCGCAGGAGAGGCCATAACACTGAGGAGGAGCTGGCGAAGCTGCGCGCGGCCACGGAGGAGCTTGTGGAGAGGCGAGGGCGAGTCAGCGGACGCGACGTGGGAGTGCCAGATCAAGAAGGAGGTATGCATGGTCGCAGATGGAAGCACGACCGAGCGCGGGGAAGGCTAGAGTGGCGAGCCGACGCAGGCGCGGGCGGGAGACGGCTGCGTAGCAGAAGGCGGGCAGATGTCGGGTAGAGTCTCTTAGCTCGGCCTCGAGATAGGCGGAGATAGATGGTGTGGTGTCCCTGGAGGTCCTGGAGGGGCATGTAGATAGAATAACACATGTGTGGTAGGGCGGGTGAAGCCGAACACGGTGTTATTCTTGGGTGCACCACGGTCGAAGGCCAGCATGCGGTGAGGGCGACTAGAGCAGAGCTGGCCGGGGCTAAGAAGCATGCGGGGGCTAGCGGGAGGGTGGCGGCGGTGTGCGGGAGAAGCATCATGCAGGCGGGGCAACGTCGGCCGAGGCCCAACGGATCTCACCAAGCGCGTGGAGCCAGCTTGGAGTGGAGCCGACGCTGCAAGGCGACGCTGTCGCGCGATGAGGCTGGCGGGCGAGCTCATCTGTTTTTCTTGCGAGAGCTCACTAAGCACGAAAGGGTGCTAAGTGTAGCACTGAGCGGGGAAAAATGTCCAATATCTTGTGGCGCTTACTGTCAAATGACGCTGACTGGACGGAGCTGTGTCAGAAGGAAAAAAAACAAGAATAGCCACGTGAGTTGAGCAAGACCGCATATTTTGAGAAATTAGGGGCAAACCAGACGTGTGTGACCTTACTAGTGGTATAAAATCAATTATCTCTATTTATTACTGTTGACCTATAGTGTGACCTACCATGAACTATTTCCATATCCAAGGATGAGGCTATCGATAGATTATACAATCTACACAGGTTAATACATTTTACCCACACCATGGAACTCATGGCCTCATGTTCCTGTTCAGGTGGACCAACAACATTCCAACAAAACCAATCTAATGCATGAGACTCTCCCAGAAAGTCCAACAAACTCCCATTTGTCTATGCCATGGGTGGCCCCATTGTCAACTCATGACATTCCCCACCTTTGTGGCTGCCATCGTTGTGGCCAAACAAACTTGTCCCATACGGCGACATCAGTACGGTACATCTATGCATAAACAAGATTATGCCTGACCACCGGGCCAGGGTAGCGCAAATGCACAACCTTCCCTAGTTGGAGACACCGGCAAGAGGCATGACAACAGACTACATTAGGGCCTCCACCAGGCGTGTGTGGTTGCACTATGGAGCTTAATTCAGTGGCACCATGACTCGACAAACATCTTGTTGAAGGTGAATTATCATCAGGTTTAACTTGAAGTAAAATGATTCAAGTCATATATGAAGTGTGGTGCATGGGCCATGATGATAATGCATCATGAGTGTATGTAACTAATGCATCAATATAATCATGACATGGACCATGAACTCTATATGGCTAGCATACAAATTTGACATGAAATGAATGGATTTCATGTAGTATAATAGAATGATCCATTTAATAATTATGCATAAGAAATGATTTATAATTCAAATAAACCATTATCATTGCAATGTCATCCTTCCAAATGAATGTTGTTTCTTGCCTTAGTTCAGAGGAGTGCCTTAATACTCCTAGTCCTTTCCAAGGCAATTAGTTTAGTTCCACAAAGAAAATGTCACATAAATCACATAATTGCACAAAATGGTCTAGATTGCAAAAAAATTCTCAAACTTTGCACCCAAAAAAGTTTAGCTCAAGAAAAAACTAATGCAAAAAGTTGCAACTCATTCGGCCTTATGGTTGGAAAGATAAAGCTTGTCAAATTATTGTCAAAATATATGAATTTAAACCTATATAAGAAAAAATCCAGAGGGTGCGATATGTGCTGGGTTTTCTGTGAAGAGGAACTCGTTATCACATCACAATGTGGGTAATTATTTCACTCAATTATGAAACTAAGGTTTATCGAACCAATAGGAATATCTACCACAACCTTCTTCACCAGCTCCACACAAAGAAGAAACAACTTGCACCCAACGCGGGTGAGTGGGTTGTCAAGCCCTTGTACTTGTTATTTGTAAGCGACCGAGGTGTGTAGATAAATGTAGATAACAGGATATGATAAAAACATGTAAATGGCAGCAAGGTGTTGAAGGTTTTGTAAATATGATGTGAGTAAACCCGGGGGCATAGTTTTCCTTAATGCCATCTCCCATGAAAAATATCATACGGTGGGTAAACAACTTATTGTTGGGCAATTGAGTGAAAAGTGGATAGTTATGCGATATTCACTGCAATGATCATGTGTATATAGGCATCACATTCATAAACAAATAGGCCGACTCGTACCTGCAACTAATACTATTACTCCACTCATCGACCGCTATCTCGCATGCACCTAGAGTATTAAGTAAAAAAGAGTAGTGCATGGAGAACAATGACATGATGTAGACAAAGTAAACTCAATCTATATGAATAAACCCCATCGTTTTATCCTTCGTAGCGGCAACAAAAATATGCATCTTGTCCCCTTCTGTCACTGGGATATAGAAATTCGCGAGGTTGACCTACTACAACGCATCTCTCTCATCGAAGAAATATAAATCTAGTTGGCCAAACAATTTCAACAGATCGGAGGGAATTACAAAGCTAACTTAATCATGCACATAAGAAACATATAAGTATTCAGAGAAGACTCAAATATTTATTATGAATAATCTGAACATAAACCCACAATTCATCAGATGCCAACAAATGCACCACACAAATGGAATTACATCATGTGTCTCAAAGCGAAGATGCGATGATCATTGTATTGAATATCAAGAGAGAGATAGAGAGATTGCCATCTAGGTACTAGCTATGGACCCTTAGGTCTGTGGTGAATTACTCACATATCATCATGAGTGCAGCAAGGTTGATGTAGAGGCCCTCCGTGAACGATCCCCCTCAGACACAGTGCCCAAACGGAGCTCCACATGGCCTCCTACCGGAATAGGGACGTGCAGCATCATAAAAAGTGTTTCGAGACTGCTTCTGTGGTTTTAGGCTATCTGAGAATTTATAATCTAGAAAATGGAGTCGGGAGGGCCTTGTGGGACCCAAAACCCAACAGGGCGCCCCCTGCCTGGGCTGGGTTGGCTTGTGGGGCCCTCGTGTGCCCCCCAGCCTTCCACCGATGCTTGTTGGTCTTCTTTTGGTCGAGAAAAAATCACCAAAAAGTTTCAGGTCAATTGGACTTTGTTTCGTATGGAAAACCTGAAAAGTGAAAAACATGTAGAAAACAATAACTCGCACTCGGCACTCGCTCAATAGGTTAGTGCTCAAAAATAATATAAATTGGTAAAAAATACCACAAAACTATTTTAGAATGATAACATATCAGCGTGGAACAATAAAAAATTATAGATACATTGGAGACATATCAAGCATCCCCGAGCTTAATTCCTGCTCGTCCTCGAGTAGGTAAATGATAAAAACAGAACTTTTGATGTGACAGGCTATCCATAATGGAACCTTGTGCATGTATGATCATTGAGAAACGATGAATTAACAAACATTAACACATCAATACTTATAGGTATAAGCAACAAAATCATTAATCTTTCAACATATATGATCCTCAAACATTGCTTTACCCAATACACCTTATTATATTAGCAAGTCATGTCTCTACCTTCACTACATTAATACAAATATTAAGCACCACGGTGTCCAAGTGAGACTACTAGATCGTACTTTTTGAATATGTGTCAACTTTCTGTCGGATTTTGGGCTCCGCAAAACCCTAAAGATTCGAACACAGGGGCGCGTGCTGAGGCCACTTGACAGCCTTGGTTCTCCTGACTTGCTACTCGCTGAGGTTGGCAGAGAACTCACTCGATGGTGAGGAAGACACAAGACACGACTCTTTACCCAGGTTCGGGCCGCTGAGAAGCGTAATACCCTACTCCTGCTTTGGTGGATTTCCTCTCGTGGAGGTTGGTGCATGAACTAGTATAGTGTTCAAGGGCAACCGGAGGCTGGCTCACCTTTGTGTGGTGCTAGTGGACAAATGAATGAATCTCCCACTCTATGAAGTAACGTATCCTCTATATATAGCGGTGGCCCGGGTCCTCTTCCCTTGTCGTCCGGGCGGGAAGGGGTCCCACAATGGCCAATTTTAAAGGGGGACAGAGGAACGTGCTCCCCTTGTCCAAAGGTAGTCTTCTCCTGCAATGTGGATGTCAGCAGAGCAGGGACGGGTCCTGGGAATGATGTCTGTCCTGCTGGCAGGCGGCGGTGGCCTCGTTGCACCAGAATGGAAACCTTAGGGAGATGCCTTGGGAATCCGTCTACGTCCTTCCCTCCTTTGCATGAAAGGGGAAACTGACCGTCCTGCAATCCACTCCTCGCTTGTCCTTTCCCATCATCCTTGACCCATGAGGCTGGGTCTTGCCTCGGAATCTCCGCCGCTCCACGGGGGTCTTGAGGAGGCCCCCTGCGGGTATGGAAGATGCTCCTCCTTGCAAGGCTTGGCCCCTCGCGAGGGCCTTGCCTCGAGTGGTACCGGGCGTGTTGGTTTTGGTCGATGAAGTGGGCCAGCCCTGGGCCGCACGTAGGCAGGTCTGGGTACCCCCATTCCGAGAACACCGACAGTAGCCCCCGGGTGCAAGGCGCGCCTGGGCTGGCTTCTTGGCGAAGCCTTGAGGGTCGTCTGAATCGTTGCGGGCCCTAAAAGTCTGCGGACTAGGCTTCACGTGCACTGCGCAGCCAGGTGGCAACACTCCTAGTTTATGAGGCGCTTGGAGGCATGCCTTGTCAAATCGAAGCGACGCTGGGGTGCTGCACCGACCATTATTGCTCCTTGGGGATGTGACCTCTATGCACGCCACGCGGGCATGCTTCCTCGTGAGACGCATGGGCCAAGAACGCGGAGGGACGCCAGTCTGCCCTCGGCCATATATCAGACCTCGCGAGGGCGCTAAGGTCCACATTGCCTCTGTCTACTTCATCATCCGCTGCGAGCCCTCCACCCCCTCAACATGTCGCTGGTGAGGAGGTATTACGCTGCCAAGAAGGGGAAGGCTTCCCGGGAAGGTTTCACCGCCCCGCCACCCAAGAGGCGTCGCGGCCACCCTCGGAAGTACGCGGTGGTGTCGACGGCGATCTCTGGCGGGCGCAACCATGGTTTTGCCCGCCCTGGAATCGCCATCGATGGTGTCGGCGGGGCGTCGGTTTGCACGGGCATCTGCAGTGGCCGGGCGGAAGGTCGATGGTAGACCCCCGGCCGGCACGCCCGCGGCTCCATTCAGCTGACACAACGATGGCGTTCATGATGTGGGTGGATAGGCCGGAAGTCTTATGGTTCCAGCTCCCCAACTTCTTTGGGACGGTGCTGTCGGTCGGCGGGCTCCCAGGCCCGTGGTTGCAGGCCGATTGCTGCTGCCGTGGGGCATCCTAGTTGGAGGCCAAGGTCACCCCCAGCGACTGCGTGTATCTGAACCGCGGGTGGCAGGCGTTCACCCGCGCCCGAGGCCTGTAGGGGGGGCACTACCTTCACTTCAAGTATGACGGGGAGGCAAGGATCTTTGTCAAGATCTTCAGGAACGAGGGCGAGCGTCTAGGTTGCTGCCTGGAGGACGCTGGCCACGGCAATCTTGAAGATGAGCCCGCCTCTGGTGGTGGAAGCCTCCCCTCAGGAGCAGTGACACACCTCCGGAGGGAGTCCGAGCGACATCAGCAACGACAGCTATGACGAGCCGCCTCACCACCGCGC
Organism: Hordeum vulgare subsp. vulgare; assembly: GCF_904849725.1. NCBI lineage: Eukaryota > Viridiplantae > Streptophyta > Magnoliopsida > Poales > Poaceae > Hordeum > Hordeum vulgare. The sequence continues at coordinate 320,849,535 of NC_058524.1, read as the reverse complement.
CCGGACCATGGGGGGAGGCCCCCACGTGCGGTGGCACTCGTCTTCTCCTATGGCGCCCGTGAAGGAGGAGGGCACGGACTAAGTGCCGACGCACGGGCGTCGGTCGCTAGTGGAAGCATCCCCCTTGGGACCTCCATCGCTAGTTGTCTCCTCCTTCTCTTGACCGTGCGTCCATGAAAATGAGGAAGGGCCCTTCCGGCATGTAATGGATTTGGGAGATCGCCCTTTTGGTTAATATTGATGTGTTTGACCGGTTCAGATACTTCGCTCGGTGTGCTTGCAGCCAGCCTCTTTGGTTGTGAGGCGTGGTTGTGGAGTTCGAGGGGCTTGTTGCCCGGTTGGTTTCTCCTCGTTGTGGGTGCAGTGGGTCGATGCTCCATGTCATTAGGCCCCAGTCGTGCACATTTCCCTGCCGCCTTGGGGCGCCGCCCGTTACCAAGGCCGTTCCTCACGGGGCGGGGCCCTGACACCCCTGATACCGACCGAATGTGCCTAGACAGCACCAGGGTGGCCAAGTGGTTTTGCGACCGGTAAGGCTCCTGAGGCGCGATGCTGAGGAGCCCCCTTAGACATTCAAGCGGCTCTACATCGACAGGTCCTAGTCCCGCACATTTCTCCGCCGTCCTGAGCCCCCAGACCCCGCGGGTGGGGGCCCGCCAGGGTTCTGTGAAGTGGCGCAATTGCTGGTTCGCTCCTCCCTTACTGTCACCAACGCGGCGCTAGCGGAGTGGGTGTGGCAGGAAGGTACAAAAGTAGAGGCTCCTGTGGGCGGGGCGCCACCATGACCGGCGGACTCGTGAGGTACTTCTTGTGTTCATCGAAGGCCGTGTCGGCCTCTAGGGTCCATTCAAAGGGCCTCTTTCTTTTCATGATCTTGAAGAAAGGTAGGGCCCGCTCGCCGAGCTTGGAGATGAAACGACCTAAGAAGGTAACACACCCCGCCAACTTCTGCATCTCCTTAAGGGTTGTGGGCGCGCTCATCTTGTTTATGGTGTTGACCTTCACCGGGTTCGCCTCAATCCCCCGGTCCGACACCAGGAAACTGAGCAGTTTGCCTGATGGGACCCCGAAGACGCACTTCTCGGGGTTGAGCTTCAGGTTCACCTCTCTTAGGCTGGCGAAGGTCTCCTCCAGGTCCTCCACCAGGGTCTTTGCCTGCCTTGACTTGACCATGATGTTGTCGACGTAGGCCTCTGCGTTCCTCCCGAGCTGTGGTCCCTGAGCGATATGCATTAACCGCTGGAAGGTTGCCCCGGTGTTCCGCAACCGAAATGGCATGCACACATAGCAGTATACCCCACACGGAGAGAGGAAGGTTGTCTTATCGACGTCTTCCATCACCATCTTGACCTAGTGGTAACCCGAGAATGCATCCAGGAAGCACAGGAGGTCGCACTCCACGGAGGAGACGACGATCTGGTCGATGCGTGGTAGCGGGAACAGGTCCTGAGGGCAAGCCTTGTTGAGGCTCGTGAAGTCGACGCACATGCGCTCGTTCCCGCACTTCTTCGGGATGACCACCGGGTTGTACACCCACTCCGGGTAGCACACCTCCCAAATAACCCGTGCTTCCTTCAGTTTGCGAACCTCCTGAACGATGAACGCCTGCTTCTCCGGGGCTTGCCTTCTTGCTTTCTGCTTCACCGGGCGCGCGTTCGGCCACACCATGAGGTGGTGCACAATGTCATCCCTCGGGAGCCCCACCAGGTCGGAGGCGCTCCAGGCAAACACGTCCTTGTTCACCCTGAGGAAACCCACCAATGCCTTCTCTTGGCCTTGGGGGAGGTTTTCGCCGATGGTGAAGGTGAGAGGCGAGCTTCCTTCATCCACCGATACTTGCTTCGTTTCCGCCCGATCCTGGGAGAACAACTGCATCTTCTTCACGGGCGCGACGTCGGGGACGTCCCCAAGGTCTTCCATGGAGCTCTCTGCGCCCTTGAGGTTGGCATGCGCCATGGCCGCGGCCTTGTCGGAGAGCTCGAGTGCCCAAGATGCGTTCTTGACGTCTCCCACAATGGTGAGCAGGCCGCCGCTCCCGGGCATCTTGAAGACGTTGTAGCCTGGGTGCGTTGCTGCCATGAACTGCGCGAGGGCGGGGTAGCCTAGTATTGCTTTGTACGGAAGGTGGATGCGGGCGACGTCGAAGTCGATCTACTCGGTGCGGAAGTTGGAGTGGGTGCCGAAGGTGACAGGGAGGCGAATTCGTCCCATAGGGGTGACAGATCCTGCCACAACCCCAGAGAAGGGCCTTGAAGGTGCAAGATAATCTTGGGTCAACTGTAGCGCATCAAATGCCTCTACTGAGAGGACGTTGAGTCCCGCGCCGCCGTCTATGAGGGTCTTGGAGATGTCCACGCCACATATGGTCGGCGTGCACATCATAGGGAGTGTCCTGGAGGCTGTCGTGGCCTTGGGGTGATCGTCGGGGCCGAAGGTGATGTTGGCCTCGAGCCATATGCGGTGTTCCGCGGGCTTGGGCCTTGGGTGTGCCGCCCGCTTGTGCTGCAAGAAATTCTTGACGTGGTGACCAGATGGTGGCGCCTGCGATCTGCTGAGGATGCAGGCGACTGCAGGGGTGGCCCGGCTCGTCCGGACGTCGTCAACCGCCGGGGACCGGCGGCTGTTGGTGGTTGTGCTCGCAATGGAGTCGCCGAGTCAAGGCCTGGCTCTTCCTGTTGGCATGGAGGCTCTGACATGCGCACCTACCTAGCACGCCAAATGACGGATTTCGGGCTCCGCAAAACCATAAAGATTCAAACACAGGGGCGTGTGTGGAGGCCATTGACAGCCTTGGTTCGCCTGACTCGCTACTCGCTAAGGATGGCACAGAAGTCACTCGATGGTGAGGAAGACACATGACATGGCAGTTTACCCAGGTTCGGCAGCTGTGAAGCGTAATACCCTACTCTTGCTTTGGTGGATTGCGTCTCGTGGAGCTTGGTGGATGAACTAGTACAGTGTTCGAGGGCCACCGGAGGCTGGGTCGCCTCTGTCTGGTGCCAGTGGGCAAATTAATGAATCTTCCCCTCTACGAAATAACCTATCCTCTATATATAGCGGCGGCCCGGGTCCTCTTCCCTTATCGTCCAGGCGGGAAGGTATCCCACAATGGATAATTTTAATGGGCGGCAGAGGAACGTGCTCCCCCTGTCCAAAGGTGGTCTTCGCCTGCAAAGTGGATGTCAGGGCACCAGGGATGGGTCGTGGGATGATGTTCGTCCTACTGGCGGGCGGCGATGGCCTCGTTGCACGAGAATGGAATCCTTTGGGAGATGCCTTGGGAACCCGCGTACGGCCTTCCCTCCTTTGCACGAAAGGGGAAACTGCACCGTCCGGCAATCCGTTGCTCGCGTCTCCTTTCTCCGCATCACCCTTGACCCCTGAGGCTGGGTCTTGGCTCGAAATCTCTGCCGCTCCACAGGGGGTTCCTGAGGAGACCCCTGCGGGTCTGGAAGCTGCTACTCCTCGCGAGGCTTGGCCCCTCGCGAGGGCCTTACCTCGAGTGGTGCCGCCCCGTTGGTTTTGGTCGATGAAGTGGGCCAGCCGTGGGCCGCACGCAAGCAGGTCTGGGTATCCCAATTCCCAGAACGCCGACACTTTCTATTCTTCACGCAATACATGAGCGTGAACCAATGGACATAGCATATAGGTGGAATAGAATATGGTGGTAGGTTTTGAAGGGGTAAAAGGTGAATAATATAGTCTCACATCAACTAGGCGTACCAACGGGCTATGGAGATCCCCGTCGATAGACATCGATGCAAGGACTAGGAATTGCCATGCAAATGATGCAGTAGAGCTATAAGTGTATGAAAGATCCACTGAAGCTAAGTGGGATGTGCATCCAACTTGCTTGCTCATGAAGACCTTTGGCATTTGAGGAAGCCGGTCATTAGAATATACAAGCCAACTTTATGAAAAAGTGATTCCCACTAGCATATGAATGATATATCATGAGACTCTCTATATGAAGAACAAGGTACCACTTTGAGGCACAAGTGTGGTGAAGGATAGTATCAAAGTCCCTCCTTTCTTTTGCTCTCATTCATTTTATTTATTATAGTGGTATCATTTGCCCCCTATTTTTATTTCCTCACTAGGACAATGCTCTAATAATGATGCTCATCACACATTTATTTACTTACAACTCAATATCAAAACTGATAGGACGATATGACTCTGTTTGTATGCCTCTGGTAGTGTACCAGGATATGCAAAGATCTAGCGTGAGATGTATATGAATGTGATGAACGGTGGCTTTGCCACAAATACTATATTAGATCTATATGATCATGCAAAGAATTATAATGGTGAATGAACTAGTTATGTGAAGTGTCGATGGAATTTGCATGGCAATATATCTCGAAATGGCTATGGAAATGACATGATAGGTAGGTATGGTAGCTTATTTGAGGAGGATATAAGAAGGCTCATGCGCAACAGAGCTTGTCATGTCACGGGGTTTGGATGCCCTGGCGAAAGTTGCATCGATCCTCGAGGTGAGAATGGGCTATGCACACTACTCAATAGGCTAGCAAATATGAGGAGGTGAGATTGCATTGTCCATGGTATCACATTGTCCATGGTGTCACATTGTCCATTGTCCATGCAAAGTTTTATTAGTTTTATCACAAATCAATGTACTACTCGCATGACCCGAGGGAGAGGGTTGGTAGAAATTAACCATATGGCGTCTCCGACTCAAAAGAACACTAGGATTTCATTGACGAATAGAAATTCTTACACATGATCACCATGCCCTTGTAAGTTTTTAGATGAACAAGAACTTTAACATCTCTTCATATTGAAATATCTATATATTCATAATAATGCACGCAAACCTTTTTCGTATCACCACATCAATATCATTACCCCACAACTCGTCCCCAATTGGGAAGCCTAACTAATCCGGAGCTTGCATGTATCCGATCATCTTTATCACATGCGAGCTTAGTGGATCACCCTCTTTCAGCTTACAATCCATCAAGGATCCCTAGGTGTTGAACCTTTCAGTCCTTGTATGCATCTGAAACATGCTCTTGAGGTTCTCGATCATATCGAATGTCTGAATGTTCTCGAAATGGTGCTTCAGATCTGGCTCCATACTAGCTAGCATGCGACAACTGATCTCGTTTGACTCATTGATACGTCCGAAACGTATCTATAATTTATGTTTCTTCCATGCTCTTTTGGGTGACATTGTTATAGGTTTTGCTACACTTTCATACCTTTTTACACATATTTGGACTAACTTACTAACTGAGTGCACCCAGCAGTAGTTTTTGTCTGTTGATGTCTTTTTTGCAGGGACTTTTACAAAAATTTACAAAGCCTGAAAAATTCCGAGAAAAATATATAAAATTCATCGTGACAGAAGCTTCATGAGGCATAAGGTGGGGCCAGAGGTGAGCCTGGGCTTGCCCAGGTGGCCTCCCTGCGTGGCCTAGCTCCTGGCCGCGCCACCAGGTCGCCTGGGTGGGGCCCACCCCCTCTGGTGCCCTCCTTCGGCCTATATTTACCTCTCTGATAGAAAACCCTCGGAGGAGTTCCAGAATTGTGAATTTCTCAATCGTTCCGCCGCCGCATCGCTTCCAAGATCGGGAGCGTCAGAAGACCTCCTCTCGGCACCCTGCTGGAGGAAGGATTGACCTTCGAGAGCTTGTCCACCACCATGGATGCTTCCCGGACGTGCCGTGAGTAGTCCTCCTTGGACCATGAGTCCATGACCAGTAGCTATGTGATGTCCTCTCTCCAATCTTATGCTTCAATGCTTAGCCCTTGTGAGCTGCTTGACATGATCAAGGCATCTATGTAATTTACATGTTATTGCTATGCTACGTTTGCTGGGATCCGATGGATTATGAGATTATGCTCAGATTGTGATGAGTTATATATTTGGTTCTCCTTCTATATTACCATCTTGAGTAATTCATGCATCTACTTTGTTGCTTTTTATTGCTTTGGCCGAGTAGTAGATTGTAACTCCAAGAGGGAGCGTTATGCATGATTGTGGGTTCATGCCTCCTGATGTCTAGCTTGAGTGACAGAAACATGAGACTAGGGGATGTGTTGTTGCCACCATTGAGTGTGATCCCTCATGTCCAATTATTTTGGGACGTCCTTTTCTCCGCACCGTTGGTGCTATCATTGACATGAAAGAAGGGACCATTAGATTCCAATTTCCCCTTAAAAAGGGAATGGAACACTTTCTTCGAAAGAAGATTAAGTTACCTTATGAGTCCGTTACTCGGGCAAGTTATTCTTTTGGAGTTGATAGTACTTGATCTTTTTTGCATCATGCCTAGCTCAAAGGCATAAAAGAAAGCGCTTGTTGGGAGGCAACCCAATTTGTTTTTACTTTCAGTTATAGTGGTCTTGATGCTTTTTAATACTGTAGCAACATCATTGTATCTTTATTTCAAGCTTTGTGCCAATTTTTAGCCTCCGATTGCAAGAAAGTTCAAAAGTTGTGACATGCTGTCGAGATACAGATTATGTCTGCTTGACGGAAAAATTCGCCAAACATCACCAGATTATCTTGTTGATATGAATTTTTTTGAAAGTATGCTCTATATAATTGTCTTTATGGCATCTGTTCTGAGTTTTTTGATTTGAGTTGCAGAATTCTCCGAAAAAATTGTTTACTACCTATTGTTCTGTTTTTCGCAAATTCTGCCCTGTTTTGTGTTTTCGTTGTTTTGCAAATCTTAAGCTGGCTTTTTCTTTGCAAAAATATTTTTGCAATCTTGACAAACAGTAGCTCTTCATGAAAATCTTTATTTCCAGTAGAGAATACATTATTTTATTATGTGCACTAACCACTCTAATCAGCTTATGATGAGTTTCGTATGAAGGGAGTTTTCAAGTATGCGATGAGAGATGATGAAGGAAGAAACAAGAGTGTCAAGCGATCAAGCTTGGGGATGCTCCCATGAACCCCCAAGAAATATTCAAGGAGACTCAAGCGTCTAAGCTTGGGGATGCCCCCGTGCATCCCCTTCTCCATCAACAATCATCAGTTGGTCCTTCTACATGCTATATTTTTATCACTTCATATGTTATGTGCTATGCTTGGAGCATCCCGCTCTTTACTTTTTAGTTTGTTTTAGTTTTGCTTGCTGTTCATAACAAGTTGGAACCTATCCTTCTTTGTTTGGGAGAGAAACATGCTCCACTCCACCCTAGAACACAACATGGGTTTTCATGCTTATCTTTTTTGTGTGTTCTTTATCTTTTCATAGCTGCTGTCATGCTTAGCTCTTTGTTTTCATGCTTTATCTTTTTAAGAGCTTTTATTTAGGTTGCTTTGGGAACTCTCTTGAGTTATCATGCTTATCTTGTTTAGAGAGTTGGATTTTTGCACTGAGTTGTGTGTCTTGCATGACCAGGTAATTGAGGTTGCTATTTAAGTATAGTAGCAACTTGCAACAGTTTTGAGGTATAGATTTGAGTAATATTTGGACTATTGGTGTCAAGAGCTTGAGCCTATTAGTGATAGGTGTCGTATTTTGGGAAATTCGTGTTTATTTTCAAAAAACTAAAGAAAATTAGTTGAGAACTCTAGCTACTAGATGGATCGCTAACCTCTTGAAGGGTTGGAATATATAGAGTACCCTCACATTACCATGGGTCGATGATGCGCAAGCATAACCAAACCCCCAAACAATCCTCCTCGGGGTACTTGTCTCTTTGTGAATCTCCTGACTAGATATAGAGTTACCGATAATAAGTGCATGAGTTCGTCGGACTAATGCGATTATTCGATTGTTGGCACTTCCACCATCCATATTTTGCTAGCCTATTCGGTACCGTGCATTCCCTTTCTCATCTTGAGAGTTGATGCAAACTTCACTAGTGCATCCAAACCCTTGGCATGATACGCTTAGTCATCATAAGCCTCATTATATCCTTCCTGAAAACAGCCACCATACCTACCTATTAAGTCATTTCCATAGCCTTTCCGAGATACATTGCCATGCAAAATCCACATTCTCATGACTTGATCTTCATCTCATACATGCTTTTCTTGATCGAGGAGCCGCATGCTAGTTGGGTCTTGCCCTTATTATTGCTACATGATGCACTAGTTTCATTGCATATCCTGCTACACTGGCAGAGGCATACATTTGCATACATCATGATAGTTTTCATTTGTCTTTATGTTGAGTACTTCTTATAAAGTGTGAAGATCTTCTTTTTATTCTTGTAAAACATAAAGTGTTGCCCTTAAGTGAGGAAAAGATTCCAAAGAGGACAAATTAAAAGATCCCAAAAGAGGACACATGAAAAGATCCAAAAGAGGACAAATGGGAGATAAATTGAAAGAGCCAAAGAGGCCACAAAAAAAAGAGAAGGGGCAACACTACTATTCCTTTTGAAAGATCCACACTCGTACTCCATTGTTATATTTGTACTCCGTAGAGATTATCATTCATGCATAACTATGTGGGGTCCCTTACACTATAGAACTTGTCTTGTATATTCCAATGATGAGCCTCCGCAAATTAGCTCGAGGTCTTGCACTAGTTCCATTGGAGAGCTTACCTTAGCTCATATGTGCATCCGTTGCATGGCAATCCCTACTCCTCACATCATATCTATCATTTGGATTTCTCTCGCGTATGGTTGTCCTCATTTATGTGATCCTTTCACACCTTTTTTGTCATCCTTCCCCATCAATATTCTCTTTGCCACCCTAAGTGCCAACATATCTTGCTTGCGCTCATCGATTGCATGAGTGCTCAAAGTTGAAAGGGAGAGGATCATTTTGACTTGTGCGTGACTAGTGGTTTGGGGATGAGTCAAAATAAGATTCCGAAGGAGACCAAGTGTGAATTTTTAGTAGATTGAGTTCTGAATTAAACTATATAATATTTTTTATGCTCTAAACCCATCTCCCACTTCTTGCACGCAAACAACATTTGGATACATTCGAGTCACGGAAAGCAAGAGCTCTTGCACCTTTATGTTCTTACTTTGCTATTTTCAATACTAAATATAGACTCTTGCTTGTTATTGTCTTGACTTGAATTGCATATCTTACTTGCTTTACTTTGAAGTTCTTATATGCGTGTTAGCATGTCACCACAAAAATTATTTGTGTTATCATTTACCTACTCGAGGACGAGAAAGAATTAAGCTTGGGGATGTTTATACGTCCCAAACATATCTATAATTTTTGTTTGTTCCATGCTCTTTTGGGTGACATTGTTATATGTTTTGCTACACTTTCATACCTTTTTACACATATTTGTACTAACCTACTAACTCAGTGCACCCAGTGCCAGTTTCTTTCTCTGATGTCTTTTTTGCAGGGACTTTTACCCCAATTTACATAGCCCCGAATATTCCGAGAAAAATATATAAAAATAAGCGTGACGGAAGCTTCACGAGGCATCAAGTGGGGCCTGAGGGGAGCCAGGGCTCGCCCAGGTGGCCTCCCTGTGCGACACACCTCCTGGCCACGCCAGTAGGTCGCCTGGGTGGGGCCACCCCCTCTGTTGCCCTCCTTTGGCCTATATTTACCTCTCCGATAGAAAACCTTCGGAGGAGATCCAGAATTGCGAATTTATCCACTGTTTCGCCGCCGCAACGCTTCCAAGATCAGGAGCGTTAGAAGACCTCTTCTCGGCACCCTGCCGGAGGGAGGATTGACCTCTAAGCGCTTCTCCACCACCATGGATGCTTCCCGGACGTGCCGTGAGTAGTTCTCCTTGGACCATGAGTCGAGGACCAGTGGCTATGTGATGTCCTCTCTCCAATCTTATGCTTCAATGCTTAGCCCTTGTGAGCTGCCCTACATGATCAAGGCATCTATGTAATTTACCTGTTGTTGCTATGCTGTGTTTGCTGGGATCCTATGGATTATGAGATTATGTCCAGATTGTGATGAGTTATATATTTGGTTCATCTTTTATATTATGTTCTTGAATAATTCATGGATGTTCTCCGTTGCTTTTTATTGCTTTGGCCGAGTAGTAGATTGTAACTCCAAGAGGGAGCATTATGCAGGATTGTGGGTTCATGCCCCCTGATGTCTAGCTTGAGTGACAGAAACATGAGACTAGGGGATGTGTTGTTGCCACCAGGGAGAAAACAATGGTGCTTGTGACCACGGTTGCAAGGGTTGTTTACCTTACACAAAGTTCGTTAATGCAGTTGTCCGTTGCTTTGAGTTTACACTTTGGGTGGGCTCGCAACTTAATACAAGTGAGATATTCTAGATAGATATCTCAAGGTAGATGATTAAAGAGTAGATGCTGATGGATAAACTGTCTACTTGTCTTGGCGTACTACCAATTACTATTGAGCCTCTAACTTTCTACTAGCATGATTAGCATTGCGGTGTGTTTATAATTCTGTCAATTGCCCAGCTGTAATTTGTTTACCCAGCATAGTTGTTTGTCGTCTTTTGGGAGAAAGACATCACTAGTGAACATCATGGGACTCTGATCCATATTACAACCATTGTTTACACCTCCACCATTTAGTGCTTTTATTTAATTTTCCGTTGCAATCACTATCGCTATTCCCGCTTGTGTTTTGATCCTTTGCAAACTACAAGGCTGGAGAGATTGACAACCTCTCTGAACTCGTTGGGAGCAAAGTTATTTGTTGTGTGTGCAGGTCCACGTCTCCTCCTTGCGCCAGAGCAGTGGACACCTACTTGTTGATCCTCGGAGTCCTCCTAGTTCGATAAAACTTACAATCCCCGTGTAAGGGAAATCTGCTGCTGACTACATCTCCACCTTCCACTTGGGGTAACCAACGAGGGGAGAGAAGTATATCCATCAACTCGTCATCACTCATCAATGAGTTTCTCCTGGGCTTTCCTGGTTGTGGCACTAAAATTCTCGGGAGGTTCCTCTGGAAGGGGATCCTCTAGAACATGTTCCTTTTTATCATGCGTGATAACAATTCTAAGATTTCTATACCAGGTGGTAAAGTTTATTCCATTGATTTTATCCTTTCCAGGATTGATTTCAATGAAATACTGGGTTGAGCAGGTGGTGCCATTGATCTACAACAAAAATATGCAAAAGACAAACACATGTATTCATGAAGAGTAATTCTAATTAAACATTTCAATACGATCATTACTCCCACTAGATACAACATCCATCCGTTGATGCTTAGCGATTGAACATCCAAGATCCACATGTCCACTACTGAGATTTTGCATCACTGCTACAAGACTAGATCACTCGGTAAGCAACACTTGCTAATCGTATCTCTATACGACTCTTGTTTGTTGGGGACATCTCGTGGCACACCAACTCTTATGCCTCGAGGCCCAAAACGTTTTTATAGCCACTACAGGTTAACGAATGCTTCACTCGTAAGTGTCCAACACAAACACACCACGTTAATTTAGCAGCATCCTAATTTAGTAGGCCCGCCACTAATATTAATTAACATGTGATTGTAGGGTCGCTCTATTTGCGATGCAGATCATGGCCTTTCATATATTACTTCCGTGTTCCTCATGGAAGTACTTCTGTTGGTGTCGTCTGGTCGTAGCTTGTCACCATGGTTTTTCAGTACATGGGCGGTTGCTTGGAAAGATTGCTTCCTTCCAAGTTGCCCAAGAGGATTTTTAAGTAATCCCGTGGTCAGGCATAAGGGTTCTAGCGGCCGTTTATAGGTCTTGAAGAAGCAGATGAGGAGTCTAAGGGAATACGTATGAAGGTGTTAAGGCAATAACCTTGCTTCTTTTGAAATTTTTGGAGAGGTGAGAAAGATAGAGGTTTTGCAAGTACTTTGAAGGGTTTGGAAAGCAGTTTTTTCCTAAATAACGTCCATGCTAACTAAGGGCTTCCTGCAGTAAGGATGGCTCTGATACCATCTCTGTGGGGACCCCGACTTACGAGTCGAGATCGCGAATGAACGTGCTCAGTGATCCCAGAGATCAATGCTCACCAAACACACAGAAACTAAATAACAAGAGTCTTACATCCATACATACCATTTGATACAATAAATGACCAATTGCGGTCGAGTCTTACATATGTAGGGCCTTGAGGGCCAACACACTAAACTGGACCAACAACGGAAATATTGGTCAAAAGCGTGAACCCATGCCATCAGACTTAACCTACATGCATTCTGACTGGGAAGCGTCCTAGATCGCAAGAACTTCACCAAGTTACTCTTCACCATATCCTGTGCTCTCAAACCTGGTCAATGAAATAACCAGTGGCAAGCCAAAGAGTACTTTGAATGTACTCGCATATAGCCCATGATATGAACAATGCACTTGAAATGATAACAATTAATATGCATCGTTGGTGGATAACATCTTGGTTGTAAATAAACATGATCATGGATGTGCATCATAAGCTAGATGTTGATTAGAAGAACAGGTTACAGAGATCAACATATCTGTCAAGGGCTGAACACTCCGAGTTCACCCGATATGCCAAGTCACCAAACTTGGTCATATCAACTGTTTTATATTAACACCATTTACCACACACTCACACACACTTGGTTTAAGAGGAAACGACTAAACGTAGTTTAAGCAGGATCACCCAACTGTCCTTGACCGTGGACACGACTATTCAAATAGTTTTACACTCTGCAGAGGTAGTACGCTGGACATACGAGATCCGGGAAACTTCTGTGTCATCCACGACTTGCGGTATATAACATACCCGAGGTAAGTACCCGATCAATGCCTTTCCCCTGACGATACTAGACAAAGAGGTCCACTCGATTGGTACCCAAGCCACATGTTGTAGGTCTTACGAGCACAGACTCTGGATAGTATCAACCACGCGGGCACCAACGGTGTGCCTGGAACATGTAAAAACGGCATAGTCGCCCTACCTGGCACGGCCCCATCACGAGAGTGACCACACATCACTCCCGCCACTAGTAATGTGGCTCTTTGCTAACACCGACCGGAGTAATCAACAAAGTCCCGTCCCATAAAGAGGTAACATCATAAATCTATTCCCATTTCCAAAACCATACTCACACAAATACCCGGTGCACCACTTCACCAAAATTGTCCACCTAACTCATCATCATCATCGGGCATTAGTGGCACCCGACCGGGTTTTTATAAACCTTTTATTTATACCAACATCATGCTGATGCTACTATTATTCTAGCTTTACTTGTCAACATGATATTAGCGTGACCCTCATAGGTGGTAGGCTCAAGCTCAAAATGCAAATGCTCCGGAGGAGCCATCGATAACATCACTTCAATGATTTACCGATACTTATGATCACATGCAACATAAATATTTTCTCTACTAGCATGCAATATAACATATGCTCAAAACATGGTCAAAGGGCTGCTTGCCGTTGCTCTCATATTCCTCGGGGTCTTCGATGTCATCTGATCCAACTCCGAGAACTCTGTCTACTCGTCAACTATCGTCGGAAAACAATCACAGTCAGCCACACAACAAGGAGAACATAAGTGCTGTATAAAATAGAAGTTTTATTTTTTCTTGGACCTCTTAGGTCATAAGAAAAAAAATACGTGAAGCTTGCTAGAGGAGAGTAGGACCATCAGGGATTTTTGAATGGATGAAAGGCGGAATAGGTGGTCCTTGAAGAAGCCTACAGAAAATACCATTATAAAAATGAGTGGAGGCACTCATTTAATAGATCATAATTTTAGAAATATTTAGAAAGTTGTTTCACTGTATTTAGAGTTGGTACGAATATTCTATGGATTTCCTAATATTGGATAAATAGCAAAAGGAAGCTATTTATTTATTGCAACAGAAATATGCCAGATACAAATGTTGGCTATGGCTCCAAAAATAGGGTGTGATATAAGAAGGCTCTAGAAATTTGAATCACTCCATTTGGAGTTGATTTGAATCCTATAGGTCTTTACAAAGGTGGACTAAATATATGCAAATGTGCATTTGAATAATAATACCATAGAAAGGTTCCTTTGAAAAAATGTGCAAAGCACATATTTGGATAGTCCTTAATTTTTGGGACCTGCAGAATTTTGAATCACAAGATTTGGAGCTCAGATGAATTTAATATAGCCTTTTGAAGTTGACTAAAAATAAAAAGGGAAAAAGAGGGCCTACAGAGTTGGCTATCCTACGCTCTGGGCGAAGGAGAGGGAGGTGGGCCGGACTAGTTGCGCCTTAGCGCACCAGCGGAAAGGCGCTTTCGTCTTGGTGTAGCGGAAAACTAAGGGGGCGCCTTCACTTGAAATGGCCGGGCCCGGTCCCTGGCTCACCGAGAGAAGTGATGGGGAGGAGCAGGAGGCGCTGGGGCGGAGCTGCGCCGGCCAGGGGGTACCCCAGGGGTCTAGAGGCGAGGGGAAACCCCATGGTTGACCCGGTTCGAACGGAGACCTCTGGGGGGCTTCGGCCATGGCTAGTCAGAAGGAGGAGGAGGGCTTGGGAGGGAAGGGGAGGTGCTCAGGAGGATCTCAAGTGAGAGGGGAAGAGATGCAAGAGTAGCAGAGGCTCGGGGAGAGAGGGAATAAGAGGGGGAGAGGAAGAGAGAGCTCGGGAGCTCTCTCGAGCTCTCTCTGCATGGATATCACGCACCACAGAAGAAGTTTGGAGGCTAGCTGGTGGTTGGAAATGCTTGGAAAGGTCAAAAGGAGGGGCTTTGACAAGATGAGACAAGGTTTGGCTGCTAGGTTCAGGCTGTGGGGCAAGGTTAAGGTGCACATCACCAGTTCTGCATGCCAAGGAGGTGGTCACCATGGCCACTTATGTCTAAGGTAGCATTTTGACCAGTCAAGGATGTCCTACAAGTAGAGCATGCATGCAGGAGGATGACTCTGGAGTTTGGTAGCTAGTGAAGCTGGTTTGAATGCGTTTGGACTCTGATTAAGATTCCAGCAGGAAACTTGGGGCTGGCACTGGTGGTTTCCACAGGGAAAACCTTGGGGTGAAACCATTTCCTGGAGCACGTGGTATGGAACGAATACACCACTCCAAAGTTTCAGCTCAAGCAAGGAAGGGTAGCTAGTACTTTTTGTACAAAGCTACATTTCAGCTACAAATCAACTTGAAGATGTGCTGCTCATTTTCTCCACATGAGCATGCCATATCTTGGCTTGAAACAATGCTTTGGGATCCTAGGAGTCCTCTGGCAAGAGGTGGGGGCTTTGGCTTAAGCAGAAGTGGGGCAAGAGGGGTAAAAATGGTGATCCAAGGGTGAAAATGAGAAGTAGTTACATGAAGCCTCTCTCCAATAATTGACCAGTGGCCATGGAAATGTTACTGGAGGTAAAATGTAACTATATGAAGCTGTGGTAGAAAGTTGAGCTCAAGGGTTAGAGTTGAAGGGGCCAAAGTAGCCACTTTGCTAGGTGCACACAAGGTGTTTGATGAGTGTCAGGGCAACCCGATGAACTTCAATGGATATGAAACTTGACATGATAAAATAATAGATGAAAATAGGCTTGGACACCAAATTTGGGATTTGGTGGACAAGGTTTCTAATGTAGACTTGGAAAACCCATGAAATGGGCAGAAGTGGCCTTCTATTACAAAGCTATTCAAATCAATTCCCACAAATCCAATATTTGGTCTGGGGGCATTATTTGAGCGTTAAAGCATGCCCGAAAAGTTTGGGGTCAATTGGAGAAACTTTGTAATGTAAAGTTTGCCAAAGTGAGAAATCAACAGAGAGGGTTTTGAGGGGCTTGGGGAAAGTTCTTCTATTCTCCTTGAATCACAACTTGGTGCGGATGCATTATTGGAGTATGAGAACATGTCTACCAAATTTGAGCACAATTGGAGATACTTGACAATGTAGAGTTTCTCAAATTTGGATATGGACAGATAGGGTTTTAGAGTAATTAGGAGAGACAAATGAACTTGGATTGGGATGAAACTTGGCAAGATCATCAAACATATCATAGGTGACATGCTGGAATTTTTCAAGAATTTATTGGAATATTTCTTATAGAAATGTTCCAAAAGATTGAAATAGGCAGGAAGGGTTTTGGAGGGGTTTGCCCAATATTTTTAACATGACCATGTGTTGAAACTCATATATATGGAATATATATATCCACTGAGCTTCTCTAAAGTTTCTCAAATATGTTGAAAGAAACAAAAATAACTTTCCTTCATAAGAGACCATTTCTAGCCTCACAGGAAGGCATTTAAATAAAATAGTAAAATAACTTTAAAAATAATAATATTGTGGTTTTGGGAAGTCATTTTGACAATGGGGTTTAAATAAAATAATTGGTGCCAAATAAATTCCCTAATTTGAGGACTTGTAGTACAAATCCCATCTTGGGGGGTTTTGAAAGCTTAATTCAAAGGAATGCTTTTTGGTGAAAATAAATTTGGTAAAAATAGTTTATGGTCCTAAACACATGGCATGATCATTAGGCACTAGTTTTGGGCTAAGGAGACGAGTCTGGAGAGTAACATGAATTATTGAGGATCAACCACAGGTATACAAGCAAGCAAGCAATCAACAGTCACTTCAAGCTTCACAAGGATTCACAAATTTTTTAATTGGTACTAATTTTTGAAATAAGTAAATTAGTCACGAAAGCTAAACATAGGGTGTTACACACCTTACCCCCTTAAGAAAATCTCATCCCCGAGATTTCTAGGCTAGGGGTTCGAGCGATACAAAATCTCGAGTCGAAGGTAGTCTTCATGTTCCTATGTTGCTGTTGTGGGCCTTGCGGTGCTTGTTGATACAACTCCGAATGCTCCGCTCGTCCTTGCCCGACTGAGCGGATTCTGGCAATAAGTTAGGCCTGACCGGGGGTCAAGGGCTTGGTGTACTATGTTCGTGCAAGGTTCTGACTTGCAAGTGCATTCCAAGGTCGGAATACGTGGCAAGATAGTGTCTGGGTTTTGGTCTCGGGGCTGCTCAAGCCGGTTAGTGACATCTAGATGTCTCGCTAGAACCTACGGTCAAGGTCCTCGCATAGCTCTCCGCTGACGGGGAAGTCCTTGACTCCTTGAGGTAGGCAAGCTATGGTCGCGGGTGGTCTTCGAAGGCTTCTTGTGATAGGGTCTGGGTTAGCTCTCGCCCATCAGTCTAATATCAAAGACTCAGAGTCTAGAATAGGTCCTACCATCTTGGAGGGTTCACGAGGGTTCCTGGATGAGCTGGCTACCCAAGAGTATAGACCAGTCATCCACTCCCAAGGTCTGCGGCTCGACAAGCGGTGAATCACCTTTAACAGGTTATCACCATGATCCAATTAGGACTATCGTCCTTGGTTTGGACCAAGAAGAGGCTCTCTGATTTCTCTCGTTGTCCGAAGGTTACATCATCTAGAATTGTCGAGGCTTCTTGACATCGTTGATGTAGTCGGTGCAGGATCAGTGGTTGACGTCTTCAGCTTCCGTGGTTTCCCAACCATGGGGGTTCTTCGTCTTGTCTTGGGTAGGTTAGAGTCCCGTTGTATTGAGGTTGCTTCGAGAAGCCCACCTTCTCGAGATAACACGGTACCCTCAAGAGGCATAGCGATTGACGTCCTTGGGGCTCGTCCAAACAGGACTAAGTTGTTCGTCCTCTTATTGGGTGAATAGGTATGCCATGCGCGAGGATAACAACATATTTTTCCCAAGCATGACATAAGCATAGTGCTCATGAGACAGGTGAGGAGAACGGGGACTTGCTGTGGGTGGTCGTTGGCCGAGGGGTTTGTGGTCCAATATGACCTAGTCCTTCATGCCCATTTTGACATAGACACAATGGGTGGTGGTCATGCGGAGTACTCGCCATATTCCAACGACTTAGAGTCGTTTTCTGTGGTCATAATCTGATGAACTTATGGCTGGGTGAAGCTTTAGGGTCTCAAGGAACTTAGGATGCGGGTGAAGAGTTATCATCTTATCTCTAAGCACATTCCTTAGATGCCAATAGTGTGAACTATTGCTCTGGACAAATCACTCTATTTATCAAAGTTAGCATCTCACATAAGTCAACTCCATACCACTCATGCTAGTCAACAACAAGGTTTAGGGAAGAACTAACCCAAACACTACAAGTATGGTGTAGCTATGATGCACATGCATTCCTATGCAAGAACCTCGGGGAGGCATACAAGCTGCTAAGCTTGAACTGGGATGCTACAAATCCAAATGTCCATCTAGATCATACAATGGACAGGGTACTGCATTTCTATATTAAGGAAGCACATAGTATACCAATCCAAGATCTCGCTTTCTTCCTACAAATCTGATCAAGTGATCCATCAATTCGATCGATCATCACTGGACCCATCACTCCTACAAATCCGATATTGATGGGGCTCTACAGGATCACTTAGAGTCCTCATACTTCACATATTACCGCAAGACTACATCACAGTATATCCACCGACTTCCAATGTCATAGCCAACTAATCTCCAAGGCCATGCTTATCCATGTCCGTAAGTTATTTCTACAAGTCCAATTACTTCTACTCGTTATCCACGGAGAAACATGGTGTCATGATCGAGATCATCATGCTAAATCCAATTTACTCCGAACCATGTGGTCTCTGTCATCATCGATACTCTAATGAGATTACCTATTTAAATCCAAGACTCAAGTCCAATAAGAACTCTTACTCGATACTCGAAGTCATCATGGTAAAAGCATCAGATCATGTCAATTACTTGGTAAAGTCAATTATACCACCAAGAATTATCGCTTGGGATCATAATCGTCCTACTAAATCCAATCTTACTCCAGGAAGATGTAGGTTATGCTACTATATCAACTTGTTCCACCAAGTTCACCTACCTGTATATGGGTCTTATGATCCACCAAGACAGTCTAGCTATATCCCCAAGACAACTATCATGATCACAATGACCTTAGTCTAATACTCTTATATATGAGAACGGTCCTTTTTATGGCATCAGGGTTATGGTGCTAGCTTAAAAATGAAGGATACTCGTTCATCGTGATCACTTGTTCCTAAAAGAACCTTGTGTTAAGCGGGGTTTTTATCGGGGCTCGACGGGTATTCTGGCAATCCGGGTAATAGACATGTGACCATAAAATTGAGCCAGAAAGGCTTATGGAGGTTAGTCTGGTCTAGAGAGGGTTTCCAATCTCGAGGAAAGCATAACTCCTACGGGTGGCGTGTGGTTAAGCATGGCATAGTTAGCGTCTTCAGTGTCAGTTGTCCGTCGAAGTGGATTCCTGGTGCATCTTGTCTTGCGGGTCTTCAGTTGTCGAGAAGAGTGAGAGAGAGAGAGAGAGCAGCAACACAGAGGAGAGTGCTTAAGGGTGCTATAGTTCAAGTCCAATCAAACATGTGTTGGAAAAGTCAACTCAAACATCAAGATGAGGCACGTGGTATAACCGCATGCTTGTTGCCTAGATCAAAAGTGAGACTTATATCAGAGCACAAACAACAAAAACAAACAACACCCGACATGGTTCCATCCGAACCATCCCACGGACTCGACTTCGCATAAGGGATTTGTGACTCGTCCTACTCTAGGGGTCCTCGGACTCGGCAATCGTGCTTGCTTCATGCTCCGGGGAGGAGTCCGCTAAGTCTTCTAGACCTTCTCATGGTGTTGTCATGCCTCTTGTTGTTGCTCGCCGAAGCGACTCGGTTGAGTTGGAAAGAGCCCTTGATGTCTTCTGGTTTGGGAGCTGCTGACGAAGGTGGTTCTCCACGGCTGTCATTGACACGGTCTTCTATTGTCTTCATAATCTTGTTATTGTCTTCTTGTCTTCTGAGGCTTTGAGAGTTTCAAGTGGACGACCTTTATGCAATGACGTCAGCAAGGCATGATAGATTTCCGACCCGTCAATCACTAGATCGCAATATCGACACCTGAAGCGGGGATGAAGAGAACCGTTTTCCTGCTGACCAGGGTGAGGCGGACCAAATGGCGAGGTTCTCATCCACCGGTGGTGGTCGACACAATCTTGATATTGACAAGGTCAGTCTATTAGTGATATAGATCATGGCCTTGCATATATTACATCCTGCTCATCATAGGTGTAGGTGGCCTCACCTCGGAACAGTGTCGAGGGTGTCGCTATCTTCTGGGTCTCGATATCCTTGTTCCTCATGGAGGTACTTCTGTTGGTGTCGTCTGGTCGTAGCTTGTCATCCTGGTTCTTCACTACATGGGCGGTTGCGTGGAAAGATTGCTTCCTTCCAAGTTGCCCAAGAGGATTTGTAAGTAATCCCGTGGTCAGGCATAAGGGTGTTTGTGGCCGTTTGTAGGTTTTGAAGAAGCAGATGACGAGTGTCAGAGAATACGTTTGAAGGTGTTAAGGCAATAACCTTGCTTCTTTTGAAAATTTTGAGAGGTGAGAAAGATAGAGGTTTTGCAAGTACTTTGAAGGGTTTGGAAAGCAGTTTTTCCTAACTAACGTCCGTGCTAACTAAGGGCTTCCTACAGTCAGGATGGCTCTGATACCAGCTCTGTGGGGACCCCGACTTATGAATCAAGATCGCCGAATGAACGTGCTCAGTGATCCCAGAGATCAATGCTCACCGAACACACAGAAACTGAATAACAAGAGTCTTACATCCAGACATACCGTTTGATACAATAAATGACCAATTACGGTCGAGTCTTACATATATAGGGCCTTGTGGGCGAACACCAAACTGGACCAATAGCGGAATTATTGTTCGAAAGCGTGAACCCATGCCATCAGACTTAACCTACGTGCATTATGTCTGGGAAGATTCCTAGCTCGCAAGAACGTCACCAAGTTACTCTTCACCATATCCCGTGCTCTCAAACCTGGTCAATGAAATAACTAGTGGCAAGCCAATGATTACTTCAAATGTACTCGCAGACAACCCATGATATGAACAATGCAATTGAAATGATAACAATTAATATGCATCCTTGGTGGATAACATCTTGGTTGTAAATAAACATGATCATGGATGTGCATCATAAGCTAGATGTTGATTAGAAGAACAGGTTACGGATATCAACATATCTATCAAGGGCTGAACACTCCGGGTTCACCCGATATGCCAAGTCACCAAACTTGGTGATATCAACTGTTTTATATTAACACCATTTACCACACACTCACACACACTTGGTTTATGCGAAAACGACTGGACGTAGTTTAAGCAGGATCACCCAACTGTCCTTGACCGTGGACACGGCTATTCGAATAGTTTTACACTCTACACAGGTAGTACGGTGGACCCACGAGATCCGGGAAACTTCCGTGTCATCCACGACTCGCGGTTTATAACATACCCGAGGTAAATACCCGATCAATGACTTTCCCTGACGATACTAGACAAAGAGGTCCACCGTATTGGTACCCAGCCCACATGTTGTACGTCTTACGAGCACTGACTTTGGACAGTATCAACCATGCGGGGACCAACGGTGTGCCTAGAACACGTAAAAACGACATAGTCGCCCTACCTGGCACGACCCCATCACGAGAGTGACCACACATCACTCCCTCCACTAGTAATGCGACTCTTTGCTAACACCGACCAGAGTAATCAACAAAGCCCCGATCCATAAAGGGGTAACCTGGTCGTACATGTAAGTTTAGGACGGTCGACACATCATAAATCTATTCCCATTTCTGAAACCGTACTCACACAAATACCCGGTGCACCACTTCACCAAAAGTGGCCACCTAACTCATCATCACCCTCGGGCATTAGTGGCACCCGACGGGGTTTTCATAAACCTTTGATATATACCAACATCATGCTCATGCTACTACTATTCTAGATTTACTTGTCAACATGATATTAGCGTGACCCTCATAGGTGGTAGGACCAAGCTCAAAATGCAAGTGCTCCGGAGGATCCATCGGTAACATCACTTCAATGATTTACCGATATTTATGATCACATGCAACATAAATATTTTCTCTACAAGCATGCAATATAACATATGCTCAAAACATGGTCAAAGGGCTGCTTGCCTTTGCTCTCATAGTTCTCAGGGTCTTCGAGGTCTTCCGATCCAACCACGAGAACTCCGTCTACTCGTCAACTATCGTCGAAAAACAATCATAGTCAGCCACAAAGCAAGCAGAACAGAAGTGATGTGTAAAATAGAAGTTTTAATTTTTCTTGGACCTCTTTGGTCATAAGAAAAAAATACCTGAAGCTTGCTAGGGAAAAGTTGGACCATGAGGGATTTTCGAATGGATGAAAGGGGAATAGGTGGTCCTTGAAGAATCCTACAGAAAATACCATGATAAAAATGAGTGGAGTCACTCATTTAATAGAGCATAATTGTAGAAATATTTAGGAAGTTGTTTCACTGGATTTGGAGTTGGTATGAATATTCTATGGATTTCCTAATAATGGATAAATAGCAAAAGGAATCTCTTTATTTATTCCAGCATAAATATGCCAGATACAAATGTTGGCTATGGCTCCAAAAATAGGGGGTTATGTAAGAAGGCTCTGGAAATTTGAATCACTCCATTTGGAGTTTATTTGAATACTATAAGATTTTACAAAGGTGGACTAAATATATTCAAATCTAAATTTGAATAATCATACCAAAGAAAGGTTGCTTGGAAAAATGTTGAAAGTACATCTTTGGATAGTCCTTGATTTTTGGGACGTGCAGAATTTTGAATCACAAGATTTGGAGCTCACATGAATTAAATATAAATTTTTGAAGTTGAAAACAATAAAAAGGGAAAAACAGCGCCTCCAGAGTTGGCTATCCTGCGCTCTGGGTGAAGGAGAGGGAGGAGAGCCGGTCCAGCTGCGCTAGCTGGCGCTAGCGGAGGCCACACCGAAAGCGCACCAACGGAAAGACGCTTTCGGCTTGGGGTAGTGCAAAACTAAGGGGGCGCCTCCACTTGAAATGGCCGGGCCCGATCCCTGGCTCACCGACAGGAGAGCCCCGCCTGTCGGGCCCTTCTCCTTCCTCACGCTGGCAGGGAGCAGCAACAGAGGGAGGGGAAAGCCGCGCCGGCCCCGGTGCCTCCAACAATCCCTAGCGAAGGAGAGCGCATCGATGGGCTCGGGGGACCGCACCGCTTAAATTCCCATGCACGGCGCCCGGAGGGAGGGCCGCAAGGGGAGCCGACAACGTCGACTGTGGGGAAGCCGACTGCCCTTGCTGGATTCAGCACCAGAAGCGATGGGGAGGAGCAGGAGGCGGTGTGGCGGAGCTGCGCCGGCCAGGGGGTACCCCAGGGGGCTAGAGGGGAGGGAAACCCCATGGTTGACCCAGCTCGAACAAAGACCTCCGGGGGGCTTCGGCCATGGCAAGGCAGAAGGACGAGGAGGGCTTGGGAGAGAAGGGGAGGTTCTCAGGACGAGCCCAATGGAGAGGGGAAGAGATGCAAGAGCAGCAGAGGCTCGGGGAGAGAGGGGATAAGAGGGGAGAGGAAGAGAGAGCTCGGGAGCTCTGTGGAGCTCTCTGTGCATGGATGCCACGCAGCACAGAAGAAGTTTGGAGGCTAGCTGGTGGATGGAAAAGCTTGGAACGGTCAAAAGGAGGGGCTTTGACAAGCTTAGACAAGGTTTGGCTGCGGGGCAAGGTTAAGGTGTAGAGCACCAATTCTGCATGCCAAGGAGGTGGTCACCATGGCCACTTTATGTCTAAAGTAGCATTTTGACTAGTCAAGGATGTCCTACAGGTGGGGCATACATGCAGGAGGATGACTCTGGAGTTTGGTAGCTAGTGAAGCTGGTTTGAATGGGTTTGGACTCTGATTAAGATTCTAGCAGGAAACTTGGGGCTGGCAGAGGTGGTTTCCAGAGGGAAAACCTTGGGGTGAAACCATGTCCTAGGGCACATGGTATCGAACAAATACAGCACTGCAAAGTTTTAGCTCAAGAAAGGAAGGGTAGCTAGTACTTTCTGTACAAAGCAACATTTCAGCTACAAAACAACTTGAAGTTGTGCTCCTCATTTTCCCCACATGAGCATGCCATCTCTTGGCTTGAAACAATGCTTTGGGATGCTAGGAATCCTCTGGCAAGAGGTGGGGGTTTGGCTTAAGCAGAAGTGGGGCAAGAGGGGTAAAAATGGTGATCCAAGGGTGAAAATGAGAAGTAGTAACATGGAGCCTCTCTCCAATAATTTACCGGTGGCTATGGAAATGTTACTGGAGGTAAAATGTAACTATATGTAGCTGTTGTAGAAAGTTGAGCCCAAGGGTTAAAGTGGAAGGGGCCAAAGTAGCCACTTTAGTGAGCGCACACTAGGTGCTTGATGACCGTCAGGGCAACCAGATGAACTTCAATGGATATGAAACTTAACCAGATCAAATAATAGATGAAAATAGGCTTGTACAGCAAATTTGGGATTTGGTGGACAAGGTTTCCAATGTAGACTTGGAAAACCCATGAAATGGGCAGAACTGGTCTTCTGCTTACAAAGCTATTCAAATCAAATCCCACAAATCCAATATTTGGTGTGGGGGCATTATTTGAGCATTAAAGCATACCCAAAAAGTTTGGGGTCAATTGGAGAAACTTTGAAATATAATGTTTCCCAAAGTCAGAAATCAATTGAGAGGGTTTTGAGGGGCTTGGGACAAGTTCTTCTATTCTCCTTGTGCCCCACTTGGTGTGGATGCATTATTGGAGTATCAGAACATGTCTACCAAATTTGAGCACAATTGGAGATACTTGATAATGTAGGGTTTTTCAAATTTGGATCTGGACAAATACGGTTTTATAGTAATTAGGAGAGACAAATGAACTTGGATTGAGATGAAACTTCGCAAGATCATCACACATATCATAGGTGACATGCTGGAATTTTTTAGGAATTTATTGAGAATATTTGTTATAGAAATATTCCAAATGATTGAAATAGGCAGGAAGAGTTTTGGAGGGGTTTGCCCAATATGTTGAACATGACCATGTGTTGAAACTCACATATATGGAATATATATATCCACTGAGTTTCTCTAAATTATTTCAAATATTTTGAAAGCAACAAAAATAACTTTCCTTCATAAGAGACCATTTCTGGCCTCACATGAAGGAATTTAAATAAAATAGTAAAATAACTTTTAAAATAATAATATTGTGGTTTTGGGAAGTCATTTTGACAATGGGTTTTAAATAAAATAATTTGTGCCAAATAAATTCCCTAATTTGAGGACCTGTAGTACAAATCCCAACTTAGGGGTTTTGAAAGCTTAATTCAAAGAAATGCTTTTTGGTGAAAAATAATATTTGGTAAAAATAGTTTCTGGTCCTAAACACATGGCATGATGATTAGGAAGGAGTTTTGGGCTAAGGAGGTGAGTCTGGAGAGTAACAGGAATTATTGAGGATCAACCACACACATATAAGCAAGCAAGCAATCAATAGTCACTTCAAGCATCACAAGCATTCACAAAAAACTATTTGGTCCTAATTTTTGAAATAAGTAAATTAGTCACGAAAGTAAACACACGGTGTTACAGTGATGGTGCAGAAATTGGGAAGTGAAGTTTACTTGACATTCTTTGAGGGATCACTCTACTTAAAACATCTATCATGCAAAAGAAGGGTGCATAAAGGGATAAAAATTCACATGAAATATATATATATATATATATATGTGGTAGGGTATAACCCCTTTCATTAACGCATGGTGATCTCCATCTCCACGTACACCGCATGACCATGTAGATCTCCATCTCCATCTGTGGTTTCCCTTGTGGTGATATCCATATCCACACCACAATGTCAACCGCCAAGTGTTACATAACATATTATGCTATTACAAACTAATAGCTATGAGATTAAATTACATCACAAGGCATCTCATGTTGACACGCAGGTCATTAATACAATAATGGTACAACCATATGGCTCCAGTCAATTGCCACATTCACGACACACAGGTCATGATATGATAATTTACAAGCAACATTCATGGGCTATACCAAATGACAAGCATTTCCTGCAAAAACAAATCAGACGATCTATAGACGAAAATAAAACCGCCCGAAACTCAATTTTCCAAGAGGATTTTGACCATGACAAGTTAGACGAAAACGGCAAAGCCATTGAAGGTCAAATGCATCTTTTCATTCTATTCAGTTTGAGAGGCCGTGGAGCGAAAATGGAGTTCGTATGCAAAAGTTATGCCCGTTTTACTATGAGTTCTCCAACAGATTTCAGCACTACGGAAATCACATTTCCACGGTGTCAACCTTTGTTCCGGTTTGATCAATCTCATTGATCTTCGCATGCTGAATCTGGATTTATGTTCCACTGTCTACCCTGATGGTGAAAACCAATCGGTAGGGGTAATTCATGCCATGACCTGTGCATCACGATCACGGAATCTAGAAAACAAAACCAACCTTCAACACTAACGTGCACGTCCGATCTCATCATTGATCTTCGCATGCTGCATCTGGATTTATGTTCCACTGTCTACCCTGATGGTGAAAACCAATCGGTAGGGGTAATTCATGCCATGACCTGTGCATCACGATCACGGAATCTAGAAAACAAAACCAACCTTCAACACTAACGTGCACGTCCGATCTCATCGACCCGTACCTGAACCGATCTACATATATCATATGAAATCACCAAATATATCACCACACATTGGAGACTCTGATACTACTGTTGGAACGCGCGGTATGCTACGCTAGTAGCAAATAAAAATTTCTACCTCGCACCCAAGAACATGGTGCTGGAAATAGACCACATGATCTGGTTTACGAGTGGAAGCGTAGTCACAGCAGCGGAAGTAGAGTTGGTGACATGTGTAGTCGACCAGCCGATTCATCTCCTCCTCGTGTAGCCGATCTTCCGTGAGTAGAGATTTGCCACGAACAACGATCTCCCCCGAATAGATCCTCTGGATCCCAGGAAGAGCTCCTCGCGGATACCTCAAACGGTTCGTCCAAGCACCGCAGATGCGATGCCACCAAGGTATCCACACGTACGGGGGAAGCATCGAGAGCTAGACTGCTAGGTCTGATAACACGACATGGGGTGTGGGGAATGGCGGTGGCAGTCGAGGGAATGAAAATGATCAACTCCAAAATGTGTGCCCACTTGAAAGCACATATGCTCCCTTGGTGGCTTTGATAGTTTATGACAACATAAATTGTCTCTTGGAGTTACACTTCTTCTACCTAGTATATTTCAGGTATAGTCCACGGAGAGCATTGGCTATAGGATTGTGAGGAGATAGCCCTTGATGAAGGAAGGAATAGGATTGGCTAAAGCTTCAAGAAAGAAACTCTTCATTTTATACTTTGTGAGAAATCACTTTGAGTCCATAGGAAAGCCAATACTATTAAAAGGGGATGAGGTATTATGATGAATTGGTTGCTCAAGTGCTTAGATATAGCCACCAAAAATACTCAGCCACTTTCCCTCAAAATATATCTATCCCAAGCCACATATGCAAAATCGGTGCCACCAACATTTCCTACTCGGCTATACCGATTTTACACTTAGACACATCGTATGCCAATCCCACCATCTCGGTACAACCAACAATTATATAGGTGACGCCCAGACCGGGAGACAAACATTCTATTTAGATAATTTCAAGTTTTGGAATTTCCGAGTTTGAAGTCGGTCTCACCGAGTTTGGAAACCAGTCTAGGTCATCGTATTGTTACCACCGAGATTCCTGTACCGGTCTCATAGAGAATTCAAAAGTTGCCACACGTAGTGCAACTTGGTACCGCCGAGATTCATTTCGGTGGCATCGAGTTGGGATATAATGCTGTAACGGTTATATTTTGGGGGATGCCTATATATACTCCTCCACCTACTCTCATTTACAAAGGAAGCACTCACAACACACTTACACTTGCGAGATCCATTTTTCTAAGAGAGAGCCACCTACTCATGTGTTGAGATCAAGAGATTCCATTCCAACCATTTGATACTTGATTTCTAGCCACCACAAGTTGCTTTCCACAAGATAAATCTCTCCTACTCCTGCAAAATCTGAGGGAGAGTGATTGAGTGTTGAGGAGACTATGTTTTGATGCATCAGATCAAGGAGTTCATTATTCTACCAGATCTATTACCTTCTGGAGGGTAGTGCCTCCTAGATTGGTTAGGTGTCGATTGGGAGCCTCCTAGTTCGTGTTGTGGAGTTGAGCCAAGATGTTTGTAAGGGCAAGGAGGTCTCCTACTTCGTGAAGATCTTAAGTGAGTGAGGCTAGTCCTATGTGGACGTAAGCCATGGTGGAATAGTTAAGGCCGCTTCTTCGTGAACTCCTTATGGGTGGAGCCCTCCGTGGACTCTCCCATTAGTTACCCTCCGTGGTTTGAAGTCTCCACTAACATGGAAATACGTTAGCGCCACCTATCAGAACC
Organism: Hordeum vulgare subsp. vulgare; assembly: GCF_904849725.1. NCBI lineage: Eukaryota > Viridiplantae > Streptophyta > Magnoliopsida > Poales > Poaceae > Hordeum > Hordeum vulgare. The sequence continues at coordinate 320,821,332 of NC_058524.1, read as the reverse complement.
ATGTTAAAAATTGCCGTGTCAAGTTCTTCCTGTTTGATCTTCCTAAATTCTACTCCTTACTACATGTGCAAAGTCTTTACTTTCCTCTGCCATATTTGTTGACTAGCATGTGTAGGGTGCATTAGACTTGTTAGAATCGCTAAAGTCTGCCAACCATTAAATTGGGAAAAGGCTAGGATTTAATTATTCAAGTTATCTATTGACCCCCCTGTAGACACCTCTTCTATCGATCTCTCAACTGGTATCAAAGCAAGGTCTTCAAAATCTTGGTTTAAACACCACTCGAGGAAGATGGATGTGCCTAGTTTGGGGAATATTGGTTGTAGAGTGCTTACTCTTGATGGTGAATATTTTAGACAATGGAAATGTGAAACGCTTGATATATTTGATAAGTTCCTTTTGTGCAAGTATGTTGAATATCCCTATGAGCCTCCCATTAATCCTTTGCATCCTTCTCATGATGAAGAACTTGATATCCTTGGTAATCTTAAAACTCATAATATAATCATTAGAGGAATGCCAGGAAATGTCCTTAATCAAATGCAAAAGTTTGAGTGTGCTCACACTTTGTGGAAAGACTTAGAGAAAAGATATCCGACTATTCACTTAAAAATCTTGAGATTATTTTCCATCAATGTATTGCCTTTCACAAAAAGAAGCCAATTGATCCTAATTTTGATAAATGTCTATTTGAGCTTCGTGACCTTATGTGTGGTAAAGGAGATGTCATTATCATGAAAAATGTCATTGTGGAAGCCATTGGCATGCATAAACATGAACCTTGTCATAGTCAAAATTCTAATGAAATTCTTGTTTCCTATGGCGAGGATATTTTGTCCGATGACGATAATGTAGAGCATCACTACTACAATGAAGATAAAGGGTTTGACATTGAGTATGAGAAGACCATGAGGAACGTTAGTCTTATGGAGAACCTTAGAGACTACGTGGCGAGAGGAAATGAGTGGTTTCTCGATAGTGGATTCACTGATCACATGACCGAAGATAAATACATGTTCCTTGAGATCACACCAAACCGTGGACCTCGAAGGTATGTGACCTTTGGAGACAACTGCAACGGTAAGGTACTCGGTCTTTGTAAGGTGGCCATATCTCATGATAGTTCCATTCAAAATGTCATGTTTGTTGAATCCCTTGGCTATAATCTTCTTTTCGTATCTAGCCTAGCAGACTTTGGTTTCAATGTGCTATTTACGAAAGTTAACTTCCAAGTGTTTCATAGTGACAATCATAACATAGTATTTACTCGTATCCTTAGAGGTGATCCATACATTATCTATTTCACTAAAAAATCCAAACCCCGTACATGTCTTATTGCAAAATCTTCTAAAGGTTGCTTATGGCATAAGAGGTTAGGACATGTAGATATGTGTAACATTGACATGCTTATCAAAGTGATCATATTATTGGTGTTACAGATGTTATCTTTGACGAAGATGGACTTTGTAGTGCTTCTCAAGCAGGAAAGCAAGTTTGTGGAAGTCACTCGGGAAGAACATCATGTCTACAAGAAGGCCATTCGAGTTGCATCACATGGATCTTTTTGGTCCCAATGCTTACAAGAGCCTCGGTGGAAATTCTTATGGTTTATCATTGTTGATGAGTTTTTTAGATTTACATGGGTATTCTTTCTTGATGAGAAGTCGCGGGTATACAAGATCTTCAAGAGCTTCGCTCGTAAATCCTAAAATCAGTTTGAAGTGAAGATCAAGAAAGTTCAAAGCGATAACGGAACGAAGTACAAGAACACTAATGTGGATAGTTTTATTGATGAAGAAGGTATCTCACATGAGTTCTCCATGACGTACAGAACTCAACAAAATGGAGTTGTTGAGAGGAAGAACCAAACTCTCATAGAGATGGCCAGAAGGATGCTTGACGAATACAAGATGCCAAGACACTTTTGGTCAGAAGTCGTGGAAAGAACTTGTCATGCAATAAAACGACTCTACTTACACAAGCTTCTAGGTAAAACGGCATACGAGCTACTCACAGGTAACAAACCCCAAGTTGGATACTTTTGAGTATTCGGCTCTAAGTGCTACATTCTTAATAAGCATCAACACACGAAATTTTCTCCTAAATCTCATGAAGGGTTCCTACTCGGTTACAGATCTAACTCTCACACTTACCGTGTCTACAACAACTTCACTCGAAAATTTGAAGAGACGGTGGATGTGAAGTTTGATGAATCTAATGGTTCTCAAGTCGGAGAATTTCCAAATGATGTAGGAGATAAGGAACCCTCCAAAGCCATCCAAGATATACCTATCGGCAAGATTCGTCCCATGAAGGTGAAGGAAAGTACTTCATCAATTCAAGAGGAAGCTCCTACTTCGTGTCAAGGCGAACCACAATACGAGATGGAGGCATCCATAAGCAGTACACGACATGATGAAGAAGAGGAAGAAGTACATCCTGATGATCGACCCGAACCTTCCTCACAACCACCTCAAGGATTCGACACTATCAATGACAACGTGCAAGATGATGATGAAGAATAAGCTCCACCATCCAACAAGAAGAAGTTGTCACGAGTTCGACCAAGAGTGGACAAACATCATATGCTGAATCAAATCTTCTGTGACATACAAACTGGGAGAATCAATCGCTCTGTATCTCGTTCATCTAACTTTTGCGAGCATTATTATTTAATCTCTATCATTGCACCTTTGAAGGTTTAAGAATCCCTTCAAGACCCAGGTTGGGTGAATGACATGCACGAAGTGCTACACAACTTCGAGAGTAATCAAGTGTGGACACTTGTTGAAAAGCCGGAAGGAGAGCACAACATCATTGATACAAGATGGGTGTTTCGGAACAATCAAGATGAATATGGTCAAGTTGTACAGAACAAGGCGCGTCTCGTAGCCCAAGGATACACACAAGTCCAAGGTATGGACTACAGTGAGACTTATGCCCCCGTTGCTAGACTTGAAGCCATTCACATTCTTCTCGCTTATGCCAATCACCATGAAGTTGCTCTTTACCAAATGGATACCAAAAGTGCTTTTATAAATGGTGAAATTGTGGAGTAGATTTATGTCAAACAACCTCCCATCTTTGTGAACCCCAAGAAACCTAATCATGTTTAAAAACTTCGTAAAGCTTCATATGGTCTTAAGCAAGCCCCTAGGGCTTGGTACAAATGTCTAACAAAGTTTCTCATTGAAAAGGCTTTTGAAATAGGTAAAATCGATACAACCTTATTCACTAAAAGAGTTAATGGAGAACTATTGGTGTGCCAAATATGTGTGGATGATATTATCTTTGGTTCTACTAATGCAACTTTAAGTGAGAAGTTTGGAAAGTTGATGTCAGAGAAATATGAGATGTAAATGATGTGCGAGCTGAAATTCTTGCTTGGATTGCAAATCAAACAATTGAGAGAATGTACATTTATCTCTCAAACCAAGTAAACCAAGGACTTAATCAGGAAGTTCAATATGCAAGAGTGCAAAGGTATGAGAACCACCATGCCTACTATTGGGCATATTGACCTCACTAAGGAGGACAAACCAGTTGATCAAAGAGTTTATCGATCAATGATTGGTTCATTGCTATATCTATGTGCCTCTTGTCCTGATATCGTGTTGAGTGTTTGCATGTGTGCCCGATACCAAGCGGAATCTAAAGAGTTTCATCTATTGGCTGTGAAAAGAATCGTAAGATACCTAATACATACACCAAACTTTGTGATATGGTATCCCAAGGGATCTTCTTTAAATCTTGTTGGCTTTCCGACTCGGGCTATGCCGGAGACAAGGTTGATAGAAAATCCACCTCGGGTACATGTCAATTTCTTGGGAGATCTCTTGTGTCTTGGTCATCCAAGAAACAAAACTCGATATCTTTATCTACTGCCGAAGATGAATATATAGCCGTCAGATCATGATGTCCGCAATTTCGATGGATGAATCAAACTCTTAAGGATGATGGCATTCATGTTATAAATGTTCCATTATTGTGTGACAATATAAGTGCTATTACAATTTCCTATAATCTTGTGGAACATTCTCGAACAAAACATATTCTAGTGCGACATCATTTCATTCGTGATAATGTTGGTAAAGGAGATATAGATCTTAAGCATGTTAGTATCGACAAAAAATTAAGTGATATCTTTAACAAACCACTTGATGAGAAAGTTCTTTGTCATTTGTGGAGTGAGTTGAACATCATTGATGCCTCAAACTTGAGCTAGACTCACTCGAATGCATGCAATGGCAAGAGCTTGATTCTCATTCCCTGATGCTATTGATATGACACTGTTTTATATCTTGGAAAACTAGGAACCCTTGTATTTCATCTAACCTTTTGTAGGTACTTTCAAGAAACACACTCCACATGGTTGTCACCAACTTACATAAAAAGCAATCTTGACTGGGTCAAGTATCAATAACCTTTTCTTCAGAAATGGAGGAAGAAGACAAGAAAATCATATCCTTGACAATTATATGATAATGAATTCCCTCATGTAACTTGGATATATTATGTTCTTCCTTGCATCACTAACCATTATAGGTGAAAAGTGAACCAAAACGACATGGATAGCTTCCTAGTTAAGATGATCTTCATCAACTTTGAGCATCCACAACAAGTTCACCTACATGCCACGTCATCAACATCATTTCAAGGTTTGCACTCATATCCTTGATAAAGCTTTGCAACAAGTCATGAGGTAAAGCAACTAAAGAAATATGAAGACATAAAATGCTTAATCAAAAATGGTAACCCCATTTTGCGCTTAACAATGAGTATGACCTATGATTAAGCATTCTTGCTTGACTCCTCAAGTCAAATACTCTAATAAAGGTGACCTAGTCAGTGCCCCACATCTAGATGGAGATTCTTGTATGGTTCACATTTTTTCCTTGCATACTTCCTTGGAACCATTCAACTCTCATCTATATGTATCCATATTTCAAAAAAACTTATTATTTGGTGTTGTTTTATGTTTTCTTGGACAATTGGTATCTTATAACAATCTTTAAATTATTATCTGCCTACTTTCAGTTAAGGAGGGTATTTCGAATGCAAATCGGTTTCACCAATCTGGGCAACTCATTCCAACCGACTTCTCCGAGAGGCCTGCTATCATTCTCGGTTCTACCGAACCATATCGCCTCGGTAACTCCGAAGATTTATCACTGCCTTTTATTTCAGATATTTTCTGGACTTTTGCCTTGGGAGGAGGGGAAGATTTTCAATGTTCCCATGTTTCATTACCTTCTAAGATCTTATTGAACATTTTGGGAAATAAAAACTTGTTTTCGCAAAATTTTCGAGGGGGAGAAACCTCAGTGATCACATACAATATAAGAGGGAGAATCATCCAGGATCCCTAACATAGAGGGAGAGAGTTTAAGGAACTCTTATCCACATTAAAGGGGGAGACATTCAATGAACCCTTATCTACCATCTAAGGGGGAGAAAAGACAAATTTAGGGAACCCTTAACAAAGAGAGAAGTATCAAGGATCCTTTTCTCTCAATTATACCTTACCCTCTGACCTTCTTGGCAATTAATGCCAAAGGGGGAGAAATATAAAAGCTTCTAATAAACCTGTATAAAGGGGGAGAAATATTTGCAATAAGCTAACACAAAAGTGGGAGAGATATTAATAGGGGGAGATATATGTTCCTAAATGACGGTCTGCCTAAGGGGAGATCTGCTAAAGGGGAGATGTATCAAACCTTAAGGGGGAGAGAGATAAAATTGCTTCAGATATTTTTGTTTTTCACAATCTTTGAACTAAACTTTTCTCACCCTACCTACTCCCAATATCTACAATGCTATGGTTTATGGGGAGAGGTAATCTTACATATTCATCCTTAGTGGAGAGAGTTCTTAATCCTCTTGGAAACGTATTTATCATCAAATCCTATTTTCAATATATTCTCCATATCTTGGTACTTCTCAAGCTTGTTGCATCTTTACAATAGATTACTCTTGTGTTATCTAACATTTGTTTTCCCAACTGTACTTCTACTGCAAAGACGTTCAATAACCTCAAGGTAAGTATATGCGTCATATTCTAATTCATGATGATCTCTTCTCTTTTGCACCTATTCTTTACAAGAGTGAGTCATGAACTTGTAAGTTCTACATTCACATATGTTTGATGCATATATCCAAGAATTATATGGCTTGTCTTGTCCTTCTAGTATGTGTGTGCCCTTGCAGTCCAAATCAACTATCCTGGAAAAAGGGATTGCAGACATCTAGGGGGAGCTTGTACTAGTCAGGTATCCTTCAAATCCGTCATATTTTAATGCCTATCTTTATTTGAAGCTTTGATTGTATGTTGTCATGAATTACCAAAAAGGTGGAGATTGAAAGCACATATGCTCCCTCGGTGGTTTTGATAATTCATGACAACATACATTGTCTCTTGGACTAACACTTATACCTAGTATATTTCATGTATAGTCCACATAGAGCCATGGCTATAGGATTGTGAGGAGATGCCCCTTGATGAAGGAAGGAATAGGATTGGGTAAAGCTTCAAATAAGAAGACTCTTCATTTTATACTTTGTGAGAAATCACTTTGAGTCCATTGGAAAACCAATACTATTAAACGGGGATGAGGTATTATGATAAATTGGTTGCTCAAGTGCTTAGAGATAGCCACCAAAAATTCTCAGCCATTTTCCCACAAAAGATATCTATCCCAAGACATATAAGAAAAATCGGTGCCACCAATATTTCCTACACGGCTATACCAATTTTACACTTAAACAGATCCTATGCCAATCCCACCATCTCGGTACAACCAACATTTCTAGCACTGATACCGAGATTGGGTGACCAACATTCTGTTGAGATATTTTCAAGTTTCGGAATTTAATAGTATGAACTCGGTCTCACCGAGTTTGGAAACCAGTCTAGGTCATCCTATCAGTACCCCCGTGTCACAGCCCTAGCTTTCTTTTGTTTGCCAAGCATTCATGCATGCAATATAAAAACTTTGATGTTTAAATAGGAAGTGATCAAAACCCCAATGTTTTGAAAAATTGTCAAGAAGGCAATAAAAAAATTAATACCTTAAAAGGAACCAGGAAAATGTTCCAAATACTTGGCAAAATAGTGACATAAAGTAAATTTGTCAAACCAAAATTCTAGGTCATAGGAACTTTTTGAAAAGGATTTTTGAGTTGACTAAATAGCTATTTGGAATGGAATTATTTTGATTCCTTCTATTTCAAAGTTTCAAACATGTTGAAACTTTTATGTGGCATTGGATATTATTGTCTCTGTCACATAATAACATTTTTGGGTTTTATATTTGGTCAAACAATTTATTTTAAATCCTAAAAGTAAATACCAGAAAGAAATAAAAGAGAAATGAAAAAAAAACAGAGGGAAGCTTACCTGTCGCCACCTCCTGGCCGAGCCCACCAGGAGGGCCTCTCCCTGTCGTCTTCCTCCTCCTGCCAGAAGGCAGGGGAGAAGGTGAGCACGGCAGCTCACCTCGCCACCTCCTGCTCGCGTGGAGGCCCCTCCTGCCTCTACCGCGCCAGCACGAGGCCGTCTCTCCTTTATCTTCTCCTCCCCCTGCTCTCTTCTTTCCTCTCGCTCTCTGTCTTTCTCTCGCGCCGCGATTGCCGATCTGCTCAAGCTCGTCTCTAGCCCGTCTCCGGCCACCTCTCGCCACCCCGATCGTCTCGTTAGCTCCGCCTCGGCAAGAAGCTCCTCACCATCAACAAGCCCGAGCACCAGAGCCCCTGCAGCCTCGCATCGACGTCTTCTTCCTCCTCCGGCAACCGGAAGCCGCCACCGTCGATTCGGTCGGACCGTCGCCCCTTCTTCGCCGCCGATGCTAGAAACGGAATCACCATGAGCCCTCGAGTCTTTCCCCTCTCTCTCGCGCGTGAATGAACCTCCAGAGCTACCTCCCTGTCGAGCTCCACTTCCGGCCGCCGCTAGAGCTCGTCGCCGGCACTTCCTCCGGCGATTCCAGCCCCTCCTGCTACCCCTGCTTGATCAGCCGTTTCACGAGCGTCCCGTAACCACAAACCGCATGCCAAATAGGGCCCTGTAGCCTCGGTTAGGCCATCTCCGGCGAGCCTCCGCCACGGGTCTGGTCGTCGGCGACCACCCTCCGGTGGGCGTCGATGTGGCCGACCATTAACACGCTAATTAACCCCCCACAGACGCTGACAGAGGGCCCCACTAGTGAGTCAAACCTCACTTAGTGCGGGTCAGTGCGGGTTTAGTCTATGGGTCACTGACCAGTGGACCCCACTGGTCAGGTTGACCTGGACCCGGCTGGTTGACCTGCTGACGGAGGGATGACATAAGCCCGACACAATAATGGTTTTTCTGATTTAATTTAATTCCAGAAAATTGCTAAAACTTATAAAAATCGTAGAAATTAAAATATAACTCTGATGAAAATAATTTATATACGAAAAATTATCAGAAAAATGCAAGGAATCCAATGGTGGCATTTATACACATGTTTGGACATTTTAACCTTGCTGAATATGACAAATTCACAATAGGCTTATAAAGGATATAATTGGATTTTGAAAATGAATTATATAGATCAAATAAACTTCTTTCAACCTGTGATCACTTGCATTAGATGAAATCAACATCATGATAACTTGCCATGCTCATGCATCATTGTGAAGCATTTGCCATGATTAATTTCTTTTGTTTGATCTGTCAATAGACCTTGCAAGATGTAGTTATCACTGGCATCGAAGAATAGCTAAGTTCTTCTGATCAACAGGCAAGCAAAACCCCTTTGAACATTTCGACAAAATCCTATTCTCTCGCTCCTGCTCTCATTTCTATGCATTAGGACAAAATGATTCAATTGATAGTTGTATTATGATAGATGCACCTATTCCTTTGCATGACCTGATTTTGATCACAGTAAATAGATAAACCAATGCAACCTAGCATACCTGGTAGATGCTTGAGTCATATGTGCTTTACCCTGTTATGCTTGTTATGCTTAGGTTGAGTTTGGTTCGAGTATCGGAATGATGTATTGGAATGATCATGTCCTATTGATGAGAGTTAAAGATGTGAAACTGTTTTGGTAAAGGTAGCGATGAGAGGCCATGTAGGAGTACATGGTGGGTTGTCTCATTGTCGCCGCATTTAGAACCTGAGATCATGTGTTGGTGTTCCAAGACTAGCTACTACCGCACATTGGGTTCCGGCAACTCGACCCCTCTCGGCCTATTAACTACTCCGTTCTCAGTCCAGAAGTCGCAGTAGTTCGAAACGTTCATAGGTTATGGCACGGCCTGCTAAGTGGATGAACGGCCCAGTCGGGACCGGCTTGGGGCCCTGCTCACATCGTTTGAGGCCATGTTGGAAACCTTGGCCGGACTTCCATTATGGGTTCCAACTCAGATAGGCGACTGTCTTGGGCGTGAGTCTTAGTAGATTAACGTCCGTGGCCAACTCCCTCACTGGGCTTCCGCTTGAAGGTTGCCGAGGTGCTGGTTTTATGTGCACTTGGCGATAAGTGGCGGAAGCATGTGTGACGAAGTACACCCCTGCAGGGTAACTATCTATTCGAATAGCCGCGTCCTTGGATATGGAATGCTTGGATACTTACATGGTTCATAGATAACTTTAATGGTTACTCTAAAATGGTCCAGATAAGTGTGAGTGCTATGGATGGCCTTCTCGTAGGGTGACGAGAGAGGATCCATGGTGGTGCATTGATGTGATGGTTATGTGGACTCGTGTGCGCTTTCTCGTAAGGAGACGAGGGAGATAATTAAAACTTTTTTGTAGAATAGGTTAGCCAAAGGTCAAAGCTGGCTTCTCTGCAATAAACCCCACAATTCCGTTCATTGATACTTGATGCATATGTAGTTAGCACTGATGTAAGACTTGTTGAGTACCTTCATACTCACTGTTGCTTATTTATATTTTTTACAGAATAGACGCCGCTCTCTCTATGTTATCTCTTGACGTTAACATCGATGGATTAGCTTGGGAACCTAGACAGTGATCTGGCTCCTATGGTAGGGTCGTTGTAGCTTTTAGGCTCTTTCAGCCGCTTTTAGTAGATGTCTGTACCCAGACATGTAACTTCCGCTTGATGCTTGTATGCTCTGAATGTTGGGTCATGTGACCCCTTCTGTTTGTAACATTAAACTATGTTGGCTCTTCGGAGCCTATTAAATAAATGATGTGTTGTAGAGTTATGTTGTGATGCCATGTTGTATCTACACATATCGTGCATATTGTGTGTATGCTTGCAATGCATTGATATGTGTGGGATTTGACACATAGTTGTGTGCCTTGAGTAGTACTCCATACCGGGAAATGCCTCTTTGTGCTTCCACCGAGCTTTGGTAGCTTGCTACTGCTCCGGACACATTGATTGACCGGCATATATCCTTCTTGGTTGTTGTGTCTGTCCCCTTGGGGAAATGTCACGCGGTGTAATGGAGTCCCTGTAGCTTGCTACGACTCGTCTACACTCGCTGATGACCGACACCTGCCTTGCTGGGTTATGTATGCCTGTCCCTGTACGGATGTGCCACTTGCGTTCATAACTAGCCATGTCGACCCAGGTTCTTTGACATATGATTGCTGGCAACATAGTCATATATGTGAGCCAAAAGACGCAAACGGTCCCGGCCAAGGTAAAGTGGCAACCGGGGTGATTACCGTGCATGAGGCCACAAAGTGATATGATGTGTACATGCTGGAGTTGTATGGCTTAGGATCGGGGTCCCGACACCCCGATATTCCTATATTAGTCTCACCGAGAATTCAAAAGTTGCCACATTTAGAGCAACTTGGTATCAACGAGATTCATTTCGGTGTCATCGAGTTGAGCAATAATGTTGTAACAGTTGGATTTTAGGGGATGCCTATATATAACCCTCGACCTACCTCTCACTCGAAGTGGAAGCACTCAAAACATACTTACACTTGCAAAACCCATTTTTTTCAAAGAGAGCCACCCACTCATGTGTTGAGACAAAGGGATTCTATTCCAACCATTTGAACCTTGAATACTAGCCTCCCCAAGTTACTTTCCACAAGATCAATCTCTCCTACCTCTGCCAAATCTGAGAAAGAGTGATTGAGTGTTGAGGAGACTATCTCTTGAAACAAAGAGCAAGGAGTTCATCGTTCTACCACATCTATTACCTTTTGGATGGTGGTGCCTCCTAGATTGGTTAGGTGTCGCTTGGGAGCCTCCTATTTCTTGTTGTGGAGATGAACCAAGATGTTTGTAAGGGCAAGAAGATCCCCTACTTCGTGAAGATCTACCGTGAGTGAGGCAAGTCCTATGTGGACGGAAACCGTGGTGGAATAGACAAGGCCGCTTCTGCGTGGACCCCTTGCGGGTGGAGCCCTCCGTGGACTCTCACAACCATTACCCTCTGTGGGTGGAATTATGCACTAACATCGACGTATGATAACGCCACCTATTGGAACCATGCCAAAAATCTTCGTGTCAACTTCTTTGCATTTGATCTTCCTAAATTCTACTCCTTACTACATGTACAAAGTATTTACTTTCCGCTGCCATTTTTGTTGAGTAGAATGTGTAGGGTGCATTAGACTTGTTAGAATCGCTAAAATCTGCTAACCATTAAATTGGGAAAAGGCTTGGATTTTAATTATGCAACTACGTTATTCAGCCACCCTTTATACGGTTCTTCTACCGACCTCTCACCACTCACCTTTATATACACCTCCTAGGTGGGACCAACACTTGAGGCCCACGATGTGTCTGGTCCCATTTTCTATTCGGATCCCATACGAATGGGCTGCAATTCCTTAAGTGTGTGACCCTATAGGTTCACGTACACATGGACATGACCTGTGTCAATAGTTGGTAGCGGCTCCTAGCAGAATGTGCCAACTCCCATGTGTGCGCAACGTTGTTAGACGATCCTAAAAAATGTGCCATATACAACCTTCCTTTTTCCTCATGATATTGGTTGTCAAGCTCAAGGAGAGTACGTGTCACCCTTCTGGTAGCTCGACATCTCTTCTCGAAACCGTGATGCACATTCCCGAACTAGGTTAACACTTAACCCATGTCGCATGGCCATGCTTTCTGAATCTAGTCACTCGAGAGGGCCCATAGAATATATCTCCTTACGAACGGGAAAATCCCATCTTGGTCAACCATGTCTCGCGGCATGTCAAACGACTCATCCGAAAGCTACCGTTATAACTACCCAGTTACGGAGTAACATTTGATTGACCCTAAGTGAGTCGATCCTCATCCCAAGAACATGAGAGGACCTAAGGTCTAGTACATGTCATATACATTGTACTTGAGACTAATATATCATAATAGCTTGTTGTCTCTCAAAGTGGGCCTGTCAGACTCGGTGATATCATTCCCCGAGTCCATACTATTAGTTCAGCATCACTATGCACATGACTTGTGAAACATAGTCATCAGCTAAATCGTATAGTAGTAAAGGATATGTGTCAGCATAACCTTAGCAACTAGGGACTACTAGAACAATCATCATACAATATATAGTCTCACAAATAAGTCACATACTTATAGATACAAATCAATGATGATGTTCAAGGACAATACAAAATACTCACAAATACATAGGAAATGAAATCATCACATGATTGCCTCTAGGGCATATATCCAACATTAGGAATGTATATGAACTTGGGACATTTGTTTCAAGAAGTACTAGCATTATTTTTAGGTGTTATGAAGGCGTAACCCACTTTGTCAATCACCTCCTCCATTTTATAAATTCTACTCAAACCTTGTTCTACCCTCTCATCTATAATAGTATCCTTTTCCTTTATAGTTTTAAAAGTCATTCCTACACGGGACCCAATTTAAGTGATATGGTTATGCGATCTTTTATCTAGCTCCTCAATTGGTTCATGGCTAAACATTTTCCTTTTAATAGCATAAAGCCTTTGCATAATATGTTCCAATGTTATATTGGTTTTATTAGTGATAATGGGTGGTGTTTTAGGCATTATAGGCATCCAAAGTGTGACACATCTAGAAGTTCCCACCGGTGATGGTGTCAAGGGCAAACCTATAACAAGATGTCGTACCAACATAAAAATTATGAAGCAAGGTAGCAGTGGATAGCTTATTAGTTTCTTTATTTTGAGCATAGAAAATCCTATACCATGCATATTTCAAACTTTCTCCTCCCCTTTGTTTAAAATTTAGAACCTCATTATTGGGAGTAATGCGGACAAAGGAAGAACTAGCCATGACTTCAAACAAGAAAACTAGTAACAAGAAAAGATAAATATTTTTGTATTTTTATATTTTTACGAGACACACTAAATATACGAGCAAATAAAAAAGTAAAACAAGTGAATGAATATTTTTGTGGAATTACTTGGTAGTTAGTGATGATATTCCCCGAAAACTGCGCCATAAATCCTGCCTCATACTTCTGATTTGTGTTGGGTTTTCTGTGAAGAGGAACATCTTATCGCATCACAATGTGGGTAAGTATTTCCCTAGGTTGTGAAACCAAGGTTTATTCAACTAATAGGAATATAAACCACAACCATATTCAGCGGCTGATGTGGGCAGCCCGACTTAAGAGTCGAGATCCAGAATGAACGTGTACAGTGATCCCAGAAATCAATGCTCACTCAAGACAAATATACTGAATAACAAGAGTCTTGCATCCATAATTAACGTCTGACACAGACAAGGACCATTATGGTCAAGTCTTACATAGATAGGTCCTTGAAGTCAAATCACACCAACTCAACTAGTACCGAAAATCTTGGTAGAAAACGTGAACCCATGCCACCAGTCTTAACCAATAGGCATTCTGACTCGGAAGTGTCCTAGATCGCGTGACCTTCTCCGACGATGAATTCTTCTCCATACTCCGGTTCTTCCATTCCTGATCAAATCAAATGACAGTGGCAAGCCAATGATAACTTCGAATGTACTCGCAAGCAACCCATGATGTGGAAGAAGGTATAACGCAACATGGTATATCTCTAGTATGCAATCTTTAGGGAAAGCAAGTTTTTCTTTAAATGTAGTATATGGTCAAGTGTAATAGAACACCTCAGGTTACAGATATCAACATATCTAGTGAGGGCTGAACACCTCAGGTGCACCCTCTATGCCAAGTAACCAGCCTTTGACAATCTCATCTTTCTCACCACACACTCACTCACACTTGTTTTATGCAGAAACAACTGGACGTAGTTTAAGCAGGATTACTGAACTGTCCTTGATCGTGGACACGGCTACTCGAATAGCTTTACACTCTATAGAGGTTGCGCGTTGTACTCACGAGATTCGGGAAACATCCATGTCATCCACGACTCATGGTATATAACATACCCGAGGTAAGTACCCGATCATTGCCTTTCCCCTGATGATACTAGACAAAGAGTCCACTCGATTGGTACATAGCCCACATGATGTATGTGTTATGATCAACAACTCTAGACCGTATCATCCATGCAGGGACCAAATGGTGTGCCCTACACATGTAAAAACAGCATAGTCGTCCTACCTAGCACGACCCCGACATGAGAGTGACCATATAACTCCCGCCCCTAGTAATGCGGGCTCTTTGCTAGCACCGACCAAAGTAATCAACAAGGCACCATTCCATATTGGGGTATCCTCGTCACACATGTAAGGTTGGGACGGTCAGCAAATCTTAAATCTAATCCCATTTCCAAAACCAGACACACAAGACCTTTCATTGTACACCCCTTCTTTCTCAAGTGGTCATCCATCTCAAAACCATCACCCTCGGGCATTAGTGGCACCCGACAGGGTTTTTGGAAAATCTTTGTGGTCACCTCTATGTTACCATCACCATGAATATGCTCATACTATGCGTAGCACTACTACCAATCTATCTACTTTCATCTGCATGACCCTCATAGGTGTTAAGGTCAAGCTCAAATGCATGTGCTAAAGAGGAGCCATCGGTGACACCATACCGAGGGTTTACCAATTAATCATGGTCATATGCATCAGAATAAAGTAATCAACATGGCATGCATAAAATATTTTCTCAGACATGGTCAAAGGGCTGCTTGCTTTGATCAGCTAGGTATCCGGGGTCTTCGAGGTCTTTTGGTCCAAGGCCTTCGTCAAACGCGTGATCGGCGGCGATTCCTGTGGTGTCAAGGACGAGCGAGTGCAGGAATGGACTCCTCGCACTCCCGCCTCTTGACTGAGGGTTGAAAGAGTGTCGGTGGTGGCTTGGGTCACCGGCGACGAAGAAGCCGCGGCGGAGGCCTTTGGGAGAATGTAGACGACGAAGCTAAGAGGATGGAGAAGGTCAGGGAAGAGGTGGAGGAGGACTAGGGAGATCTGGCGGTCTCAGAGGAGGTGGAAGGAGCTCCGATTGTGCCTGTGTCTCGGGATCAACAAAGCCTCGACGCAGCGGTGCCTCGGTCGATCTCGAGCACCAGGTCCTGTTAAGCACAAGGGGTGCTGGTGGTGGTCGATTGGAGGCTATAGAGTGGTGGTGGAAGCACAGGGAAGAGCTGGGGCCCTTTGTATAGGCGGGTGATGATCCATCGAAGAGTGGTGCGAAGGTGATGCTGCTGTAGTGGCCAGAGGGGGAGAGAGTGCTCGGGAGCGAGCCCTTGGTTTTGCGGACGGGGTTTTAGACATGCGGGATCTTCAGGAGGACTTGGGATAGGATCTTGGCGCGTAGCGGTGGTGGAGATTTTCTTGCCGGTACGGGCGCGCGCGGGCACACTTCGCCTAGGACAGAGGTGTCACGCCCAAGATGCGACCCTATTCTCAATTTGGCACGAGGGCCTCGTCAGGGATAGAAGCGCATCTCGTCGTGTCACAAGAATTTATATCGTTACAAGTACATGTACTGAAAAGAAGAGATATATATATATAGAATTGGCTTACACTCGCCACAAGCTACATCAGAGTCACAACACTACAATACATAATCATCATGAATAAGAGCAGGGTCCGACTATGGACGAAAACAATGGAAAAAAGAAGAACGACGTCCATCCTTGCTATCCCAGGCTGCCCGCGTGGAACCCATCCTAGATCGATGAAGAGGAAGAAGAAGAAGAAGCAATTCCAAATGAACAATCAACGCGCTCCCGTCAAGTAACCTTTAACTGTACCTGCAACTCGTATTGTAGTAATCTGTGAGCCACAGGGGACTCATCAATCTCATTTCCAAAGGTATCAAGACTAGCAAAGCTTAATGGGTGAGGTATGGTTATGTGGTGAGGTTGGAGCAGCGGCTAAGCATATATTTGGTGGCTAAACTTATGAGTACAAGAAATAAGAGGGGGGAAGATCTACGCATAGTGGACGTGACTACTGATGATCAAATGAATGATCCTGAACACCTACCTACGTCAGACATAACCCCACCGTGTCATCGATCGGAGAAGGAACTCACAGAAAAGAGACAGTCACGGTTACGCACACAGTTGGCATCTTTAATTAAGTTAACTTCAAGTTATCTAGAACGAGTGTTAAACAAAGTTTCCATGTTGCCACATAACCACGGGCACGAGTTTCCGAAAGATTTAACCCTGCAGGGGCGCTCCAACTAGTCCATCACAAATTACCACAAGCTGCATAGAAATCCTCGATCACGAAGCTCGCGATCTCGTCGGACTCCTTAGTGGAAAACCTCAACTCTGAGATTACCCAAAGTATCACCGGAATCCCAATGCACAAGATATCTCGTCAAAGGTAAAACTAATCCAGCAAGGCCACCCGACGTGTCGACGATCCCGATAGGAGCCGCATATCTCGTTCTCAGGACACGACGGATAAGCGAAGCATATGGTGGCCTGCTAGAAATCTCCTGAGTTACCCGGGGTTGGCCCTGCATGGTGCTCTGTTTTGGACCAGCACCATCAGCACTGGCCCTCCCTGTATTATGTAGAATTACTCCTCGGGTTCATGACGCCCTATGCTTTCAGTATTAACAAAATTATTATGTTGGGAAAATGTAGTACCAATGTTGGGCCTTGCCAGACAAGCTTTAATCTAAAACTAATTATCAAGGGGTCCCCATAACAACCCGTATCATGTTAGGAGCGCTCAAATATGGAACATAACACCGGTAGCCGAAACTAAGGGGGCAAAGGTGGAACAAAACACCAGGCTAGAAAGGGCAAGCCTTCCACGTTTTACCAAGTATATAGGTGCATTAAATTAAATATCATTTAATAGGGTGATATAAGAAGGAACCCATGTTATCACATGGAAGTAATTGCACCTGCAACTAGCACCGCTAACACATGGTTAAGCAAGCGGTAACATAGCCAATTAGTGGTTTGCTAGGTGGTGAACATGTTGAAGGTTTTCATGGCATTGTTGAGAGGCTGTTATTTAACTTGTGGTAGGCAACGAGACATAATCGACATAAGCGATAAAACTAGCATGGCAATGATAGTAATGGTATCTAGGGAAATGGTCATCTTGCCTGAGATCCCGCTTGGATGAAGAACGACTCCGTGAAGCAGACGAACCAATGTTGTCGAACGGGTCCTCACAATCCGACACGCTTGCGGAACTCTATCGAGACGAAGGAAACTGGAAACAAGAATCAACACAGAGATTCACCACACGATGCACAACACATATGATGCATGAGCAGCTGAACACATGCAAGACACGTCATGGAAATTCACAACAACCTAATACTACACATTAAGTGAAGTTCAATATGCAACGAGTTGCATATTGACGAAACTCCACATACGAGTTATTTAGTTCTATCCCGATAGGTACACGGCAATATTAAATGTGCTTACACGTGGCAAGAGGTGAAGCACAATTAATCTACCTGTCTAGGCATTTTAAATGAGGTCGGAAATGACATATAACATCTCCGAAACGACCTCACATGTTAATTTACACTTCTGTCCAGATGTGAACTAACACATTTAATTAATTTTTAAACAGCAAAAGAAATAGGTTCACGTGATTCTACGCGTTGTTACAAGCAATTTTCGCATAGAGAACATCTCCAACGGAGCTACGGTTCAAAAGATACGGACACCTTAAGATATGATGGCATGAATGAAATATGTGTGCAATGACGGTCATGAGCACTTCCTAACATACAACCAACAAGATAAAATGAATCTACAAGAGATTCTAAGCAAGTTTCACATAGGACACGATCAAAATGGAGCTACGGTTCAACAATTACGAGCAAAACAAGATATCACTACAATCTGCCAAAATCAGCCACATAGCATTTTCTACACCCCACAACTATGAGCTACACAATCCCAATATGCTCAACCAAGGCATGAGACGATAGAGGGAAAGAAGCACTACAACATACAACTAACAACACCTAGCATGGAAGCATGGACCGCTAGGAAAAGAAGTCACAAAATGGCATCTCACACACTATTTCAGACTTACTGAAAATAGCAGTTTATGAAGCTGTAGTTTTCGATCTGAAGGCATACTGACAGTAGCAAAACCATAAGCCACATGACTCCAAATGGCATGAAAATTCACAACATGCTAGAGAATCCCAAAGTCTACAACTAAATCCATTGCACCAACCTCAAAAGAGCTACATATCACAAGATAGAAGCAAGACAAGACAACAACAAAATATAACAGATCTCAGACTTAGAAATATTTCAGCATCTCTAAAACATCACTATCTCCTAGCAAGTAAAGAACAACCAAAGCACACCTATACATGGATTTCTATTGCAACCAAAAATACCAGGGGCTAGAGTAAACATCCAAGGGCAAAACTCTAATTGACAACTCCTTCCAATGAAGCACGAAATAAATCCTACAAGAAAGACAAGAGGGCAACATGGAAAAATATCACGGGAACTAACTTGCTCAAAAGCTAAAACTAAATACACGGAAAAATCCTATGGAATTTCTACCCCGAAAACATATAAAACATGTGGGGTTGCAACACAAAAATATTGCCACACGTAAATGCGAGATAATGACCTAAACACGGAAAAACAAACTAGCGGAAAATCCCTACACGCAAAAATACCAAGGACTTCTCGAAAATACATGGCAAAGGGGTTCCTAAAACATTAACATTTTTCCTACGACATTCGAGCAATCCGGACACGCACGAGAAATTACTACGGAACGAATCCTATTGGGACAACACGTAAAACTATGCATTTGGCACGTCAAACTACGTCAAACAATTATCCAATTTATAAATTCAGATTCTACGCAAGATTCTGCACAAAAACCGTATACAACTCATCGCGATCCGACTTACGGATTAAAAGATACGGGCAATTTAATATCCGACTATTTTCTGGAATTTATTAATTCTGAAAATCCCTAAAATAAATTAAACTACCAGGCCTACTGAGGGCGCAATTTAGCTAACAATCGCCATGGGCAGGGAATAGGGTAGCTGGGTCACCTTGGGCCATCGGCCGACCTAGGCGCGGAGATGGGCTGTCGGCTTGGGCCTGGTCGGTGGGAGGCTCCTCGCCAGGGAGACGCGGGCCGAGGGAGGGGGCCTGGGCGCTTGCCGCTGCTGGCCTGGCCCATGCGGGGCGCTGGCGAGCGGAGACGGTCCGACGGGAGCCGTGCTCCTCGCTGCCGGTTGCGGGCGCTGGGACGAGAAGACGCAGGTCAACGGGGTCCCTATCTGACCTGGATCGGGGCGGGGCTGAGCGACAAGCACTTGTCGGCAGCGGGCGGCGAGGCCCCGCGGCGCACGCGGCACGCACCGGCGGGAGCTGCGGCTGCGAGGGGAACCGGGACTCCGGCGGTCGTGCTGCTCGATCCGGCGAGCTCCGGCCGGCGCCGACGAGAGCTTCAGCCGGTTGCCACGGGAAGACGAGGAGGTGGAGCACGTGGGCTTCCATGGCAGGACCTCGGGACGAGGAGGGAGCCGGCGGGGATGGCTCGTTGCTCAGCGGTCACCCGAACATGTCCGAGTTGGCCACGAACATGTCCGGTAGGTGGAATTTTGGGCAAATATGGGCCTTTGGATGGATATCCAATGGTCCAGATCTGACCTGAGATTGGATTTCGGGGAGAGAGGAGGTGGAGTTAGCAGCTGGGGTTTTCTAGGGGGGTGGCTGAAAAATGACTAGGGGGAACCCTAGTGAAGTGAGAGAGACATCTCCATGGGGTGGAGCTTATATAGGGTTGGTCTAAGGTGGGGTGGACCTCGTCCGTCCGATCGCGATCCGACGACCATGAACGGAGGAAGTGGCTAGGTGGCACTACTGACCTGTGTAGATGGGCTATGTAGGGGTGAGAGGGAAATAGCGCGGCGCGGCAACATGATTTAAAATACCAAAAGACGTCCGATGATAGACCGAATACGGTGCCGCTACGGTCGACCGTTCGGGTACCCGACGGACTCCGATTGCGATGAAATTCGATAGGCGGCCTAGCTATAACTAATTTTGACCGCACGCCAAGTTTCAACTCAATCAGAGAGAGTTTTCAACACACTTTTAAAAACAAGATTTTAACGATGCCGCTGGCGCGTGCGTGTGTGGTCGGGCTCAGAATGGATAACGACGAGAACCGGCAACTAATAACGGATGCAAGTTTGAAAACTGGCGGCAACGGAGATGCCGATGCAATGCAGATGATGCGCCCGATGCGATGATGATGCGACAAAAAGAAAATAACCACACGATGAAAACGGAATAAAGGGGAATCTTCTAGAACATCGACATCGGGCTGTCACAACAATCCTACACTACAAGAGGATCTCGCCCCGAGATCCAAGAATGAAAGGGGGAGAGGATGAGAAAGAACACGTGGTAAAACTTAGTCGCTTCTTTGACAAATGAGTGAAACCAACGATCAAGGTTGCAAAAAGATGAGGAATGATATGAGAAGCAAGCAAAAATTCACGGAAAATTTCGGCATCACTTCGGTAGGAAAATGGGACAATTTTTTCTGATAAGATAGGAGAATTAGACAATATTCATAACAAACAACTAAATAGAACAAGGGAATGCCATAGTCTTGATAGAACAACATGATAGACCCAAAAGAGAAACATCACAACAACTCTGGACCAAGAAAATATAAATTAGATCATTGGGATCAAAGAATGAATAAGAGAATGACAACTACTATCACAAGAATCTTGAAGAACTCGTGAGAATGGATTGAAACCTTGATGAACCACCATGAAGGACCTCCTTATACAATGAATGATACAAAGATATGAAGGTAGAAAAGAATAAGATTATGACCTTGCCAAGATTTAGATGAAGCCTCACAAAGAGATACTTAAAAGAACTTGGAACTCCGGAAAAGAAAGATACACACTTGAGAAATTAATTGATATCATGAGCCACTCCGGAAGAATAACTCAGATCTCTTGGAAGAAGGAAGAACAAGAATAAGAATTATGTTATTCTTATCCTTCATCAAGTTTAATTGATGACAAGCAACGGATTTAGCATACAACTTATTCCTCTTGAAAGAATTTTGGAGAGACAAAGAGATAAGCACCACTTGAAGTATAATTGAAGGAAGCACAGACAAGAATTCACAATTTCATGGGAACACCACGAATTAATGGAGATACATGCGAATGACAAGATCATGTGCCACCTGAGAGAAACTAGAACAAATCAGCGGATAATCGAGAGACGAACGAAAGGACAACAATGGAGAAGAATTAGAGAACGAAAGCTGAAAGTTGAGAACTAAGAATCTTCTAAAATGATGGCCTTCGGAGGATCGAGAATGAAAACAACTCGGAAATGCACCGGATAGCAAGAAAGGGATTACTCATGATTGGAACAAATAAGATGATGGCACCAAGCTGAAATGATGAATCTTCTAGAGAATGGACCGAGATTTGAGAGAAACACTCCTTCGGTCTTCAAAGCTAAAAATGACGAGAAGAACACCACCAAGAATAACTGAGACACTCCGGAATAATGAGGAATGAAAGGTTGAGCCAAAGATGAGAATAAATTTAAATTGAACTTGAAGAAGGAATATGACTGATGAAAATCATACTTACGCCATAGTTGAAAAGAATTAGAGATCTCCGGGAAAGATTAGAAGAGCCAGATAAGATCCTGGGAAAGAACCTGTGGGTTATGGGCCCACTCAAAGAAGCCACCATTAGGAAAAATTGCTAGAAATATTGATATTGCACCGGTAGAAATGAAAACTTGATGAGGTTGAGCACCTCGACATAATTGAAGGATCAAGAATCAGGACTTCTGAAATATCTTCAACACTCCGGATAGAATAGAGAGAAATGAATAAAAAGATAGGTAGATAAGAATTTCCAACATGGTAAAGTATTTAAAGGACGAAAAGGATATGATGTCCGTGGACAAATGAATTGAATTCACCGGAAAAGATGACAAGATTGAATAAAGATGAACACGAAGCTCCTGAGAATCTTCACTATGAATCACTGGGTGAGAGAGAAAAGAAAAGATCGCGGAAGAACATGAAAAGAAAACTCTTGGATGAAAATCGAATCAATGAGAAAAAGGGCGCGAGGGTGGGGAAAAACAAAGACAACTTGGGACAGATGATATGAACTCCGGAATAAATGAGAGATTGATTTTTCAAAATTCAGAAAGGATATGATTGACTGAAGAGAAGCACACCGGTTGAAAAAGAATTAACATGACAACTCCGGTTGACAACAATTGATAAGACAACTGATTGGGCAAAAGAATTAGCGCTCACATAAAAATATGAGAACAAGATCTGAAATCACCACTTGACATCGAAGAAACTTGAAGTACCATATACCAGAAAACAAAGATGCGACTTACAAACAAGCCAGAACAAACTCATGAGAGAGATTTCCGTTCGATATTTTCGTGGACAGGATCGCACGGGCTCGAACCTTACAGTAGCCATCACGTACAAGGCAGTGCACGCGACATACGAAGCGTCCCCGAGTCGTAGCAAGCTACAAGGAATCTTTAAGACACAATGAGAACCGCTGTAAGTCGACCATCAACAAACTAATCCACTAGATGTAGAACCCCAACCTAACATCATGCATTTGTTGGAAGATTGTCCTATAAGCAACTACTTGAATTCCCACCTAAGAATTCCCGAAATATCTGGTCATGCAATCTGGTACACGGATACAAGGAGTAATATTCACACAACTTCTATACTAACCCGTCCAATGTATCACAACTGTCAACGCATAACCAAAATCTCGGACCTTCATCTACTACAGACCCTCGTGATCACAACGATACAAGTTATGGCAGTACTCCCGAACAATCTGCACTAGTACTCGGGACATCGGGGTTATCTCGCCACTACTAGTATTGAAGCAATTACGAACTTCCTTTGTTCTGAGATACTAAGAAATCAAAATGATAACGATGTGCTCGAGAATCCCCTGGAGCTCAACTCCCTGGAAGAAATCAAGTCAGACAGGAGGCACCAAGACAGAACTCCGTCACATCGGCATCACATAGATTCCAAAATATCCACGTTATCCTAAAAAAATTGAGTGAGAAGAGGAGTAGAATTGAAATTATTACGTCAATATTCCTCGCTAGAGCATAGAAGAGGAGAAAAAAGAATCCTACTCTCCGATATATAACTAGACTCAAAGCAGTTTTTCACTAGACTCGACTCGACCAAGTTCGATCAATCTAGGGGGCTCCTAGGTCGGTACTGCTGTGATACCAACATGTCACGCCCAAGATGCGACCCTATTCTCAATTTGGCACGAGGGCCTCGTAAGGGATAGAAGCGCATCTCGTCGTGTCGCAAGAATGGATATCGTTACAAGTACATGTACTGAAAAGAAGATATATATATATATATATATATATATATATATATATATATATATATATGTATATATATAGAGAATTGGCTTACACACGCCACAAGCTACATCAGAGTCACAGCAGTACAATACATGATCATCATGAATAAGAGCAGGGTCCGACTACTTACAAAAACAAACGAGAAAAGAAGAACGACGTCGATCCTTGCTATCCCAGGCTGCCGGCCTGGAACCCATCCTAGATCGATCAAGAAGAAGAAGAAGAAGCAACTCCAAATGAACAATCAACGCACTCGGGTCAAGTAACCTTTACCTGTACCTGCAACTCGTATTGTAGTAATCTATGAGCCACAGGGGACTCAGCAATCTCATTTCCAAAGGTATCAAGACTAGCAAAGCTTAATGGGTGAGGTATGGTTAAGTGGTGAGGTTGCCGCAGCGGCTAAGCATATATTTGATGGCTAAACATACGAGTACAAGAAATAAGAGGGGGGGAGATCTACGCATAGCGGACGTGACTACTAATGATCAAATGAATGGTCCTAAACACCTACCTACGTCAGACATAACCCCACCTTGTCCTCCATCGGAGAAGGAACTCACCGAAAAGAGACAGTCACGGTTACGCACAAAGTTGGCATATTTTGATTAAGTTAACTTCAAGTTATCTAGAACCAGTGTTAAACAAAGTTTCCACGTTGCCACATAACCTTGGGCACGGCTTTCCGAAAGATTTAACCCTGTAGGGGTGCTCCAACTAGTCCATCACAAATTACCACAAGCCACATAGAAATCCTCGATTACGAAGCTCGCAATCTCGACGGACTCCTTAGTGGAAAACCTCAACTCTGAGATTACCCAAAGTATGACCGGAATCCCGATGCACAAGATATCTCGTAAAAGGTAAAACTAATCGAGCAAGGCCACTCGACGTGTCGACGATCCCGATAGGAGCCACGTATCTCGTTCTCAGGACACAATGGATAAGCGAAGCGTACGGTGGCCTGATAGAAATATCCCGAGATGCCCCGGGTTGGCCCTGCACAGTGCTCTGTTTTAGACCAGCACCATCAGCACTGGCCGTCCCTGTATTATCTAGAATTACTCCTCGGGTTCATGACACCCTATGCTTTCAGTATTAACAAAATTATTAGGTTGGGCAAATGTAGTACCAATGTTGGGCCTTGCAAGACCAGCTTTAATCTAAAACGAATTATCAAGGGGGTCCCCATAACAACCCCGATCGTGTTAGGAGCGCTCAAATATGGAACATAACACCGGTAGACGAAACTAAGGGGGCAAAGGTGGAAGAAACCACCAGGCCAGAAAGGCCAAGCCTTCCACCTTTTCCCAAGTATATAGGTGCATTAAATTAAATAGCATTTAATAGGGTGATATAACAAGGAACCCATGTTATCACATGGAAGCAATTGCACCTGCAACTAGCAATGCTAACACATGGTTAAGCAAGCGGTAACATAGCCAATTAGTGGTTTGCTAGGTGGTGAACATGTTGAAGGTTTTCATGGCATTGTTCAGAGGCTGTTATTTAACATGTGGTAGGCAACGAGACACGATCGATAGAAGCGATAAAACTAGCATGGCAATGATAGTAATGGTATCTGGGGAAATGGTCATCTTGCCTGAGATCCCGCTTGGAAGAAGAACGACTCCGTGAAGCAGACGAACCGATGTTGTCGAACGGGTCCTCACAATCCGACACGCTTGCGGAACTCTATCGAGATGAAGGAAACCGGAAACAAGAATCAACACAGAGATTCACCACACGATGCACAACACATATGATACATGAGCAGCTGAACACATGCAAGACACGTCATGACAATTCACAACATCCAAATACTACACATTAAGTGAAGTTCAATATGCAACGAGTTGCATATTGACGAAACTCCACATACGAGTTATTTCGTTCTATCCCGACAGGTACACGACAATATTAAATGTGGTTACACATGGCAAGAGGTGAAGCGCAATTAATCTACCTATCTAGTCATCTTAAATGAGGTCGGAAATGACATATAGCATCTCCGAAACGACCTCACATGTTAATTTACAATTCTCTCCAGATCTGAACTAACAAATTTATTTAATTGTTAAACAGCAAAACAAATAGGTTCACGTGATTCTACGCGTTGTTACAAGCAATTTTCGCATAGAGAACATCTCCAACGGAGCTACGGTTCAAAAGATACGGACACCACAAGATATGATGGCATGAATGCAATGTGTGTGCAACGACAGTCACGAGAACTTCAAAACATACAACCGGCAAGATAAAATGAATCTACACGAGATTCTAATTAAGTTTCACATAGGACACGATCAAAACGGAGCTACGGTTCAACAACTACGAGCAAAACAAGATATCACTACAATCTACCAAAATCAGCCACATAGCATTTTCTACACCCCACAACTATGAGCTACAAAATCCCAATATGCTCAACCAAGGCATGAGATGATAGAGGGCAAGAAGCACTACAACATACAACTAACAACACCTAGCATGGAAGCATGTAACACTAGGAAAAGAAGTCACAAAATGGCATCTCACACACTATTTCAGACTTAGTGAAAATAGCAGTTTATGAAGCTGCAGTTTTCGATCTGAACGCATATTGATAGCAGAAAAACCATAAGCTACAGGAATCCAAATGGCACCAACCTCAAAAGAGCTAGAGATCACAAGATAGAAGCAAGACAAGACAACAACAAAATATAACAGATCTCAGACGTAGAAATATTTCAACATCTCTAAAACATCACTATCTCCTAGCAAGTAAAGAACAACCAAAGCACACCTATACATGGATTTCTATTGCAACCAAAAATACCAGGGGCTAGAGTAAACATCCAAGGGCAAAACTCTAATTGAAAACTCCTTCAAACGAAGCACGGAATAAATTCTACGAAAAAGACAAGAGGGCAATATGGCAAAATATCGCGCGAACTAACTTGCTCAAAAGCTAAAACTAATTACACAGAAAAATTCTATGGATTTTTGTACCCCGGAAACATATAAAACATGTGGGGTCGCAACACAAAAATATTACCACACGTAAATGCGAGATAATGTCCTAAACACGGAAAACAATCTAGCGGTAAATCCCTACGTGCAAAAATACCAAGGACTACTCTAAAATACATGGCAAAGGGGTTCCTAAAACATGAGCATTTTACCTACGGCATTAGGGCAATCTGGACACGCACGAGAAATTACTACGGAACGAATCCTATTGGGACAACACATAAAACTATGCATTTGGCACGTCAAACTACATCAAACAATTATGCAATTTGCAAATTTGGATTCTACGTAAGATTCTACACAAAAACCATATACAACTCATCGCGATCTGACTTACGGATTAAAAGATATGGGCAATTTAATATCCGACTATTTTCTGGAATTTATTAATTTCGAAAATCCCTAAAAGAAATTAAACTACCGGGCCTACCGAGGGCGCAATTTAGCTAACAATCGCCAAGGGCAGGGAATAGGGTAGCGGGGTCACCTTGGGACATCGGCCGGCCTTGGCGCGGAGATGGGCTGTCGGCTTGGGCCTGGTCGGCGGGAGGCTCCTCGCCATGGAGACGTGGGCCGAGGGAGGGGGGCCTGCGCGCTGGCCGCTGCTGGCCTGGCCCATGCAGGGCGCTGGCGAGCGGAGACGGTCCGAAGGTAGTCGCGCTCCTCGCTGCCGGCTGCGGGCGCTGGGACGAGAAGAGACAGGTCAATGGGGTCCCGATCTGACCTGGATTGGGGCGGGGCCGAGCGAGAGGCACTCGTCGGCGGCTGGCGGCGAGGCCCCACGGCGCACGCCGCGGGCACCGGCGGGAGTTGCGGCTGCGAGGGGAACCGTGACTACGGCGACCAAGCTACTTGATCCGGCGAGCTTCGGCCGGCGCCGACGAGAGCTTCGGCCGGCTGCCACGGGAAGACGAGGAGGTGGAGCACGGGGGCTGCCATGGGAGGAGCTCGGGAGGAGGAGGCAGCCGACGGGGATGGCTCGTTGCTCTGCGGTCACCTGGACATGTCCGAGTAGGCCCCAGTCATGTCCGGTAGGTGGGGTTTTGGGCAAATCTGGGCCTTTGGATGGATATCCAATGTTCCAGATCTGACCTGAGATTGGATTTCGGGGAGAGAGGAGGTGGAGCTAGCAGGTGGGGTTTTCTAGGGGACGGCTGCAAAAATGACTAGGGGGAACCCTAGTGAAGTGAGAGAGACCTCTCCATGGGGTGGAGCTTATATAGGGTTGGTCTAAGGTGGGGTGGACCTCGTCCGTCCGATCGTGATCTGACGACCACGAACGGAGGAAGTGGCTAGGTGGCACTACTAACCTGTGTAGATGGGCTATGTAGGGGTGAGAGAGAAATAGCGCGGCGCGGCAACATGATTTAAAATACCGAAAGACGTCCGATGATAGACCGAATATGGTGCAGCTATGGTCGACCGTTCGGGTACCAGACGGACTCCGATTGCGATGAAATTCGACAGGCGGCCTAGCTATAACTAATTACGATCGCACGCCAAGTTTCAACTCAATCAGAGAAAGTTTTCAACACACTTTTAAAAACAAGATATTAATGATGCCGCGGGCACGTGCGTGTGTGGTCGGGCTCAGAATGGATAACGACGAGAACCGGCAACTAATAACGGATGCAAGTTTGAAAACTGGCGGCAACGGAGATGCCGATGCAATGTAGATGATGTGCACGATGCGATGATGATGCGACAAAAGAAAATATCCACACGGCGAAAATGAAATGAAGGGTAATCTTCTGGAACGTCGACATCGGGCTGTGACAAGAGGAGAGGGGGAAGAGAGGTGCCCGACGCTGTCGTGGACTCCGTTGACGATGTGCTCAAAGAGAGGCAATAGGAGGGAGCAGGAACTGGCCATGGCTGGCCTCCCTGTGCTCGGGTGCGCCCTATAGCGCGTCCAAAGTGCATCTTTGGCATGCCACAACATGCTGGTGCACTCTGGCGCGTTTGGCCATGTCTCGGGGAATTTAGGGTGTGGTAGATGCCCTCTGAGGGCGTGGAGCTGAGGGGAATCAAGCTCGTCAAAAGGTGGTGTGATTAAGTGAGTTAATTTGAGATTTTCTCTCCCTCTTATTGAATTGGTGGTGCTCTTTCGGCTGCAGCTGTGGGGAGGCACATACAACATGTGATACTAGTTTGGAGTGAATGCAGTAAGTGTTGGGGGTGCTAGTTGCTAGTTTCCTAAACTGGCACAAGGTGTTTGATGCTGGTTTGGGGAGTTAACCACCTCCAATGGTTTTTACAGTTAACATAATTGGATGGTGGACATAAATAGGAGGTTTTACCAAATTTGAGCTCAATTGATCAAGTTTGACAATATAAACTTGAAAAAACCCCGAATGGGCAGATCTGCACACTTGTGAGCAATTGTGGTCAAATCAATTCCCACAAATCCAATTCCAGGCACTCCCTTCTTATTTGGGGTATTGAGCATTCCTACAAAGTTTGAGACCAATTGGACAAACTAGGCAATCTGGAGTTGATCCAACTTGGTTCTGGACAGGAAGGGTTTCTGGATTATTTGCTTAACCAAGACACCTTTGATGGAGGTGAAATGTGGCATGATCACCAAATATAGCACGTGGGACGTGCTAGAATTCTCTTAGAATTTATTGAGAATATTTCCTTTGGAAATATTTCAAAAGGTCAAAACAGACAGAAATGGTCTTCAAGGGTTCAGTCCAATATTTTGAACATGACAAGGGGTTGAAACTCTTATGTATGGTAAATATATGTCCTAACAGTCTTCCTAAGTTTTATCAGATTTTTCTAAGGTAGAAAAATATTGTTTCACCAAGAAATGCCATTTCTGGCCTTAGAAGAGGGCATATAAATAAAATAGAAAAATGGTTTTAGAAATAATTAATTTATTGTTTTGAAGAGTTATTTGAATAATAGAATTAGAATAAAACCTTTGGGTAAAAGCACTCCCTTTAAATCACGGACTTGTAGTGCAAATCCCAAAGGAAGGGTTTAAAGGTACAAAAATATTAAAACGGGTTTTTGTAGTGACAATATTTTATAAAAAATGTATTTGGTGATCGACTCACAAGAACACATACAAGCAATGACAATCAAGATACTCATCGCACTTACTTAAAAAGTGTTAATTTATACCAAATTTAAAAAGAAAATAGTGGTGGCAAAGTGGTGCAAAAATAGAGTGTAACAGACCTATCCCCCTTACAAGAATCTCGTCCCCGAGATTCCTAAGCTAGGTGCTCAAAAGGTAAGGAAACTCGGATCTAAGATAGTCTTCACGCTCCGAGGTTGCTTCTCCCTCGGTGTGGTTGCTCCACTAGAACTTGAAGTAATTGATGGTGCGGCTTCGGGTACATTGTTCGGCTTCATCCAGGATGTGGATCATACTCTCATGATAAGTGAGATCTGGCTAAAGATCGATGGCTTGATGATCGATGTCCTTGTAAGGATCCGAACGGTTTGGCGCTTGGAGGTACCTTTGTAGTTGCGACACGTGGAAGACGTTGTGCACGCCCAAAATTTCTGGAGGTAGCTCTAACTGGTAGGCCACTTCTCCTCACCCTGCGGTGATCTTGAAGAGTCCAATGTATCTTGGAGCAAGATTCCCCTTGACATGGAAGCGCTTCGTACCTTTGAGAGGCGTGACATGGAAATACACGCGGTCTCCAGGGTTGAGTTCAATATACCGGCGATGCGTTTCCGCATGGCTCTTTTGTCGCGGCTTGGCAACTTCTGGACGTTCATAGACAAACTGAAATTACTCTTCGGTGTTGCGGAGGATGTCCGGCCCAATAATCAGTCCTTCACAAGTCTCGAACCTGTTGAGTGGTATGCGCCATTTGCGGCGGTACAGTATCGCAAATGGTGCCATTTGGAGACTCGACTAATAGCTGTTGTTGTAAGAGAACTAAGCGAAGGGCAGGTAGACTTCCCATTTGGCCCCGTATGCCAGGACACAAGCACGGAGCATATCCTCGAGTATCTGGCTTACTCGTTTCGTCTGCTCGCAGGTGTGCGGGTGGAAAGCGGTACTGAAGGAGAGTTTGGTTCCCAAAGCCTCTTGAAACTCCTTCTAGAACCTTGAGGTGAACTGCGTTCCTCGGTCGGACACGATCTCATTCAGAACTCCGTGGAGGCTCACAATACGCTCGACATAGAGACTGGCCAACTTGTTGCCATCATACTTGGTACTGACGGGAATGAAGTGGGCCACCTTGGTCAGATGATTGACAATGACCCAGATGGAGTCATGTCCTTTTCCTGAACTGGGCAGGCATGTGATGAAGTCCATCCCGAATTTATCCCACTTCCATTCAGGTACTTGGAGAGGTTGTAGCAGCCCAGCAGGTCGCTTATGCTTAGCCTTGACCATTTGGCATATGTCGCACTTGGCTACATATGAAGCTATGTCCCTCTTCATACCATGCCACCACAACTTCTCTCTAAGGTCTTGATATATCTTAGTTCCACCAGGGTGAATTGAATACGGAGTGTCGTAGGCTTCTTGCAAGATCAGGATCTTGAGTTCAGCCTTGTTGGGTACACATATGCGGTTCCGAAACCACACAACTCCGTGCTCATCCACTGAGAATCCTGGAGCATTACATTCCTTGATCTTCCTCTTGATGCCTTCAATGCTCTCGTGTCCCTTCTGGGCTTCCTTAATGTCGTCCATCAACGTGGGTTTAGCTTCGAGGTTTTCCAGGAATCTTTGTTCAACTAGCTCCAACCCGAAACTTTCCAGTTCTTCTTATAGGGCAGGTAGTCTTTCCTTGATCATGGCATTCAAGGTGCAAGCCTTCCGGCTCAAGGCGTCTGCGGCCACGTTGGCCTTACTGGGGTGGTATTGAATACTAAGGTCATAGTCTTTAATTAACTCCAACCATCTTCGCTGCATCATATTTAATTCCTGCTGGGTACATATATACTTCAGACTCTTGTGGTCGGTGTATATCTCGCACCGTTTCCCCAGAAGGTAATGCCGCCATATCTTTATGGCATGAACTACTGCTACCAACTCAAGGTCACGAGTGGCGTAGTTCTCCTCTTGAGGGCATAGTTGCCGTGACAAATATTAAGCGACGACCATGCTGTGTTGCATCAGAACACCACCGAGCCCGGTCCTTGACGCATCGCAGTATATCAAAAAAATTTGTTGATATCCGGAGTGGCTAGTACTTGGGCGGTGGTCAGCCTCTTTTTTAGTTCTTGGAAGCTTGCTTAACACTCATGCGTCCATTCGAACTTCTTGGCCTTCTTGATGAGCTGAGTCATTGGTCGGACGACGCGGGAGAATGCTTCCACAAACTTGCGGTAATATCGCGCGAGTCCGATGAAGCTTCTGATTTCCTTCACATCGATTGGCGACTCCCAATTCGTTACAGTAGTAATCATGGTGGGGTCGACTGCCAATCCATCTGCTGTCATGGTATGACCCAAGAATCCAACCTCGTGTAGCCAAAATTTGCATTTGCTGAGCTTGGCATAAATTTGGTGCTCTCAAAGTTTTTCCAACATCATCCTGACGTTTTGCTCATGATCTTCTCTGGATTTGGAGAAGATGAGTATGTCGTCAATGAAGACAACAACAAACTTGTCGTCGATGAGGTACATGAAGTAGGCTGGGGCATTGGTCAACCCACATGACATGAATGTGCACTCGTACAGGCCGTACCTGGTCACGAATGATGTCTTTGGGCCGAATCTTTAGCTGGTAGTATCCAAACCTGAGATCGATCTTGGAGAATACCTTGGCACCATTCAACTGGTCGAACAGGTCTTCAATCTTGGGGAGTGGATATTTGCTCTTTATCGTGACTTCATTCAGGGAACAGTAATGAACGCAGAGCCTGATAGTCCCATCCTTCTTGGACTTGAATAGAACAGGTGATCCCCAAGGTGAGGCACTAGGACAAATGAAGCATTTCCTGAGCTGCTCGGCGAGCTGCTTCTTCAACTCGGCCAATTCCTCGGATCCCATCCTATAAGGCTTTTTATAGATAGGTCTCGATCTGGGCATGAGCTGAATGATGAACTCGATGTCTCGGGCAGGACATCAGGAAATACGTCCGGGTATTCACATACTATTGGCACTTGGTCCAAATCTTTTCCTGAAAGGCAATTAACCTGAGGGGCTTGAGTGGATGTAGGCTCGGAGATGTACTTGACCTTTATCCCTTGATCGCTGGTCATGGTAATAGCCCTCTAAGAACAATCCAATATGCTCTGGCGCTTGGCTAACTAGGCCATACCAAGGATCACGTCCAAGCCTTGTGACTCAAGAACAATGAGATCTGCTACCAAGTCTACCCCGTTAATGCTGATCCCAACTCCCCTACGTCCTATGTTTGTCCTTAACACTGCACCCGGGGTTTGTACCACCATGTGAACATTTAGGAGTGTAGGTTTCAAGCCACACTTCGTTACAAAATTTTGAGTGAAAAAAGAATGAGATGCACCACAATCAAACAATATTGTTGCTGGAGTGGAGTTGACGAGGAACGTACCCAATATGAAGTTCGGGTCTTCGTGGGCTTCCTCTGTGGAGATGTGATTCACGTGTCCCCTGTTGTTGTAGTGCTGGTTGCGGGGCGCTTGATTCTTGTTTGGTGCTCCATGACCTTGTCCTTGATTTGGCACATTGGGGCGCGGTGCATCGGGGTTCTTATTTGGGCACTGCCTGGAGTTGTGTCCAGGTTGAACACACAGAAAGCAGGGGACCTGCCCGGGGTTATTGGGCTTGCCCCCATTGTTTTTTGGTGGGTTGTTTGCCGGCTTGGAGATGGCATACTATTGAGGCTGGTAGCTTGGTCGAGGTGCAGGAGCCTTGTATTGTTGGTGCTAGTAGTTAGGCCTTGTCTGGGCTGATTGCAACGGACGACTCTTCTGGTGGATGGAACTACCGGTGCCCATCATCTTTCGCTTGCGAGTGTCATCCATATTATGGCGCTTGTCTTAAAGCATGAGAGCCTTATTCACCAGATCACAGAAGGTCTGACAGTCACAGACAACAAGTTGGTATTGGAGCGACTACTAAATCCCTTCCATGAAGCGTTCCACTTTAGCAGCTTCAGTGCTGACATCATCAAGCACATACCTCGATAGGAGCTTACACTTCTGCGGGTATTCCTTGACTTTGCCACTGCCTTGCTTTAGTGCATGGAATTCCAGCTTCTTTATTGTCATCATCCCTGGGTGGATGTGGGCAACACGGTATCCATCCTTATAGACGGTCCAGGTGATGGCCAGTTCACCTCGCATGATCTTGAATCCATTCATTGGCGTACATAACCTTTTCACGGTCATCAGTGTAGTTGACCAGTGCAAGGAGGTCCTAAACTATGCGGATCCATTCATCGGTGTCCACGGGCTCAGTTGTCTCAGTGAATATCGGAGGAGAAGTCCTCATGAACTCCGACATAGTGGAACGCCCATTGCCATTCCCGCCCTGCCATGGGTTGTTCACCGAGACCTGAGCTATCTGCTGGATACCGGAGTTGTTGGCTTAGCATTCCTCTCGGAGAGCCTGGAGGAACTAAACCATGGTCAGGTTCTCTGGAGGAGGTGGTGGTGGGGGAATGTCGCCTTGTGGTTGTTCCTCGTGAACTCAAGCTTGGGTAGACCGACCGGTTCCTAGCTGCTGGTGATAACCCACAAGTGCACGGGATCGCAACAGTCTTCGCGGGTAAAATAACCCAATCACTTGATTCGACACAAGGGGAGCCAAACAATATTTATATGCTTTAACAGTTGAGTTGTCAATTCGACCGCACCTAAAAGATAATTGCTTGGCAACGAAATATTAGTAGAAACGGTGATATGGAAGTGATGGTGGCAACAGAAATAACGGTGGAGAAGCAACAAAAATAAAACAGCAAAAGCAATACAACTTGTAACCTACAAGATTAAAATACTGTAGGCTAGGGAGATGGATGGTTGGTCATGGATGAGAGATATCATGTATTTAACTTGGGGCAAGGCACATAGAAAAGTAATGATCATCTAGGCAAATATCAAACATTAGGCATGTATCCCAAGGTAGTCGTGCGTGCTTGGAATAAGAACTTGCACAACATCTTTTGTCCTACCATCCTTCTACCAACAGGGGCAAAAGGAACTTATGGATATTAAGGTGATCCTGTCAAAGAGCACTGGAACAAAGCATTAACAATCAATGGAGACAAGGAATCCTCAAATTATAGTCTATCCCCTTTGGTGTCCCAAGTTGTCACCATTGGGATCGCCGGTTCCGGACTATAATAGGTGCATACTAAAAATAGATAGGATCAAGAACACAAATACATTCATGAAAACATAATGGGTTCAGATCTGAAATCATGTCACTCGGGCCCAAAGTGACAAGCATTAAGAGCAACAAGTAGTAGCAAAGATAATACACACCTTTGTACATGATAGGCAACATGCCCCCAACAATCTAACGAACTATTACATGAACTAACTCATCCAATCCCTACCATCCTCTTCGCCTACAGCAGGGAACTACTCACACATGAAAGGGTAAGTCATGGAAGGGTGATGGAGTGGCGATGGTGATAATTTCCCCTCTCTGAAGGCCAAGGCAGCGTCCAGATTAGCTCTCCCGGAGAAGAACCGAGGGAGGCGGCGGCTCCGCATCGAGAACTGGCAAAATGACTTATGTTCTGGAATTTCTCTGTCTCGGGTAAAAATAGGAGCCAAGGTAGTGCACCAGAGGAGGTGGGCCCCACCTAGGCGGCCTCCTTGCGCGGCCAGGGGCAGGCCGCGCCACCAAGTCGATTAGAGGCCTGGTGACCCCCCTCTGGCCCAACTTGTGGCCAAGGGTTCCTCTCGGTGCGTGAATTTCTCTATTTTTTATTGTAATTTTCCGGGACACCTAAAAATCCATTTTCCTACACACAAGAAAGCCATACAGACAGCTGTGCTGAAAACAGCGCCACTCCGGGTTAGTTTCGTTCAAATCATGCAAGAATGAGTCCGAAACAATAGCAAAAGTGTTTGTAAAAGTCGATATGTTTGAGACATATCAACTCCCCCAAGCTTACCATATTTCTTGTCCTCAAGCAATTCAGTTAAACGAACTAGATGCGACAAAGAAAACTTTGACAAACTCTTTTGCTTCATTAGATGTATATAAGCATGTACTATGAACAAGTCCAACAAGTATTGGAGCAATGCTACAAAGACAATGCACGAAGCAATCCTTCGATCATGTGAAGAGGTTTAAACAACTAAAAATGACTAATATGCAACTGAAAATAACGACGAGATCTTAATGAACATGAGTTGGACATACTAGAGTGGTATCTCACTAGCCCCCATGAGTTAAGCAAAATATAAATGCAGATGCTCCTTCGGAGTCTTAAAGGAGACTAGAAATAAATATTTCAGAATGAGTAATATCAGAATCATGCAATTGAAAATGTGGTACTTTGGGACAATGCGCATTACACTTAGAATGACAGTTATGCTCTCAATAGTTGGTGCTTTTTTATAAGAAGAGGATGACTCAATAGTAAAGTAAAATAGATAGGCCCTTCGTAGAGGGAAGCATTGATTTAAAGAGCTGCCAGAGCTTGAGCTTTTAAAACAGAGATCAATCAAAATTTTGGGTGGTGTGGTTTCATTGTCAACGTAACAACTAAGAGATCTCAATATCTTCCATGCTAAATACATTATAGGCGGTTGCGAAACAAAATAGTAATTTTTTTACTCCCCCTCCACCAATTGATGTCTCCCCATCCCGATTACCAGCCACTTTCTTGTGAATGATAGTGAATCAACACATATCTTGAGAATAACACACCTAGCATGGAAGATACTGATAGCCCCTAGTCACTACATGAGATATTTATTTGAAGATTTATTGTATGGAACATGCAAATTTACTTCGGACGTCACATAAATACCGCATATAGGTAGGTATGCTGGACTCATATGGCACAACTGGTTTCAAGGATTTTGGATGTACAAGCAGTCAGTCCGCTTAGTACAGCAGAAGGCTAGCAAAAGACGGGGAAGCAACCAACTAGAGAGCAATAACGGTCATAATCATGCAGAGCACAAAGCAGCATTTAATCGGGAATGAAGTGAAATAAAAAGATCATCAAGGCTTGATAGACTTCTAGTCGTAAACATGTGTAAGCATGTGCCATGTCAATCCAAAAACTCTTCGAAGGGAAACACCACTTCAATATGCCAAACCATGAACAATGCAATGCATGCCAATCATTTCAATAACACATTATGCACTCCAGCTATTTGAGACAAGCCACAAAGAAAGCATGAACTACTGGGAAAGCATTGTAAACACAGTACTATGCCGCTACAAGCTGGTCTCTAGATCATAAGTACAAGCATATGTACAAAAGTAGAAACAAATATAGTTCATACCGGCTTTCCTTGTTGCATCCCTTCTGTCGATCTTCGTCATTATTGCATCGTCACTTGCACGGTCGAACGTAGAACTACATAATCAAGTGCAATTGCAACCATGGACGTGAGCTGAACTCTGCAAACAAAGCAAACTAAAGAGAGAAAGGAAATCTTTTTGGGTTTTCCAAAGGTTAAATGGTAGCAAAAGGAAAGAGAAATCTTTTTGTTGTTTTTGCAAAGAAAGAACAAAGAAGAACAGGCAAAAACTACGGAAAGATTAAAAAGGAAACAACGGATGATACAATGAAAGAGGAGAAAGGTGCGTACTCCCCCAAGCTTTGCTTTTCGCCTAAGTTGGGCTTGGCTACTACGGGCTCAAGGAGCTCCCTCCGGCTCCGGGGTGGCACTGGTAGCTCCAAGAATCATACGGGGCCTCGGGCGCGTAGACTGATGCCCGACTGTCCTCCCAAGAAGAAGGCTCCTCTTCCTCGGGAACAACCCCCCCCCCATGGGGTTGTGGAACTGTTGCTGGATCACGAACTCGTCCAGCTCAATCGCGGTAAAGAACCATCCATTCCTTCTAGTATAATCAAACAAAAGTGGTGCAGGTAGACGGATCTCACGAGTAGTAAACTCGCCAAACCTCATATTATAAACAAGGTTACCAAACTCGGAAGTCCTAGTAAGAAACTCATGCCTCTTCGTAGCGATAAGATCATAGCTTATGAATGGAAAAGGCGCATCATCCGCGCGTACAGTGCGCTCGAGATGCGCGAGGATAAGCGTGGCATAAATGCAACCAAAGTGAGGCCCTTTGCCGCTGTTAGCGACGAAGCGACAAGTAATAAAAGCACCAATATTATACGTGTTATCTCCTAAGAGGGCGGCTGCAAAGATAGCAATATCCGGAGCCGATATGTTGCTCGTGTTGTCACGAGCTAACACCCCTCGAGGAATATAGTATGCGAAATATCTGATGTGGGGAAACAAGATGCTGGAAATCTTCCCCCGGTGAATGTCTTGCGGATCCTTGCTTCAAATAGAAGCGAATAGGGATTTCAGCTTGTAGGCTGAACTTTCATTCTGGTCATATTCCCGACATTTCGCGCACCTATAACATCACAAAATTCTGCCAAAGAGAGGGTAAAGACACCCTCATATAATCTGAATTCAATCATGGAAGTTTTATAATGATATCTAAACCAGTTGACAAAATAATATGTGAGTCTTGGGTATTGTGGCACACGTCGTGTTACGAGACGTGTCAAACCTGCAGCTGCACAGAGGTTATCAAACTCATCCTTAATACCTACCGCCGCAAGGAATTCTGAACACGGGTATGTCATGGCACGTGTCGTGTCCGTCTCATGGAGCAACTCTGGTGGCACGATATCATCATTGTAACTTGTCCTCACAGTAGAGGGTGAAGCTGCAACTCTAGTTAGTCTATCGGTAGGCTCGGGTCTCTTCTTCCCAAGCCATCCTTTTGCTTTCCAAACAAACTCATTTCTGAAATTTTTGGTACATCACAAAAATGAAGGTTTAAGCAAAATGAGTTGGAGCAAACTATTCTACTCTCTTCCCTCATGCATAAACTTGCATGAAAACTTCATAAATAAATTTCTAAACATGCATGCCAGCTCATATGAACAACACCAAGAACTCGTATATACTCACAAATAAGACTACCAAACAAAATTCTAATTGGAGGGGTGGAGGAGTCACATACCAAGGAGCAAATGCTCAAACTGTAAATGCAAATGATAGGCTATAGAGAGAAATCGAAATTTTCCACCTAGAACAGCAAGAACTCGAGCTCCAAAAGAAAAATCGGGATTTTTGGAGTAAGAGAGAGAGAGAGAGAATGGAAGAACAAATACCTGGAAAGGGGACCAGGTGGGCCCAAGCCCCCTATGGGCGCGGCTAGGGGGCATCCCGCGCCACCTGGCCGCCTGGACCAGGGGTGGCCCCCCTTCTCGGCCTAGGTGCCCCTGTGCCTCTTTTCGGATTGAAATTTTTGATATAATTTTTCTGGATTTTTTCTGAGAACTTCACTTTTGAATTTTTTTCAAAGCACCGAAAACTGCAAAACTTCCGGAAAGCTCGATGCAATGGTTAAACATATGAAGCTTCAGAAACATATAACTTTGGTACAACAAGGAGGATGAAAGATAAAGGAAATTAAAACATGACAAGCTTATCTTTTTGCTCATATAAAACATGTTTGTTAGCAAGGTTGATCAAGTCTTACTACCAAACATGTGATATATCAAGCAAAAAGTTTCACTTCTTATAAAGCAGTCCTGGTACCTTTATTTCAATGGATATTGTCCCCACCATAATGGTTTTGTATTTGTGGTGCACATGTAGAGGACAATCCCACTCTCCATCCTTCATGGTCTCAATATTCTCAATAGAATTAAGGCCATGCCTTTTATCAATCTTCTTCGGAAAATATACCATGTGCTCCTTCTCATTAACATTGAAAGTCACCTTTCCTTTATTGCAATCAAAAATAGCACCTGTGATGTTAAGAAAAGGTCTACCAAGAATAATAGACATGCTCCCATCCTCGGGCATGTCAAGCACAACAAAGTCAGTACAGATCAAGCAATTAGCAACTTCAGCAGGAACATCCTCACAAATACCAACAGGAATGGCTGTT
Organism: Hordeum vulgare subsp. vulgare; assembly: GCF_904849725.1. Classification (NCBI taxonomy): domain Eukaryota; kingdom Viridiplantae; phylum Streptophyta; class Magnoliopsida; order Poales; family Poaceae; genus Hordeum; species Hordeum vulgare. Next base: position 320,781,508 of record NC_058524.1, on the reverse strand, counting down.
GAATTATCAACCATTTGAGGAGAGATATCTGTAGGGATTCTTTTATCTAGACAAAGCCTTTTGTAAAGAGAGAAAGGCATAACACTCACTCCTGCACCAATATCACATAAAGGAGTTCTGACATAATTATTTTTTAGGGAGCAAGGAATGGTGGGTATATGTGGATTAGCAAGCATAGTAGATATTGCCTCATTAGGAACTTTTCTCTTATTAGTACAAATATCTTTATGGTGGCTACTTAATAGCATCTGTCAAAGGAATTTGAAGGAAGAGAGGTTTCATCCATTCAAAATTTTTATTGTAATGCTCTTCTTCTTTGGTTTTGAAAGACTTACCTGGGAAGGGCATTGATTTCTGTACCCATTGTTCTCTTTCCTTCCCGTGTCTTCTTGCAACAAAGTCTTCTCTAGTATATATCTTGCGCTTGTCGGGTGCTTTTCTTCTTGTATTTCAGGAGGATCATTCTTATCATTATCTTTATCAGGTTCAACACCATCTTCAGTCTCAACAAAGGAAATAGATATACTATTAGGATCAACAATAGGTTCTTCATCAATTATGGGATCATTGGACTTGTCAGCTTCCTTGTGTTTCTTCACCTTCTTCGGGGAGCTGGCAACGTCTTCTTCCTGCAATTGAGAATCTTGCTCGATCCTCTTTGGATGCCCCTCCGGATAGAGGGGGTCCTGGGTGTGTGTACCACCTCGAGTCTTTATACCATACGCCTGTATATCAACTTGTTGGAATTGTTAATAAGCAAATCTTTTTGCACATTAGAAATTTGTTCAAGCTGAGTTTGAACCATATGAAAATGCATAACAAGACTTTTAACATCATTGATAGTTCTACATAAAACATCAAGCAAACTTTTGATAGCAAGGGAATTATCATGCAATTGGCTTTGAATCCTCTCATTAAAGTGATTTTGCTTGACAATGAGATTATCAAGCTCATCTAAACATTGATCAGGGGGCTTAACATGAGGGATGTCACGTGCATTGAATTCTAAAAGGGAGTATAGCTCTACCATAGGTTGGTGAGTGGTAGGCTCACACAACTTCTCAATAGGAGCTAGATTCTTCACATCTTCAGCTTTAATACCTCTCTATTTAATAGACTTCTTGGCATCTTGCATAACTTTGAGGCTCAAGTAAAGCATACCCCTCTTCTTTGGTGGTGGAGGTGGTTCAGGAACGGACCAATCATCATGATTCTTAGCTATCTTGCCCATTAGTTCTTCAGCATCGTCCGGTGTTCTTTCCCTGAAAACACAACAAGCACAACTATCCAGATAGGTTCTAGATTCATCGGTTAGACCAACATAAAATATATCAAGCAATTCATTCTTAGGGACTCCATGTCCCAGTCTGTCCTTGATTAAAGGGCAACACCTCCCCCAAGCTTTAGGGAGGTGCTCATCCTGCAACTATTTAAAGTTATATATTCTTTGTAAAGCAACATGTTGCTCATGAGCAGGAAAATATTGAGCAACAAAAATTGAGCTAAATCTTGAGGACTCTTAATGGAACCACATGGTAGTACATCATACCTTGCTTTAGCATCTCCCTTCAAAGAGAAAGGAAGTAGCTTAGTAACATATTAATTTCTCTTCTTGTCCTCTGTAGTGAATAATCCACCCAACTCAGTGAGTTTAGTAAGGTGTGCAATAGCATCATCATTTTCTCTGCCATAAAAGGGGTATGCTTCAACTGTGATATAAGTGAAAGATTGGTAGAGAAATCAAAATCAGCAACCTCAATGCAAATAGGAGATGAAGCAAATTCAGGATCAGGAGTAAATTTTGTTCTTCATAGAATGCTTTTCAAGTAGCTTCTTAACAACAGCAGGGTCAGAGTCAGCATACTCTGTAAGCTCCCTGCATAAATCATCATCAAGCTCAATATAATCATCATCAATAATTCTTTCCTTGAGACCACTCAACTATGGGTAACTAAAGGATCTACCAATGAGGTAGCGTGTAACAGGAATTTGAATTCCAGACTGCTTCGCAGCCTTAGCAATCTGAGACTCAATAAAATAACCAAGTAAAATGGTCTCATGAATAGTAGTAGAAGCATCATCAAAAGTATCACACATAGTGAGAGACTCGGTAGAGGCAGCATGTGGTGGTGGTGAAGCAAACTTACGCATAACGGAAGGTGAATCAAGCCTAGCACTAGTGCTAAGAACTGTACCTTTTCTTGTAGTAGATGGTAAAATCGGAACCTTGGGGTGTCCTTTCTTACCCATAGCGGATAAATCGCAGCAAGCAAAATAACTCCAAGTAGACTTGTAAATAAATCTATGCTCCCCCGCAACGGCGCTAGAAAATAGTCTTGATAACCCACAAGTGTAGAGGATCGCAACAGTCTTCGCGGGTAAGATAACACAATTTATTGGTTCGACACAAGGGGAGCCAAAGAATATTTATAAGCTTTAACAGTTGAGTTGTCAATTTAACCTCACTAGAAAGATTCTTTATTAGCAACAAAATATTAGTAGCAACGGTGATATGGAAGTGATGGTGGCAACGGAAATAATAGTGGCAAAGCAACGGAAGTAAAACAGCAAAAGCAAAATAACTTGTAACCAGCAGGATTAAAATACTGTAGGCTAGGGAGATGGATGGCTGGTCATGGATGAGAGATATCATGTATTTAACTTGGGGCAAGGCACACAAAAATGTAATGATCATCTAGGTAAATATCAAACATTAGGCATGTATCCCAAGGTAGTCGTGCGTGCTTGCAATAAGAACTTGCACAACATCGTTTGTCCTACCATCCCGCTAGAAACGGGGCCAAAAGGAACTTATGGAGATTAAGGTGCTCCTGTCAAAGATCACCGGAATAAAGCACTAACAATCAATGGATACATGGAATCCTCAAATTATAGTCTATCCCCTTTGGTGTCCCAAGCTGTCACCATTGGGATCGCCAGTTCCGGACTATAATAGGTGCATACTACTCATAGATAGGATCAAGAACACAAATATATTCATGAAAACATAATGGCTTCAGATCTGAAATCATGTCACTCGGGCCCAAAGTGACAAACATTAAGAGCAACAAGTAGTAGCAGAGATGATAAACACCATAGTAGATTATAGGCAGCATTCCCCAACAATCTGACGATCAATTACTTGATCTAACTCATCCAATCCCTACCAGCCCCTTCACCTACAGCAGGGAATTACTAACCCATGAAAGGTGAAGTCATGGAAGGGTGATGTAGTGGCGATGGTGATGACGATGGCGACGATTTGCCCTCTCCGAAGGCTAAGGAAGCCTCCAGATTAGCTCTCCCAAAGAAGAACCGAGGGTGGCGGCGGCTCCGCATCGAGAACTAGCAAAACAACTTATGTTCTGGAATATCTCCGTCTTGGGTAAAAATAGGAGCCAAGGTAGGGCACCAGAGGAGGTGGGCCCCACCTAGGTGGCCACCTTGCGCGACCAGGGGGCAGGCCGTGCCACCAGGTCGCCTGGAGGCATGGTGACCCCCCTCTGGCCCATCTTCTTGCCAAGGGTTAATCCTGGTGCGTGTATTTTCTCTACTTTTATTGGAATTTTCTGGGACACCTAAAAAACCATTTTCCTGCACACAAGAAAACCATACAGGCAGCTCTGCTTAAAACAACGTCGGTTCGGGTAAGTTTCGTTCAAATCATGCAAGAATGAGGCCAAAACAATAGCCTAAGTGTTTGGAAAAGTCGATACGTTTGAGACGTATCAGCTGGCTAGCTTGACCAGTGCTGGGGTGGCCAAAGGTACTCGTGCGAGTAGGAGTCACCATCCTGTTTGGAGCAGTCAAGTCAATATTCCGGAATGGTCGAGTCCAAAGCATAAGGGAGAAACTTGCCTATACAAGGGGGGTTTGGGTATGGTGCAAGTGTCTCAAACAAGAAGGGTTGAAGAGCCCTATGCAATTCATTAGATAAGATAGGTGCCATAGCCGTTTACATGTTTTCCAAGGAAAAATGCGGCTTACATCGAGACACAAATAGAAAAGCACACAACATGCACACATGGTTTCATATGAACCAGTACACGGAATCGACTTCGCATGGGGACTCCTAGTTTGACCTATCTCTTGGTCCTAAGACCTAAGTGGCGGATTGCTCGGTCTCGTACTCATGCTCCTCAGGGTCTTCTTCCTTGTCATCATCTGTGTGTGCGTCATGTCCCGTCAAGGGTGTTGGGGAAGGAAGAGGTTCATCACGATGATGCTTCGTTGGAGAAGCGGCGAAGAGTTCCCTATACTCCTTGGCGGTCATGCAACGACAACAAATAGGGCAGACCTTAACTGGGTGTTTTCCTCATCTGTACGCGACAACAGGCTATCCTCCGAGTGCTCCATCCATCTTGATCTTGCTCGTCTTCATCTTCTCTTGACGGAGTATCTCTTGGACATGATGGAGTCCTTGACAAAGCATTAATGACTCCTTGATTAGGTTGTGAGCTAGGCTGTCGGCATAGAGGCTGAAGTAGGTCTGGAACCTGAGCGGTGTATCCTCCTCCGGGGATGGGGTCAACGTCCAACTCCCGCCAACCTCATCCTTAGCAAAAGGAAAGTGACGGGTAGCCGGCTCATTGGCCATCTCAGGGAGGATGTCGTGAAGGTGAATGAGTGCCTTTCGCAATGCCGTCTCAACTTCCAACACCACAGTCTCCATCTGTGGTCCCTCAAAGAACCGGCTAGTCGGAGAGTCATTTGCCTTCACAACTACATCCACGTGGTTTTCCGTTGTGGTGGCATCGATCCAGGGCTTTTTATAGAGATAAACTGGCGTTCAACGTACTCGACACTTCTCGAAGCTGTCCTCTAGAAGTAGGGGAAAGCCGGATTCCAGAAGGGTCTCAGGTACGACGGCCATCTACAAAGTTTTGGGAGAGGTGTTAGAAAGTTTGGATGGTATACGAAAAGCGGTAAGGCTGTATAAAACCCTAAGTGTAAGGTCTAGGTATGCCATTCGTCCCGGCTAACGTCCATGCTACCTAAGGCTTCCTACAGTCAGGACTGCTCTGATACCATCTTTGTGGGCACCCCGACTTACGAGTTGAGATCCCGAATGATGTGTAATGTGATCCCAGAGGTTAATGCTCACATGGATACTGAATAACAAGAGTCTTACATCCATAATTAACATCTCATACAGATATGGTCATGTCTTACATAGATAGGGAATTGAAGGCCAATCACACCAACTCAAGTAATAGAGGAAATCTTGGTAGAAAATGTGAACCATGCCATCAACCGTAACCAACATGCATTCTGACTGGGAAGCATCCTAGATCGCTTGACCGTCTCAAACGATGAATTCTTATCCATACTCCGTTCTTCCCTGTCTGGTCAAATCAAATAACAAGTGGCAACCAATGAGTACTTTGAATGTACTCGCAAGAAACCCATGATGTGGAACAAAGTATAATGCAACATGGTATATCTCTAGTATGCAATCTTTGCGGATGCAGATTTTCTTTAAATGTAGTACATGGTCAAGTGTAAGTACATTCATGCATCATAAGGTAGATGGTAATAATAAAAATAGGTTACAGATATCAACATATCTACTCAAGGCTGAAGACCTCAGGTTCACCCTCTATGCGGAAACTTTGACTATATCATCTTTGTCAGCACACACTCACTCACACTTGGTTTATGCGGAAACGACATGACGTAGTTTAAGAGGGATTACCCAACTGTCCTTGACCGTGGACACGACTATTCGAATTGTTTTACCCTCTACAGAGGTTGGGCGCTGTACCCATGAGCTCCGGGAAACTTCCGTGTCACCCACGACTCACGGTATCTAACTTACCCGAGGTAAGTACCCTATCATTGCCTTTCCCCTGATGATACTAGACAAAGAGTCCACTCGATTGGTACCGAGCCCACATGATATATGTCTTACGAGCACCAACTCTAGACCGTATCATCCATGCAGGGACCAATGATGTGTCTGACACATGTAAAAGTAACATGAGTGACCATATCACTACCGCCACTAGTAATGCGGGCTCTTTGCTAGCACCAACCAGAGTAATCAACAAGGCCCCGTTCCCATATTGGGGTATCGTGGTCACACATATAAGGTTGGGAGTGTCAGCAAATCTTAAAGCTAATCCCATTTCCGAAACCACACACACACAACCTTTCCTGGTACACCACTCTTTCTCAAGTGGTCATCCATCTAAGCACCATCACCGTCAGGCATTAGTGGCACCCGACAGGGTTTTCGGAAAATCTTTATGGTCACATGTGTGTTACCATTACCATGCACATGCTCATCCTATGTGTAGCACTACTTTCATCCTACCTACTTTTTTGTGCATGACCCTCATAGGTGGTAAGGTCATGCTCAAATGCTTGTGCTCCACAGGAGCCATCGATAACACCATACCGAGGGTTTACCGATTAATCATGATCATATGCATCGGAATAAAGTAATAGACATGGCATGCGTAAATTCTTTTCTCACACATGGTCAAAGGGCTGCGTTCCTTAATCAGCTAGGTATCCAGGGTCTTCGAGCTCTTTGGGTCCAAGTCCTTCGTCAAACGCATGATCGGTGGCGGTTCCGTCAGTGTGAAGGACGGGCGAGTGCGGGAATGGACTCCTCGCACTTCCGCCTCTCGACTGAGGGTTAAACGAGCATCGGTGGTGGTCTGGGTCACCGACGATGAAGTTGCCGCAACGGAGGCCTTCAGCACTATGTTGACGATGATGCTCATAGGATGGAGAAGGTCAAGGAAGAGGTGGAGGAGGACCAGGGAGCTCTGGCGGTCTCAGAGGAGGTGGAAGGAGCTCCGAAGCATGCGTGTGTCCCGAGATCGACGGAGCCCCAACACGGCGGCGCCTCGGTTGATCTCGAGGACTGGTGCTCGTTTAGCTCAAGGGGGCACTTGAGGTGGTCGATTGGAGGCTAGAGAGGGGTGTTGGAGGTGCGGGGGAGAGCTGGGGGGCTATATATAGGCGGGCGGCGATCCACCAAAGGATGGTGCGCCGACGATGCTGCGGCAGTGCCAGAGGGGAAGAGAGAGCTCGGGGTGAGCCAGTGGTGAACGTGGTTTTAGACCACGAGGGATCTTCAGGAGGAGTGGGGGTAGGCTCTTGGCGCGTCGCGATAACTGAGCTCTTCTGGCCGGTTCAGGCGCGCGCGGGCATGCGTCGCCTGGGGTAGAGGAGAGGGGAAAGAGAGGGGCTCAACGCTGACCCGTACTTGGTCGATGATGTGGTCAAAAAGGGGCGATGGGAGGGAGCAGGAACTAGCCGTGGCTGGCCTCCCTGTAATCGCGTGCGATCTGTAGCACGTCGAGAGTGCAGCTTTGGCATGCCACGACATGATGGTGCACTCTGGCGCATTTGGCCATGTCTGGAGGAGTCTGGGGGTGTGGTAGATGCCTTCTGAGTGCTTGGAGCCCATGTTAGTCAAGTTGGTCAATAGGTGTTGTGATAAATAGATGTTGTCAGCATTGGTTCAATGGGTTAATTGGAGATTTTCGCTCCCTCTTATTGAATTGGTGCTGGATCTTTCAGCTGAAGCTGTGGGGAGGCACAAGCAACCTTTGATACAAGTTTGGTGTGAAGGGAGTAAGTGTTGTTGGTGCTAGTTGCTAGTTTTCTAAACTGGCAGAAGGTGTTTGATGCTGGTTTAGGGGAGTTAACCATCTGCAATGGCTTTGATAGTTAACATGATTGGATGGTGGACATAAATAGAGGTTTTACAAAATTTGAGCTCAATTGAAAAAGTTTGACAATGTAAACTTGAAAATACCCCCAATTGCGAAGATCTGCAATCTTGTGAGCAATTCTAGTCAAATCAATTCCCACAAATCGAATTCCTGGCATGCCCTTCTTATTTGGGGTATTGAGCACTCGTGCAATGTTTGAGACCAGTTGGACAAACTTGGCAATGTGGAGTTGATCCAACTTGGTTCTGGACAGGAAGGGTGTCTGGATTATTTGGTGAACCATACCACCTTGGATGGAGGTGAAACGTGGCATGATCACCAAATATAGCATGTGGGACAAGCTAGAATCTTCTTAGAATTTATTGAGAATATTTCCTTTCGAAATATTTCAAAAGGTCAAAAGAGACAGAAATGGTCTTCAAGGGTTTTTTCCAATATTTTGAACATGGCAAGGGCTTGAAACTCTAATGTATGGAAATATATGTCTTGAGAGTCTTCAAAAAATTTATCAGATTTTTCTAAGGTAGAAAAATAGATTTTCACTAAGAAATGCCATTTCTGGCCTTAGAAAATGGCATATAAATAAAATAGGAAAATGCCTTTGAAAATAATTAATTTATGGTTTTGAAGAGTTACTTTAATAATAGAATCAAAATAAAACTTTTGGTAAAAGCACTCCCTTTAAATCTGGGACTTGTAATGCAAATCCCAAAGTAGGGGTTTAAAGTTACACAAATAAGAAAACGGGTTTATGTAGTGATAATATTTTATAAAAAATGTTTTTGGTGATCCACTCACAAGCACACATACAAGCAATGACAATCAATATACTCATGGCACTTAGATAAGAAGTTTTTGATGTATGTCAAATTTGAAAAGAAAACAGTAGTTGCCAAGTGGTGCAAAAAGAGGGTGTGACTGCTGCACACAAAAGAACCAACAACTTGCACCCAACGTGGGCAAGATGGTTGTCAATCCCCTTGTACTTGTGATTTGCAAGCGAGTGAGGTGTGTAGATAATTGTAGATAGTAAGATAAAAGAAAAACAAGTAAATGGCAGTCATGTATTGGAGGTTTTGTAAACATGTTGTGAATAGAGCCGGGGGCCATAGTTTTCCCGAATGGCATCTCTCATGGAAAATAACATACGGTGGGTAAAAAAATTACTGTTGGGCAATTGACAGAAAAGCGGACAGTTATGCGATATTCACGGCAATGATCATGTGTATATAGGCATCACGTCCATAAGCAAATAAGTCGACTTCGACAAGCACCTATTACTATTACTCCACTCATCGACTACTGTCCAACATGTGTCTAGAGTATTTGGTAAAATAGATTAATGCAAGGAGAACAATGACATGATGTAGACAAAGTAAAGTCAAACCATAGGAATAAACCCCATCATTTTAACTTTAGTAGCAGCAACACAAAGATGCATCTTGTCCCCTTCTGTCACTGGGATATAGAAATTCACCGAAGAAATATAGTCCTAGTTGGCCAAACTATTTCAATAGATCAGAGAGAATTACAAAGCTATCATAATTATGCACACGATCGGATCCGAGTCGACATACAGTCTGAGTTCGACAAACCCAACTATGAGACGCAATGATCGATCATTTTTTAGTCTCTAGTACAACATACGTTCTATGTCCTAAGACCTAAGCTGGCACATGTATTTCGGATGGTGATAGACTTTCTTTGGGCCTACCAAATTCTACTCCTGGACTGAAGAAGCAACTAGTTGAGCTTCTCAAAAAAGATTTATTTTCCCTAGTGCATCTCTGTGGGGTTCACTTGTTCTATTTGTGTCGAGGAGGTACGAAACTATCTGACTCTATGTCGATTACCGTTCTCTCAATGAGGTCACAATAAAAAGAAGTACCCACTCCCCAAGAATGAAGACCTATTTGATCAGTTGAATGGTGCCAAGGTGTTTTCCAAGATCGATCTCAGGTCATGGTACTACAAGTTGATGATCAGACCCCAAGATATTCTGAAGACGACATTTGTGATCTGGTATGGCCAGTATGAGTACACGGTCATGTGATTTGGGTTAAACAATGCCTTGGCCTACTTCATGTACCTCATGAACAAATTCTTCATGTAGTATGTGGACAAGTTTCTCATTGTCTTCATCGACGACATACTAGTCTTCTCCAAGTCTGAAAACGAACATGAGCAACACTTGAGGATGGTCCTGGATAAGCTTCGAGAGCACCAACTTTATGCCAAGTACAACAAGTGCGAATTCTGGCTGCATGAAGTTGGATAATTAGGTCATGTGTTGACGACAGAAGGATTGTCAGCGGATCCTAACAAGATTGAAGCCGTGACTGAACGATAATCTCCAAGCAATGTGAAGGAAGTCAGAAGCTTCCTCGGACTCGTGGGGTATTACCATAAGTTCGTCGAATGATTCTCGAGCATCACCTGACCTATGAGTCAGCTCTTAAAAAGGTACAGGAAGTTCAAGTGGATGCTAAAATGTGAAGAGAGCTTCCAGGAGCTCAAGAAGAATTTGACAACATCCCCAGTTTTGGCCACCCTCTAAATTCACATGGAGTTTGTGATATATTGTGATGCATTGGGAACCGGGCTTGGTGGTGTTCTGATGCAAGAAGCCAGAGTCGTAGCATATCTATCTAGACAACTACCTCCTCACAAAGAGAACTACACCACTCATGATATTGAGTTGGCAGTTGTGGTTCATGCCTTAAATACATGGCGACATTACCTTGTGGGGAAGTGATGTGAGATATAGAGAGACCATAAGAGTTCGAAGTATATTTTAACCAAAAAGGAATTGAACATGAGGTAGCGAAGATGGTTCGGGCTGATCAAAGACTATGGCTGAGTGGTCAATACCACAATGGAAAGGCTAATGTGGTAGCCCATGCCTTGAACAGAAAGGCTCGTTCCTTGAATGCTATGCTTAAGTAAAGCTACCCACCATGTATGAAGAACTTGAAAGCTTTGGGTTGGAACTAGTTGCACCAGGACTTCTGGCCAACCTCAAAGCAAAGCCTACGTTGATGGATAATACCAAGGAAGCTTACAAGGCACATGAAAGCATTGAAGGCATGAATAGGAAGATCAAGAAAGGCAAGGCCCCAGGATTGTCAGTGGATGACCAAGGAGTCGTATGGTTTGGGAATTGCATTTGCGTAACCAACAAAGTGGAGCTTAAGAATGTGATCTTGAAAGAATTACATGACACTTTGTATTCCATCCACCCTGGAGGAACCAGGATGTACCAAGACCTCAAAGCAAGATTCTCGTGGCATGGCATGAAGAGAGAGATAGAAACTTATGTCGCCTAGTGTGACATATGCCACAGAGGCAAAGTTGAGCATCAACAATCCGTTGGATTGCTACAAATTCTCAAAGTGCGTGAATGGAAGTGGGACAAAGTTGGATGGACTTGATCATCGTATTTCCCAGGTCAAGCAAAGGAAAAGATTCAATTTGGGTCATCCTCGAACACCTGACCAAGTTAGCCCACTTCATCCACGTCAAGACAACATACAATGGAAACCAGTTGGCCAACCTCTACATCAATCGGATCATGAGACCCCACAGAGTTTCTAGGGAAACTGTGTCACATCGAGGTACCCAGTTTTCCTCTAGATTTTGGAGATGATTCCAAGAAACCTTGGGAAACAAGCTATCCTTCTGCATAACTTTTCACCCTCAGACAGGTGGACATATGGAATGAGTAAATCAGATACTCAAAGTTATGCTACGTCCTTGTATTTTGGCATATGGAGCCAAATCGGAAGATTTCTTAACCTTTGTTGAGTTCTCCTACAACAAGAAACTATGAGTCGAGTCTTCACATGGAACCATTTGAGGTGTTGTATGGATGCAAGTACTACACTCCCCTCAACTGGTCGAAATCCAGCGAAGGACTAGTCTTGAAGGAGCAGAGCAATTCTGGAGACCTCCAAGTTAAGACAGAAGAGCTATGTCGACTCACACAGTCGAGAGATGATTTTTCGTGTTAGAGACTATGTCTATCTTCGAGTCACACCTCTCAAGGGAACCATGTGCTTCCATGTCAAGGGAAAGCTCGCACCAGGTTATATCGAACCCCTCCAGATCACTGGCAGGAGAGGAGAATTTTCCTACCAGCTAGAGCTACCATTTGAGATTTTAGATGTGCACAACGTTTTCCATGTGCCACAGCTCCCGAAGTGCCTCCATGTTCCCAACCGCCCCGATCTCTATGAGGACATTGATCATCAAGCCATCATCCTCCGTCCAGACCTCACTTATCATGAGAGACCATTTCGAATCTTGGATCAAGCCGAGTGTTGCACCCGAAGCTGCACCATCAAGTACTTGAAGGTCCAATGGAGCAACCGCATTGAAGCAGAAGCAACATGGGAGTATGAATACTACCTTAGATACGAGTTCACTTATCTTTTTAGCGCCTAGCCTAGGTATCTCCGGGACTAGATACTTTTAAGGGGGTAGGTCTATCACACCCTATGTTTGTACCACTTTTCAATGCTATACATTTATAAAATTTTGTACCAAATAAAACTTTTTGTGTGCTTGTGATGCTTGAATTGATTGTTAATTGTATGTTTGCTTATTTAGGTTTTTCTTCCCAAAAACTATCCTTCTGCCAAGACTCATCTTCTTGCTCGAAATCCTTGCCCAATGACCATGCCATGTGTATAGGACCTAAAACTATTTTCTTTACAAAATATTATTTTGGCTTAAAAGAATTTACTTAATTTAAGGTCTCAAAACCCGTGAATTGAGGTTTCTACTAAAAGTCCTCAAATTAGGAGAAATGGTTTGCCCCAAATATTTTATTTGGATCCTACTATCGAAAATACTTCACAAAACCAAAATTATTATCTTAAAAGTTAATTTCTTATTTTATTTAAATACCATTTTCTAAGGCCACAAATAGTCTTTTATAGGGAAAAATTATTACTATGCTTATAAAATATTTGAGAAAATTTAGGGAAACTCATTGGACATATATTTTCCATATATAAGAGTTTCAACACATGGTCACGTTCAAAATATTGGATAAAACTCCTCAAAACCCTTTCTGCCTATTTCAAGATTTTAAAAGATTTATATAAGAAATAAACTCAAATAATTCCAAGAAAATCCTAGCAAGTCACACATGATATATGTAGTGATCTTGCCAAGCTTCATCTCAATCCAAGTTGAGTTGATTCACCAAAATATTCTGAAATCATGTTTGTCCAGAACCAAATTTGAGCAACTCTAGAGTGCCAAGTTTTTGCAATTGATCCCAAAAATTTTGGGCATGTTCCAATCACCAAATAATGCATCCACACCAAGTTCTACATTTGGAGAAATGGTTTTGCATGGTTAGATCTACAGAAACCCATTTGTGTTGATTGTTAGGGTTATCCAAGATAACATTGCGATATTTCTTCAAATTGGCTCAAATCTTGTGATCAACCTTATTTTTACACATCATTTGGTCCTCTTAAACGTCATGGTAAGTGGGCAAAGTTATCTTTCCCAAACAGACATCAAACACCTCCTGGTAGTTTGGTCGAAGCCATATGTTTACCCCTTTCACTGTTCTCCTTCACCCTAGAATTTTACCGGAGCTTCATCTAGTCACCATGCACCCCTAGTAGCTTTACGCCAACCTCTGCTTTGTCATTTCTGTGGTAAAACCTCAATTTTACCTCCATGAATACGAAGTTTCTCTCTCTCTCTCTCTCTCTCTCGACTTTCCTTCTCTTCTAAGGAATCCCCACAGCATCACATGCCCTCCTCACCCTTGTTTACTCCCCCGAGACCCCTTAGACAATAGTGGCCGTGGCCATGGCACCATTGGCATGCAAAAAGGGCGTTTTGGAGTACGCTATAGTGCGCTCCCGCACTGTAGCCGCTGCCCAATCTCTGGCCCGGACAACCTCTCCCACCACTTTGTCTCCCGAGATGCCCTCGACATCCATGACACAGCACCCTGTTGCCCCCTCCTCTCTCCTCCTCCATCATTCCCCTCCCGCGCGTGCCGAGCACCGCCGCGTCGGCCTACACGCAACCTCACATGCGCGCAGCCCCCCTCTCCTTCTCTTCTCTCCTCTCCTCTTGTCATAGACCATACCTAGGAGCACCGTAGACGCGTTGTGGAATCCTCCCATCGCCTCCCTTGCCCTTCCATCCAGCTCATGCGGACCACATCCATTGTGCTTCGGTTTGAGCTTACATAAGGCCACCCCGAGGCTATCCAATAAATCCTAGGCTCGGGATCGAGCCAAGCTCCACCAGCTCGGGTCACCGGAGTCTACTTGGTATGGAACCTCTACGCCCTCGTTTTTGCTCGATACGGAACCACAGTAGTCCCTAGATCATTTCCCCTCTTCCCCCATGCGATTTGCTGCAGGAATCATCGGCGGCAACCTCCTACCGAGCCTTTATGCCGTGTCCTGGTCGACGCCTGTAAACCCTTGAGTTGTGACGACCAATTCGACCTCTATTAGAACTGTGCCACCTCCCTGACTCCATTCCCATCGCTAGCTCACCTCACCGTTCCACCTCCTTCGCCACCAGTGAACCTCGTCGTTCTATGGATAGAGGTTGACGATGACCTACCAATGGGGGCCAGTCCTCGGCCTTGTTGGGTTCTACCATGGAACATCCAAGAACATGCTACGAAGATGGATCATAGAGCATTACCACTAGATATAAAGTGCCATGCAGTGGAAGTAGAGTTGGGGCAACGTGTTCGCGTGGTCTATCTACTCCTCTTCTCATCTCCCTTGAACAACCGGTCGTCGAATTCTCTCCCTCGACTAGCCGGTTGTTGGACCCCACGTACAGGTTCGCAGGTGTGGCGCAAGTGTGCCTACTCTAACGATATCTGCACGTGCAGGAGGAACATCGTGTGGCGTCTTGCTATGTCCGGATCACACAGTCGGCGGTGGCGAGTGAAGGTGGCTAGGTGCAACACATGCATAGACCTAATGACGAGGACGAAGTGATCAACTGAATAAGTGTGCTGCACCTCCAGTATATATAGGCGTCCAGCGCGGGCTCAACTCTTGGGCCTCGCATGGACCCTAAAGCCGAGGTGTTCCTTCCCTTATGCGCGTGACCCCTTAGGTTCTCGTTCACTTGGTCGCGAGTCAGATCACATATGACTCAGATAGTCACTAGAGGTCTCTAGCAAAGCGTGCTAACTTCAAGTGTGCGATGAAGCTGGTTAGGCGAACGTGTACTTGGTATTTTTGTTCCCTTTGCCACATGATATATGTTGTCGTGCACAAGGCGATATTTTCAGCCTTGTTGCAGCACGCCCTATTTCTCTTTCCGGTGAATCCAACCAACATTTGGATTATCTCATAATCCTCATTGCATGGCCATGCTTATCCAGGTCTAATCACCTGAGGGGCCTAGAGTATATCTCTCCTAATCGGGTTGGCATATTCCATGTTGCTCGACCATGTCTCCCAGCATGGGTGTAGATAAGCCCGAAACTTACCTTTGTAACTACCCAGTCATGGAGTAGCATTTGGTCGGCCCAAAGCAAGTGTGTCACCATCCCGAATACATGCGCCAGGTTAGGTCTTAGGACATAGAACGTATGTTGTACCAGAGACTCACAGATGACCGATCGCTGTGTCTCATTGTTGGGTTTGTCCAATTCAGACTGTATCTCGACTCGGATCCAACTACGTTCATTCCGACGAGATGTTTCCGAGTCCATATTATCTGGCTAGCATCCAGTGCTACATGCTTAGTGAGACCAGACCATCCACCATGTCATATGCTAGTCTGATTGATTGTGTGTCCACATAATCCTTTCAACTAGAGAGCATTTAGGACACTCATCGTACAATGCATAGTCTCACAAGCAAGTCACGTACTTGTTGTTAGAAATCATTGACATTGTGCAAGGACCATATTTAGTAATAAATATACAGGAAATATCATCATACATGATTGCATTTAGGGCATATCTCCAATAGTCTCCTTCTTGCACTAGAGTCAATCAAACACACATCGAATGCCCATAGCTCTAACGTGTCCCTCATGCTTGGCTTGAGGAAGCGGCTTAGTCTGCGGATCTCCAACGTTTACATCCATGTAGATATTGCATAAATTAGTATCACCATTCCGTACGAGCTTCAGAAGCCCAGGAACACCCCAAGATCCTCCAGGAACTTCCAAATCCAACCTTCATTTGCGGCTTCACAAGCCGCAATGTATTCGGCCTCTATTATGGAGTCGGCCACCGTATATTGCTTGGAACTCGTCCATCTTACTGCTCCTCCATTCATGATATACACGAATCCAGTTGGCGATCGACAATCATCCTTGTCATTTTGGAAACTAGCATCAGTGTAACCCTTTACGCAAAGCTCCTCGTCACCTCCATAAACTAAGAACATCTCTTTAGTCCTTTTTAGGTACTTCAACATAGTTTTCACCACTCTCAGGTGACTCTCACCTGGGTTAGCATGGTATCTTCTTGTCCAGTTATAGCATAGGCAACATCAAGCCTTGTACATAGCATGGCATACATGATGGATCCTATTGCTGAGGATGCTGAGGCATACAGAATCCTACTCATCCGGTTGAGGTCATCTGAAGTCGTACGACTCTGAGTCTTGCTTAGCCTTATACCATGTGAGATGGGAAAGAACCATTTCTTTGCCTCACTCATGTTGAAACGCTTCAACACTTTGTCTATGTACGTACTTTGGCTTATGCCAAGAAGCCTCCATGATCTATCTCTATACATCTTGATGCTAAAATGTACACTACCTCTCCAAGGTCTTTCATCGGAAACTTGTCACTCAATGATTCCCTGACTGAATTCAACATCGAAACATAATTTCTGATCTGAAGTATGTCATCCACATAAAAGATCAAAAATACTACCGAACTCCCACTAGACTTCTTTTATAAATAGTAGTCCTCTTCGTTCTTGATGAAACCAAGGTCAACAATGACTTAATCGAAACAAATATTCCAACTCCGAGCTCCTTGCCTCAATCCATAAATGGATCTCTTGAGCTTTTCTATTTTACCAATGTTAGTTGGATCGACAAAATCTTCAGGCTGTATCATGTATACATCCTATTATAAATTTCCATTAAGGAAATCCGTTTTGACATCCATCCGTCATATCTCATCATTTAAATATGCAGTTATAGCTAGTATGATCCTTACCGACTTTAGCATCGCTACCGGCGACTAGGTCTCGTCATAGACAATTCCTTGAACTTGTCCATAAACTTTGGCGACAAGGCGAGCTTTGTGGATCTAAACATTTCCATCAACATCGGTGTTATTCTTATAGACCCATTTGGAACCAATGGCTACAATGTTGTGCGACAGATCAACCAAGTCTAGACTTGATTGTCATCCATGAACTTTAACTCATATCTCATGGCCTCCAACTATTCCTCAAAATCCGGGCTCACCATCTCTTCTACATATGCGGCTGGCTCGTCGCTTTCTAGCAACAACATGTCATGCACTTTGCACAATCTATCAGAACTCTGTGGTTCCGATGCCGCCTCCACTACGGGTTCCCTGTCGGCTCCTGTATGATCTCATCACCGGCCGAGCCGTCCCCAAGTGGCTCTCAAATTTCTTCGAGTCGCACCATTTTCCCATTAGCTTCCTGACTGTGAAACTCTTTCTCTAGGAAATCCATGTTCCAAGCAACAAACATTGTGTTCTCTTATCGGTTGTAGAAGCTGTATTCCAAGGTTTTCCTCTGTTATCCCACGAGTATGCATTTATCCGACTTGGGTATAAGCTTGTCCCACATGAGTCGCTTGACAAATGCTTGACAACCCCAAATCTTTAGAAAAGACAAACTAGGACTCTTCCCTGTCCACATCAAATGTGGTGTCTTGTCGATGGATTTTGGTGGTACCTTGTTAAGTGTGTAAGATGCAGATTGGGAGCGTATCCCCACAATGACAAGGGTAAATCCGATTTTCTCATCATTGATCGGCGCATATCCAACAAGATTCGATTTCTCCGTTGTGACATGCTATTTCTTTGTAGCGTACCCGGAGGTTTGAGCTGAGGTATTATACCTCGGCTCTTCAGATGACCATCAAACTCATGGCTCATATACTCACCTCCATGATCTGATCACGGAAGCTTTATCATCTTGGCGAGCTGATTTTTAACCTCATTTTCAAACTCTTTGAACTTTTCAAAAATTTCTGACTTGTGCGTCATCAAATAGAAATATCCATATCTACTAAAGTCATCGGTAAAAGTAACAAAGTATTGATAGCCAAATCTTGCCGTTGCGCTCATTGAACCACACACATCACTGTGTATTAGCTCCAGTAGCTTGGACGCCCGCTCGCAACTCTTTGCAAAAGGGTACTTAGACGTCTTGCCTAGGAAGCATGATTCACATGTATCAAACAACCGGAAGTCGGACGAAGTTAGGAGTCCATCATCATGGAGCTTCTTCATGCATTTCAGACTAATGTGACCAAGCCGACAATGCCAAAAGTATGTCGGGTTTATATCATTAGGCTTATGCCTCTTGACATTCACGTTATAGACTCGTTCGATTTCTAGATTCAAAATAAATAGCCCATCTACAATGGGTGCATAGCTGTGGAACATTCCATTCAAATAAAATAAACAACCATTGTCCTTTAAATTCAATTCATAACCCTGGCTCATCAAGCATGAGGGAGAAATAATGTTCCGATTAAGTGCAGGAATGTAATAACAATTATTCGATTCCAAAATAAATCTAGAAATAAGTTGGAGGTGCAACGTGCCGACCTCCAACCCAGCAACTCTTGCATTGTTGCCAACCATAATGTCAATCTCCCCTTGACCCACACGGCTAGTTCTTACCAGCCCCTGCACCGAGTTCCAAATATGAAAAACCGATCTGGTATCGAATACCCAAGACCTACTAGGTATGTTAGCAAGGTAAATGTCTGTAACATATGTAACAAGTGTACCTTTGCCAGGAGAAGTATATGTGGCTTTCTTTCCATGCTTAGCAAGCCAATTGCTACAGTTCCTCTTCTAGTGACTAGCTTGCTTGCAAAGAAAGCAAATGGTATTTGAGTTCAGTCCGGAATTCGACTGAGCGGCAGAGACAACCATCGCCGTGCCCTTTGCCTTACCCTTTTTCTTCAACCAACTCTTCTTGAACTTTGTCGTGTTCTGCACCATCAACACTTGATGTGTGCCTCTCTTAATATCCAGATCTGCCACCTTGAGCATCCCATGCAATTCAATGAACTTCTTATCCATGCCATGGATATGATAGTTTGAGATGAACATGCCATAGCTAGCTAGAAGAGAATCCAGAACTACATATGTAGCTAGATCATCCAAGAGCGGGAAGCCCAACCAATCCAAAGCTTTCACTTATCCGATCATGTTGATCACATGCGGGCTTAGTGGAATACCTTCCTTCAGCTTAGAATACATCAAGGATCACCACATGTTGAACCTTTCAGTCCTAGCCTGCACCTGAAACATGCTCTTGAGACTATCGATCATATCGAAAGCCGCAATATCTTCGAAATGTTGTTCCAAATCGGGATCCATAGTTCAGCATGAGGTAGTTTAGATCGTTCGATTCATCAATGAGTTTTTGGTAGGCATTCTTGGCTGTGGCGTTAGCATTATCGGCAGGTACCTCTGGAAGTGGATCCTCTAGAACATGTTCCTTTTTGTCGTGTTTGAGAACAATTCTAAAATTTCTATATCAGGTGGTAAACTTTGTTCCATTCAGTTTATCCATTTCCAGAATTAATTTCAGTGCAAAGTTTTGAGCAGGTGGGGCCATTGATCTACAACAGAAAATATGCGATCACTAAGAAATATGTTTATGTAGAGTAATTCGAGCCTTAAATAGAACTACTCCCACTGAAGTCGGCATCCCTCCGTAAACTCTCAGTGATTCAGGATCCGACTAGCGCAAGCGACTAGTGAGCTTTAGCATCACTTCTAGCCAACTTGCCTATTCGGTAAGCAACTCCTTGCTAATCTTATCTCTATACCACTCATGTCGGTCGGTTAGGTATCTTATACCCCAGCTCCCAACCTTCTTTGCCACAAGGCCCAAAACCATTTTGATAGCCTTGTCAAGTTAACCTGATGCAGTGCATGTCCGTGTCCGACACGAACCCTCCAGTTCAAGGACACCTAGTAGCACCTCAATTTTATGAGCACACTGATAGACGTACTTGACTTGCGAAGGTGCAACATCTGGAATGGAAATGTGCTTGATATTAACGAGGGATCTTTCTACCATCCAAACATGCATAGAAACAAGAAGCAATATCAATCACATATATATATATGAATATGTGAGATAGTATGGCTCCTTCATGGACGTCCTTCCATGGACGGGTGCCACTCCGATGACCAGGGAAGAACACCGTCTTGACCATCACGCCGGGACGCCAAAACCTTGAACTTGACCTTTGTCCTCCAACTCATACAACTAGTAATGAATTTACACAGAATCACAAGTCGATGCGCAGGGCATTATACAATCTATGACAACACATTGGCTCCTGCCGATTGACAATCATGAATGCAGGTCATGTTAAATTACACACATGCATCACATACGTATGAGCCAAAATATTCACATCAAACCTGGAAAACAAACTTATGCATATAATCGTATTATACCGGTTTGTGTGATCAAGTACGAAATACGGTAGTACACACATGACGAGGTTGAAGGGGCAGCACCCCTCGCTGGTGTAGGCAGCGCGCGATATTTTCAAAAATCATAGATTGAATTTTTGCTCTAAGAACACCGAATTTTTTGATCTCACCGATCTTATCGATCATCTCGAACCCGATTTGGATTTCCGTTTCACTATTAACCTCGATGGCAGAAATTTACTGGTAGCGGTAGGTTGTATGAAGACCTCATCGATTGTGATTGACATAAAACATAGCCTCAACGATGCCAATGTGTAGTTGATCATATCAACCGTGCACATAGCCGATCTAAAAAACGAGGAGGATCTCATCCACTACCTCCACATATCAAATATGCATCCGATCTACAACCAAAACCACTAGCAGAGGTTCTGATATCACTATAGGGTTCTACTGTAGGTGCATATCATGCAAATTTAAAAAAAGTCACACACATAGAACATCGAAGAACATGCTACGGAGATGGATCACACATCGGTACCACTAGACGTGCAGTGCCGTGTAGCGGAAGTAGAGTTGGGGCAGTGCTTTCGCATGGTCCATCTCCTCCTCGTCCGATCTCCCTGCTACAGCCGGTCGCCGGATCCTCTCCATCAAACAGCCGGTTATCAGATCCCACGTACTGGTTTGCTGGAGCAACGCAAGCGCACCACCTCTAATGATATCCACGCGTGCAGCAGGAACACCGTGTGGCGGACTACTAGCTCCAGATCACATAGTCGATGGCAGCGTGTGGAGGTGGCTAGGTGCAACACAAGCACAACCCTAATACCGACGCCAAAGGGATCAACTGAATAAGAGTGCCGCAGCTCCACTATATATATGTGTCCAATACGGTCTCAACTCTTGTTCCTTCCTTTAAGAATGCGACCCCTTAGTTCAGTTGGTAGCGGCCTGTAGCAAAGTGTGCCGACTCCAAGTGTGTGATGAAGCTGGTTAGGCAAACCTATACTTCGTACTTCTATTCCCTTTGACACATGGTATACGTTTTCATGCATAAGGCGACATGGTAATCCTTGTTTTAGCACGCCCTCTTTCTCGCTTCGGTGAATCTGACCAACATTGGTATTATCTCATAATCCTCATCGGATGGTCATGCTTATTCAGGTCGGATCACCCGAGGGCCCATGGTATATCTCTCCTAATCGGAGGGGGCAAATCCCATCTTGATCGACCATATCTTGCAGCATGGATCTGGACAAGCCTGAAACATACCATTGTAACTACCCAGTCACGGAGTAGCGTTTGGTCGGACTAAAGCAAGTCTATCACCATCCCGAGTACATGCGCCAGCTCATGTCTTGGAACATAGAACATATGTTGTACTATAGACTCACCGATGACTGATTGTTGCATCTCATAGTTGGGTTTGTCCAAGTCACACCTTATCTCGACTGGGATCCAACTATGTCGAATTTGACAAGATCTTTCTGAGTCCATATTATCCGGCTAGCATCCAATGCTACATGGTCAGTAAGACCGGACCATCCACTGTGTCATATGCTAGTTTGATTGGTTGCGTGTGCACACAACCCTTTCAACTAGGGACCATTTGGGTCACTCAAAATACAATGTATAGTCTCACAAACAAGTCACGTACTTGTCGATACACATAATTGACAATGTCCAAGGACTATCTTTATTCATAAACTAATAGAAAATATCATCATACAGGAGTGCCTCTAGGGAATATCTCCATAAAGCCTCTGTCTCGCCCACAAACCTCTCCCCCGCACTGACCGATAGGCCCCAAAACCTCGCATGTACAGAAGGCGCTCGCTCACGTGCGTCCTCTTCGCTAGCTCGGCCACGCACAGGTAGCCGTTTTGGCCGAGGGGCACAGTGCCTTCTTCCCTTTTTTCTGGCATTTTTCAGAATCCCCCTAAAGAAAATAAAAGCATGTCGGTGCACTAGAGACTGGGGTACCTTGTGCCCCAGACTTATGCACGGGCACCGGCGATGCACCTAGAAGCGCTACACAAGGAAGCATGGCAGGAAGGAAAGCCAAGACCCACCAAGGCCATGCCCTCCCCTCTCTCCGAGAGCGTGGAGTACCAGATCCCTAGATGCAAGGCCCCGGCAAGCCCTCCTTGCCGAGAAGGCTCCCAAAGACCCACAAGACCCCGGCAAGCCCCCCTTGCCGGGAAGACTCGCAAGACTGGCGAGCCCCCCGGCAAGCCCTCCTTGCCAGGAAAGTGTTCAAGCCCCCGGCAAGTCCTCCTTGCTGGGAAGATGACCAAGTCATCCGACAGGGATGCCCGGCCAACAAGCTCCTTCTGCTCGCCAGGTGTCCTCCCTCGTTTCTACCACAATCCGACTGCTCCAGCGCATCCTTCATGCGCTAGCACAAGACCCAGGTGTTGATTCAGCTTGGTACGTGTCGGGATCATTTCGTTGTAGGTCAGGGGTCAGACAAGGCATTTACTGCCCCTGACACCACCGTAGAAGAAGAGCGGTGAACACTATTCACTATGCAACACGTGAGCACACTGTTGGTGACCCCTTAGCCTATGAAAGGAGGCCCAAGGTTCATTCTCAGGGGGTTGGACTTTTGGGAGATCGGATACTCCCTAATCAACGACTAAGTCACTGTAGAAAATCAGCCCGCAGTAAGCACCCAATACAAACTAAGCAGGAGTAGGATTTTACGCACTAAGGGGCCCGAACCTCGGTAGAGGACCTTGCCGGTGTGGATCGCTAGTTCCGCCCTCTACGCCACCTCTCTCGACCCCGCCGAATGATCAAGGGATTCTTCGAGCATCCCATAGGTGCTGATTTCCCCGACATCTTTGGCGCGCCAGGTAGGTGGATGTGGTTGAGACTTTATTCTGAGATCTTGGGAAGTTGGACGCACCACTGCGATCCCTCAAAGTAGGGAGCGGCGTTGCTCGCTCTACTTCGCCATGGCCCCCTAACGCCAGCGCTAGCGCCCTGCTGCGCGAGCGCGGGCTAGGGAGATGGAGGCCCCGAGCATGAAAGCATCAGGTTGACGCGCCGCTCCAGGACAGTGCGCTGCCTCCAAGGGTGTGTGGGGGGGCTTTGGCAAGGCCTCCGACGCGTAGTCCGACCGACGCACCTACGCAAAGTGATGCATAGCCTTTGAGGATGCGCCAACAGGCCCCGAAGCCCAGGCACGCACTCCAGCAGAAACACTTTCCCCCTAGAAGCGTCGCATCGCTGCCGAAGGTGTGCTCGGAGGCTCCGCTAGTATGGCCTGGCAAAACAGGAAAAGGAGTTATACTCCGGCAACCCCCTTCTATACGATAGTCAAGGACTATCGGCAAGGACCTTGCCGGAGGGGAAGTTGTCGGGAAAGTGTAGCCTCCTGCTTGCCGGGCATCTGAGGGGCCGACAAAGGACCCAAGCACTGCGGGAGAAGTGCCGCGTCACGACGGGTAAGTGATAGATATGCCAGATGAAATTTCAGAATAGATAGGTTGTTTCCTTTCTGGAGATCCCAAACCTTGTTTAAGAAACTTGCGCGTTCACACTGTCAGGATTAGTGCACCTTTGTTCAGTTTCGAACTAGTTCAACGACCTGAACGGCCACTGAGTGCCTTCACACTGTTTCGAACCTGTTCAACAGACCAAGCAGCTACGCAATACCTTATTTTGCGTCGAGCCGCGCTCGACGATCTAACAATTGCATTGAGTTCGGCAAGGAGCCTTGCTGGTAACGATCCCTCAATCGAACTGCTAAGGATCCGTTCCTCAAAGCACTAGCGGTAGAGCTAGTCACGCCGGCAAGCTTCCGGAAAATGCAAAGGGTGTATCATGCAAGGGGAAGGATTAGACTCAAAGGAAGCAACATTTCATTCCTTTGTTTGAAACAAACTCACACATATTATAGGAATGATTTTTACTACTCTAACCTATGATACTGTCTTTTGGCGAGGGACATGCTTGCCGGACAGAAGTTCAAGAAGACATAAGACGGAGCTCGCGACACGGTCAAGGCTAGCTCCTCTAATACTAGCACTACGCCGACAAGAATGGGACCAGCCCCGACAAGCACCACCTGGCCCCTCTGGCTTGATACCAGACGGAAGGGCGCAGGTAGGGGCGACGGATTCGGAGCCCGCAAGCGCGCCTCCTCCTGGAGCCAGGGCACCGACACCAGCTCCGGTGAGGTTCCCCAAGTAGGGGGAATGGAGAAGTGAGAGCTTGTGGAGGTGCCTCCTCCTCGAACCCGAGGCACCGATGCCAGCTCTGGGAAGGTAACCCCGCCAGGCGGGGGATAGGCGTGAGCGGGCCTCGGTGGCAAGGCCGGCAGTTAGTCGGAGCTCGGGGAGTCGTACTCCGACTTGACCCCTCGAGATCCTGCCTTGCTAGGAGAGCCACTGCCGCCACTATCCTCGTCGTCACTATCACTCGAGGAGGGACACTCGGCGTCGCTCGAGCTCTCTTCGCAGCAGTCGAGACGCACACCTGAGCGCCCATAAAACTTGATGGATAGCATATTATCCTCTGCTAGCTTAAAGTGGAGGACATCCCCATCCTCAAGGCGGTGGGCGCGGGCAAAGGCTTTCCATCCCAGCCCGAGCAACATGGAGCAGCGTTTTGGGTACTCTACGTGCACCTCCATAGTGCCGTGGGAGCAACCGTACGCCCGCAACCACAAGACGGGAGGCTTGGCGGCCTCCATTGCCCTAGGAAAAGGGCGAGGGAGGTGCAAATGGTCCCGAGGGACGCTGTGCCGTTCCACGACGAACTCCAGTGCCGTCCCATCCGAGTGCCCGCCCCACGGAGAAGCCGTCGCTAGGAGAGAAGAATGAGGTGTTGGAGTAGCACTCCGCTTTCCCCGGCCACGACCTTCGCGGCGACCGTGGCCCCTCACCCCTTCGCCACCTCGGGCGCTCGTCCCTCCCTCCACAGCTGCGGCCCTTGAAGCTGTGGCATGATCCGAATGGGATCCCCTTGCCGTCCTGGCGGCCGATGGTGGCCGCCCTTCTCCCCTATCAATGGTTAGGGGCGAGCGTCACGTGGGACTAGAGATGACTCTACAGATGCAAGCCGGGGGTGCTGAATGTTTCAAGAGTCGATGGACGAGCAAAAGCCCCTCGCAATCTTCCTAATTTATAGGGCGAAGTGTGGGGTTAGCTCTCCTCACTCCAGAAACCGCCACCCCTATCCCCCAATCACCCATGATGACGGGCAAACAAAGAACCGCCTTGTTGCAGCAATGCATGCGGGGGCGGGCCCTGCCACGACTGCGGCCTTTAAGGCCACGAATGCCACTTGCCTGACCGTTACATCGCATGCCTTACGCATGTCAGTAATTCGTGGGGAGGTGGGGAGGCCACTGTACGCACACTTCTCCACCTCATGCGCTCTATGCACGACGTGGGAAAAGGCCGTTTGCAACGGCTCCAAAATTACAAAGTCCCCTACCATGGGAGCCCGTGCATTACTTTGGGCCTAGGCCAGAAACACCCCGCGCGCGTGCGTGGCCCAGGCCTGGGGCCTCCTGTCGGTGCACTAAAGACTTTGGTCCCTTGTGGCCCAGACTTGTGCACGGGCACCGGCGACGCACCTAGCAGCGGTGCACAAGGAAGCATGGCAGGAAGGCAAGCCAAGATCCACCAAGGCCACGCCCTCCCTTCTCTTCGAGAGCATCAAGTACTAGAGCCCTAGATGCGAGGCTCCGGGAAGCCCTCCTTGCCGGGAAGATTCTGAAGGCCCCGGCAAGCCCTCCTTGCCGTGAAGATTCGCAAGGCCCCGGCAAGCCCTCCTTGCCGGGAAGATTCGCAAGGCCCCCGCAAGCCCTCCTTGCCGGGAAGGCTCCCGAAGACCCACAAGACCCTGACAAGCCCACCTTGCCGGGAAGACTCGCGATGACTAGCGAAGTCCCGACAAGCCCTCCTTGCCGGGAAAGGGTACAAGCCCCCGGTAAGTCCTCCTTGCTGGGAAGATGACCAAGTCATCCGACAGGGACGCCATGCCAACAAGCTCCTTCCCGTCGCCAGGTGTCCTCCCCGTTTTCCACCACAATATGACTGCTCCAACGCATCCTTCATGTGCCAGCGCAAGAACCAGGTGTCGATTCACCTGGGTACGTGTCGTGCTCACTTCGCTGCAGGTCAGGGGTCAAACAAGACATTTACTGCCCCTAACACCATAGTAGAAGAAGAGCGGTGAACATTGTTCACTATGCAACACGTGAGCACACTTTTGGTGACCCCTTTGCCTATAAAAGGAGGCCCAAAGCTCGTTCATAGGCGGTTCGACTTTTGGGGGATTGGAGACTCCCTAATCACCGACTAAGTTACTGTAGAAAATCACCCTACAGTAAGCACCCAATACAAACTAAGCAGTAATCGGGTTTGACGCGCCAAGCGGCCCGAACGTGGGTAAAGGACCTTCCCAGTGTGGATCGCTAGTTCCGCCCTCGACGCCACCTCTCTCTTCCCCTTCGAACGATCAAGGGACTCTTCGACCTTCCCATAGGTGTCGATTTCCCTGACATCTTTGGCATGACAGGTAGGGCAAGGTGGTAGAGATATTTTTCGTGGATTCAAGCAAGTTCCGCTCCAGATCTTGGGAAGTTGGATACACCACTACGATCCCTCAAAGCAGGGCGCGACGTTGCTTGCTCTACTTTGCCATGGCCCCCTAACGCCTGCGCTAGCGCCCCAATGCACGAGCGCGGGCTAGGGAGACGGAGGCCCCGAGCTTGTAAGCATCAAGATGACGCGCCGCTCCAGGACAGTCCGCTGTTATTGAGGGTGTGTGGGGGGCTTTGGCGAGGCCTCCGGCGCGTACTCCGGCCGATGCACCTCCGCAAAGTGATGCATAGCCGTTGAGGATGCGCAAACAGGACCCGAACCCTAGGCACGCACTCCAGCAGAAACGCTTTCCGCCCTGGAAGCGTCACGTCGCTGCCGAAGGTGCGCTCGGGGGCTCCGCCAGTACGGCCTGGCAAAACAGGAAAAGGAGTTATACTCCGGCAACCCCCTTCTATACCATAGTAAAGGACTATCGACAAGGACCTTCCTGGAGGGGCAGTTGCCGTAGGTGTCGATTTCCCAAACAAAGCCCAAATCCAATGATTTTAATTTCTAAAAACTTGTAATATTATATGCCATTTAATAATGCTACTTTTGAAAGAGTATTATATACTATTTTATTTAAAACCCTATTTTCAATATGTTAACCCTCTATTAAAATGGTTATCACCACTTTTTCCATTTCAAAACCACAGACTAATAATTTTCAGAATAATGTTCCCCTAGTATTTTACAAAATAATAGTTTAACATTTTTGTGAGTGTTATATTTTCCCTGTTTTTGTCGTGGTCTTATTTTTTCCCATTATTATCACGCTGATAGATTGCATTGTTGATGAAGGAGTTGGACCAAAAGACTTTGAAGACCCTGAAGACTTTGTTGATCCACGCAAGCATCCCCTTGACCATGACCTGAAACCATTTTTATGCATGTCATATGGCACTTCTTTTCGTTGCATTGAATCATGTTGAATTGGTGCACTCGTGCACCGTCGTACTATACAAACGATATGTAACCCCTTTCCACCATGACATTTTAAACCATCACCTAGTGAGTGTCGGCGATAGGGTGGTTCTTCCCACATAACCCAGAAACCATCGGTGGTAGATTCTATGGTCACACACGCTGCACGAAATGAGTTCGTGTGCGATTGGGCTAGGCATCACATACAATTATACAGGCCTAATCATTTCCATTTGTATGTACATCCCACACATAGTCAACCCAAGAAGAACGTTTCCGTTCGTATGTACATCCCACATGATGAATCCTAGAGAAATATTTCCGTTCACACGTACATCACACACAATTTTCCCCATCAAATCGTTTGTGATAGTGTTGCCATTGTAGAAGATATTAACAATTTTATCGTTTGTGTTCTTGAATGCATCACGCACAGTGCATAGAAGAAACTATGTGGCATAGGATGCCCATCACAAACTTTTTATGTGGAAAATGTTTGTGCAACATGGCCTAATACAAACAGTTTTCAAGAGGAAGTCGTGTGTGATTGTTCATTGATCCAACATGTTTTTGTTCAAGAAACAGTGTGCATTGTCTTAGGCCAGCGCCCACGGTGTTTTCTCTATAACCGTTTGAAATAGAAAACCCCAATTAGCAGGATAATAGGCCTATTATTAATAACCCATTTATTACTCAAATTGAAATTTCATATTAAGCACACAATATATTTCATCATAATACGGAACCAGGATTTCGTAACTGAAACACATTAGAGTACAATATCTTGTATCTTCAGCACTCACCTACCCCATTACACAACTGGACGAGCACCAAGTTTCATATGCAACATCTATAACCTATGAAAATTAGCATCTTAGACAGTAGATAGACAGATGAATCGCATATGGAAAACTGCTAAAGCGGAAGGCAAATATTGAGCCTTCATTGAAGTTGAAGGTCTTTGCAACTTTGGGCCAGCGCCTGTAGATGATTGACCGTCGGTCCTTCGTCATTTTCAGGAAGAATTCAAGATTATACTGTTGGTGTTGTATGAATACCTTCCTCGCTTCCTGGCCATACATGTGGGTTGAGAGTTAATTATCAGTGAACTCCTTTGGAAAGGCCTGAAAAAAAGGATATGCATAAATATCTTCTCTAGATTTGGAATGGTGCATCGGAATATAAAAGACAAGGTATAATAGCTAGTACCATCCTGTAGTTCACCGATGTCTTCTACATTCTGCACACAAAGATCTTGTTATTTTCTATCGCTAGTTTCTTTATCCTAATAATCTTTCTTAGTTTCTTGATTTGACTAATTTGTATGGACATCTCATTTCCCCATATGTAAAAAGGTTCGAACGGTGGGTCAAAACATCTGATACCAGGACCTACATGTGCAAGACCAAATTGTTAAAAATTTTAGATATTAGAATGGTTCCTACAATTGCACAATAATGTGCCACTACTAGACAAAGGACCATGAATGTGCAAACCTCGAATATATACCTCAGTGCTTCCCATTGTTTCCTGGCAACACATATAAGGTGGTTCTTGAT
This sequence comes from Hordeum vulgare subsp. vulgare, assembly GCF_904849725.1. NCBI lineage: Eukaryota > Viridiplantae > Streptophyta > Magnoliopsida > Poales > Poaceae > Hordeum > Hordeum vulgare. The sequence continues at coordinate 320,752,087 of NC_058524.1, read as the reverse complement.
AAGATTAAGTGAGGGTTTGCATGCTATCAGTAAAATATGTTGATGAAAAAGAAACACATTGCAAATTCAGCACATTAATTTGTGCCACATGGAGAATCCATTTATCCAAACCAAGCATGACTAAGAACTAGGTAATATAGCAATTGTATATGTTTCTCATGTATTAAGTGCAGCCAAGTTTGATTTATTCCTCACATCCATAACAATACAAAATTGTGCCATCAATAATTAGACATCACATTGCAGAGTTGAACCAAGTAGTTAAATAAACACCACAACAAATGAAGCAAACATTAACTGAGCATGAAATTACACAATATAACATACTCCTAGTAAGAGATTAGATCGTTAACCAAACCAACCATGCTTAACAACTTGAAAATATAGCAATTGTGTTTGTTTCTCGTCTATTTAGTACAAGCAATTTCGATGTGTTGATCACATGGCACACAATAAAAAAAATGTACCAACAACAATTGAACATCGCATTGAATAATTGAACCAAATAGTTAACTAAACAACACAAAAAATGAATTGACCATTAAATGATCACAACATTGCACAATATACAACATACTAGAAGATCAGACAATTTACCAAACCAAGCATGCTTAACAACATGGAAATATAGCAATAGTATTTGTTTCTCATGTATTTAGTTCAACCAAATTCAATTTATTTCTTACATGGTAGGCAATGAAACAATGCAGCAACAATAATTGAACATCTCATTGAAGAATTGAACCAAACAGTTAACTAAACAACACAACAAATGAACCAAACATTAATGGAGAACAACATTGCACAATATATAACATACTAGAAGATCAGACTGTTAACCAATCGAAGCATGCTTGGGAACTTGGAAATATTGCAATTGTATTTGTTTCTCATGTATTTTGTACAGCCAAATTCAACTGATTCCTCACGTGGAAGACAATACAAAATTGCACCCAGAAGAATTGATCATCACATTGTACAATTGAACCAAACAATTAACTGAACACGACAACTAACTAACCAAACAGTTAATAAGTGAGCACCACATTTCACGACATATAGAACATATGCACTACAGGATCAGATTGCATGGTAAAAGTACATAGGACAATTCAATAGAATATGTTAAGGAAAGGAAGGAGAAGCACATACAGTGGGTAAACCGAACATGATTAACCGGCATAGCTAGCTAACTGAACATAGGTCCTTATACACTAGTAGGAAAAGGCCCATTTTTCCCGGTTCCAGAGGCCCATTACCACGGTTCCAGAACCGGGACTAAAAGGTCGGGACTATAGGCCCAAAACTTTACTCCCGGTCGACTTACGAACCGCGCCCAAAGGGTATCCATGTGGCCGCTGCGGGGAGCCTAGGCAGGAGGAACTCTAGTCCCGGTTGGTCACACCAACCGGGACCAAATGGGAACCACGCGTCAGCAACTGGCCGAAGCTGGGGTTTTTTTGAATGGGGGGGGGGGTTGGGTTTTTTTGGAGGGTTAAATTAGTGGTTTCATATTGTGTTAGCTACCTAATAGAGAGAAGTGTCCACCACTAGCGAAAAGCCTAGTAGTAGCGCGGCTTACCGTGCTACTAGTAAGGCGCTACAACTATTAATTACCAGCAGCGCGTGTAAGACGCGCTACTGCTAAGACATATAGTTGTAGCGTGTATCATACCGGCCCTATTGATAAGACAACTATTAGTAGCGTTCTTGAAAACTCGCGCTACTAGTAATCTATTTTTCATTATTTTTAATTTTTAGTGGATTTATACGCCATTATACAAATTTTGAAACAATACCAATTAAGAGGTTGTTATATCATTATGTTCATGATGAATTATTATATCATTGTGAGGAAGAACCATAGATTTTATTCATCCAAATGAATCGAAAGTGATCGAAAGTTGAATTAGTAGGACGACGATTCTACTAATTCAACTTTTGGTCACTTTTGATCCAACCACATGAATCTAATCTGCTTTCCTTCCCCCGATGATATAATAACCAATCATGAACATAATAACAAATCATCATGATAATCATGATCAACATCATCATCATATTAATATAAAAACTTATGCATCATATCATCACCAACAATACTATAGCGAATAATCATCATAGTCATTACCACCAACACTATTTAATCATTATTTTCGTCAATGAGACATCATATAACAAGTTGGTCACTAGTCATAATCACAACTCCTCCTCCTCATCATAATCAACCATAACACATTGTAGCACATAATAGCACATTGTACCTAGGACCTACTCCTCTCTCATAGGACCTACTCTACCCTCTCTTAGGTAGAATATCATAAAGCAAGATAGGCCCTGACTCTTCATTACGGAGAATGGAGATCATCCTGTCTCCAATTCTTGGCCTACGCACAATGTTGCTTCCAAGTAGCTCTCTACGATTGACCATACATTTTTTCCAATCTTTGATTATCATTTCATCAGTTTTAGAAATCCGGTATGGACATCAGTGATGAATATACATAGGTTGACCTGGCCGTGCTAGCCATATGCTCATAAGAACAACACGACCATTTGGAAACATCAGATGAGGCACACAATCCTGCGGGATTTTCTGTTGAAAAACATAGTAATAACTTTGTAGTTAGCAATGTAGTTTAGTTTTACAAGAATTTGTGCAAAAGATGCACGAATGTTGTAATAGTAGAAAATCTTACCATGCAATCTCCATGCATGTTACCTTAGTTCACCACGAGCACTAGTGGCACATATTGACCATAATGTGGAGGAGTTTGCTGATAGATATTGTAATTCTCAAGATCGTTAATAAATGTGACAAGAAGATTTTTCTCCTTACAAGTTAATTCTGCTTCATCATTGTAGTAGTAGGTTATGTCTACCATCTTCCGTACATTTTTTGAAGAATTTTTAAATAAGCTTCAAATGGAAATAAGTTATCAACTATTTTTAAATAAACAATATAAATTACTTAACAAATACGGTTGAGAAACTCACATAATGGTAGAACTGGAGGTGTGTGCACATCGACCCAGATGTCGATATTACCTTCAATTTCATCTTCCGGACGAATATCAAAGGGGATAAGAATATTAGGATCAAATGCATAAGCCTTGCATAGTTCTACGCAATTTTTGTATTCAAAAAAGAAGTAGGTGTCGGCATTGTAAAACTTTACGGCAAAAGTATAACCATGATCGGTCCTCAAGTTAACTATCTTTACCTCATAGCTTTTTCAGTACTGAAACCAATCTTATCCAAGGCATAAATTACTACATGGCAGGGGATACGCTATTAGAATAGTAAAAAATAAATATTATAAATTGAAGCAAAAGAAGTCATGCTTAATTACGAAAAAAGACTTGTCATTGTGACTTACTGTATCCACTTCAAAGTCCTCATCCAGCATGATGTTGAACCGCCTATCATCAACTAGGTGAGGCGTGTCGCACATGCCACGCTCGTCTTGGTAGTATTCGCACATAACGAATTTCCTTTCGTCGTCAGACATTTCCTATGTTCATAGTTCAAACATTTAAAATCAATCGAAAGCAACTACGAGGAAACTTATATAACAAATCACTATTACTTCTATAACAGAATTAACCTAAATAATTCTTCCTTTCTTCTTTTCCTCCTATTCTTCCTCTCCTCCTCTTCCTCTAATAATTCTAAAACAGAATTAACCTAAATAATTCTAAAACAGAATTAACCTAAAAGAGAATTGACCAAAAAAATAATTCCCTATCCTTCCTCCTCTTATTCCTCTCCTTCCTCTTCTACTTCTCCTGTTTTTCTTCTACTTCTCCTGTTCTTCTATTTTTCCTCAACTTCTCCTCTTCATTCCCATTTCCAGCAATTACAGGGCACTCCATTTGTCCTAGTTTCTAGCACTAGTCATGGCAAAATTCATGGAAAATTTGGGTATTACCTTTGCTAAAAAGTGGACATATGGAGCGCCTGAAATTTGCCAGAATGAAAATGAATAAACATTTGAAAACAAGAACACCAAGACATCCTCTATATTCAGAATGCGTCATCATCGACATCAATGACATGGCGACTAGCACTAGCATTTTCATCATCGACATTTACAACACATTATAATCTATATCAACAACATGGGGATTTGGCTATTCTCACCTAGAGTCTTAGGGGGTCGACGATGGGGACGACTGCGGGGTTGAGGCAGGGGAAAATACTTGATTTCTGCATAAACAAAATATAAACAAAATGTGACATGTTCATTCTAGCAAATGAGTAAATAGTTTCGGGATCACTAGAAACTATCAACTATGTCTAAAAATAATATACTAAAACCCTAGTAATAATTAAGTTAACTAAAAACTATCTACTAAACCCTAGAAAGTAACCTAAATCAAAGTGTTATATATGAACAGAGGCTTATACCACCTAAAAACTATCAACTATGTCTTAATTTTAACTAATCAGTTAATCGTACTAAATCAAAATTGTTAGATATCAACTACAAACTATTAAGTAAGTCAAAATGTTGCATATCAACAAGAAAATATCAACTAGCCTACTAAACCAAATGTAGCAGGGGGAAGGGGTTGTGGATGGAGGAGGGGGTGGGAGAAGGAGGGCGACTGAAGGAGGGAGGAGGAAGGAGGACGGAGGAGGAAGGCGGAGCGAGGAGGAGCCGGCCGGTGGCGAATGGAGGAGTGAAGGGAGGACATGGGGCGGGGAGGAGGGAGGAGGGAGAAGGAGGGGCGACTGAAGGAGGGACGATGAAGGAGGACGGAGGAGGAAGGTGGAGCGAGGAGGGCCCGGTAGTGTAAGGGGGCAGTGAGGGGCTGGGAGTGAGGAAGAGAGAGGGAGCGCACGGGGTGGATAAGGCGGGTTGGCGACGATGACGGGCTCGGGGGCGGTGGTGACGACGAGGAGGAGGACGGGCTCGGGGCGGCGGCGACGACTCGGAGGACGATGGGCTCGGGATGGCGGCGACGACGAGGAGGACAGGCTCGGGGCAAATGGGAGAGGTTGGAGGAAATTTTGACTACTCTCGCCTATATGCGAAAACTAGTTGTCCCGGTTCAAGGCTAAAACCGGGACCAATGCACCCCTGCCGTCCTGGTTTGTGCCACAAACCGGGACTAAAGGCCAATTTCCAGCAGCCCAAAGGGCTCGAAGAAGATACCTTTAGTCCCGGTTTGTGCCGACAAGCGACACAAAAGGGCGTATTTCATGTCGGTTTGTGGCGCTAATCGGGACTAAAGGCATGTGCGTGTCACAACCGCGGTGCGGTTAGATGTTTAGTCCCACCTCGCTAACCGAGAGAGCCCGGGAGTCACTACTGAAATTCAGAAATTTGCCGTCTGCTTTTATAAAGGGGGGAACCACTAACGGCCAAGTCTTTGCCATCGGTCAGAAGACGCCAAAGTAGACGGCAAAAAAAATGCGGTGAAGAGATTCTTTGCGGTCTGCTTTTGTAAAGCGGACGACAAAGAATCTTTGCCATGAGGGGGCAGACGGCAAATAAAATGGGACGACACATACTCCAACGGCCCCGTTAAGTGTTAACGGGAGGCCTCTTCTCTTTGCCGTCTGCCATCCTCCCTTTGCCATGTGGGGGCACACGGCAAAGGGTGGAACCAGCCCCCTCTCTCTCCTCTCTTTACCGTCTGTCATCCCAGCTTTGCCATGTGGGGGCTGACGCCAAAGAGGGGAGAGAGTGGGGGCCGGTTCCCCCCTTTGCCATGTGGGGGCAGATGGCAACGGGGGGAACCAACCCCCCTCTCTCCCCTCATTGCCGTCTGCCATCCCACCTTTGCCATGCGGGGGCAGACGGCAAAGGGGGAAGCAGTCCCCCCCTCTCTTCCCCTTTGCCGTCTGCCATCACTCCTTTGCCATGTGGGGGCAGACGGCAAAGGGGGGAACCATCCCCTTTTTAATTTATTTCTTATTATATCCAGGATTTTTAACAATAATCTGGATATATATATATATATATTTGACATAAATAAATTTCTTTCCGTACTCATAACCATATTAAAATAACTTTCATCCATAGTACACCAGTTTCATCCACATGCATAGAAAGTTTCATATATACCATATACTACAATAGTTTCAATACAAGCTTCCGTGAAGCCATGGTACAAGAAATCATCTTCAAGCATTTCATCAATATAATCCAAGCTTCCCGTGAAGTGAATGTAATCTGCAAAATGACAAATAAGAAAGTTAGAAGAATAATACTAGATGAAGAAGTATATATAGGTTATTTCGGAGAGAAGTTAGCTAAGTATATGCCGTTTAATAGCTAAATTAGGTGGAATAGGTCATCTTGGAGCTACATAGCCTTATTATGTCATTTAGGAGAGAACTTAGCTAAGTATAGGTCATTCTAGAGCTAACTTGGATAAAAATATGTCATTTTGTAGCCAACTATGATTATTAATCCATTTTGACCTTATTATGTCATTTTGGAGCTAAATTAGTTATTTTAATGAGCTAACCAAGGTTCTTATGACGTATTTACCTAACTATGCTAATTATGTCATTTTGCAGGATAATTAGCTAAGTATGTCTTTGTTGGGGAAAATAACCTACGTAGAAGAAGAAAGAGAAGAAGCAAGAAGAGAAGAAGAAGGAGAAGAAGAAGAACAAGGAGGAGGAGGATAAGGAGGAGAAGAAGAAAAGAAGAAGGACAAGAAGAAGAAGAAGAAGAAGGAGTAGAAGAAGGAGAATGAGCTTCTCTCCTCCTTCTCCTTCTCCTTCTTCTTCCTCCTTCTCCTTCTTCTTCTTCTCTTCTTCTTCTTCTCCCTTCCTTTCATTTTTCCTCTTTCTTCTCCTCTTGTTCCCTTCTTCGGCCTAAATTAGCTAGCAATGCCTTTTGGAGCTAATTATGTCATTTTGAGGATGATTAGCTAAGTATAGGTCATGTTTTATTAAATAGACCATTTTGGAGCTAACTACGCTAATTATGTCATTTAGGTGGAACCCTAGCTAACTTTAGGTCGTTTCGGAGCTAACTTGGGCAAAATAGGTCATTTCGGAGCAAACTATGCTTATTAAGCCATTTTGGATCTAGCTAGGCTAATTATAGGCCATTTAATACCTAAGTTAGGGGGAATAGGTCATCCTGCAGCTACTTAAGCCTTATTATGTCATTTAGGAGAGAACATAGCTAACTATAGGTCATTTTTTATTAAATGGGTCATTTTGGAGCTAACTAAGCTAATTATGTCATTTTGTAGGATAATTAGCCAATTTAGTCTTTCTTGGATGAGTCTAAGGAACGTAGAAGAAGAGAAAGAGAAGAAGAAGTAAAAGAAGGAAGAGGAGGAGGAGGAGGAGAAGGAGGAAGAGGAGGAGAAGAAGAAGAAAAGAAGAAGGAGAAGGAGAAGGAGGAAGAAGGAGGAAGAAGAAGGAGAAGGAGGAGCTCCTTCTTCTCCTTCTTCTTATCCTCCTCCTTCTCTTCTTCTTCTTCTCTTCTTCTTCGTCATTCCTTTCATTTTTCCTCTTTCTTCTCCTCTTGTCCCCTTCTTCGGGCTAAATTAGCTAAGAATGCCTTTTTGGAGCTAATTATGTCATTTCGAGGATAACTAGGTAAGTATAGGTCATGTTTTATTAAATAGACCATTTTGGAGCTAACTAAGCTAATTATGTCATTTAGGTGGAACCCTAGCTAACTATAGGTCGTTTCAGAGCTAAATTGGGTAAAATAGGTCATTCCGGAGCAAACTATGCTTATTAAGACAGTTTGGATCTAGCTAGGCTAATTATAGGCCATTTAATACCTAAGTTAGGGGGAATAGGTCATCTTGCAGCTACGTAAGCCTTATTATGTCATTTAGGAGAGAACTTAGCTAACTATAGGTCATTTTTTTATTAAATAGGTTATTTTGGAGCTAACTAAGCTAATTATGTCATTTTCTAGGATAATTAGCCAATTTAGTCTTTCTTGGATGAGTCTAAGCTACGTAGAAGAAGAGAAAGGGAAGAAGAATTAAAAGAAGAAGGAGGAGAAGGAGGAGGAGGAGGAGGAGAAGGAGAAGGAAGAGGAGAAGAAGAAGAAAAGAAGAAGGAGAAGGAGAAGGAGGAAGAAGAAGGAGAAGGAGGAGCTCCTTCTCCTTCTTCTCCTACTTCTTCTCTTTCTTCTTATCCTCCTCCTTCTCTTCTTCTTCTCTTCTTCTTCTTCTTCCTTCCTTTCATTTTTCCTCTTTCTTCTCCTCTTGTCCCCTTCTTCGGGCTAAATTAGCTAAGAATGCCTTTTTGGAGCTAATTATGTCATTTCGAGGATAATTAGCTAAGTATATGTCATGTTTTATAAAATAGACCATTTTGGAGCTAACTAAGCTAATTATGTCATTTAGGTGGAACCCTAGCTAACTATAGGTCGTTTCGGAGCTAACTTGGGTAAAATAGGTCATTCCGGAGCAAACTATGCTTATTAAGCCATTTCGGATCTAGCTAGGCTAATTATAGGCCATTTAATACCTAAGTTAGGGGGAATAGGTCATCTTGCAGCTACGTAAGCCTTATTATGTCATTTAGGAGAGAACTTAGGTAACTATAGGTCATTTTTTATTAAATAGGTCATTTTGGAGCTAACTAAGCTAATTATGTCATTTTGTAGGATAATTAGCCAATTTAGTCTTTCTTGGATGAGTCTAAGCTACGTAGAAAAAGAGAAAGAGAAGGAGAAGTAAAAGAAGAAGAAGAAGAAGGAGGAGGAGGAGGAGGAGAAGGAGAAGGAATAGGAGAAGAAGAAGAAAAGAAGAAGGAGAAGGATAAGGAGGAAGAAGGAGGAAGAAGAAGGAGAAGGAGGAGCTCCTTCTCCTTCTTCTCCTCCTTCTCCTTCTTCTTAACCTCCTCCTTCTCTTCTTCTTCTTCTCTTCTTCTTCTTCTTCCTTCCTTTCATTTTTCCTCTTTCTTCTCCTCTTGTCCCCTTCTTCGGGCTAAATTAGCTAAGAATGCCTTTTTGGAGCTAATTATGTCATCTCGAGGATAATTAGATAAGTATAGGTCATTTTCGAGCTAACTAAGCTAATTATGTTATTTAGGTGGAACCCTAGCTAACTATAAGTCGTTTCAGAGCTAACTTGGGTAAAATAGGTCATTCGGGAGCAAACAATGCTTATTAAGCCATTTTGGATCTAGCTATGCTAATTATAGTCCATTTAATACCTAAGTTAGGGGGAATAGGTCATTTTGCAGCTACGTAAGCCTTATTATGTCATTTTGGAGAGAACTTAGCTAACTATAGGTCATTTTTTATTAAATAGGTCATTTTGGAGCTAACTAAGCTAAGTATTCCATTTTGTAGGATAATTAGCCAATTTAGTGTTTCTTGGATGAGTCTAAGCTACGTAGAAGAAGAGAAAGAGAAGAAGAAGTAAAAGAAGAAGAAGGAGGAGGAGGAGGAGGAGGAGGAGGAGAAGAATAGAAGAAGGAGAAGGAGAAGTAGGAAGAAGGAGGAAGAAGAAGGAGAAGGAGGAGCTCCTTCTCCTTCTTCTCCTTCTTCTTATCCTCCTCCTTCTCTTCTTCTTCTTCTCTTCTTCTTCTTCTTCTTCCTTCCTTTCATTTTTCGTCTTTCTTCTCCTCTTGTCCCCTTCTTCGGGCTAAATTAGCTAAGAATGCCTTTTTGGAGCTAATTATGTCATTTCGAGGATAATTAGCTAAGTATAGGTCATGTTTTATTAAATAGACCATTTTGGAGCTAACTAAGCTAATTATGTCATTTAGGTGGAACCCTAGCTAACTATAGGTCGTTTCGGAGGTAACTTGGGTAAAAGAGGTCATTCCGGAGCAAACTATGCTTATTAAGCCATTTCGGATCTAGCTAGGCTAATTATAGGCCATTTAATACCTAAGTTAGGGGGAATAGGTCATCTTGCAGCTACGTAAGCCTTATTATGTCATTTAGGAGAGAACTTAGGTAACTATAGGTCATTTTTTATTAAATAGGTCATTTTGGAGCTAACTAAGCTAATTATGTCATTTTGTAGGATAATTATCCAATTTAGCCATTTTGGAGCTAACTAAGCTAATTATGTCATTTAGATGGAAGTCTAGCTATTTTTTATTAAAACACTAGAAATAACATACCATTATCGTCATCACGGCGGTGAAGCACGGTGGCTCTGGCTTGTTTCACCTGGAGAAGGCTGCCCTGGAGAAGGCTCCACTGTAGAAGGGTCGTGCGATGCATTTCGGGAGATATTCTGCACCAAATATCGTTTGCAATGTGTCGTTAGCATGAGGACACTCTTAAGTTCACTCACCGTCTCCGCCATGTTAATGACTGGCATCGGCGGAGGGACTTGGCCGCTCTTCTCGCACATAGACTGTACATTTGGTTTCGACTAGTCAAACTTTTCATTTATTAATGAAACGGACATTCAAATGCAAGATTTGAAATAACATGAAGAAGAAAATTACCACGAAGAGCATCTATATGGCCCTGTTAGACGCATCATTCCGTGCCCTCTCCGCCTCCACCAATGCAGTCGTCCTCTCCTCCAGCTCCCTAATCTCCTTATCCTTCTCCGCCATAGCCGCCTGCATTGCCTCTCTCTCTTTCTGAATAGCAGCCTGCAACACAACTCAATGTTAGCAATGTAATCATATTGGTTCCAACGCACAACATAATGCGGAAAGATAGTTGAGTCCATTAAACTAACCTCGATGGCGAGCTCGACTCGCCGTGGACGACGTGTTATCTCCGGACAAGAGCTCGTTTGGCGTGCCTTTATCTATCGGAGAGTGCTAGGACAACGTATAAGGCCGTCTCCAATGGCGATCGAGCCATGGGGCCTCCAGTTGCCAGCTATCATCACCAGCTCTGGATCAATAGGCCCCTCGCTCGGGTTAAAGTCCTCCCCTTTCCTCGCCTTCTCGTAATCTCTGTACTTCACGAGCTTGTGGTGGGAGGAGATGTTGGTGAAGTTTTCTGGATGCTCGAGGTCAGACTTAGAGAATGCCTTGACCTTCAATAGGCACCTCCGTCTTATTGTGACGCGCCTAAAAGAGAGAGAGAGGAAAATTGTATTACTAAAGGGCTCAAGATAGCATTAAGAATGAATTGCATGAGGCATGAAGCAAACCACATACCCAGTTCTCGCCAAATTGGATTAAGTTGACGCTCCCTTGATGGTGTGGCACACCAACCATTTTTCCACGACTCTCCTTGGAGTTGTTGTGGCTGGCCTCCCACGATTCGGAGCACCACTGATCCACCAAGGCCTCCCAACAATCCATCTTATCCACACACCATCTCGGGGGCACCTAAGTTAATAAAGAGAAATTTTAGCGCGTAAGAACCAAATCAAGGAAACTAACTACAAAGCCTTAATAATATGTAATTACCTTCATGTAATGCTCCTTCTCCATCTTAGCATCACGACACTTCGCCTTGTCAATCCTAATACGCCGCATGGCATAGTAGTCTCGAACAACCTGCACCCGAGCCTCGGGCCGAAAGTTTTGAAGTAGGCGGCGACATTCGGTTTCGATAACCTTTGCCGCGTCCTCCTCGTATCCCTCCTCACACCTGTAGTAGGTCTGCAAACGAGACAACACTGATTAATATAATAAATAGCTATGATTGATTTATAATTGTGTGAAGGAGAAATTACCCAGAACTTTCGGATGACCATGTCCACCCTCGTGTCGCACAAAACACCGTCGATCTCCACCTCCGGCGGGGCCGGGGCACCCAAGTAGTGCTCCCAGGTCATTCCTGCCTCTCGCTCCCGACCAGGCAACGTAACAAACCCTGGGAAGTTTTTACGGGAAAGCACACCAAGGACGTTGTTGGGCTTGCGGACACCCTTGGCAACAATCCAACCCCTACAGTATGACAAATTTACTGCCAAAACATTTGATATTTGAGAAAACGCGAAGACAAAAGGTTAAATAAGATTAAATTAACTTACTTGTCCCCATTTGGCCTAATCGACCACCTCTGCTCGGGGGTCGCCGGCACAAGCGGGAGCGCCAAGATACCACGCTGGTAGACGGTAGCCCCCTCACCCAGCTCCTCGTTGCTACCAGCATGGCCACTTGGCTTAGCCCAGGTATCCCACTGGGTCTCTTGGGACGTACCCTCATCCCTGCTTTGCTTCGGAGTCGCCTGGAATGAAGCCTCTGGGACATGAGCCTCGTGGGTCGAAGGCTCGTCGACCTGAGGCTCGTCGACCCGAGGCTCGTGAACCGGAGACCGTGTAGCCTCCACCTTAGACGAATCCACCCTAGAAGTCATGTGCTCAGGTGAATCAGCTTGGGGTGGTGGCGGAGACCGTGTAGCCTCCACCTCAGAAGGCGTGGCAGCCACCGCCCTACCTCTCCCGCGGCCACGTATACCTTTAGTACAACATAAATATCAACATGAGTTATAAAATGTATATAAATACCAATATGCATACAACATGAGCACAACATAAATACCAACATGAATACAACGTGTACCTTTAGTACCTCTCGGCTTCGCGGGGGGTCGACCTCCTCTCACAGGGGGCACTCCTTCTAGAGTAGAGAGCAACACTCTCCGAAGAGGCGGGGCAGGAATGGAAGTACCCATCCAATCACCCGCCGACGAAGAAGGAGCCGCGGAGTACTTTCAACCCTTTCCCACCATCTTTAAACACATGTCATGAAAAAGACTAAATGAAATTAGTACAACATAAATACCAACATGAGTAATAAAATTTGTATAATTTAAGTGTATCATCTTCATAAATACCAACATGACTAATAAAAATTGAATACCTAACATGAACTCAAAATTTATATATAGTATAATAGTTGAATACCTGACATGAACTAATAACAATCGTGCTCGTCTATATATGCTTCGGGGTCAATAAATGCATCATGATCATCACTATCATCAATAAATGCATCATCATCATCACTATCACGAAGAACATGTGGAATGCCACCATTATGTAATCAGTCAAGAAGTGACAGGTCATCCGCAACAGTAACCTCTTCTTCTTCTAGCTCTTCCTGTTCGGGCTCAGGTGTTAAGATGGATTCATTGTCGCTGTCTACTTCAATGTTCTGGGGTGAAGTAGACCGGTTCTTGAAACGTTTCTTGGGCATACATGTTTCTTGGAAGAATTATCCTTCATATGTGTCTGGGTTAATGTGAGGTTCGTAATCCTCTTCATTGAGGGTAGGTGGTCTAAAATGTCATGCCACGGCCCACGGTAGATAGAAAACTTGTGTCGCCTATTGAGCCGTAATATAGACATCGGGAACATCTAAGTGGGTGTTTTGGTTGATTTCGACTAGTCCTATATGTTCATGAGTCCTTCTAGTCTCCCTCGGCTCAAACCATTAACATTTGGAGACTACGACGGTCGGTGGGTTTTCACCATAGAATAGAAGTTCATAAATTACTTCAACTCTTCCATAATACTCGGTGTCTCCTTCGTCGATACCACAGGCAGAACAATTTGTAGTCTTTAGGTTGGGCATAGATAGCTCTTTGCCAAAGGTAGGAAAGTGATACCCGTTGATGTTGTATTTGTCAAATGAACGGACCTTAGAGTCAAAACCATTAGCGACTTGTCTCAACTCGGCGTCCAAAGACTCTGCATCAGCCTACAAGTTTAATACGAAAGAATGGATGCATTAGCCGCAAATTAGACCAAGAAATCAAATGGGCCCTTAATGGTATTTAATTACCCTTTGTTTGAAACAAGAAATGAAACTGGGATAGTCGCCTCCATGCTTTGCGAGAAGCTCATACTCTTCGACGGAATCCTTTTCGATGACCGCCCCATCCAAGAATTTGGCGATGTATCGACTGTATCAAATATCCGGGAATAAGAGTAGTTCAAAGCAATTAGAAGTTATGGAACAATAAATTACCGAGAACTTACTCGATGTACGGCCGCACTTCTGTTAGGTTGGTGAAGATATACAAAGAAATGGTCCGCCATTCTTCGACATCCAACGATTTCCCTTTCGAAGCACCGGATGGTGCGAGCTTACCTTTGAATAGGCTGAGGTTGGATCGAACTTTTTTTGGATCGCCATCATTGTACCGAGGCTTCGGGTTATGCAAATGATGATTTTTGAATTCGTAGTGTGTTGTCACGAAGTTTGCCGCCTCCTCAGTAATGAATGCCTCGGCCATCGATGCTTCCATTCTATGTTTATTTTTACACTTAGCTCGAAGCGTCTTCTACATCCTCTCAGTTGAGTAGCACCATCGATTTTGAACGCCCCCCCATTCTTGCCTCGGTCGGGAGATGCAAAATCAAATGTTGCATTGGATTAAAGAAGCCCGGTGGAAAGATCTTTTCTAATTTGCAGATCAACTCCGGCGCCAACTCTTCCATTTCATCTAGCACGCCAGGCGATAGTTTTTTCGCACAAAGAGACTGGAAGAAATAGCTCAGCTCTGCCAGTACTAGCCATTCATCCTCAGGGATAAAGCCACGGAACATCACCGACATTACCCGCTCAATCCATATGTGCCAATCATGACTCTTGAGCCCAAATATTTTAAATTTCTCAAGACTCGCTCCCCTCTTTAGATTCGCAGCATACCCATCGGAGAACATCAACCGCACTTTCACCCACAATAGCATTTCCCTCATAGCCGGCCTTTCAAGATTGAACCATGCCTTTGGCTTCGCTATGCTTTGCTTTCCTTTCCGTTGTTGCAAGTTTTGCAACAGTCTATCACATACAACCTCCAGGTCAATTTTAGCCTTAGGATTATCTTTTGACTTCCCCTCTATGCCGAACAATGTACGAAAAATGGCCTCCGCAATATTCTTTTCAGTGTGCATCACGTCGATGTTGTGTGGGCAAAGGAGGTCTTTGAAGTAAGGCAGATCCCATAAGCATGACTTGTGAGTCCAGGCGTGTTCCGTAGTATACCCTTTGAATTATCCTAGACGCAAAGGATCAGGCTCGAGAGCGTTTAACTGATCAAGGGTGTGTGGGCCTGTCAACGCAGCTGGTGGAGTGTTTTTCACAAGTCTACCTTTGATGAAATTCTTCTTGTCTTTTCTGAACTTATGGTCAGGATCCAGGAATTGTCTATGCATGTAGAAGCAAGAATACTTGCGACTATCCTGCAACCAACGGAACTGAAGATCTGCCTTGCTTGTGGTGCACGGGAACCTTCCATGCACACACCAGCCAGCGAATAGCGCAAACGCCAGATAATCATGCATCGAGTACATGTACCACACATGCATTTTGAAATTTGTTTTGATAGCCGCGTCGTAGGTCTTGATCCCATTATCCCAGGCTTCTTGCAACTCATCCTTAAGCGGCTGCATGTACACATTCATATTCTTCCCCGGATAGTTGGGCCCTGGAATTATCAACGTCAGGAAAATGTTGTTTCTTTTCATAATCTCACCAGGTGGCAAATTTAGTGGAATGACAAATACAGGCCAACAACTGTATTGTGCTGCCGTCATACCATACACAATGAACCCATCCGTGCTGATGGCAACTCTAGGTTGCCTTGGATCTTCCGATTTATCCTTATGTAATGCATCGAAGTGCCTCCACGCAAAACCATCTAAAGTGTGTACCAGCATCTTGTTCCCATCCGCATCTAGTTCGGTTTTTTTGCCCAATTTGTGCCATGTCATCTGTCTGGCCGTCTCTTTGACCATGAAAAGAAGTTGAAGTCTTGGTACGATTGGCAGATACCAAAGAACACTAATGGGGATATTGGTCTGATTCTTCTCACCTATACAGTTGTCTACCACAATATACCTGGAAGAATTGCAAATGGGGCAATAGTTCAAGGCCGCATACTCAAGCCTAAATAAGGCACATCCATTCTCACACGCATGTATCTTCTCATAGGGCATCTTAAGTACAGGGAGGATTTTCTCTGACTGGTACATGTTTGTAGGCAGTACGTGGCATTTGGGTAGAAAGCGTCCAAATATCGTCATCATCGCGTCGTAGCATTCTCTGCCTAGGTTGAATTGAGCCTTCAGAGCCATTACTTGTGCGATGGCATCCAGCTGACAAAGCTCACTCTGCTCGTGGAGAGGATGTTTTGAAGACTCCAACATTTCATAGAAGGCCTTTGCAGATTCCTCCATCTCATCGTCCGAATCCCGAGCATCATCAAAGTCTTGCACCATGTCTTCAATCCCGGTACCATACTCGTCGGTGCAACGACGAATCACATCAGCTCTGGCATGTTGGTCAGACTCACCAAGAAAAGTCCACACCGTATAATTAGGCGTAAAACCCCACTTCTGCAGGTGTTTACCCATTTCAAACTCTGTCTGCTTTTTCCAGTTGTCGCAGTTGGGACAACGACACCATGTTTTTTGCTGGCCATTTGTAAATGCGGCTCTCACAAACCCCCTGGTTTTTGTTAACCATTCACGGGCCATGTCTTTCTGACTAGGGTGACCAGTGTACATCCAAGCACGATTACTCATGTTGCCTAGCTACCTATGGGGCCACAAGAAATAAATATATAATTCATCATCTATATTCATCCGCTAATCAAGTTTGTCAATTTTATTACGTCCATGCAACCTACACGCTAATAGGTAAAGATAGGTCCTAATCCCACCCGAGAATGTGTAGATTGGGTTCGTTTTCCCATGCTCTGCTCCAGATGTGATGCATAATTTTGGCAACACCTCGCCGTTGTTCTCCTGATACACATCTCGGCAATAAGCAGAGAGGATGTGTACCGGGAGAACAATAGGGAGGCACTGGCAAAATTCCGCATCGGATCAGGAGCACGGCATACGGGAAAATGAACCCAATCTACACATACTCAGGCTGTCCATGGATAACGTTGGACAATTCGAAAGGATGGCGGTTATAAATATGCAAAGACATGCATATTTATAGATGCCGCCCTTTCGAACAGGAGACACATACTGGTCACGCATACTCATGATTGAAGAAACCTATATCTAGCAAGTTTAATCGACATGAAGACCGGAACAGAGCAAAATAAGGGGGTAGGAGGAGAAGTCATGTGTGCTCACCAACAAACGCAGGGGCGTAGCTCGTCCAACGCACGTGGAGGTCGTCGAACAACTGCACATTGAAATTCACACGATAAACACAAATATGATGTTTTTAAAACATAATCCGAAAATATGTGACCTAACTTATAATTTACAAAACTATGACCCCGTCGGTTAGTTGAAGGCTGAAAAGCACCTTCTCGTTCAACCGGAGGCAGAAGAGTTGTCGGGGGTCGGGGGTTAGTGGTGTCGGGACTCAGTGCCGTCGAGGGTCGGTGGTGTCGGGTGTCGGTGGTGTCGGGGTTCGGGGGTTAGTGGCGTCGGAGGTCGGGGGTCAGTGTCGTCGGGGGTCCAGGGTCAGTGGCGTCAGGGGTCGATGGTAAGGGGACTTTTCGGTCAACAAGAGGCCCAAGAGGTGTCGGAGGTCGGGCGTTGGGGGTCAGTGGCGTCGGGGTTGCGTATTCTGCCAGGGTGTCGTCAGGATGTCGTGTCGGGGTTTCGGGCATCGTGTCGGGGTGTCGAGGTGTTAGGGTGTCATTTTCTTCTTCATCATCTTTCTTTTTTCCTCCTCTTCCTTTTCTTCTTCTTCTTCTTCCTTCCTTCCTTTTCTTCTTCTTCTTCTTCTTCTTCCTTCTTTTCCATTTCCCTCTTCTTCTTCTTCTTCTTCTTCTTCCTTCTTTTCCTTTTTCGTCTTCCTTATTCTTCTCCTCTCTCCTCTTTTTCTTCTTATTCTTCTTCTTCTTCTTTCTATCCTCCTCCTCCTCCTCCTCCTCCTCTTCTTCTTATTCTTCTTCCCTTATCTACTTATTCTTCTTTTATTCTTCATCTTTTTTCTACTTATTTCAATTATGACTATGTAGAATCTAAACCTATCACTAAACCTATCGCTAAACCTATATAGCACTAAAGAACAAAAAAATAACAACAACAGAATCTACCAATCATTAACTAAAAAAGAATCTACCATAATTAACAAAATAGAATCTACCTCTAAATTAACAAATAACAAATAACCTAGCACTAATTAACTAAACCTAGGACTAAATCTACTATTTAAGTAAAACAACTAACTAAACTACCACTAAATCAAATAACTAAATCAACTAACTAAATCTAATTAAATTATAAAAACTCACCTATGGGCGGTGGGCAGCCGGGGAGGAGGGGCGGGGAGGAGGGGCGAGAGGGGAGGCGGCCGGCAGGCGGGAAGGGAGGCGGCCGGCGGGCGGGCATGAGAGCGCGCGGAGGAGGGCGCGGGGAGGAGGGCGCGGGAGGGGAGGGGAGGAGGCCGGCGGGCGGGGAGGAGGGGTGTGGGGAGGAGGGCGCAGGGAGGAGGGCGTGGCGAGGAGGCCGTGGGGAGGAGGGGGCGGGAGCGGAGGCGGAGGCGGCCGTCGGGCGGGGAGGTGGGGTGCCGCGGGAGGGGAGGAGGGGGCGGGGAAGGAGGCGGCCGGCGGGAGGGGAGGCGGCCGGCGGGCGGGGGACGAGCGGGTGAGAGAAAGAGTGACTACTGTCGGAGCGGAGGAGACTGGGGTGGGAAGACAGCCGTAGGGGGGCTCTCTTTCCCGTTCGCCCCCGACGGCAAAGAGCGGGATATAGGGGGGACGGGGTTGGGAGACGGCCGTTAGGAGGGGGGCTCGCTTTGCCGTCCGCCCCCCGATGGCAAAGAGAAGGAGGGCAGACGGCAAAGGTAGCGCCCGTTATGGGGTGGGAGGTGGGTGTGCGGTGGGCTCTTTGCCGTCTGCCCTCCCTGCTCTTTGCCGTCTGCCAGCAGACGACAAAGACAAGACTTATGGCAAAGAGTATCTTTGCCATCCGTCTGCTCTTTATCATCAGTTTTCTGGTGACTGACGGCAAATAGGGTCTTTGCCATCAGCCAGCGGATGGCAAAGAAGGGGCTGATGGCAAATAACTGAATTTCAGTAGTGAGTGGTTTATAAGGGATGGTGCGCAGACCCTCTCGAGCTCCTCTCAAGTGCAGGTTTCCGGGCATAATTTGTCACTCTGTGTGGGACTATTCGGCCTTCTGTGGGCCTGAATCCTGGCCCAACTCTCTTGTTGGGTTTCTAATTGTATTCACGCTGGGGTGGCTCAGTAGGTGGCATTTAAAAAAACTAGTTTTTTTGTTTCGTTTTTTCCATTATTTATTTCATTTTGTGAATAACTTTACTAAAACAATAGTTTTTTCAGTGATTTTTTCGTGCTATTTAATATTACTGTGTTTTTATCATTATATTCAATTTGGTAGGTTTTAGGTTATTTTAAATGACAATTTTAATCAAAAACATATCTGTTACAAAAGGGATTTCATTTTTTCAACTTATTTGAACTCAAGATTTTGTGTGTGTTCAAAATGCACCATTCAAGGCCACATCATCATTTTTCAACACTTTCGGAGTTCATTTGGTATTTTTCATGCATTTACTGATTTTTTTTGAGCTAAATTGCCCAGAAAGTGAAAAGCACTACAAATGAACTCTGAATAAGTTGAAAGTTGGCATGGTATCATCATTTCACCCACATAGCATGTGCTAAAAAGTTGAGAGGGTTGCGGCAAAAACTGGATGCACTTCGTGTACAAATCGGACAATCTCTTTTGAGCTATCTGGGTTTCTTACGAAAACACATATGTTACAAAAGGGATTTCATTTTTTTTGAACCTATTTGAACTCAAGCCTTTTTGTGTGTTCAAAATCCACCATTCAAGGCCACATCATCAATTTTCCACACTTTCTGAGTTCATTTGGTACTTTTCATGCATTTACTCATTTTTTCAGCTAAATGGCCCAAAAATTGAAAATCGCTACAAATGAACTCTGAATAGGTTGAAAGTTGGCACGGGATCATCATTTCACCCTCATAGCATGTGCTAAACAGTTGAGAGGGTTGCGGAAAAAAATGGATGCACTTCATGTACAAATCACACAATCTCTTTCGAAGTATTAGGGTTCCTTACAAAAACTCATCTCTTACAAAAGAGATTTCATTTTTTTGAACTTATTTGAACTCAATACTTTTTTGTGTTCAAAATGCACCATTCAAGGCCACGTCATCAATTTTCAACACTTTCTGAGTTCATTTGGTACTTTTCAAGCATTTACTGATTTTTTAGCTAAATGGCCCAGAAATTGAAAAGCTACAAATGAACTCTGAATAGGTTGAAAGTTGGCACGGTATCATCATTTCAACCACATAGGATGTGCTAAAAAGTTGAGAGGGTTGCGACAAAAACTGGATGCACTTCGTGTACAAATAAGGCAATCTCTTTCGAAGTATTAGGGTTTCTTACAAAAACTCATCTGTTACAATAGAGATTTCATTTTTTGAACTTATTTGAGCTCAAGGTTTTTTTTGTGTTCGAAATGCACCATTCAAGGCGACATAATCAATTTTCAACACTTTCTGAGTTCATTTGGTATTTTTCAGGCATTTACCGAAGTTTTTGAGCTAAATGGCCCAAAATTGAAAAGCACTACAAATGAACTATGAATAGATTGAAAGTTGGCATGGTATCATCATATCACCCACATAGCATGTGCTTAAAAGTTGAGAGGGTTGCGGCAAAAACTGGATGCACTTCGTGTACAAATCGGACAATCTCTATCGAAGTATAAGGGTTTCTTACGAAGATTGATGTGTTACAAAAAGGATTTAATTTTTTGAACTTATTTGAACTCAAGACTTTCTGTGTGTTTAAAATGCACCATTCAAGGCCACATCATCAATTTTCAACACTTTCTGAGTTCATTTGTTATTTTTCATGCATTTGCTGATTTTTCAGCTAAATGGCCCAAAAATTGAAAAGCACTACAAATGAACTCTGAATAGGTTGAAAGTTGGCATGGTATCATCATTTCACCCACATAGCATGTGCTAAAAAGTTGAGAGGGTTGTGGAAAAAACTGGATGCACTTCGTGTACAAAAGTTCCGAGGTGGGAAATGCATGATACCATGAAAAGTAGCAAATGAAGTTAGAAATGGCTAAACCATTCAAATTTGGAAACTATAATGGAACAAACACAAACTAGGCATATATAAATTGGTCCAAGCAGTACATAATGATACTAGTCCAAACAGTACATAATAATAACTAGCATAAATATATATAGAAGTGTTCGCCGTTGTGAACACTACTCGTCTGAATCGTCTGAATCAGAATGTCCACCTGCTCTGAGGTGACGCTGGTCGTAGTTGGCGACTCGAATCTTGCGGTACAACTAGTATGAAACATATGCATCTTTTGCTGCATACTCAATGTTGATACGATCCGGTGGGGTCTTCTCCCAAAGTCTGTGCTGAGACTTTGGGAATTTGGTCTTCATATCAGCATACTCCTCGTCGATCAAGGCGACTACCATATGAGCCATCGAAGACCTCTCATGTTGAAGCCTGAATTCCCGTTGGAGATCAATGAGGCAATCAGCTGGTATCTCAATACCGAAGCTGTGCCTCATCTTCAGCTTGTCGTTCGTTATGTCAACGGTAGCAAAACTGATGCCGCTGCGACGGAAATCCATGAGTTCTGGACAATGCTTGTCACTACTGCGACAGCAACAAATTAAAACGGAACAAATGTTACATACTGCTCCAACAAGGAAAAATATTTCACTACAACTAAAGAGAAAATTATCTTTAGGATTCAAATGGAACATATTGCTATCCTATGCAATTTTCATATCCTATGAATTGATCAAGAAACCGTAAATTAACTATGACATATATATACATTCACCCACGGTTTTGCAAATATGCAACAAGCTAGACACATTGCATATTGCTATCCAATGGAACCTAGAGAGATCACTATAGCTATCAAATGGAACCTAGAGAGATGACTAGCTATATGCAATTTTCATAACCATGACATATCATATTGCTATCCAATGGAACCTAGAGAGATCACTAGCTATATACAATTTTCATAACCTTGGATCAAAGAACGCCGCATAAAATTGTTTCACTACAACTAAAGAGAAATTGATCTTTATAGGATTCCAAAATGGAACATATTGCTATCGATCCTATGCAATTTTGATATCCTATGAATTGATCAAGAAACCCTCAATTAACTATCCACTGGAACATATATAAAAACTGCATATTGCTATGAAATGGAACATAAAGAAATCATATATATGCAATTTTTCATAACCTTGGATCAAAGAAAGCCTCAAAACATACCTCGCCCATTGGAAGATCAAGACATGGTGTTTGAAACATAGTTGGATGACGGCACCACCTCATTGATCGGCTATGTACTCTAGATCAAGCCCCAAGAACTTCTCATGATCCACCGCGGCGTCAAGCCATCATCTCTTCAACTGTCTAAGATAATGCGGGACCTCCCTGGTCTCGTTTGTGGACATGACATGAAGCTTGGTCTTACCATGTGCGAGCACCACTCCGAAGCGAGTTGGCATGGTGGAAGAAGAGAAGGTAAGAAGAGAGGGGTATAAGAGAGGAGATCGAGAAAGGCGAATAACAGAGGAATGGCATCAGACTGTGCTTCGGTTGTGCTTTTGCGAAGCGGGAGGTAAACCGTTTGGTCATTTAGTCCCGGGTTGATCCACCAACCGGGACTAAAGGGTGATACGAACGGTTGCCACCACCACTTCATCCCGGTTTGTTCTACTAACACGGACTAAAGGGGATACAAACGGTCCACCTGGTCCTAGTTTGATCCACCAACCGGGACTAAAGGGGGATACTAACGGTCCCTGCCTATTGGTCCCGGTTTGTGTCTGGAACAGGGACTAAAGGGTTGATACGGACCGGGAGCAATGGCCCATGATGGTCGGCTAGCGCACTGGCCTCATGAACCGGGACCAATGACACCATAGGTCACGGTTCGTGGGTGAACCGAGACTAATGGGATTGCAGGCCCTGGACCAAAGCCCTCTTTTCTACTAGTGATAGTGAGCTAATAAGACAAGCTACTCCTCATCGTTGGAGATATCGATGATGATTGGATCCTTAGACCTGGAAGAGGGCGAGGGCTCCACATCATGGGTGCCCTCCTTGTAGTGGTGAGTTGCCTCAGCCACACCGGACACCAAACAACAGGCTCTCGAGTTAAGGTAAGCATGTGCACGCTGAGAAAAGACCTTGTACTCTTCGTCGACTGAGTCGAGGCGTCGCAGTGCGAGGCATCGACGGTGCCCTTGACGGCGAGGTGCTCCTCCAAGATCTGGGGGTGAACATGAATGAGAGCCATCACGACCTCATCTGTGCTTGCGGTCGCGATTTGCTTCTCCGCTGCCAACTTCTCCTTGAGCTCCTGGCTATACTGCATGCACCATTGCTTAGGGAGGCACTTATTTTGAGTAGGGGTGAGTTATTTGGGTGGAAGGTGTCCCGTCGGTGGTCGAGGCATGTGGGATGTAGAATTAGGGGGAGCATGGTTGTCCGGTGTGGATAACCTGCCTAGATCGACGAGGCCGAGTAGCGTGAAGGAGGGTCACTCATAGAAACGAGTGAAGGTTTCAACTTGGAAAGGAAGGCGGAAACATGGTAAATGTGTCTTTTGGTAAGGGGGAGGGGGTGGGGAGCTAGATATTTCCACGGAAGACGAAAATTTTGGCTCCGTGAAGTGAAAAACTTGTGCGAAAAGTGTCATCAGACATGGTACAATGGACAATATGTGAACATCACAAACAATTCATATACCTTACCCCATGCGTGATGAGTTTGAACGTGCAAATTTTTGGTCTGAATTTCCCTATTTATAGTGGTCATCCACGTCATTGCGTAATTCGGGTACACAAAAGAGCCTACACCGCACCCACACTTCTTAATCAAGCAAGTCCAGCAATTAAATAGAGCTAGCTGACCTAAACGTCGCTTTAATAAATTAAAGGCCAATGCTCTAAATTAAACAAACCGTATTACTCTGGCTGACGCTCGTCAATATTTGCGGCTCCTTCATGTCCAGCTCACACCCGATGATATCTTGGGGAAGGGGCTCCATGGCACCACCGCACGATACTCGGCAAGCATCTCTCCATCTGCGTCCGCTGTCTCTTTCAAAAAGGCCACCATGAGACGGGCGTGGGTATCTGCGATCTGGGCTTGGATGAGCTCCATCATGGCAAGGTATGCCGTGAAGGAACATACAATAGCTCGAACGCTCTCAGGGATTGAGAATTGTTCGGTCGTAGGTTGCCGACCATTGTCCAAGAAGCTTTGTTTGACTTGTGCGGTGACCGCCAGGATCTGGGCGTGGGCGGCCTCGACATGGTCATCGGCGACCTCCATCAGGGCTAAGGCCGCTGCTACTGAACGAACAGCTATTGTGCCACTCTCACCAGTTTCTATCCCCATTGCAGATGTTGCTGCTGCCACCTGAGCAACAACATCGGCCATTTGGGCTGCCTTGGGCACCCGGTCGCAAATTACTACCGTGCTCACCAGCTTGTTAACATGTGCATGGCGGTTGAGGCTACGCTCTCACTAGAGTGGGCCGTCAAAGATGCCGTCATGACGCGGGTCAACTTCCACATCTTTCATTGGCGATGATTGAATAGTGAAATGATATTTGGGGAGCAAGCTTGTGTGCTTGACGCGCCAGCTATGGACTGATACCGACGCAGCTTCTCGTGTAAGCAATATACATACTACATGGATGGTACATTGCTCCAAGATATTTTGTACTCCATCTCACATAGTTGGTGATAACAAACTGTGTGCGATCTACTTGATTTTTCATCTTGATTTGAAATACATAATGGGGTCACACCATAAAAGGATGATGTTTGAATTGCTAGAACTTCTATCTGTGTTGAACATGCACCTATAGATGTGTGATCAAAAATATTGGAATTATTCACGGTCCGTTTGGACATTTTTATACTTTAACTTGGTTTTCTAGGTATTTCAGGTGCACAATTAAAAATTAATTACATGAACATGCTTCGGTGCACCAAAATGGGTTGTAAAATCATATATGTGTCCATGGGTTAGTCCTTATCTCCCGTGAAACAAATGGGGATGAATTTCAAACACATCGGCATCGTGGCTCGCCAGTAAACATGGAGATACTTGGTTTCGAAATTCTAATATACCCTAAACTCGTCTGAAATTCTGAATCTTAGCATGCTACCATGGAATGTCATCAACATGTTGTGGTAAGTTCTTTTGTGACATTTGGGGTAGGTTTTGCTATAAGCTTCTCACAAACCATAGCTTCTCATAAACCAGAGCTTCTCACAAACCAGAGCTTCTCACAAGAAGCCTCATGGTTCCTGTAGGGAACGTGTCACCTTTGTGGACGAGACAATATTCATTTCCTCTTCTTGCTTTCAAAATTTTATAGTGTCAACATAGAACAACATGAGTGTCATGTTAAATTTTGGAATTTTTCGGTGTTAATTCAACATTTTCAAACATTAACTAAGTTTTTAGTCATTTATGTGTACAAATAAAATTTGAACTATAGGCACATGCTCCTCTGAAAAATGGGTATAAAAATCGAATGTGTGTCCTAGGTTGAGTGCTTAGGTACCATGCAAGAAATGGGAATGAATGTCAAACAGCTCAGCACCGTCGCTTGGCTGCAAACACTGTGATACATGGTTTTAGAATTCACGTAAATCCAAAACTTGTCTGAAATTCATGAAACTTTGCATGCTATCGTGGAATGGAATCAACATGGTGTGGTAAAACAAATTCCCCATTTGGGGTAGGTTTGGGTATAAGCCTCCCACGAATGAGGGCTTCTTACAAGAAGACTCATGGTTATGGTAGGGAACGTGTCACCTTTGTGGACGAAACGATATTCGTTGCCTCTTTTTGCTTTCTAATTGTTTCTAGTGTCAACACAGAACAACTGGAGTGTTGTGTTAAATTTTGAAAGTTTTGGGGTTCGTTTGGACATTTTTATATATTAACTCGGTTTTCTATCCATTTACATGCATAATTTAAATTTGAACTACATGCCCATGCTCCAGTGCATATAAATGGGTTGAAAAATCAAATGTATGTCCTTAGTTGGATGTTTCTTAGGTCCCATGCAAGAAATGGGAATTAATGTCATACACCTTGGCACCGTCGCTTGGCTGCAAACATTGAGATACATTGTTTTCAAATTCTACTAAATCCAAAAATCGTCTGAAATTCATGAAACTTGGAATGCTATCATGGAACGGAATCAACATGTTATGGTAAAAAATTGTCCCATTTGGGGCAGGTTTGGTTATAAGCTTATCAGAAACGACAACTTCTCACAACAAAGCTCATGGTTTCGGTAGGGAATGTGCCTCATTCTGGATGAAATGATATTCATTGCATCTTTTTCTTGCAACTTTTTTATTGGCAACACAAAGCAACATGAGTGTCTTGTTAAAATTTCTATTTTTTTGGGGTTCGTTTAGTCATTTTTATATATTAATTGAATTTTCTAGGCATTTTATTTGCACAATTCTAATTTGAACTAGATGCACATGCTCCAGTGCATATAAATGGGTTGAAAAAGAAAATGTGTGTCCTTGGGTGCATGCTTAGGTCCCATGGAAGAAATGGGAATGAACTTCAAACACCCGGCATGTTGTGGTATTTTTAAAATTGAGGTACATCGTGCCTCAAAAGCAAACATTAAGATACTTGTTTTTAAAATTATAGTAAATCCAAGAGTCGTCTGCAATTCATGAAACTTGGCATGCTATCATGGAATGGCCCACGACATGCTGTGTTATTTGTTGTGTTCAATTTGAGAGTATGCGCACTCAAATCAACAGGCAACAAAGCCATTTCGAAACAAATAGATGCCACCTTATCATCTCAAACGTTTGTACAATATAAATTATGTGTGTCATGTTAACTATTTACGGTACACCATGCATCACACTTTTTATGGCTATGAGGTGTCGTGGGGCAACTACTTTAGTAGACAGGGGGCATGTGAGGGAAAATGTGCCGCACAGGATTTGTGCAGGTCTTCATTGCAAACGTTTTTGATAGAACAATCGTATGGAAAGCTTGAGCTATGGTCCATCCTTCATGGCGAACAGTCCAGATTGAAGATGGTTTGCAAGAGAAAATAAGGCACACAAGATTTGTACACCCTTCAATGCAAATGATTTGTTCACATGGCCCGCGTGCAAACACGTACGACCAATTTGGTAAGATTTACATATGTCATATTGGGTATATTCCATTTGCGAAACTGGAAAGATTAACATTTGTCTATCTAGTAACATTGCCATTAGTGAACCTTGTAACACTATCATTTGTCAAAATTTGTAGCTAAAAATCGCGAGCACTACCTAATTTTTGTAAGCATATATTTCACTCATAGATTAAGTAGTCGTTCTTTATAGAAATAGTTCAACTCGATAGCTGATGCAACCGAACTTTTCCCGAATTGTTGCTAACCACGTACTGAAATATCTAGTTCAACTATATATACTAGCTAATTTTAAGTATGTTGTATACTTCAACTACATCTACAACCAGATGAACTGAACAAAATAGCCCCAAAATACTACTACTACGAAGGGGGTTTGTACTAGTTCCAGCAGCCGCTCCTTTGTCGGGTGCGCTCGGTAAGAAGCAGAGGAGGAGGAGCCTACCGACGAGCTAGACAACTGGAATACGGTGTCTGTCACTACTGCACCTTTAGTGGCGCTCACCTCAAACGTCCTCTGTTGCTCCAGATGACCCATCTCAAAGCGACATGACTACTTGTAGACCTCCCCATTCTGCGCCTCTGCGACAACGTGTGTTGTAGCTACAGCTGTGGTAAGCCTCTTTGTGTGCTTGACTAGGTGCTCCTCCTCCTCCCATAGGATCTCGATATAGCACGCATGGTTGCTGATACAAATGCGGGGCTCCACCTCCCTCCTTCGGGCGGCGGTGGCAGGGCGGGTGATGACCCTAGTGGTCAACAGTGGGCCGGTGGCCATGGGGGACGATGGTGCGGTGGCGTCCACGACTGTCACCTCCCGCCTTTGGGCAATCGTGGCGGAGCGGGTGATGGAGACGGTGGTCGACAGTGGTGTGGCACCCATGATGGACACCTTCCGCCTTCAGGCCATGGTGGTGGGGCGGGCAATTCCCCGACTTTCGACAGTGGTGTGGAGGCCACGGCGCCAGGCGGTGGGGGGGGTGGCGGCAACGGTGGCTGGCAAGAGCTGCCGATGGGCTGCAGCTGAGTAGAAATTGGTGGGTGTTGCATGCATACCCAACACGGACGCCACACACACTACACTACGCTAGGGACTGCGCAGCTGTTGTGGTGTAGCCTCCCAGCTGGAGCTGTCCTCTCATGACGACGGAGTGTCTGAGCGACGACGATGGACCGGTGCCATTGGCGATAGTGGAGGAAGCATATGAGATAACATATAGGAAGGGATAGGAAAATGCAACGCAAGACTCACTGGCCATGAGGGTTTATATAGCAGGTCGGTAAGCATTGGGATTTGGGGGATTTCGTCGAGTCGGGCGGGAAGCATGCATGGGAAAGCATGGGAACCTGTGCGGTTGTGCTGGAGTGGTCTCACCGATGATTCATTGGCACCATTTCGAGCCACCACTTTGCGAACACCTGCAAGATGCTCAATCCTGCGCTCGAAGCCTTCTGCGGCAGCAGGGTGACAACTGACAAGACGTGCGTGAGGAGGACGAAGCGACACATACACAAACCGTTAATAACTAAATGTTTGCGATTTAATGACCTACTACCTCCGTCCTGGTCTATAAGTCCTCTTTGTATTTTTATGCAAAATTTTGACTAGATATTTAACTAATAAAATATGAATGCATGTCTCCAAAGATTATATCGTTGGATTGGTATTTCAACATAGTTTCCAATTATATTATTTTTATAGCACGCATTAACATTTATTAGTTAAATTTGTAGTTAAAATATGGCACAGAATATAATGGGGACTAATGGACCAAGACAGAGGTAGTAGCACACGTCCACTCTCTACGCAGCGTCACAAATCATTGTCTGACCATCGTGTGATGTGGAACGTAATGTAGTTTGACATCTTATCATCGGGGCGCAACCATCGGTCGGCTTGTTGAGGACCATTCCCTACGTGTTCAACTTTTATATGCGTGTGGTTTCCTGCGGTTGTGGCGTCCGCGGCGCGCTCTGTTCTTGTGTCCCTCCGTGTGCTCTGCCCATGTCCATATATTCGCACTGCCAGTGTATGGGGCTGGTGCACGATCACATACATTTGTGCTACCTGTGAGCATGCGGTTGCGTCGGCGCAGCGTAGCGATGTGCAGACGTGCTAAGAATCCAGGGTGCATGGCCCCCATTTATTCCTGCGCCCATCTTCATCTCTCGCGCCACACGACACAATGAGCACACCCACGATGACACATACAAAGAGGATATCCAACGTTTCCAATGGTGCTCCCTATGGCTCCTGTGGCGGTCCCAGCGACCAAAGACGACAACATTGGGTAGATCACCACACATCACGTAGTTGACACCCACGTGAGGGTGAAGGACCTCTTGATTGTGTACATGAATGAGCCAATCTCGGTGGAGAGCTCCATCCGAACAATTGAGAAGTTGCTTGCTGAGGACATGTGCCAAGTGGTTGGCCTCGACCTCGAGTTCACCAGCGGTCGTGCCGGGCAAGATTAGAAGGTTGCCTTTGCCTAGTTGTGCGTGCGACATGACGTCCTTGTCTACCACTACCACCTGGCCACAAGGCCTTGCGAGCATTTCGCCAGGTATATCAACAACCCCGACTATAGTTTCGCTACGGTGGACACGACCAACGATCTAAAAGCACTCGATGTTTCGGGATCGACCTACCAGAATATTGCCAACGTCTCTCACTAGTACAAGGTCTAGGGCAGCACCGATAACAAACAATACTCCCAGTTTGAACGTGCCTCGGCCATCATCGACTGCTAGTACATGAAGATGCAGGATGAGAGCAATAAGGACAAGAACGCCAAGCATAGTGTCCTTAACCACTAAATGGTCTGGGGCAGCACTACTAACAAACATAACTTCCTGAATTACCTTGCCTCGACCATCATCAACCCCTACTACATGAACATGAAGGTTGAGAGCACGAAGGACAAGAAAGCCTGACACAGTGCCTGGGATCAAAGACTGGATGAATAACATGTCAAATACATGTCCAAGGACATGTACACAAGCTACGAGATGTACGGGTGGATCGTTGGCATGCGGAAGTGTCATTGTCCTTCCACAAATGAAGGATCAAGCAACCGAGTAGTGGCAGGAGCGTCACAAGAAGTAGATGACTAGATGATCATTTCGCCTAGTTTAGAATGCATGCAATTTTTTATTGAGGGGTGTGCGAATGTCTTATATAGTTACTGATGTAATTGGATGTTTATTTTAGTTATCTATATGTTCTTCTTGTGTAGACACAACAGATCATATAGCTTATTAGCATTAATCATCTGTTTATTATCGGTCTTCGCAAACATTTCTGATTATGAACCAGTTTGCCGCGTATCACACGCATCTTGTTGAATTGAACTGTTTATGTTGTATTGTCTCATCGGAAATAGTTAATCCAAGTGAACTGTATGCCCCCATCGCACACACCTTGATCTGGTTGACCATTTCTATTGTATTGGCTAATCACATACAATTCATCCTAGTGAACTGTATGTCGTATATTGCACACATGGTCATCTGGCTTACTGTTTCTGTTTTTCTGGATCATCGCAAATAGTTCATCTGGATTAAACATTTTCCACGCATCACACATGCAACTCTCATCTGAATCGTCTTTGATGTTTGCGGCATCGCAAATAGTGTGTAACATGTTTGACAGTTTTCTTAGAGCACCCTTTGCGATTAATGCATCACACATAGTTTTGTCGAAGGGTCTTTGATTGTAGTGTCACATTTGGACAATCCTCCAGTAGTGGTGACCACCTTGGTGGGTTGTCTCCAATAACTACTCATTGATACTTGCACTGAGCATGACCCTATGTTCATTTGATGGTTGTGCAGGTGGGAAGAGTTAGGATGCTAAGTAGTTGCTACGCAAATGGGATGGGAAAATGCAGGGTCTCAGAAAAGGAAATGATTTGAAAGACTTTTGGATAGCCCCGTCAGGTGCCACTAATGACTGAGGGAGATGGTGTTGAGCTTGGTAATGACTCGAGAAATAAGTGTTGTACGGAGGAAAGTGAGTATGTTGTTTTTGAAAATGGATTGGTTTAAGTTGTAATCATCACTCCAACCTTACATGTGCAACCATGATGCCCCTTATGGGACAGGGCCTTGTTGATTACCTTGGTCGATGCTAGCGAAGAGCCCACATTACTAGTGGCGGGAGAGCCGAGTCACTCTCTCGATACGGGGTCGTGCCTAGTAGGGCGGCCATGGGCTTTTTTCATAGACAGCAGACACATTGTTGTGTCCCCTCAAGGATGCTACGATCTTGAGCGAGTCTCATATGATGTACATCATGAGGACGTGGGCTAATGAGTGAACTCTTTGTATAGTGTCGCGAGGGAAAGATGTTGGGACCCCGATCCTAAGCCAAACAGATCTAACATGTAGCACATCATTTCGCTTTGCGGCCTCACGCAGGGAACACAATGGCTGCCTCATTACCTTGGTCGGACCGTTTGCACGTTTTGGCTCACATGTATGATTATGTTGCTAGCATCCATATGTCATAGAACCCGTGTCGACATGACTAGTTCTAGACCCGAGTGGCACAACTGTACAGGAACATGCATACATAACCAAGCAATGCAGGTGTCGCTCATCAGCATGTGTAGACGAGTCATAGCAACTTACATGGACTCCATTACACTACGTGACATTTCCCTGTAGAGACAGACATAGCAGCAAAGAAGGATACATGTTGGTCAATCAATGTGTTCAGAGTAGTAGCAAGATACCATTGCTTAGTGGAAGCACAAAGAGGCATTTTCCTGTAGAGCAGGCTACCATAGGCACACAACTAGGCGTCTAATCCCGCACATACTAGTGCATTTCAAACATACACGCAATATGCACGATATGTGTAGATACAACATGTCATCACAACATAACTCTACAACACAACATTTATTTAGTAGGCTCCAAATAGCCAACATAGTATAATGTTACAAGCAGGGAGCCACATGACCCAACATTGAGAGCATACAAACAACAAGCGGAAGTTACATGTCTGGCTAGATACATCTATGAAAAACAGCTGGAAGAGCGATAAAAGCTAATTCGATGTTGTTAACATCAAGAGAAAAATATAAATTGAACAACGCCTATCTCTGCAAAAATGTAAATAAGCAAAGTGAGTACGAAAGTACTCACCAATACTTACTTTACAACTAACTGCTCATGCATCATGCAACAAAGAACATGATTGTGGGGTTTACGTTAGAAATGTAAGCTTTGACCTTTGGCTAATCTAGACTACGGCAATGTATCATTCCTCTCTCGTCTCCCTACGAGAGAGCGCACATGAGTCCACATATTCACCACATCAAGACACCACCGTGGATCCTCTTCCATCTTCCTATGTGAAGTCCATCCATAGCAATCACACTTATATTGCGTATTTTAGAGTATCCATTAAAGTTATCTATGAACCATGCAAGTCTACAAGTAGTCCATTTTCGAAGACGCGGCTATTCGAACATATTGATTACCCTGCAGGGATGTACTTCGTCACACACACCTCCACCACTTACCGCCCATACATGTCCTGTACTCCACAACCTTCAAGTGGAAGCCAGGCCAGAATATCGGCCACAACGAGTCACGTCTAAGTTAGTCGCCTATCTGAGTTGGAACCCATAAGGGAAGTACGGACGAGGTTTCCAACACGGCCTCAAACGATTTGAGCAGGGCCCCAAGCCGGTCCAGATTGGGCCATTCAATTACTTTTTAGTCCTGGCAACAACCTATAAACTTGTCAAACTACTTCGGCTGATAAGAGGGTAGGTTAATAGGCCGAGATGTGTCGAGTTACGGGAACCCAATGTGCAGTACTAGCGAGTGTTGGAACACCAACACAATATATCAAGTCCTAAGTGCAGCGTCAATGAGACAACCCACCACGTACTCCTACATGGCCACTCATCGCAACATATACAAAAATAGGTTCACACACTTCACTCCCATCAGTAAGAAATGTTTATTCCAACTCATCACCAACATGGGTTAGACCAACTCAACTCTAAGCATAGCAAGCATAACACGATAATGGAACTACCTAGCTAAAGCATATACTAGGTATGCTTGGTTGCTTGGTTTAGCTATTTACTATGACAATGGCAGGTCATGTCGAGGAATGGGTTCATCTTCCGTGGCACAAGTAATAGTTGAAACATGTTGTCCTAATGCATTGTCATGAGAGCAAGAGCGAGAGAGTGGGATTCTTTCGAAATTCTCAAGGGGGGATGCTTGCCTAAAAGATCTAAAGAACACGGTTGTTCTTCAATGTCATCAGTAACTACGTCTCACAAGTCTATCGATAAGAACCGACAAGGAATAGTTTAAGTATGAAAAATCCTTCACAATGACACATGATCATGACATGTTGACATGGTGAAGAATGTACCTATTGTAACTGGCCACAAGTTCAATGGAGGTTATTTGATCAAGATAGATCAATTCCAAGCCCACTTATAAGCATTTAAATACCTTTAATGAAACTGAGAAAAAGAGTGTGTATAAGTTGTTCAACCATGCATGAAAATGATACATATGGAAATATTGGATTTTTCTGATCATTTTATGGATATAATTTCTTTCATCTGGATTTATACATTATTTTCTTTTATTTTTAAAAATTTATAGGGTTTTATGGAATTTTGTGAACTATTTTTAATCCCGAAAATCATTAATGATGCGAACATGACCACACTATGACTTTAGCAGGTCAATAGTGGGAGGTCAAGGACAAACCTGACTGTAGGACCCGCATGTCATATGCACAGGTTTTAACATCGTCTAGCACATAAAATAGCCGAAGGTCCTTAATCGCCCGGGCCCACCTATCAGTTGGTCAAGCGGTTCAACTAGTGGCTAATTAACCTCCTAACCAGCAAGGCCCACCGACAAGTGGTGCAGGTCGGCGAGGCTCAACGATGGTGACCTCTGGTTACGACGGAGTCTGGGCTGGAGGCCACAAGGACGACGCAGAGGACACTAGGGCGTAGCCCTTGGCCTCGTGTATCTAGGAGGCTAAACGAGAGTTTGGGGGACGGCGAGAGTGCATGCCAGCGAGTACATCCGTGGCAGTAGAGCTCGCTCTTAACGTGGTGAGGGTGTGGTGCACGAACAACGATGGAAGCAAGGGGGAGAGGAAGGCGGCCTCACAACAGTTCTGATAGAGGTGACGGCAAAGTTGGGGGACACTAGTAGAAATAAGGGCTTTCGTCCCAGCTCGAAAAACACATTAGTCCCGGTTCCTTTACGAACAGGGACTAATGTTAGTATTAGTCCCGGTTCGAGCGGCAAAGGCGCCGATCGAGCATTAGTCCCTGTTCAAATGGGACCTTTAGTCCCGGTTCGTGTCTCGAACCGGGACTAAAGGGTTTGGAGGATTTAGTCCCGGTTCGTGTCTTGGACCTTTAGTCCCAGTTCGTGTCCCGAACCGGGACTAAAGGGTTTGGAGGATTTAGTCCCGGTTGGTGTCTTGAACCGGGACTAAAGGGTAGACCTTTAGTCCCGGTACGAACCGGGACTAAAGGTGTTCAGATTTTTTTTCTGTTTTTAAATTCTTGTTTGTAGTTTCTGTTTTAAATTGCTTATATCTTTTAGGATATTTGATGTTTTTGATTGATTCTTTTTGCATTAGATTCAAAATTTTCTCTAGTTTCTGGTTGTGCCATTACTTTTCAAATTTGAATGGTTTAAATTTGAATTTGTTTAAATTTGCTTCAAACCCAGGTTTTGAATAACTTGAGTTTACAAATAGTTTTTAATTCAATTCTTTTTGCTCCCACTCATGTGTTAGATTGTTGTCACAATAAGATTTATTTGTTTATTTTTAGAATAATTTAAATTAGGATTTCAATTAAAGAAATACTATTTTGCTTATATAGTTGTTTTAGTCATTTAATTGTTGTTTTTTATTATTTTTAGTTAGTTCTTGCTGTAGATTTTAACATGTTGTACTATGATGCATATTTAATGCACAAAAACAAATCTATAGTTCAATTAATTTTTAAAAAATGCCTTTGTAGCAGATGGGTTTTCGTTTGAAACCTTGATACTTTGAGTTTTGTAGAAAATAAACAAAAATGATAAAATCTGCAAAAAATAAACAAAAATGTTAAAATCTTCAAAAAATAAAATCCTTTGAGATGTTGTTAGGTTTTAGTGTCTAGTCGGCATAGAAATTTTGAGATATGAATTTTGACCGTTTTTGCAAAAAATGGAAAAAAAATAAACGGCCATAAGTTTGCATACGACGTCCAAAAAATATTAATATATCAAAAAAAACTAGAAAAAATGGTACTCAATTTCACCCGGGCTTGCCCGGTGAAGTTTTCTCACATGCTCAAAATTCCAAATGGAAAAAAGTTATTTCAAAAAGAAGTTTTTCCAAAAAAAAAAGAAAAATAATTTTATTTAAAAATATTAGGTTGTTCTCATTGCAATTCACTATTATTGTTACTTATTAAGTTTATTTTAATAATTGTTTGTAATTCAAAAAATTAAATTATGTGACATGACATCAAGACCCAAGTTGTTTAGGATTGATAGCTTACTATTGTCAGGAAAACAACAAGTGCACACTTGGCAACTAGGGGCGATAGAACCAGAAAGTTAAGCGTGCTCGGGCTGAAGCAGTGAAAGGATGGGTGATCGGCCAGGATGTTAGACGATTTGAAATGAGTGATCCATGCTAGAGCAGTGAGGATGGGTGATTAGAGACTAAATTGTCAAATAATTCAAAGATTAGAAAATTGGAATAAAACATAAAAAATATTCAAAAATAAAATTTGAAAAAAAATAAAGAAAATCTACCTTTTCGGGTCAAACAAGCAAAAAAACAGACGGATCCTTTAGTCCCGGTTCGTAAGTAGAACCGGGACTAAAGGTACTCCCTCCGAGGCGGCCACGTGGAGCACCTTTGGTCCCGGCTTGGAACAGGGCTGGGACTAAAGGTTAGGCCTTTAGTCCCGCCCCTTTAGTCCCGGTTGGTGAACCGGGACTAAAGCCCCTTACGGGCCGGGACTAAAGGCCCTGTCCCCACTAGTGGGAGCTCTCTAGACGGCAAATTCGACTATGGCGTTCGGCGGCCAAATCTTGAGGATGATGGCGATACCACCGTTGGAGCATGTACGGTCTTGCGCAGCTCTACGAGGACTACGGTGGTGGATCTATGGATCTATTGAGCACGTCGGAGGGGTTCAGGGAGGGCAATGGCCATGGTGGCTGGGGTTGACAGTGGCGATGGATATCGGCTCCAGGTGACAGAAAGCAAAGGAGAGGGAGATGAGGAACGGGAGAGGACGAGTCATCCATGAGAGTATGTGTGGCGTCCATATCTGCCTCCAGGCGGTCGACGGCTAGCAGGAGTTGGGCGGGCGTGTGGCCGAGGGTGTCAGGCATGCGCCCTCGTGCCTTCCGGCATGAGGTTGAGGACGACTCGCCACTAGGCTAGCTGGGACGACTCTGTTGGGCTGCACATGTAACTCTCTCTCTCTCACTCACTTTTCCTATATCTTTCTTGTTTCCTATTTTTCTGCAATTTGTTCTGGCTTGATAAATATATCAAACAATTTTATAAATCCTCAAACATGTATATGTGGATCAAGTGGACTTATCCAGGGCCACATAATAAATTTTAGAATATATGTATCAATATTATATATATAGTAAATATAAAACCATTGTAATTAGTTGTTTGATTAATTTAAATGCCCAAGATAAAATGTTTGTGTGAAACTAAAATTAATGGTTTGCATTTTACCTCATTTCTTAGAGCACTAGTGACATTTTCTTGGACTTCTTTGAAGCAATTTCTATATTGCTTATTTGACCAAAACTTAATTCTAAGGCTTAATCAGTCCTCAATTCATTTTCATTTGATAATAAAAATGCATGCATGAATGAATTAAAAGCAAAGTTAAACTAGGGCTATGACAACTCACCCCGACTAAAAAAGAATCTTGTCCCGAGATTCAGGACTAGTCGGGAAGAGGGTGAGAGTACTCGTGTCGAAGGTGATCTTCGCGCTCCCAAGTTGCTTCATGCTTGGATATGTGAGACCACTGAACCTTGAGAAACTTGATGTTGCGATGTCGACCGTTGCGCTCGGTTTCACCGAGAATATGAACATGTTATTCTCGATACGATAGGATCCTTGAAGCAACGCATGAGTTGAGAAACGTGGAAGACATTATGTACTTTGGAAAGTTGTGGGGCTAGTTCCAATTGGTAAGAAACCTGTCCTTGTTTGGCGCAATTGCGGAAAGGACTAATGTATCGCGGGGCCAATTTGTCTTTGATACTGAAATGATAATTACCCTTGACAGGTGAAACCCGAAGATAAACCTTCTCGTCTACTTCATAACTTACTTCCTTATGACGACGATCATATTGGCTCTTGTGACGAGACTAGCAGTTTTCAAATTTTCACGAATGATGCGAACATGCTCTTCTGCCACCTCGATCATATCCGGTCCAAAGAATTTTTTTTCACTGGTTTCTGACGTGTTTAACAGCGTTTAAAATCTTCGTCCATGCAGATCTGCGAAAGGAGCTTTGCCCAGACTAGACTAGAAGCTCTTGTTATAAGCAAATTCGACAAAGGGAAGACATTTCTCCCAATTCATTCCGAATGAGATAACTTAGGCTCTAAGCATATCTTTGATAATTTGATTGACTCTTTCTACTTGACCACTTGAATGAGGGTGATAAGCGGTGCTAAAGGAGAGATGGGTTCCCATAGCATTCTGGAAACTTCCCAAAATCAAGAGGTGGAAAGAATTCCACGGTTTGAATTGATCTCTAGAGGAACACCATGAAGAGAAACTATTCTAGCAATATATAGGTATACTAACTGACTAGCAGTGAAACATTCTTGAACTAAAAGGTAATGAGGAACGTTGGAAAGGCTATCGATGACCACAAAAATGGCATCATTCTCTTTCTTTGTTTTTGGAAACAAGTGATGAAATGCATACCTACTTTGTCCCATTTCTAGTCGGGAATAGCCAAGTGCTGAAGGGTGCCAGCTGGACTTTGGTGTTGTGCCTTAATGCAACGACAAGCCTCACAGTTAGCAATGAATTGAATGATTTCTCTCTTCATTCGACTACACTAGAAGCTCTGGAGTAGGTCCTTTGGTGCTACCGCGACAAATCATGAGAGCAGATTCATGAGCTTCATTAAGGATCATCTCTCATAGATGTTGATTCTTGGGAACTACCAAGCGCTTCTCTAAGAATATAACACCTTGACCATCTACAAAGAAGGGACCAACAACTCTTTTGGCAAGATTTCTCTTCATCCAGGGAATTCCCGTATCATGATTTTGTGCTTCTATGATCCGATCCTCGAGAGTCGGTTTTCCACCAAGGTAGAACGGAATCCTCGAGGAACAATATGAAGATTAATCTTCCAAAATTACTCATGGAGAAGTTGTTGGCTTTGTTGAAATATGAGGTTGTTACAATAGGATTTACAACTGAGTGCATCAGCCATGGGGTGTAAGTTATTCCTTAGTCGTAATCCATAATCAACTCGACCCAACGTCTTTGCCTCAGATTCAAAACTGGTTGGGTAAATATATACTTGAGACTCTGGTAATCAGTGTATATTTTGCGGTGATTACCATGAAGGTTGTGCACCTGGTTAAGAGTGCATGAACTACAACGACATGTTCTAGATCTATTGTTGGATAATTCTCCTCATGTGGACGCAACTGTCGAGAAGCGTAGGCAATTATATGACGATCATGTATAAGAGTGCAACCTAGTCCTTAACGCGAGGCATCACAATAGATAATAAAGTCCTTTTTGAAATCTGGGAGCACAAGTACCGATGTAGTACTTAGTCGTCATTTCAACTCCTGAAAACTTTCCTAGCACTATGGGGTACCTTCGAACTTCGTTTATTTCTTGAGGAGTTGAGTTAGAGGCTAGGTAACTTTGCAGAAGTTCTCAATGAAGAGACGCCAATAGATTGCTAAGCCACGGAAACTCCTAACTTGCTTCACCAATTCTGGTGGAGTCCAATCAAGAATAGCCTGAACTCTGTCAGAATTGAGAGCAATACCTTCCAGAGAGATTGTGTGTCTTACATAGGTCGCTTCTAGCAACCTGAATTCGCACTTAGATAATTTGGTGTAAAGGCGGTGCTCATGAAGTTTCATCAATACCAGCTTAATATGCTCAACACGTTCTTCTTTGTTCTTCAAGTAAATCAGGATATCATCGAGATAAACCATGATGATTTTGTCCAGATACTCTGTGAAGCTCGAATTCATTAAGAGGGAAAAGGTGGTTGCGCCATTGGTTATACCGAAGAACATGACGGTGTACTTGTATTGGCATAGCGAGTGGCGAAGGCCCTCTTAGGAATGTACCCGTTCCTGATTTTGATTCAATGATAACGTAATGTCATATCCATCTGGGAACAGAATACAGATCCGGTGAGCTGAGCATACAGATTGTTGATCCTAGGGAGAGGATATTTGTTCTTTATTGTGACCAGATTAACCAGTTGATAATCTACAACCATCCGATTCATACCATCCTTCTTCTTGACGAAGAGGATAGGACAAGCCCATGTAGAAGAACTAGGACATATGAAACGTTCCTTCAAAGACTCATCGATTAGGATTTTAAGGTGGGCAAACTCTTGAGGGGACATGTTATAGGATCTTCCAGAGATTGGAGTGGTTCCTGGAATAAGTTTTGTGACAAACTCTACTTCTCTGTCCGGTGGAACACCTGGCACTTCTTCTCGAAACACATCCAGAAAGTCACGCACTACCGGAATGTTTTAACACTCTGTAAGAGGTTTAGCATTGAGAGCATATATCTAGCATTTTGAAATACGAGAAGAGACATTGACTATCTAGATAGAGGGATGAGTCAGCTAAACAAACGTGGAGAAACAATCAATTTTGGGATGATGAACTATCATCTAGTCCATCCGCAAAACGATATTTGTGTCTGAAGTCTTGAGAGCTATCAAAGAAGCAAGGGATACTAAAGCATCGACAACAAATTGATTTCCATGGCTTGTTGCATTAGTGTGCCATCGAGATCCAAGAGTTTGAATTTCTAATGGAGTGGGAATTGTCGGGGCTCTCGGAACGGGGATACACAGGACCGCCTACCTGAGACCCACGGCCCGATGCGCGCTGTTGGCCCGGGGATGCTCCCTGCCAAGGCCGAGGAGTCTGAACCTCATGAGGGCCCCTCCTCGTGAGCTGCCGATCATTATAGTTTGCTGGGGACCTACGAAGTCCCCCTCGCGGCCGTCCCCCCAGGGTCGGGATGAAGAATCCGCCCCTTTGCAATCCTCCCACGCGTGGCGGACTTATGAAGGACGGCCTGCCATGGTCGCACGGTCCAACCTCCTAACATGAGTGATGTGATCCACGCTGCATGGGACCAAGGTTGGTGCTAGCGGGCACGGACAGAAAAGCTTTCCCTTTTGTTGTTAAGGGAGTCGAGCTAGCCCGCGGATTCCCAAAGGAACCCACAAAGGTTTCCCGATTGGTGCAAGAGGTACAAGGATGGTGGCTTGGCATGAGTAAGATCACCCCAGAGCCCACCAGCATGTCATGGCGAAGGGATCTACCTTTGTTAGGGCAGGCCATAGTCGTGTCCCCTTTCACAATTGCCGTTGTGGCGATCTTCCCGCCAAGTGTGTTTTCGGGGGAAGAGGACCAAGGACAGTATAAAAGAGAGGACAGGCCACTGTAGCAGGGATCCATCGTCTCTACTACGGCAAGAACCCGCCTTTGTACTCGTCTTCCACCTCAAGCAATCTAGACAAGTAGGGGTAGGGTTTGACATCGCAGGTTGGCCTGAACCTGGGTAAACTGTTCGTGTTTTCTTGTTTGCTTTTCGTAGCTCGAGTTGTTAGAGAGTCACGGTGAAGTTGAGAGATAGAACAGGTTTTGTGAGCGAACGTACCCCAGAGTTCGAACCTTTTTGGGTCCGTAGAGCCCCAAATCTAACATTTGGCGCGCTAGGTAGGGGTTCGCAGCAGTTCTTTAGCTCCAGTTTTTCTCTCCGCTTCACCGACCCCATGAATGACACTCGTTGTGTGTGCGCTGAGCGCAGAGCTGTGTGGGTCATGGTGATCATGCGTGCGGGCCTTGGTGCCGCCGTTACTCCACCGGTGCTAAGGACACGACCACTGATCCCACTGCCCGCGAGCAACAAGCTTCATACATGCACCCTTCCATGCAGCAGGAGAGCCGCACCGCCACGGCTTCCTCCTCCCATGCTCGTCTCAAATGGGTGAACATGCAAGTAGCGCTGCTCATGGCGCGCGAGATGCTTCGCTATCGCCTCGCGAACGCCGGCTACGACACATGGCTGGGCTGCATCATTGAGCTCGTCACCGCCACAAGAAGGTCCAGGCACCCTCTCACTCACTTTGACCCCTCCGTCCCTTGATGGAGAGGAGGCTCACAGAGCAACGCCGCCTCCCTCTACGCGCGGTGACCAAGCCGATCCCAGGCGCGACACGCGCGACGGGAACCCACCTCATGGACCACTATCTTGCGCCCAAGGAGAAGGAGACAGCTACCAGATCGTCCGATGTGAGGCTCCACTCGATGCACGTGCAGTCCTCAACAAGCAGTGTCAGTGCGTGGAACGTGTTGTCCAGGATGTCACACCGGCCGGGCGCCAGAACCAGGCCGCCCTCATGCGCGGCGGCCACTCAAGCACCATGAGTTGTTAGGCCTTCACCCACGAGCTATGCAGGGTGGTTTGGCTAGCCAAGTTCAAGCCCGACCTGCGCCCGAGCTATGACGGCTCCCTCAACACCACAATGTTCCTCCTACTCTATGCTCTGAGCATAGAAGCGGAAGACAGCCACGACAAGGTCATGGAGACCTGGCTTCTGATGGCTCTCAAATGTGGCGCACGGTCCTAGCTCCTGAACCTGCCCAAGGACTCGATATCTTCATGAAGCGAACTTTGCAAGTCGTTCGTCGCCAACTTCAAGGGCACGCACGACTGTCCCCTCTCCGTCAATGACATGCGCGGCATAAAGTAGCGCCCAGGTGAGACCCTCCGCAAGTACATCCAGCGGTTCATCAATGTTTTGAACAAGATCCCGCCTGCCACGGACAACGCGGTCTTCATGGTGTTCACCAACGGCATCAAGGACCTAGATGTGCTAAAAGCTCACCATCAATGACAACCCATGCACAACCATGGAGTTGTTTAACCTGGCCGACAAATGCGCCAAGGCCGAGGTGGGCCGCCTGTTCACCCACTACAACCCTGGTGATGCGCCCGAGGATGCCAAGGCCAAGGCCAAGGACGTCAAGTGCAAAGGACACGTCGTGATTGTGGCTCAACCCGAGGAGGGCCGCCTATTCACCCATGATAACCCGGACGTCGCGCTCGAGGAAGCCAATGCCAAGGCCAAGGAGGTCAAGTGCAAAGGACCCGTCGTGATTGTGGCTAAACCCGAGCAGAAGTGCGGCCGCGAGTGGGACGTGCCCTGGAAGGAACACTGCCTATTATGCATCTACCATGATGTGCATACCCACAACACCAAAGACTGCCAAGAGCTCAGGGTCCTCCGGGACGAGCGGGTTGGCCGGTGCCCGGAGCACAACGACCGCGGTGCTGCTCATGGTGGCGGCCGGGGCCACGGTAGATGGGTCAACTGCAATGGCAAGCCTCCTCGGGGTTTGTACGAGTAGCGTCGCGATAACGGCTAGCGCGACCAGCCTCATGAGGTGCACCCTAGGAACAACGCAGTGCTCCATCCACTACCGCTGCCGTCACCAAGGAGGAACAAGGACAACCCACACAACGAGGAGGTCGGGGACTATCAAAAGCCTCGTGCAATGGCTTGCATTCTTAGTGTGTCCCAAACCCCCTCATTGAACCGCCAGTTCAAGCAGCTCTCTTGCAACGTGATAGTCGTCCTCCTGAGGCGGGGGCTGCGAAGCCCCTCAAGTGGTCCCCATCGGCGTTCTGGGTATGGCCCACTTCATCGACCAAAAACCAGCAGGCCCGGCACCACTCAAGGCAAGGCCCTCGCGAGGGGCCAAGCTTCGCAGGGAGGAAAAACATGAAGACCCGCAGGGGGCCTCCTCAAGACCTCTCCGGAGCGGCAGATATTCCGAGGCGAGACCCGACCTCAGGAGTCGAGGATGACGCAGGGGAAGGACAGGTGAGCAGCAAAAAACAGGACGGTGTAGTTCCCTCTTCAGTGCAAAGGGGGCGAGGACGCACGCAGGTCTCCAAGGCATCTCGCAAAGGATTCCATTTTGCTGCAACAAGGCCACCATCGCCCGCCAACAGGACGGACGTCATAGCTGGACACGTCCCTGCTCTGTTGACCGACAGTTTGTAGGCGAAGACTACTTTTGGACAGGGGAAGCACGTTCCCCTGTTCCCCTTCAAAATTGGTCATTCTGGGATCCCTTCCCGCCGAAAAGATAAGGGAAGAGGATCGGGGCCGCCACTATATATAGAGAGAGTAGGTTACTTCATAGGGGACCCGATTTATTCATTCACCCACTGGCACCACAAAAAGGCCAACCAGCCTCCGGACGCTCTCTAACGTTGTACTAGTTCATACACTAACCTCCACGAGAGGCAATCCACCAAAGCAGAAGTAGGGTATTACGCTTCTCAGCAGCCCGAACCTGGGTAAACAGCAGTGTTCTATGTCTTCCTCACCATCGAGTGAATTTATGCCATCCCCGGCGAGTAGCGAGTGAGGCGTACCAAAGCTGCTAAGTGGCCTCCGCACGTGCCCCCTAGTTCGAATGTTTAGGGTTTTGTGGAGCCTGAAAGTCGATACTTGGCGCGCGAGGTAGGGGTGTGTGTTGGAGCCTCCAAGCCAACAACAAGAGCCAGACCTCGACTCGGCGACTCCATGGCAAGCGCGACCACCGACAGCCATCGGTCCCCGACGGTGGACGGCGTCCGGGCAAGCAGGGCCGCCCCATCAGCCGCCCGCATTCTTGGTGGATCGCAGGCGCTGCCTTTCGGCCATCACGTCAAGTTTTTCCAATAGTGCGAGGGGGCGGTTCACCCAAGGCCCGAGCCCGCGGAACACCGCGTATAGCCGGAGGTCAACATCACCTTCGGTCCCGACGATCACCCCAAGGCCACGACGGCCTCTGGGACACTTCCTATGTTGCGTACGCCGACCATAAGCGGCATGGCCGTCTCCAAGACCCTCATCGACGGTAGCGTGGGCCTCAACATCATCTCAGTAGAGGGCTTCTACGCACTGCAGTTGACCCAAGAGCATCTTGCGCCTTCAAAGCCCTTCTCCGGGGTGGTGGCAGGATCCGTCACCCATGTGGGACGGATTCGCCTCCTAGTCACTTTA
This sequence comes from Hordeum vulgare subsp. vulgare, assembly GCF_904849725.1. Lineage (NCBI taxonomy): Eukaryota > Viridiplantae > Streptophyta > Magnoliopsida > Poales > Poaceae > Hordeum > Hordeum vulgare. The sequence goes on along the minus strand of NC_058524.1, from coordinate 320,707,656 downwards.
GGCACCCGCTCTAACTTCTATACCGAGCACATCGACTTCAAAATCGCCCACATCCACCTTCCGTACAACGCAATACTCGGCTACCCCGCCCTCGCACAGTTCATGGCGGCCACACATCCAGGCTACAACGTTGTCAAGATGCCCAGGAGCGGCAGCGTGCTCACGGTCGTGGGGGACGTCAAGGACACATCTGGGGTGCTCGAGCTCTCCCTCAAGGCCGTGGCTGTGGCACGTGCCAACCTCAAGGGCGCCGCGCACGTCATGGAGGACCCTGGGGATGCCCCCTACATCGCGCCCGTGACGTAGAAGCAGTTGTTCTCCCAGGACCGGGCGGAAACAAAGCAAGTACCGGTGGATGAAGCAAGCTCGGCTCCCACCTTCACCATCGGCCCAAGCCTCCCCCAAGACCAAGAGAAGGCAATGGTGGGTTTTCTCAGGGCGAACAAGGAAGCGCTCGCATGGAGCACCTTCGACATGGTTGGGGTCCCGAGGGACGTCATTGAGCACCACCTCATGGTGTGCCCGAACGCACGTCCCGTGAAGCAGAAGGCAAGAAGGAAAGCCCTGGAGAAGTAGGCGTTGATCGCTCAGGAGGTGCACAAACTGAAGGAAGCAGGGGTCATTCGAGAGTTGCACTACCCGGAATGGGTGGCCAACCCGGTGGTCATCCAGAAGAAGTGCGGGAAGGAGCGTATGTGCGTTGACTTCACAAGCCTCAACAAGGCTTGCCCTCAGGACCCTTTCCTACTACCACGCATCGACCAGATCGTGGATTCCGCCGCAGAGTGGGATCGCCTGTGCTTACTAGATGCATTCTCGGGCTACCACCAAATCAAGATGGCGGTGAAGGACGTCGATAAGATAGCCTTCCTTTCTCTGTGTGGGTTATACTGCAACGAGTGCTTGCCCCTCAGGCTGCGGAACGCCAGGGCAACCTTCCAGCGGTTGATGCATATAGCTCTGGGACCACAGCTCGGGAGGAATGCAGAGGCCTACGTCGACAACATCGTGGTCAAGGCAAGGCAGGCAAAAACCCTAGCGGACGACCTGGAGGAGACCTTCGTGAGCCTAAGAGAGGTGAACCTGAAGCTCAACCCCGAGAAGTGTGTCTTCGGGGTCCCATTAGGCAAACTACTCGGTTTCCTCGTGTCGCACTGGGGATCAAGGCAAACCCTGTGAAGGTCAATGCCATAAACAAGATGAGCGCACCTACAACCCTCAAGGAGATGCAGAAGTTGGCAGGGTGTGTTACCTCCTTGGGTCGTTTCATCTCCAAGCTCGGCGAGCAGGCTGACGAATGGACCCCGGAGGCTGACGCAGTGTTCCACGGGCTCGGGCCTTGGGTTAACCGCCCCCTCGCGTTATAGGAATCGCATAACATGACGGCTGGAAGGTGGCGCCTGCGATCCGTCGAGAATACATGCGACTGCAGGGGTGGCCCTGCTCGCCTGGACGCCGTCCACCACTGGGGATCGGCGGCTGTCGGTGGTCGCGCTTGCCATGGAGACGCCAAGTCGAGCTCTGACTCTTGCTATTGGCATGGAGGCTCAGACGTGCACCCCCTACCTGGCATGCAAAATGTCAGATTTCGGGCTCCGCCAAACCCTAATAATTCGAACACAAGGGCGCGTGCGCAGGCCACTTCACAGTTTGGTTCGCGGACTCGCTACTCGCTAGTGATGAGAGAGAACTCACTCGATGGTGAGGAAGACACAGAATACGGTAGGTTACCGAGGTTTGGGCCACTGGGAAGCGTAATACCCTACTCCTGCTTTGTTGGACTGCCTCTCGTGGAGGTTGGTGGACAAACTAGTACAGTGTTCGAGGGCCTCTGGAGGCAGGGTGGCTCTTGTGTAGTGATGGTGGGCGAATGAATGGATCTCCCTCTAGGAAGTAACCAACTCTCTCTATATATAGTGGCGGCCCCGGTCCTCTTCCCCTATCGTTTTGACGGGAAGGGATTCCACAACAACCAATTTTGAAGGGGAATAGGGGAATGTGCTTCCCCTGTCCAAAAGTAGTCTTTGCCAGCAAAGTGCGTGTCAGCGCACCAGGGACCGGTCTAGGGATGACGTCCGTCCTGCTGGCGGGCGGTGGTGGCCTTGTTTCACCAGAATGGAAACCTTTGGGAGATGCCTTGGAGACCTGCGTTCATCCTGTTGTCTGCTGCTCGCCTGTCCTTCCCCTGCATCATCCATGACTCCTAAGGCTCGGGCTTGCCTCGGAATGTCCGCCGCTTCTGAGGGGCCCTGAGGAGGCCCCCTGCGGGTCTTGGTACTGCTCCTCCTCGCAAGGCTCCGGCCCTAGTGAGGGCCTTGCCCTGAGTGGTGCCATACCTGGTAGTGCTTGCTTGATAAAGTGCACCAACCCCGGGCCGCACGCAAGTAGGTCTCATTACCCCCATTCCCAGAATGTTGATAGTACATAATGTTGAGAAACATTTTCAGGGCCTGGAGCTACAACACGTCTCGCATGGCAATAAAAAGGAGGCGGACGACATCGCCAAAAGAGCGTCGCGTCACAAGGATCAAGAGCCAAGTGTCTTCGAGTAGTGACTCTTCAAGTCTTCTATGATGCCACCTGTGGGCCCGGTGCTACATGGAGAGGATCTCCCCCCAGCACCGCCCTCAAGGGCTCCGGATTGCGGCCAGGCCTCGGGGGTGCGACTGATCCTAGCCCTGCAGGCGCAGGCCGATGATTGGATGCAGAAACTTGGGGCGTACCTGCTCCACGGCACATTGTCGGAGAGGGAGGAAGACGTTGAGCGCGTAGCACGACAAGCCTCGACCTACTGCTTACGGGACGTCGACTTGTACCATAGGCGCCCGAACGACGTCGCGCTGCGGTGCATTTTCACGGAGCAGGGGCGAGAACTACTGCTCGTACCTCCACGGAGGGGACAGCGGGCATTACTCCGCTTCATGCACGCTCGCAGGTAAGGCGTTCAGGTCAGGTTTCTACTGGCCTACAATGTTAGGCGACGCCACCGAGTTGGTCCAATTTTGCAAGGCCTTCCAGTTCCATGCCAAGCAGATCCACTAGCCCGGACAGGGCCTATAGACCATTCCGCTTTCCTGGCCCTTCGCGGTCTGGGGGCTAGACATACTGGGGCCATTCCGGCGGGCGGCAAGCGGCTTCCGCTACCTCTACGTCGCCATCGACAAATTCACCAAATGGGCGGAGGTGGAGCCCGTGCACACCATCCCTACCGGGTCAACCGCATCGGCGTCCCCAAGCGCATCATCACCGACAACGGTTCGCGGTTCACGAGTCAGCTCTTCAAGGTTTACTGTGCTTACCTAGTGACACAAGTATGCTACGCATCGGTGTCCTACCCGCAGAGACATGGCCAGGTGGCGCACGCCAATGCAGAGGTCCTGCGAGGCCTCCAGATGAGGAGATTTAAGAAGAAGCTCAAAGCTTGCGGCTGGGGTTAGGTTGACGAGCTCCCATCGGTGTTGTGGTCCATCCGCACCACCACGACTAAGCCCACCGGCGAAACCTCGTTCTTCCTCATCCACGAAGCTGAGGCGGTCCTTCCCCACAAGATCAAGCACCGGCCCCCGCGGTTCATCGTTTTAGATGAGGAGCATCAGGAGGCTGTGCGGGGACGGACCTCGTACTTGGAGAGGAGGCACGCCGCCGGGCCTCACTCCGAACAGCGAGGTACCAGCAGACCTTATTGCGCTATCACTGCCGCAACATCTTCTTGAGGACCCTTGAAGTCGGCAACATCGCCCTTAGGTGGGTTCAATCCATGGAGGGATTGCATAAGTTCTCTCCCATGTGGGAGGGCCCGTTCAAGGTCGTCCATGTCTCCAGGCCTAACGCCGTGTGCCTGGAGACTCAAGACGGAGTTCCCATCCAGAATGCCTTGAACATCTAGCATCTCTATAAGTTCTACCCGTAACGCTTCTCCATCGTCCTTCAATTATTTCGGAACCTACCTCATACCGTGACACTCTCATGTAATAACGAGCTGTGGCTGTATATGCCCGGGGCCCCGCGAGGACGCGGAGGGGTCCCTCCCACGCCTAGTGGTAGCCCTACGCTCCATTCTAGGGACAAGATGGAGCGAATCAACTTAGTACGCCAATGACTATGCCCGCAGCTGGCAAGGAAATCAACACAGTCCACCAATGACTATGCTCGACCCAAAAGGAATCAGGCACCTATGCCTCGGGGGTAGGGACACTTGCGAGGCCAAAGCGTCCTCGCGACCTCCCACATACACCCTGTCAGGCGAAAGGATCGACACTTATGGGTGCCTCAACGGTCCCCTTTTGCTGGTTTGGCGGGGAGAGGGGTCGTGGCAATATCAGAACCAACAGTCAGTGCCCCGCAAGGTCATTTTTACCCAGGCTCGGGCCGCGTTGTGCGTAAAACCCTACTCCTACATGTGTTTAGTTATTCGTTTCAGTTTACAGTAGATTTGTCCCTCTTATAGCCTTTTGATTGGTCAAAAAGCCAAAAGCCCATACTACTAAGCCTCGGGCCTCATTTTATAGGCGAAGGGGTCACCGTAGTGGCTCAGTGCGCGAATGGTGGTTCACGAGTGGAACAGTGCCGACCGACAGCCATAGTGTTACCGCGGTACATTAAATGCTTCGACAGACTTCCCTGGCCTCGTCAGGGGGGGTTGGATACGTACCCACACATGGCAACTTTGGGGTGTTGCGCTTGCGAGTGGGTGGACGCGTGGTGCATGCATTAGCTGTGGCGTGTTCGTCGGTGGAGGCGTTCACAAGATGCGAAGGCGCCCTGGTCCCGCGCCTCTCTTCGGGCCTTCTTTTCCTTCCCGGTAGGGTTACCTCGCCGGGGCTCTTCTTGTTCCTCTCAACGGGGAGGTGATGGTCTGAAGAGGGCTTGTAAATCTTCCCGGCAAGGATGGCTTTCCTGGGCTCAGCCCTTCTTCCTTGGCGGGAGGGTCTCGCCTTGGCAGTGTCTATCTCCCCGGCAGGGGATCCTGCTGGGGTCTCCTCTTCATTCCCATCAAGCAAGTGCTTGCCGGGGGCTTTCAATATGTACTTGGCGGGCTTCCGAGTCTTGCTTCTGCCCTAGGCTCCAGCGACACGCCTTCCCGCTGCAAATGGGTTGTTGGTGTCCGGGGCACTGGACACCCCAGTCTTTAATGCACCGACAAGGGGCCCTGGTCCTGCTCCACACACGAATACGAGGCGTTGTTGAGCCAGGCCCAAAGCTGTGCACGGACTCGCAGGCACCGGGCTTAGCGGAGTTGAGACGTTGTAGGTTTTCTTTCCCCACGTCGTGCATTGAACGCTTGAAGTGGGAGGGAGCGCGGCGTGCACGCAGTGATGGCCCCTTTATTCCCTGAAAACGCCTCTGCCACGTGTAGGACATGCGCAGCGGTGGTCGAGAAAGTGGCGATCGTGGCCTCAAAAGCCGCGGGCATGGATGGACCCGCCCCTGCATGCATTGGCGCATCAGGGTGGTTCGATGTTCCTCTCATGACATGAGGGCGATTGGGCGAGAGGGACGGTGGCTTCTGGAGCGAGGAGCCTAGCCTCCGAGCTTTGCCCTATAAATTAGGGTGTTTGCGCGGAGGTTATGATCACCAATATCACTCTCAAAGCCTTCCGTGCCTATCGCCTTGTCTTCTCTTGCTTCTTTTAGCTTTGCCGGTGGCACCCATCCCTAACCATGGTTAGGGGACGGGGCCGGCCTCCGCTGGCTGCCAGGGTGGCAAGGGGATCCCACTCGGATCATGCCACATGTTCAGGGGCCGCAGCCAGTGGCAGCCCCGTCGACCATGGCGGGAGAGGCTCGAGGGGCCGAGGACGCCGGGGACGTGGCCGGGGGAGGCGGAGTGCTGCTCCAGTGTCTCCACATTCTGCTGGGCTTAGTGGGGAGAGGGGTCGCCGCAAGAGCAGAACCAACAGTCATGGCCCGACAAGGTCGTTTTTACCTAGCTTCGGGCCGCGTTGTGCGTAAAACTCTACTCCTGCATGTGTTTAGTTATTCATTTCAGTTTACTGTGGATTTCTCCCTCTTACAGCCTTTTGATTGGTTAAAAATCCAAAATCCCCTACTACTGAGCCTCTTGCCTCCTTTTATAAGCAAAGGGGTCACCACAGTGGCTCAGTGGATGAACAGTGGTTCACGAGTGAAACAGCACCGACCGAGAGCCACAGTGTTACTGCGGTGCATTAAATGCTTCGACAGACTTCCCTGACCTCGTCAGGGGGCTTGGACACGTACCCACATGTGTCAACTTTGGGGTGTTGCGCTGGCGAGTGGGTGGACGCGTGGTCTATGCATCGGCGGTGGCGTGCTCGTCGGTGGAGGCGTTCACAAGACGCGAAGGCTCTCTTCGGGCCTTCTTTTCCTTCCCGACAAGGTTACCTCACCAGGGGCTCTTCTTGTTCCTCTCGGCAGGGAGGTGATGGCCGGCCGAGGCCTTGTCAATCTTCCCGGCAAGGATGGCTTGCCAAAGCTCAGCCCTTCTTCCTTGGCGGGAGTGTCTTGCCTTGGCACTGTCTATCTCCCCCCGGCAGGGGTCTCCTGCCGGGGTCTCCTCTTCATTCCCAGCACACGAGTGTTTGCAGAGGGCTTGCAATCTGTACTTGGTGGGCTTCCGAGTCTTGCTTCTTCCCTAGACTCTCGCGACGCGCCTTGCCGTTGCAAAGGGGGCTGCCGGTGTCCGCGCACTAGTCCGGGGCACTGGAGACCCTAGTGCACTGACACAACCCCACCGTGACACTCTCACGTAATAACGAGTTGCGGCTATATACTCCAGGGGCCCCCTGAGGACGCAGAGGGGTCCCTCCCATGCCTACTGGAAGCCCTATGCTCCGCCCTGGGGGGAGACGGAGGCGGAGAATAGATTAGGCGTCGGAAGCGGCTTTCATTTGCTTTTCTCTGGCTTGGGTTTGGTGATGTTTACGAAATCAAGCTCGTGGCTTTTCCAAATGAAGTCTTAATGAAAATTTGTTATCTTGCCCGTTCTTTGTAGCGCAATCTCTTCCTCTGAGTTGAGCATTCGCCTGCGCCCCCCCCCCCCCCCGTTCGTACCCCATGAGCGGGGGCTGGGGGCATGATGCCGACACCTCGCCATGGCCTTGGCGCCTGGACCCTCGTGTGGCACTCGCGGATGAGTCGGCAGACTTTTGCCATCTAATACATGCTCAAGAGTCCCATTCACGGCTCGGCGCGCCATCCTGGAGAGGAAACAAAATTTGGTCTTTTCTTACAACAGTTGTTTCTCTTCAGACAACTTGAGCGTCTAAGGGGGCTCCTAATCATCGCGCCTCAGGAGCCTCACAGATCACAAATCCACTTTGCCACCCTAGTGCCGTCTAGGCACATTCAGTCGACATCGGGGGGTGTTAGGTCCTTGCTCCGTCAGGAATGACCTTGGTAACGGGTTGCACCTCACGGCGGCAGGGAAATGTGCGGGACCGGGACCTGCCGACGCAGAGGTTCCTGAATGAGGACTAGGAATATCCAGAAACCAGACCCTTCAAAAGCAGGAAGCAGAACCCCCGGGGGCATCTTGGAAGTCTAAGGGGGCTCTTGAGCATCACACCTCAGTAGCCTTACCGTTCACAAAGCCACTTGGCCACCCTGGTGCCATCCAGTTATATTCGGTCGGTATCAGGGGTGTCAGGGCCTTGCCCCGTGAGGAACAACCTTGGTAACGGGTTGCGCCTCACAACGGCAGGGAAATGTGCGGGGTTGGGGTCTGTCGATGTAGAGCCGCTTGAGTGTCTAAGGGGGCTCCTGAGCATCGCGCCTTAGGATCCTTACCGGTCATAAAGCCACTTAGCCACCCTGGTGCTGTCCAGGCACATTCGATCGGTATTAGGGGTGTTAGGGCCTTGCCCCGTGAGGAACGTCCTTTGTAACGGATCGCGCCTCGCGACAGCAGGGAATGTGCGGGACACGGGCCTGCTCACATAGAGCATCGACCCACTTCACCCGCAACGAGGAGAAGCCAACCGAGCAACAAGCTCCTCGAGCACCATAACCACGCCTCACAACCAAAGATGTTCACCGCAGGCACACCGAGCTAAGTATCCAAACCGACCAAACGGAACAGTACTAACAAAAGGGTCCCAAATCAATTACATGGCCGAAGGGCTCTTCCTTGTTTTCATGGACGCAGGGTCAAAAGTAAGGAGAGACAACTGACGACGGAGGTCCCAAGGGGGTTGCCGCCACACGCGTCCTACACCCGCGTGTTGAAAATTACTCCGTGCCCTCCTCCTCCTTCACGGGCGCCACATGAGCTGACGAGCGGCACCGCGTGTGGTGGCCTCCACCAATGGTCTGGGCGCGGCGGCGAGGCGGCTCGTCGTAGTAGCAGTCGCAGTTGTCGCTCGGGATCCCCTTCAAGGGGGTGTCGCTGCTGCCAGAGGCAGGGCGCCCACCGCCAGAGGCGGGCTCATCTACAAGATCGCCGCGGCCGGCGTCCTCCAGGAAGCAACCTAGACGGTCGCCCTTGTCCCCAAAGATCTTGACGAAGAGCGTTGCCTCCCCGTCATACTTGAAGTGGAGGCACCACCTCCCCTTCACGCCTCGAGCGTGGGCGAATATCTTCCACCCACGGTGCAGGTACACGTAGTCGTGGGGGGTGACCTCGACCTCCACACAGGACGCCTCACCACAGCAGCCGTCGTCCTGCAACCAGAGGCCTAGGAGCCCGTCGGTTGGCAGCACCGTCGCGAAGAAGTTAGGGAGCTGGAACCTTGCAATCTCCGACCTATCGACCCACATCACGAACTCCATCACTGTGTCAGCCAAATGAAGCCGCGGGCGTGGCGGCCGGGTGGCCACCGTCGACCTCCCACCTCGGCCACTGCGCACACTCGCGCCAATCGATGCCCCACCGATGCCACTTATGGTGATTCCAGGGCGGGCGGAACCTCGGGCGCTCTCGCTAGAGACCGCTGTCGACACCACCGCGTAGCTCCAAGGACGGCCGCGGCCCCTCTTGGGTGGCGGGGCAGCGAAACATTCCAAGAAAGCCTTCCCCTCCTCGGTAGTGGAATACTTCCTAACCGGCGCCATGCTGAGGGGTGGAGGGTCAAGGTGGAAGATGAACAAGGCGGAGGCAATGTGAACCTTATCACCGTAGCCAAGTCAACTACATGGCCGAGGGCAGACTGACATCCCTTCGCATTCCTGGACCCACGCAGCTCATGAGGAAGCGTGCCCGTGTGGCGTGCATAGAGGTGACGGCCCCGAGGAGCGATGATGGCTGGCGCAGCTCCCGGGCATCGCGTCAGTCTTACCTGGCACGTCTCCAAGCTCCTCGGGAACTGGGAGTATTACCACTTGGTCGTGCGGCACATGTGAAGCCTGGTCCGCACACTTTTAGGGCCCGCGACGCTTCAGACCACCCTCAACGCTTCACCAAGAAGCCAGCCCAGGCACGCCTTGGGCCCGGGGGCTATTGTTGGTGTTCTGGGAATGGTGGTACCCAAACCTGCCTCTCTGCGGCCCAGGGTTGGCCCACTTCATCGACCAAAAACCAGAAGGCCCGGCACCATTCAAGGCAAGGCCCTCGCGAGGGGCCAAGCCCCGCGAGTAGGAACAACATAAAGACCCGCAGGGGTCTCCTCAAAACCCCTCCGGAGCAGTGGATATTCCGAGGCGAGACCCGGCCTCAGGAGTCGAGGATGACGCAAGGGAAGGATAGGCGAACAATAGACAACATGATGGTGTAGTTTCCCCTTTAGTGCCAAGGGGGCGAGGACGCACGCAGGACTCCAAGGCATCTCCCAAATGATTTCATTCTAGTGCAACAAGGCCACCACCGCCTGCCAGCATGTTGAACGTCATCCCTGGACCCGTCCCTGCTGCGTTGACGGCCACTTTGCAGGCGAAGACTACTTTTGGACAAGGGAAGCACGTTCCCCTGTTCCCCTTCAAAATTGGTTCTTGTGGGATCCCTTCCAGCCGAAGCGATAAGGGAAGAGGACCGGGGCCGCCACTATATATATAGAGAGTAGGTTGCTTCACAGGGGACCCGATTCATTATTTCGCCCACTAGCACCAGACGAAGGTCACCCAGCAACCGGAGGCCCTCTAGCACTGTACTAGTTCATCCACCAAGAGTGCTTCATCGTGAGAATCATCACTCCCGAGAGGACCATGGTGGTGCGCATGTGAGTCAATGTCGCGAGCCTCAACAGGTCGCCTCCCGAAGCTCCTTTTGTCCTACGGGCCTAGGGCTAGGCCTAGGCACCACCGCTGATCATGTTCACATGCCCTTCGACCAGGACAACACCGTTGCTACCTTCCAAAGGTTGTCACAACCTGCATTAGCACCTCGCGTGGCGCCGGGGCCTCATGAGCCCCCAGGGTTGTGGGAGTAAGCCGACACGTGAGCCACCTGCCTTCACGACTTGCTTACTCAAGCAACCCAGAGCTCCCACAACAACGCGATTGCCAGGTTAAGTTATGTTTCAGTCGAGATCGAGGGCACCCTTTGCCTGTGTTATGCTCAGGCATGAGGGCCCGCCCTCGCGAAGTTATCGCTTTTTGGTTCTGTAGTAAACCCTGTTAATGCCCTTCAAACCTTATGTTGATCACTTGAAATGCATCACTGCTGGTTTGGTGCTTCGTCGCCTCGGGCGCTACACGGCGGGTGACTTTCGTCTGATCGTCCCATGAAGGAACATGGCACGACGTCTGTGCTCAGGTTCGTCCCTACAGCGTCACTAAATCCAAGTGACTGAGCTCTGTCTGAAGGGCTTACCCCATTATACGTCACCTCCAAGGGTCCTCGGTGCCAAACATCTTCGTGCGCTGGCCTCACGAAGATCACCCGGCGCGTGCCGTACCGGCGCGTGCCGTACCCGTGTCATATATCTTGTAAGCACACTGATGCGCAAAGAATGAGGTGCAACCAGCTTGAAGACTGAGACTAGGAGCTCCCGAGCCTTGTGCCTAGGGTATCCGACACCTCAGCAATCGCTGCCTGTGACCCTCTCACGTAATAATGAGTTGGGGATGTACACGCTCGGAGCCTCCTAAGTGGAAGCCCACGACGAGTCGCGTCGTCGCCGCGGTGGAGGGCTCCTGCCCACGCCCAAGTGGAAGTCCCCATGCTCCACGATTTGGGAATTACTCTCGAACCGTGACTATGCCCATGCCCAAGGGGAAGCCCCATGCATTGCGTTCGGGACGACTGTTAGAGCTCCATGATCGCCAACTTCTCCTTATACTTGCATGTATGGGGTCTAGGACACGGTGCCTATGCTCGGGCTCCTCCCTATAGCACTAAAAAATCCAAGCGATCGAGCTCTATCTCGCGGGCTCACAACGTGCACGTCACCTCCTGGGGTCGTTGGTGTCTAGTTTCCTGCTTGACACCCAAGTTTAAGCAGGCGGGCGCATGGCGCTCTGACCAATTCTTCCGTATGGGAGCAGCTTGCGCATCACGGGGGGGGGGGGGGGGGGGTTCCTAAGCATCGTGACTCAGGACATTCACTAGTCATGTACCCCCTCGCCCCTGGTGGTCCATTGGCGGTTAAGATATGCGTAAGGCTGGGGCCTGCCAACGTGGAGTACAAGGCCCTCGTCACAAAACGCAAGCTGCTTGCGCCTCAAAGGGGGCTTCCTGAGCATCGCGACTCAGGACCTTCACTAGTCATGTAGACTCTCGCCCCCAGGTGTCCTAATGGCAATGATATATGCATAGGGTTGGGACCTGTCGATGTGGAGAGCAAAGGCTCCCGATGACAAGTAATAAGGCCCTCGAGGGAGTTGCTTGAGCATCAAGGGGGGTTCCTGAGCATTGCGGCTCCGGACCTTCACTAGTCCTGTAACCTCCCACCACCTGGTGTTCTAGTGGAAGTTGAGATACGTGTAGGGTTGGGCCCTGCCGATGCAGTGTGCAAAGGCTCCCAAAAGTGAATGCAAAGGCCCTAAAGTGAGTCACTTGGCGTCAAGGGGGGATGTTGAGCATCGTGTCTTAGGAACCTTCTCTAATCCTCTAGTCTCTCACCTCTAGGTGATCGAGTGGTGGCTCAGATATGCGATGGGTTGGGCTCTGCCGATATAAATCACAAAGGAGAGCGAGAGGAAAAAAAGCGCAGAGAGAGAAATTATGAATCACAAACAATTATTACAGAATTCAAAAATTTCCATACAATAAAGAGTTGTATTAAGCGTCCCCAAGGAAAGGGTAATCTATTTCAAGGCAAGGCAGGGGGCTCCTCGCCATTGTCATAGAAGAACTTACCCAGCACCGTGTTCATGTGGCCCATCACCTCTTCGAACTTGACGTGGGGATCACGAAATAGGAGATGGCTGAAGACGCGGGTCGTTGCCACAGAGAAAAGGTTGCGACACTCCTCCTCCAGGATGTTGTCCACCTTCTTGGCCGCGCCCTTGAGTTCCTTCACGAGCTCGGAAGAAAACTTGGCGTAGCCGGTGTCTGGAGGGATGGAGGGAGACTCGTGCTCTAGCCTGCATATAGATCTCACGACTTGGCGGGCCCTGAGTTCTAGAGAGAAGAGCACGACAGAGTCTGCTGCAGCCTTCCCCATAGGCAGTGGCCCAGATCTCCTCCTCCCATGCGGTCAGCTTGGCGTTGGCCTTGGAGACTTGCTTCGCGTGGGCGTTCCACGCCTCGACCACCTCACGATGAAGCGGCTCCAGCCGTCCGCAATCCACAACCTGTTCGGCCGCTACCTTCGCTAGCTCGAAGTCACTGTTAGCAGGCTTCGCTTTGTGTGCCTTGGCGGCATCCTGATGTGCCTTCGAGCCAGACTCTCCTTTTTCACAAAGCTTGGCGAGCGCCTCCTTCTCGGTGAGGGCGCTCACACGGGTGGCCTTCGCCTCGGTGGCTTCCTGTTGGCCCTCCGCACGAACAACCTCAGCATCGCCTGGGACCTTCTTGGTGGAGGCCTCAAGTTGGCGCCCACCCGTGGCCAAGCTCGCGTGCTCTGTGGTTAGGCGAACCTCAACATCCTGGAAATCCACCTCGAGCTGGGCGAGCATGTCCAGGGTGTTGGTCATGGCCCCATGCCTGAGTAACACATCCTAGCCCACCAGGGCAAGGGCCTCCAGAGGTGCCTGATACGTCTCCAACGGATCGATAATTTTTGATGGTTCCATGCTATTATCTTGTCAACTTTGGATGTTTTGTATGCATTTTATATCTTTTTGGGACTAATCTATTAACTCAGTGCCAAGTGTCAGTTCCTGTTTTTTCCATGTTTTGACATTTTTCACCGGAGAATATTAAACGGAGTCCAAACGGAATAAAACCTCCGGAAAGATTTTTTCCGGAACAGAAGACACACAAGGAGCTTGAGAACCAAGGCAAAGGCTCCCGACGGAGGCCACAGGCCCCTAGCCGCAGCCGCAAGCTTCTGTCTCCGCAAGATCCCATCTGGGGCACATTCTGGTGCCGTGCCAGAGGGGGGATTCAGACACGGAGGGCTTCTTCATAAACACCATTGCCTCTCCGATGATGCGTGAGTAGTTCACCACAGACCTTCGGGTCCATAGCTAGTAGCTAGATGGCTTCTTCTCTCTCTTGGATCTTCAATAAAGTTCTCCATTATCTTCATGGAGACCTATCCGATGTAATCTTCTTTTGCGGTGTGTTTGTCGAGATCCGATGAATTGTGGATTTATGATCAGATTATCTATGAATCTTATTTGAGTTTCTTCCGATATCTTATATGCATGATTTCATATCCTTGTAATTCTCTTCGAGTTGTGGGTTTCGTTTGGCCAACTTGATCTATAATTCTTGCATTGGGAGAAGTGCTTAGTTTTGGGTTCATACCGTGCGGTGACCTAACCCAGTGACAGAAGGGGTAGCGACGCATGCATCGTGTTGTTACCATCAAGGGTAAAAAGATGAGGTTTATACCTATTGCATGAATTTATCCCTCTACATCATGTCATCTTGCTTAAGGTGTTACTCTATTTGTTATGAACTCAATACACTAGATGCATGCTGGATAGCGGTCGATGTGTGGAGTAATAGTAGTAGACGCAGAAAGTATCGGTCCACTTGTCTCGAACGTGATGCCTATACGTATGATCATTGCCTTAGATATCGTCATGACTTTGCGCGGTTCTATTAATTGCTCAATAGTAATTCGTTCACCCACCGTAATATTTGCTATCATGAGAGAAGCCTCTAGTGAACACTATGGCCCCCGGGTCTATTTCACATCATATTTTCAGCTCTACACTCTTACTTTGTTGCACCTTCCACCTTCAGATCTCACCTTGCAATCAATCGTGAAGGGATTGACAACCCCTCTGTAGCGTTGGGTGCAAGTTTGCTGTTTTTGCGCAGGTACTTTCGAGACTTGCCTTGATACTCCTACTGGATTGATACCTTGGTTCTCGAACTGAGGGAAATACTTCCTTCTACTGTGTTGCATCACCCTTTCCTCTTCAAGGGAAAAACCAACGCAAGATCAAGAGGTAGCAAGAAGAATTTTTGGCACCGTTGCCGGGGAGTATCAAGTCAAGAATAGTCTTCCTTAAACGTGTCAATTTCTGGCACCAGGGACTGTTCTAAGTGAAGCTCATCCAAGTAACTGTCGCAAACTCATTTCTTGCATTTACTTTTTTGCCTCTCGTTTTCCTCTCCCCCACTTCTGAAAAACAAAAAATTACAAAAATATTTGCCTTTTTCGTTCGCCCTTTTCTTTCGCTTGCTTTCCGTTCGCTTGTGTGCTTGCCTGCTTGCTGAAGTCACGATGACTGAAAACACCAAACTTTGTGACTTCTCGAATACTAATAATAATGATTTTATTATTACTCCGATTGCTCCCGCCATTAGTGCGGAATCATATGAAATCAATGCTGCTTTGCTGAATCTTGTTAAGAAAGAGCAATTCTCCGGCCTTCCTAGGGAAGATGCCACATCCCATCTTAATATCTTCATTGAGTTATGTGATATGCAAAAGAAGAAACAGGTGGATAATGATGTGATTAAATTGAAGCTGTTTCCGTTCTCATTGCGAGATCGAGCAAAAACTTGGTTTTCATCTTTACCCAAAAATAGCATTGAATCTTCGAACAAGTGTAAAGATGCTTATATATCCAAGTATTTTCCACGGCTAAGGTTATCTCTCTCTGTAATGATATCATGAATTTTAAGCAACTAGATCATGAACATGTTGCACAATCTTGGGAGAGAATGAAATTGATGATTAGAAATTGTCCCGCTCATGGCTTGAGTCTTTGGATGATTATACAAATCTTCTATGCTGGTTTGAATTTTGCTTCTAGAAATATCCTTGATTCCGCCTCCGGTGGAACTTTCATGGAAATCACATCGGGATAAGCCACAAAACTCCTAGACAATATCATGACGAACTATTCTCAATGGCACACTGAAAGGTCACCTACTAGTAAAAAAGTGCACGTTATAGAAGAAATTAACTCTTTGAGTGCTAAGATGGATGAGTTAATGAATTTTTTTGCTAGTAAAGGTTCTCCTTTAGATCCAAATGATATGCCCTTGTCTTCCATGACTGAGAGTATCAATGAGAGCTTGGATGTTAATTTTGTTGGTAGGAATAATTTTGGCAACAACAAAGCTTTTAGAGGTAATTATATTCCTAGGCCTTTTCCTAGTAATCCCTCTAATAACTTTGGGAACTCCTACAACAATGCTCATGGAAATTACAGTAAATTACCCTCTGATCTATAAAGTAATATTAAAGAGTTTATCAAATCACAAAAGATTTTCAATGCGTCCATAGGAGAAAAACTGCTCAAAATTGATGACTTGGCTAGGACCGTTGATAGGATGTCTCTTGATATTGATGCTTTGAAATTGAGATGTGCTCCTCCCAAGATCAATATGGAAGAAACTTTGAAAGCTATGCGTGTTTCCATGAATGAGCGTAAAGAAAGAACCGCCCAAATTCGTGCTAGACATGAATTGTTAAAAAGGCGTGTTCTCGTGACGAGAATCACTAAGATCTTAAAGTGCTTGGTGTGACTCCCATCAAATCCTTGTTTTCTAACGTCAAACCTAATGATGATGGGGCTGGATAGGAATCCACTTTGGTTGAGAAATGCCCCAATGATTCGGAGTCTATCTATCTTGATAATAAAAGCATTGAAAGTGGAGTAGAGGATATGAAAACTTTGAGTAGTAAAGAAATTACTACTTTGGATTTCAAGGAATTCAATTATGATAGTAGCTCTTTGATTGAATGTATTTCCTTGATGCAATCCATGCTAAACTCTCCACACGCTTATAGCCAAAACAAGGCCTTCACCGATCATATCGTTGATGCTATGATGAAATCTCTTGAAGAGAAACTTGAGTTGGAAGTTTCTATCCCTTGAAAACTTCGTGGTGAGTTGGAACCTACTATCAAAATCAATATAAAAAACTATGAATGCAATGATTTGTGTGATTTCGGTGCTAGTGTTTCCACTATTCCAAAGTCTTTATGTGATGTTCTAGGCTTCAATGAGATTGATGAGTGCTCTCTTAATTTGCATCTTGCGGATTCTACTGTTAAGAAATCCATGGGAAGGATCTATGATGTTCTTATTATTGCAAATAGGAACTATGTACCCGTGGATTTCATTGTGCTTGATATTGATTACAATCCGACTTGTCCTATCATTCTTGGTAGACCTTTCCTAAGGACTATTGGTGCTGTCATGGATATGAAGGAAGGGAATATTAGATTTCAATTTCCATTAAAGAAGGGCATGTAACATTTTCCCAGAAAGAAAGTAAGATTGCCTTATGAATCAATGATGAGGGCTACTAATAGTTTGATCACCAAAGACGACGATACGTGATTCTATCGCCTTATGCCTAGATCAGGGCGTTAAACAATAGCGCTTGCTGGGAGGCAACCCAATGAATATATCTTTGCTTTTTGCTTTCTGTTTCGTTGCGTCCACACCATCATAATTCTGTTAT
Organism: Hordeum vulgare subsp. vulgare; assembly: GCF_904849725.1. NCBI lineage: Eukaryota > Viridiplantae > Streptophyta > Magnoliopsida > Poales > Poaceae > Hordeum > Hordeum vulgare. The sequence goes on along the minus strand of NC_058524.1, from coordinate 320,690,759 downwards.
GATTGTGTTTTTTGTGTTTCTTTTTGTGTTTGAGCCAAGTAAAACCTTTATGACTAGTTTTGGTGATGGTTGTTTGATCTTGCTGAAAAAGACAGAAACTTTTTGCTCACGAAATTGTTTTTCATTCTTATTCATAAAGAGGTTTTGAGTGGATTCGTTTTGCTGTTGGTTGATATACCAATTTCCCAAATGTTCGTAATTTTTCAGAATTTTTGAGTTACCAGAAGTATACGAAGTATACACATTTCTACAAACCGGTCTGGTTTTGACAGATTCTGTTTTTGTTGTGTTGATTGCTTATTTTGATGAAACTATGGATAGTATCGGGGGTTACTAGCCATGGAGAAGTTAGAATACAGTAATATAACACCAATATAAATAGAACTCAAGTTTTCTACAGTACCTAAAGAGTTGGTAGTTTGTTTTCTTGTGCTAATGATATCATTAGTTTTTGTTTAAGTTTTGTGTTGTGAAGTTTCCAAGTTTTGGGTGATGTTCTCATGGACAATGGTATGAAGAGTGGAAAGCGCTCAAGCTTGGGGATGCCCAAGTTATAACAAGCCAAATTCAAGGACACCAAAAAGCCTAAGCTTGGGGATGCCCCGGGAAGGCATCCCCTCTTTCGTCTTCAATCGATCGGTAACATTACATAGAGCTATATTTTTATTCACCACATGATATGTGTTTTGCTTGGAGCGTCGTGTATTATAGGAGTCTTTCTTTTGGTTGTGTCACAATCATCCTTGCTGCACACCTTTTGAGAGAGACATGCACTCATCGTGAATTTGCTAGAATACTCATTGAGCTTCGCTTATATCTTTTGAGTTAGGCAATTTAGCTCGCATGTGCTTCACTTATATCTTTTGATCTAGATAACTTTGCTCTAAGTGCTTCACTTAGATCTTTTTAGAGCATGGCGGTGTCATATTTTGGAGAAATAAGAACTCTCGATCTTCACTTATATCTTTTTGAGAGTGCTCTCTACGAGAAACTTGGTAATTGGCTTGTGCTATGAAACTAGTCCTAAAGATGATAGGCATCCAAAGAGGATATAATAAAAACTTCCATAATCATGTGCATTGATTAGTAAAGAGAACTTTTATTCCGCTCAATTAGTTTTGAGACATGGATTTGGTGATATTAGAGTTATGTTAGTAGGGTGTTGTGAATCTAGAACTAATTGTGTTGAAGTTAGTGATTCCCGTAACATGCACGTATGGTGAACCGCTATGTTAGGAAGTCGGAGCATAATTGATTTATTGATTGTCATCCTTTGTGTTGCGGTCGGGATCGCGTGATGTTTAACACCTACCAACCCTTCCCTTAGGAGTATGCGTTTAGCACTTTGTTTCAATTCCTAATAAAAACTGTTGCAATAAGTATATGACTTCTTCATGACTAATGTGAGTCCATGGTATAGATGCACTTTCACGTTCCACCATTGCTAGCCTCTCTAGTGCGGCGCAACTTTCCCCGGTGCACAAACCCACCATATGCTTTCCTCAAAACAGACACCATACCTACCTACTATGGCATTTTCATAGCCATCCCGAGATATATTGCCATGCAACTCCCACCATTCCGTCTCATGACTTGTGTCATCACTTTCATATTGCCATTGCATGATCGTAAGATAGCTAGCGAGATGTTGCAACGTCATACGCTAAGCTAGATCGTTGCACATCCCGGTATAGTGCTGGAGGCCTTTCCTAAGAGTCATCATTGTTCTAGACATTGAGCTGTGAGTAAATAAAAGTGTGATGATCATGATTATTAGAGCATTGTCCCATGTGAGGAAATAAAAAAATGGAAAGAGGCCAAAGAGCCCAAACAAAAAAAGGAGAGAAAAACAGAGAAAGGACAATGCTACTATCTATTTTCCACACTTGTGCTTCAACAATAAGCACCATGTTCTTCATGACAGAGAGTCTCTTGTTCTAACACTTCCTTATACTAGTGGGAATTTTCATTATATAACTTGGCTTGTATATTCCAATGATGGGCTTCCTCAAAATTGCCCTAGGTCTTTGTGAGAGAGCAAGTTGGGTGCACACCCACACACTTATAGCTCTAAGTCCATCCGTTGCATGCTAATCCCTACTCATTCACATTGATATCTATTGATGGGCATCTCCATAGCCCTTTGATACGCCGATTCGATGTGACCATCTCCTCTTTTTTGCCTCACAACCTCCACCACACTCTATTCCACCTATAGTGCTATATCCATGGCTCACGCTCATACATTGCGTGATAGTTGAAAAAGGTTTGAGAAAGTAAGAGTGCGAAAACAATTACTTGGCCAATACCAGGGTTGTGCATGATTTGAATTCGTTGTGTGGGGATGATGGAGCATAGCCAGACTATATGATTTTGTAGGGATAACTTTCTTTGGCCTTGTTATTTCGAAAGTTCATGATTGCCTTGCTAGTTTGCTCGAAGTATTATTGTTTTCATGCCAACATCAAACTATTGTTTTGAATCTTACGGATCTGAACATTCATGTCACATGAAAGAAGTTGCAAAGGACAAATATGTTAGGTAGCATTCCATATCAAAACTTCAGTCTTTATCACTTCCCTACTCGAGGACGAGCAGGAGTTAAGCTTGGGGATGCTTGATACGTCTTCGATGTATCGATAATTTTTGATGGTTCCATGCTATTATATTGTCAACTTTGGATGTTTTGTATGCATTTTATATCTTTTTGGGACTAATCTATTAACTCAGTGCCAAGTGCGAGTTCCTGTTTTTTCCGTGTTTTTGACCTTTTTCAGAGGATAATATTAAATAGAGTCCAAACGGAATAAAACCTCCGGAAAGATTTTTTCCGGAACAGAAGATACGCAGGGAGCTTGAGAACCAAGGCAAAGGCTTCCGGGGGAGGCCACATGCCCCTTAGCCGCGTCCTGGGGCGCCTAGCAGGTTTATGGGCCCCTGTAGCTCCTTTGCCCTACTTCTTCCGCCTATAAATCCCCGAAAATTCTGAAACCACGAGAGGGGGCCACGAAAATACTTTTCCGCCGCCGCAAGCTTCCGCTCCACAAGATCCCATCTAGAGCATGTTATGGTGCCCTGCCGGAGGGGGATTCGGACAAGGAGGGCTTCTTCATTAACACCATTGCCTCTCTGATGATGCGTGAGTAGTTCACCACAGACCTTCGGGTCCATAGCTTGTAGCTAGATGGCTTATTCTCTCTCTTGGATCTTCAATACAAAGTTCTCCATGATCTTCATGGAGATTTATCCGATGTAATCTTCTTTTGTGATGTGTTTGTCGAGATCCGATCAATTGTGCATTTATGATCAGATTATCTATGAATCTTATTTGAGTTTCTTCTGGTCTCTTATAAGCATGATTTCATATCCTTGTAATTCTCTTCGTTTGGCCAACTTGATCTATAATTCTTGCATTGGGAGAAGTGCTTGGTTTTGGGTTCATACCGTGCAGTGACCTCACCCAGTGATAGAAGGGGTAGCGAGGCACGCATCAAGTTGTTGCCATCAAGGGTAAAAAGATGGGGTTTATATCTAATGCATTAATTTATCCCTCTACATCATGTCATATTGCTTAAGGCGTTACTCTGTTAGTTATGAACTCAATACACTAGATGCATGTTGGAGAGCGGTCGATGTGTGGAGTAATAGTAGTAGATGCATAAATTATCGGTCTACTTCTCTCGGACGTGATGCCTATATGTATGATCATTGCCTTAGATATCGTCATGACTTTGCGCGGTTCTATCAATTGCTCGACAGTAATTCGTTCACCCACCGTAATATTTGCTATCATGAGAGAAGCCTCTAGTGAACACTATGGCCCCGGGTCTATTTCACATCATATTTTCAGCTCTACACTCTTACTTTGTTGCACTTTGCACCTTCAGATCTCACCTTGCAATCAATCGCGAAGGGATTGACAACCCCTTTGTAGAGTTCGGTGCAAGTTTGCTGTGTTTGTGCAGGTACTTTGGAGACTGGCTTGATACTCCTACTGGATTGATACCTTGGTTCTCAAACTTAGGGAAATACTTACTGCTATTGTGCTGCATCACCCTTTTCACTTCAAGGGAAAAACCAATGCAAGCTCAAGAGGTAGCAGTGGCCCCACCCCGGTGATGCTCGCTTCTACAACGAGAGCAGCCCCGACACCCTCCGCTTGAGGAACTCGGGGCTCTGGATCCTCCCTAGCATCACGCATCTATAGCGCACTATCGGAGGCCATCGCATCATCGTCCCAGGCCCCAGTAGTGGCCGCGGTCTCGACAGTTGGAGCCGGTGTATGCACCGCTGCTGCCTTGGCAGGTGGCACTGCCGGCTCGGCCATCACGGCCTCGACGTTCGCGCCCTCTCGCCGCTTGGAGGGGACACTTGGAGCTGAAGTGGCGCCAGTGTGCCCAAGCATGGCGCCCAGCTTGCACAAGCTGCCTGCGCACCCGTTGAGACCCTGAACAAGGGACGAGGTCGCTTTCGAGACTTGCATCATCTTCGTCCCAATGGCAACCTTCTTCTTCTTATACAGGGAGCCTGCACCGAAGAAGGGTTGGCCTGAGTAAACTGATGGCGGATGAATAGCATGAGGATGGGCTAAGGTAATTACTCGTCGCTGACGTCCCACTTCATATTCTGCTTGATGGTGGGCAACACACCCTCACCACCTTCACGTGTTGCGCCGCCTCCACCGGAGGGACGCTCGACACGTTCCCCGGCAAGCTTGCCCTGGTGTCCCTCCTCTCTAGGGGCCCGAGGGGTCCCACGAGGAGGTACGTTCGTCGCCATGGGAGGCGTCGCGCCATCGCTGGAGGCTCCCGCTGCAGGCGCGTCGGCCATCACGGGGCCCGACCAGCAACTTCCCATGAGGCTATGGGCCCACGGGGAATCGCTTGGCGCCGCTCATCCGCAGCAACGTTGTCCCCGTGGTTGCGCAATGATCGATGGAGGTTGGGAGGTGAAATCCGGCCCGTGTCCTCCTCCCCTTACATCGCCTCTGAATCCTGGTCGTTACCATCATCACCCGAGGACGACACCGCGATGGGGGAGCCCTTGTGCGACCTGATTATCCCCAATCGTCAAAGACGGGCATCTCCATGACCATTCCCTCCATGTCATTGTAGTGTTCCAACGGAGGCGTGGCCAACAGGAAGTCCTCGGGGTTAGGGACTAGCAGAGCTCTCAAGGCTCCATCTAGCTCATCGTCCGTGATGCTGCTGACATGCATGCACATCGGGACCCTCTCATCGGTGAACTCCCACAAGGGTCAGGAGTGCGCCTGAAGCGGCGTGCTCCGATGCACCAAGAACTCCTTGATGATTATCGCCCCCGTCAGGCCGGCCTCCATGAGGGAGGTGATTCGCTGCAAGAGAGGCCACGCCCTCGGGTTGGCGAGCTTCTCGTGGCTCCACCTGAAGGTTTGCTCAGGCGGATCTAATGGAGTCGCCAGGAGTTGGCTCTCCCGGCATGCGTCCATGAAGATCAAGTGGTGCTAGTATCCTTCCAACTTCTTCCCAACCTTTAGGTGGGTACCCGCACCTGCGACATCAATAAAGGAGACGCAGGCGGAGCGCTAACCATAGGTGGTGAGCTGCAAACTGTAGAAGTGGCAAAAGAGTGCCACTGAGGGCCTCACGCCCACAAAGGCCTCGCAGTAAAAGGCAAAGATGGTCAGGAGGAGGAAGGAGTTGGACTAAAGGTGTAGGGCTCAGATCTGGTAATGGGAAAGGATGGCGTAGAAGAAATGTGAAAACGGCTGGACCAACCCGTCGTAAATGATGTGGAGGAAGAAGGGGTAGACAGTCTTAACCACACTGCTCGGCGCTGCTGAGCCCGGCTAGATGGCAGTCACTCCCACCTTGTTCGTGTCGCCGGCTACCAGCGGGAGCACCGGGCCCAAGTCCTCTAAAAGTACGTTATATCAACTAGGGGGGTGAATAGGCAATTTTTGTGAATTTGTCACTGAGGAAATTCCTCGTGAGGAAATTCCTCAGTCACGAATGGCAAGCAGCGGATTAAATACTCGTGTAAGAGTGCAAAAGAACGATAGCATAGTCTTCAAAGTGAAATGAAACATTAGGTTTGCACATTAGCGCGTTCACGATATGCAGGTGAAGAACGAATGAAGTGATGAACTTGTTGTGAGGAAATTGTGAAAGTCTTCAAGAAAATTCTTCAAATAGTAATGATCAATTTCATCAACATACAACTGAGAAATGAAAGGGTTCACGAAACAGAAGAACGTACTCGATGAAGACAATGGTATGATGACCTAGTTCCAACTATTGTGACAGTCGTATGTATGGTTTGGAGTGGCTTTGTATTTGAACCAAAGGACACACAGTCCTTCCCATTTTCTCCTTGAGCTAGAGAAACACAGTCCTCGCCCAACACTCCTGGTAAGTCTTCAAGGCAGACTTCCAAACCCTCACAAACTTGGTCACCCGGCAATCCAAAATTGACTGTTGGATGCTCTAGATGATGAAGCCTAACTGTCTAGAGGATGCACAGTCTTCCAAGGTAACAAACATCGATTCCACACAAGAAGAATCTCTTCAATGATGCTCAGTCACTTTGGGGGTTTTGGGTTTTGGTTTGGGTGTTTGGGGTTTTTCCTCACTAATGATTTTATCTCAAGGACTTCAAGGAATGGGTTGCCCTCAAATGACAAGTGTCAGTTTCACTCGATGATCAGCCAACCAGCTAGTGGTTATGGTGGAGGCGATTTATAGCCACGGAGCAATCCCTACAGGATTTGACATAAATACCCCAATGATATGAATGTTACGTGGATAAGGTTGGGGACAACTGGCGCACAACAAAACAACGGAGCAACATTTCAACTATGAAAGTCCTCATGTCACTCATTTTCCTCACAGGTAGGTGATTCGCACTGGCGAAAACCTAACTCCTCAGTTAGAGCAAACTCTTCAGGGACCAGAATATCTTGATCTCTATCACTTAAGAACTTGACTAAACTATAAAAGATTTCCAAAGGCTTCAATCAAAGGATTGGGTATGTCTAGGCTTTGAGATTAGAATCACTTGGAAACGTTTCTTTAGTTTTACCTCGACCCCTTTAACAGTATGGTGGTCCGTTGACTCAAAATAAAGGAAATGGAACTACGAAACGAAAAGTCTTCACGCTTCAAAGTCCTCGTATCAATTTCTTCACGGGCACACCAAGTTTCTCACTTCCAAAGTCTTCAAGGAAATTCCAAAGTCTTCAGCAGAACACATACATATTTAGGGGTTAAAATTCTTCAAATAACTCAAACTCCTCATCAACTTATAAAGCTTGTGTACACACACAAACATATTAGTCTCTTAACCTATAAGTCTTCAATACTGAAAAATCACTAAGGGGAACTGGATGCACTTACAATCTTCCCCTTTTTGGTGATTGTTGACAGATAGGTTAAGTTTTCAACGGGATAATAATGTGAAGTGTGAGTACAAAGTTTGAGGAATTTGATTGCAAGATATAGAGAACACCCCCACTGAAGATGTGCATATTTTATGAGTTTTGTTTGGACTACACATGCATATTGAGGATTTATACCATGGAGGTCTCCACCTAGCAATATCTTGTAATTCATGTAAGCATTTGGCATGCATTATGAGTAAATTGGAATGCATCATGGAAAGTGGCATCTGACGAATTTCAGCATGCATGCATTGATCAACACGAGGAATAAGCATGTAAAGAAATATGGTTCAAAAGTGTCACACCACCACCAGGCACAAGTTTAGAACTCATACAACCAAACACTTCAAAAGAACTAGAGAGTTGCAACTGAGAAAATATAGTTCAAAAGCCCACAAACTAGAACCGCTTGAAGACCAACTCAGATTTCTCCCCCTTTGTCATTAAGTGATGAAAAGGGACGAAACTAAGGACTAACGCCCCTCAAGAATATCAACTTGCTGGTGGAGGAGGAGCACCAACATTCTTGGGATCGTTCGTTGTGATTCGACCGGCAAAGTGTATTCAAGATCTTCAGCTTCATCAGTTGTGCGGAATGAAGAATATGAACTAGCCAACAAGTGAGGAATTTGAACTTTCTTGAATTTCTTCTTGGGAGCCAGGACCAATCAAAATCTTGTTGAAACTCCATTTCATCGTGTTCCTCAAAAGTCTTGAGGAGAGACAGAATGGCCCAATTGCGGTTGAAGATTTCATGAAGATAAGAGTGGGTTTTCTTCTCTGTATTTTGCGTTGCATTTATATCACACACAATGGATCCAAACATATGCTTTACCCACTTGTGGTTGCAACCAACATTGTGATGAAGAGTAAGCAGAAGCTCACGGTCAGTCATCACACATGGGGTAGACTCACGAGGAGCTTTGGCTTTTGTAGTTGAGTCTTGTGATGTAGTGTCATCATTTGTGGAGTACGATGCAACCTTGCGAAATTGGACATGAAGGGACTAAGATCCCTCATCAATCACTAATTTTTCCTTGTCTTCAATCAGCTCGTAGGATTTTTTGATGACTTCAAGTGGTAGAAAATAGCTAAGGTGATTATGTAAGTCATTCTTGTAAGGAATTGAGGATATGGCCCCGATGAATTTCATGATCCACTGTGCATAAGGCTTCAGGTCAAAAGGTGCCAAAGCATTGTTGGCCAAAGTCCTCATGAAGAAATGTCACATATGATATATGTGATGATCTTGCCAAGTTTCATATCAATCCAAGTTGATTTGATTCACTTAATTATTCTAAAAGCCTATTTGTCCAGACCCTAGTTTGAGCAAGTCTACATTAACAAGTGTCTCCAACTGTGCTCATATTTGGTGGACATGTTCTGATGCTCTAATAATGCATCCACCCCAAGTGGTTCATCAAGGAGAATAGAAGAACTTGTTCCAACCCCCTCAAAACCCTCTTTGTTGATTTTTGACTTTGGGAAAACTGTACATTATAAAGTTTCTCCAATTGACCCAAAACTTTTTGGGCGTGCTTTAATGCTCAAATAATGCCCCGACACCAAATATTGGATTTTTGGGAATTGATTTGAATAGTTTTGTAAGCAGAAGGTCATATCTGACCATTTCATGGGTTTTTTAAGTATACATTGGAAACTTTCTCCACCAAATCCCAAATTTGTTGTCCAGGCTTATTTTCATCTATTATGAGATCCTGTTAAGTTTCATATCAATTGGAATCCATCTGTTAGCCCTAACATCCATCAAACACCTCGTGTCCATTTACCAAAGTTGCTACTTTGGCCCCTTCCACTATTTCCCTTGAGCCTAAACTTTTAGCACAACTCTCTATAGTTACCTTTTACCTCCAGTAACCTTTCTCTGTCCACAGGTCAAATATTGGAGGATGACACCATGTATCTACCTCTCATTTTTAGTTTGACAGCACTGTTTTACCCCTCTTGCTATACTTCTGCTTAAGCCAAAGCCCCCACATTCTTCCAGGCCATCTATAGCATGCTAATGCATCATTTCAAACCAAGATGAGGCATGCTCATGTGGGAAAAATGAGTTGGCTGAAATATAGCTTTGAACTATAGATGTTATCTAAACTCACTCCCCGAGCCGAAAATGGCAGAATTGTAGTCCTTCCATGCCTAAGTTTGCTGGACATGGTTTCACCTCATTATCTCTCCAGTAAGTGTGCTCATTGTTAGCCTTAAGTTTGGTGCTGCAAACTTAACTGCAGTCAAAACCAATTCAAATCAACTCCACTCGGGTCCAAACTTCACCAGAGCTTCGTAGCACGCATGCCTTGCATGTTTGACACCTTGGTCTGGCCAAGGGGTCGCCCAGGATACAGGTGGTCGTCGTGACCACCTCCCTGGAGTGCAAAAACGGTGCTCCGCATCTTGTGTTCTTCTTCCAGGCCGTTTCCGGCCATTGCAGCGCGTCTAAGAGCACCAGGGGATTCCCTTTGAGTAGTCCTGAACTTCCCCGAGGCAAGCTCGACTCCAAAATGCCCATGGCACGCGTGCTCTCCCGTGCCAGAGTGCGTCCACGGCTCGGCCAAGCTTCTCCTCTTTTCCCCCCTCCATTTGAAGCATCCCCGAGCCCTTCTGGCTCCCATTCCTTTCCCTCTCGTTCCCTTGAGCGCGCTGGGCCTTCTCCTCCCTCTCCCATGCCCTCCAGCTGCCCACATGGCAAAAAGATCTCCATCGGCATCTGGCCTACAACTGCGCAGCCTCGGCTCCCTCGCAGGCGTAGGGCTCTCTGCAGGACGCGACTCTATTCCGCGGGCCTCCGATGGCCGGAGCTCCACCGAGGCACGACTAGGGCACGAGAGGAGGCGCCGGTGCGGGAGCCTCCTGGCACTCCTGCTCCTCCCCTGCTCGAGCAAGAGGAGGGAGAAGGACCTGCAGCAATGGGCCCGCTTGTCAGCGACCCCAAGGGTTTGGCCCGCCCCATAAGTGGAGGCCCCCCGCGCGGTTCCCATATCCCTGTGGGGAAAGCACCCCGAGCAGGGCGTCTTCCACGTTGCCTCCTGCGTGCCTGGCCGAGCCACTGGGCTGGCCTAGCTCCTCCCAGCGCCAATGTGCGCGAGATAGACCCTGGTATTAACCCTCTTTTTCCATTATATTTGTTTTAGCACAAACTTCAAAAACCCATATTTGATGATTCAAATTTCTATAGATCCCTGAATTCAAGATCTATCCACATATGTGCATGGCACATTTTTCCACAGCAACTTTCTGTGGTTTTAATATTCAAATGCATATTTGAATATATTTAGCCCCACCTTGCAAAAATCCTATGGGGTTCAAATCAAACCAAATGGAGTGATTCCAATTTTTAGATTCTCCTAAGGTCATGCCCTATTTTTGAAGCATTAGTGAACATTTTTATGTGGCATGCTTCTGTTGCCTTGAGTAAGTAGCTTCATCTTGCTATTTATTCCATGTTATAAAATCCCTAGAATATTCATATCAACTCCAAATCCAGTGAAACAACTTCCTAAATGATTCTAAAATTATGCTCTGTTAAATGAGTGTCTCCACTCATTTTTCTCACAATGTTTTACGTAGCCTTATTTAAGCATCACCTATTCATCCCTTCATCCATTCCAAAATCCCTGATGGTCCAAATCTCCTAGAGCAAGCATGAGGTATTTTTCTTATGACCAGAGAGTTCCAAGAAAAATAAACTTCTCTTTTTTTGGCACTTTCATTTCTGCTTGCTGTGTGGCTTACTGTGATTGTTTCCGACTATACTTGACAGATAGACGGAGTACTCGGAGTTCGACCGGAAGACCTCGAAGACCCCAAGGACTTATGTGAGCAAGGCAAGTATCCCTTTGACCATGAGTAAGAAATACTTCTATCCATGACACATTGGTTACTCTTCTACAATGCATATAGTTAAGGATGATCGGTGCACCCCGGCTTGGTGTTTCCGATAGCTCCTTTGGAGCACTTGTATTGAGAATTAGCCTACCATGTATGAGGATCACGCTGATAATATATTGACAAGTAGACAGTAGTGCTACACATAGAAAGAGCATGTGCATGATGATGGTAAGACAGAATTGATATCAATTTTTTTACGAAAACCCTGTCGGGTGCCACTAATGCCCGAGAGTGACGATGTTGAGTTGGGTGACCACTTGTGAAAGAAGTGGTGCACCGGAAAGGTTTTATGTGAGTGGTTTCGGAAATGGGATTAGATTTATGATGTGTCGACCGTCCAAACCTTACATGTATGACCACGATATCCCCTTACGGGACGGGGGTTTGTTGATTACTTTGGTCGATGCTAGAAAATAGCCACATTACTAGTGGCAGGAGTGATGTGTGGTATCTCTCGTGACGGGGTGGTACCAGGTAGGTCGACTATGCCATTTTTACATGTTCCGGGCACACCTTTGGGCCCCGCATGGATGATACGGTCCAGAGTTGGTGTTCGTAAGACGTACACCATGTGGGCTTGGTACCAATCGAGTGGACTCTTTTTCTAGTGTCGTCAAGGGAAAGGCAATTATCGGGTACTTACCTCGGGTATGTTATATACCGCAAGTCGTGGATGACACGAAAGTTTCCCGGATCTCGTGGGTACAGCGTACAACCTCTCGAGATTGTAAAACTATTCGAATAGCCGTGTCCATGGTCAAGGACAGTTGGGTGATGTTATTTAAACTACGTCCAGTCGTTTCCGCATAAACCAAGTGTGAGTGTGTGTGTGTTTAAAGGTGTTATGTGAGAAAGATGTATGACAAGTTCCGTGACTTGGCATATAGGGTCAACCGGTGGTGTTCAATCCCCGAGCAGATATGTTGATATTTGTGACATGTTATAGTGAATACCATCCAGTTAGGATGCATGTCCATACAAGTATTCTATCATGCTTATTTACAATCAAAACATGCTTTCCGCAAAGGCTGCATTCTTATGCTAGTTCATGTTCCTTTAATACCTTGATGCAAATCATGAGCTATTTGCGAGTACATTGAATGTACTCATTGGCTTGCCACTAGTTATTTCATTGACCATGTATGAGAGAACAAGAAATGGTGAGTAGTAACTTGGTGACGTTCCTATGAGCCAGGATGCTTCCCAATCAGAATGCCTGTAGGTTAAGGCTGATGGCATGGGTTCATGCTTTCGACCAATATATCCGCTATTGGTGAAGTTTGGTGTGTTGGCCCTCAAGGCCCTATATATGTAAGACTTGCCCGCAAAGGTCATTTATTGTATCAAAAAATATGTGTGGATGTAAGACTCTTGTTATTCAATTTATGTGTGATCGGTGAACACTGATCTCTGGGATCACTGAGCACGTTCATTCGGCGATCTCGAATCGTAAGTCAGGGTCCCCAGAGAGCTGGTATGAGAGACATCCTGACTGTAGGAAGCCCTTAGTTAGGACGGACATTTGTTATGACCAATTGATTTCCAGACCCTTCAAACATACTTGCAAAACTTGTATATTTATCACCTCTCTTAAATCTTCAAAGAAAGTGAAGGTTTTACCTTAGCACTTCCACCCTTATTCTCTTGACACTCCTCGTCTACTTTTTCAAACAGGCAAATGGTCGCTAGCACCCTTATGCCCTCTAATCACTGGATTACTTAAAATCCTCATGGGCAACTTGGAAGGAAGAAACCTTTCCAAGCAATCACCCACGTGCATGGACAATAAGGATGGCAATGCTACAACGATACGACACCAACAGAAGTACCTCCATGAGGAATGAGGACATAGAGACCCAGAAGATGGCGACACCCTCGACAATGTCCAGGAGTGATGCGACCTTACCTACGATGGTCAGTACATAAGATATGCAAGACCATGATATGCATAGCTGATAAACCAACCTTGTCATAATCAATGCTCTGTCGACCACCACCGATGGATGAGAACCTCTCCATTTGGTTCGCCTCACCTTAGTGAGTAGGAAAACGGTTCTTTTCATCCCCCGCTCCAGGTGTCGATATTGTGATCAACGTGACTGACGGGTCGGAATTCTATCATGTCTTGATGATGTCATCGCATAAAGGTTGTCCACTTGGAACTCTCGACGCCTCGGAAGACAAGAAGACAATGACAAGATTACGAAGACTTGAGAAGATTATGTCAACGACAGCCATGAGGAACAATCTTCGTGGGCAACTCTCCGGACGAGAAGTCATCAGCAACTCTTTTCGGCCCAACCCAGGTCGTTTCGGCAAACAACAACATGATGCGTGGCAACACGATAACAAGGCCGAGAAGATGGAGCGGACTCCTCTCCGGAGCATGCAGCAAGCACGACCGTTGAGTTCGAGAACCCGTAGGGTAGGATGAGTCGTGAATCCCCTATGTGAAGTCGAGTCCGTGAAATGGTTCGGATGGGACCTTGTGGTGTGTTGATTGTTTTTGTTCGTTTGCACTTTGATATAAGTCGTGCTTTTGCTCTAGGCAACAAGCACGCGATTATACCACCTGCCTCATCTTGATGTTTGAGTTGAGTTTGCGACACTTGTTTCATTGTCCTTGCATTGTAGAACCCCTTAGGCACTCCCCTCTATGCTACTACTCTCTCTCTCTCACCCCTCTCGACAACTGAAGACTAGAAAGACAAGATGCACCAGGGATCCACTTTGACCGACAACAGACACTGAAGACACTGACTATACCATGTTAACCACACGCAACCCGTAGGAGTTATGGTTTCCCTAAAGATTGGAAACCCTCCCTATACCAACCTAACGCTCACAAGCTCTGCAGCTCAAATTTCTGATCATGTGTCGAATACACGGATTTTCCAGGACACTTATTGAGGTCCCATAAACCCCCGCTTAGCTCCGGGTTCTTTATGGGACAAGTGATCATGGTGAACGAGTATCCTTCATTCTTAATCTAGCACCATAACCCTCATGCAACAAGAAGGACCATTCTTGGATATAAGAGTATTAGACTAAGGTTTGTTGTGGTGATGATAGGTGTCTCGAGGATGTAGCTAGACTATCTTGGTGGATGGTAATACCCTTATAAAGATAGGTGAACTTGGTGGAACAAGTCGATATAGTAACATAACCTACATGTTCCTAGAATAAGTTTGAATTCAGTAGGACGATTATGATCACGAGCAATAATTCTTGGTGGTATAATTGACTTTATTGAGTAGTTGCCATGGTTTGATGCTTTTACCATAATGATTTGGAGTATCAAGTAGCAGTTCTTATTGGACTTGAGTTTGGATTTGAATAGGTAATCTCAATACAATATCAATGATGTATGTGGCCATATGGTTCAGAGTAAACTAGATTTAGCCCGACGATCTCGACCGTGATACCATGTTACACTGTGGATAACAAGTACAAGTAATTGGAGTTGTAGACATAACTTACGAACCTGTATAAGCATGGCCTTGGAGATTGGTTGGCCATGATATTGGAAGTTGGTGGATATACTGTGACATAATCCTTGCGGTAATATGTGGACTATGAGGGCGTGATTATGTAGAACCCCATCAATACTGGATTTGTAGGAGCGATGAGTCAAGTGAATATTGGTGGAATGATGAACCACTTTATTTGGTCCGTAGGAAGGAAACCAGGCCTTGGATTGGTATACTACGTGTTCCCTCAATATAGAAATGCAATACGCTGTCCATTGGATGATCTAGCTGGACATTTGGGTTTGTGGTGTCTTAATTCAATCTTAGGATCTTGTATACCTCCCCGAGGTTCTTGCATAGGAATGCATGAGCAATGTCGCTATATAATACTTGTGGTGTTGGGTTTAGTCCCTCCCTCAACCCTAGAGTCAATTAGCATCAGTGATCTGGAGTTGACTTGTGTGAGATGGCATCTTTCATGAAATACAGTGATTTTGTCCAGAGTGAGAGGTCATACAATTGGCATCTAAGGAATGTGCTTAGGACAAGATGATAGATGTTCACTCACATCCTAAGTTCCTTGAAACCCCAAAGATTCACCGAGACCTAAGGTCATTGGATTATGACCATAGGAAACGACTCTAAGTCGTTGGAATGTGGCCAGTACTCCGCCTGATCACCACCCATCGTGCCTCTGACGAACATGGGCATGAAGGACTAGATCATGTCAGACCACGAACCTCTCGGCTAGTGACCACCCATAGCAAGCCCCCGTTGTCCTCACCTGTCTCATGAGCACTGTGCTTATGTGATGCTTGGGGAAATGTGCTGTTATTCTCATGGATGACATACTTATCCACCCAATAATAGGAGGAACACTTTTGTCCTGTTTGGATGAGCCCCAGGAATATAGATCTCTGTGCCTCTCGAGAATAAGGTGTTATCTCAAGAGGATGGATTTCTCCAATCGACCTCAAGATAGCGGAAGTCTATCCTTCCCAACACGAGGCGAAGAACCGCAGTGGTTAGAGAAACTACGACGATGAAGAAGAAGCACTAGAAGTCAACCACCGATCATGCGCCGACTACATCAACGATGTCAAGAAACTTCGATGATTCAAGCCGATGAAACCATTGGACAACGAGAGAAATTAGAGACCTTCTTATTTGTCCAAACCAAGGATGAGAGTTCTAATTGGATCATTGTGAAAACCTGCTAAAGGTGATTCACCCGCTTGCCAAGCAACAAACCTTTGTGTGGAGGACTAGTCTATACTCTTGGGTAGTCAGCTCATCCGGGACCCCTCACGAACATTCCAAGATGGTAGAACATGTTCTAAACACTGAGTCTCCGAGTTTAGACTCATGGGAAAGACCCAACCCAGACCCTGTCACGAGAAGCCTTCGAAGACCACTGCAACACCCTCGACGATGAAGACCACCTGCAACCATAGCTTGCCTGCCTTAAGGGAGTCATGGACTTCCCCGTCAGTAGGGAGCTACGCGAAGCCCTTGACCCTTATGTTCTAACATGAGACATCTGGATGTCACTAACCGGCATGAGCAGCCCCGGGACCAGAAACCACACACACTATCTTGCCACGTATTCCGACTTGGGAATGCACTTGCAAGCTAGGACCTTGAAAGGACTTAGTTCGCCAAGTCGTTGACCCTAAGTCAAGCCTAACTTATTGCCAGAACCCTCTCAGAGTCAGGCAAGGACGAGTAGAGCATTCGAAGTTGTATCTTCAAGAACCTCAAAACCCACAGAAGCAACATGGGGACATGAAGACTACCTCCGACCCAAGATCTTGTATCTCTCCAACACTTAGCCTAGAAATCTCGGGGACGAGATTTCCTTGAGGGGGTAAGGTCTATAATGCCCTGTGTTTAACTCTCCTTACTGATTTGACTTACCTAAAAAATTAGGGTCAATTAAAGTTATTGTGAATGCTTGTGATGCTTGATGTGATGCTTGCTTGATTGCCTATTGCTTGCTTTTGAATACAATGCTCGTGCTACTCTCCAAACTCAACTCATTGACCGAAACCCTTGCCTAATGATCATGACATATGTGTAGGACCATAATCTATTTTTACAAAATATTATTTTCACCAAAAAGCATTTCCTTGATTTAAGCTTTCAAAACCCCTAAGTGGGATTTGTACTACAAGTCCTCGAATTAGGGAAGTTGTTTTTCACAAAATGTTTTATTTAAAACCCATTATCAAAATTACTTCCCAAAACCACAATATTATTATTTTAGAAGTTATTTTACTATTTTATTGAAATGCCTTCATGTGAGGCCTGAAATCGTCTCTTATGAAGGAAAGTTATTTTTATTACTTTCAAAATATTTGAGAAAATTTAAGTAAACTAAGTGGACATATATATTCCATATATATGAGTTTCAACACATGGTCATTTTCAAAATATTTGGTAAAACCCTTCAAAACCCTTCCTGCCTATTTCAAGCTTTCAAAATATTTCTATAACAAATATTCTCCATAAATTCCTGTAAAAATCTAGCATGTAACATATGACATATCTGATGATCTTGCCAAGTTTCATCTCAATCCAAGTTGATTTGATTCACTTCATTATTGTAAAACCCTATCTGTCCAGATCCAAGTTTAAGAAACTCTACATTGACAAGTGTAACCAAATGTGCTCATATTTGGTGGACATGTTCTGATGCTCTAATAATGCATCCACCCCATGTGGTGCATCAACGATAATAGAAGAACTTGTTCCAACCCACTCAAAACCCTCTTTGTTGATTTCTTACTTTGGGAAACTTTACATTATAAACTTTCTCCAATTGACCCAAAACTTTTTGGGCATGCTTTAATTCTTAAATAATGCCCCACACCAAATATTGGAGTTGTGGGAATTGATTTCAATAGTTCTGTAAGAAGAAGGTCATTTCTGACCATTTCATGGGTTTTCCAAGTATACATTGGAAACTTTCTCCACCAAATCCCAAATTTGTTGTCCAGGCTTATTTTCATCTAGTATGAGATCCTGTTAAGTTTCATATCAATTGGAATCCATGTGTTAGCCCTAACATCCATCAAACACCTTGTCTGCATTTACCAAAGTTGCTACTTTAGCCCCTTCCACTATTTCCCTTGAGCCTAAACTTTTACCACAACTCTCTATAGTTACCTATTACCTCCAGTAACCTTTCCATGGCCACTGGTCAAATATAGGAGGATGACCCCATGTATCTACCTCTCATTTTTAACTTGACATCACAGTTTTACCCCTCTTGGTATACTTCTGCTTAAGCCAAAGCCCCCACATTCTTCCAGGGCATCTCTAGAATGCTAATGCATCATTTAAAACGAAGATGTGGCATGCTCATGTGGGAAAAATTGAGCAGCACATCTGAAACTTGATTTCTGGGCAAAATATAGCTTTGAACTGAAGCTGCTAGCTAAACACATTCCCCTGAGCTGAAAATTGGCAGAACTGTGGACCTCCCATGCCTAAGTCTACTAGACATGGTTTCACCCCATTATCTCTCTTGTAAGTGTCATTGTTGTTAGCCTTAAGTTTGTTGCTGCAAACTTAACTTCAGTCAAAACCAATTCAAATCAACTCGACTGGGGGCCCAAACTTCACCAGTGTTTCGTGGCATGCATGCCTTGCATATTTGACACCTTGGTCTGGCCAAGGGTTGGCCCTGGATACAGGTGGCCGGGTGACCACCTCCTTGGCATGCAAAAACGGTGCTCCGCACCTTGTCTTCTTCCTCCCGGCCATTGCAGCGTGTCTGAGAGCACCGGGGGATTCCCTTTGACCGGTCCTTCCCTTCCCCGACGCAAGCTCGACTCCAAAACGCCGCTGGCATGCGTGCTCTCTTGTGTTAGAGCGTGTCCACGGCTCAGCCGAGCTTCTCCTCGTTTTCCCCTCCATTTGAAGCTTCCTTGAGCCCTGCTGGCTCCCATTCTCTTCCCTCTCGTTCCCTTGAGCGCGTTGGCCTTCTCCTGCCTCTCCCATGCCCTCCAACTACACCCATCACTGAAAGATCTCCATCGACATACGGCCTACGACTGCACAGCCTTGACCCCTCGCAGGTGCGGGACCTTGGCTAGGCGCGGCTCTGTTCCGCGGGCCTCTAGCTGCCGGACCTCCACCGAGGCGCGGCTGGGGCCGCAAGAGGAGTCGCCGGCGCGGGAGCCTACTGACACTCCTACTCCTCCCGTTCTCGATCAAGAGGAGGGAGAAGTACCTATAGTTTGGGCCCGCTCGTCAGCAATCCCAAGGGTCGGGCCCGCCCCATAAGTTAAGGCCCCCCGCATGGTTCCCGTCTCCTTGTGGGGAAAGCGCCCCCTAGCTGGGCGTCTTTGATGTGGCCTCCTGCGCGCCAGGACGAGCCACTAGGCGGGCCCAGCTCCTCCCAGCCCCAGTGGGCACGAGATAGCCCCTCCTATTAGCCCGCTTTTTCCATTATATTTATTTTAGTAGAAACTTAAAAAACCATAGAAAAATAATTTGAAGTCCAAATCAGTTGATTCGAATTTCTAGACGTCCCTAAATTCAAGATCTATCCATATATACACATGACACATTTTTCGAGAGAAGCTTTCTGTGGTATTAATATTCAAATACAGATTTGAATATATTTACCACACCTTGCAAAAATCCTATGGGGTTCAAATCAAATCCAAATGGAGTGATTCCAATTCTTAGATTCTCCTAAGATCTTGCCCTATTTTTGAAGCATTAGTCAACATTTTTATCTGGCATGCTTCTGTTCCCTTAAGTAAGTAGCTCCCTTTTCCTATTTATTCCATGTTATAAAAATCCAAATCCAGTGAAACAAGTTCCTAAATGTTTCTAAAATTATGCTTTGTTAAATGAGTGCCTCCACTCATTTTTATTAGAATTTTTTCTGTAGGCTTCTTAAAGGATCACCTATTCTTCTCTTCATCCATTCAAAATCACTGATGGTCCAAATCTCCTAGAGAATGCTTCAGGTATTTTTATTATGACCAGAGAGGTCCAAGAAAGATAAAACTCCTATTTATTTAGCACTTTTCTTTCTGCTTGTTGTTTGTCTTACTGTTATTGTTTCCAATGATAGTTGACAGATAGACAATTTTTTGTGAAAGAAGTGGTGTACGGAAAGGTTTTGTGTGAGTGGTTTAGGAAATGGGATTAGATTTATGATGTGTCAACCGTCCCAACCATCAATGTACGACCATGATACCCCTTTATGGGACGGGGCGTTGTTGATTACTTTGGTCGGTGCTAGCAAAGAGCCACATTAGTAGTGGCGGGAGTGATATGTGGTCACTCTTGTGACGGGGTCGTACGAGGTAGGTCGAATATGACATTTTTACGTGTTCCGGGCACATCGTTGGTGCGGTCCAGAGTTGGTGCTCGTAAGACATGCATCATGTGGGATCGGTACCAATCGAGTGGACTCTTTGTCTAGTGTCGTCAGGGGAAAGGCAATGATCTGGTACTTTCCTCGAGTATGTTATATACCGCGAGTCGTGGATGACACGACAGTTTCCTGGATCTCATAGGTACAACGTACAACCTCTGAAGAGTGTAAAACTATATGAATCGCCATGACGATGGTCAAGGATAGTTGGGTGGTGCTGCTTAAACTACGTCCAGTCGTTCTCGCATAAACCAAGTGTGAGTGTGTGTGTTTAAAGGTGTTGTCGGAGAAAGATGATATGACAAGTTCGGTGACTTGGCATATAGGGTGAACCGGTGGTGTTCAAGCCCCCAGCAGATACGTTGATATATGTGACATGTTATTATGAATACCATCCTGTTATGATGCATGTCCATACATGTATTTGATCATGCTCTTTTACAATCAAAACATGCTCTCCGCAAAGGCTGCATTCTTATGCTAGTTCATGTTCCTTTAATACATTGATCCACATCATGGGCTATTTGCGAGTACATTCAAAGTACTCATTAGCTTCCACTGGTTATTTCATTGACCACGTATGAGAGAGCATGAAATGGTGAAGAGTAACTTGGTGACGTTCCTGCGAGCTAGGACGCTTCCCAGTCAGAATGCGTGTAGGTTAAGGCTGATGGCATGGGTTCACGCTTTCGACCAGTATTTTCTCTATTTGTCAAGTTTGGTGTGTTGGCCCTCAAGGCCCTATATATGTAAGACTTGACCACAAAGGTCATTTATTGTATTAAACGGTATGTATGGTGACTCTTTTTATTCAGTTTTTGTGTGTTTGGTGAGCATTGATCTCTAGGGTCACTCAGCACGTTCATTCGGAGATCTCGACTCGTAAGTCAGGGTCCCCACAATGTTTGACACTGTGAAAGTAGAAATCAAGTCATAGCATCAATTGTTGATGGTTAATAAACCCACTAGTTTCAAGAAGGGAAAGGGCAAGAAGGGATACTTCATGAAATGGCAAACCAGTTGCTGTTCTAGTGAAGAAACCCAAGGTTGAACCCGATCCCGAGACTAAGTGCTTCTGTAATGAGGGGAACGGTCACTAAAGCGGAACTACCCTAGATACTTGGTAGATAAGAAGGCTGGCAAAGTCGACAAAAGTATATTCGATATACAAGATATTAATGTGTACTTTACTAGTACTCCTAGTAGCACGAGGATATTAGATACCGGTTCGGTTGCTAAGTGTTAGTCACTTGAAATAAAAGCTATGGAATAAACGGATACTAGCAAAGGTGAGGTGATGATGTGTGTTGGAAGAAATTTCCAGGTTGATGTGGTCAAAACATCACACGCTCCCTCTACCATCGTGATTAGTGTTGAACTTAAATAAATTTTATTTGGTGTT
This sequence comes from Hordeum vulgare subsp. vulgare, assembly GCF_904849725.1. Lineage (NCBI taxonomy): Eukaryota > Viridiplantae > Streptophyta > Magnoliopsida > Poales > Poaceae > Hordeum > Hordeum vulgare. The sequence goes on along the minus strand of NC_058524.1, from coordinate 320,669,163 downwards.
TGTGTTGAGCATGAACATGATTAGATCGTGTATATTGCAATATGATTATTCATTTAAAGAGGATAATAGTTATTCTATTCGCTTGAATAAATACGTTCAATGGTTTGTTGAATCTCGATCGTAGTGATACACATGTTCATGATATTGATGCCAAAAGATACAAAGTAGTAATGATAGGTCCACTTACTTGTGGCACTGCCGCTTGAGTCATATTGGTGTAAAACGCATGAAGAAGCTCCATACTGATGGATCTTTGGACTCACTCGTTTTTGAATCATTTGAGACATGTGCACCATGCCTATTGGTGTAAATGCATGAAGAAACTCCATGCAAACGGATCATTTATACTCACTTGATTTCGAATCACTTAAGACATGCAAATCGTGGGCAAGATGACTAAAGACCTCATTTTCCAGTGAGATGGAACAAGAAAGTAACTTGTTGGAAGTAATACGTTTTGATGTATCCAGTCCAATGAGTACTAAGGCACGTAGTGGATATCGTTATGTTCCTACTTCATAGATGATTTGAGTAGATACCAGTATATTTACTTGATGAAACACAAGTCTGAATTATTGAAAGGTGCAAGTAATTTCTGAGTGAAGTTGAAGATCATCGTCAAAGGAGGATGAAATGTCTACGATGTGATCATAGAGATGATAATCTAAGTTGCGAGTTTGGTACACATTTAAGACAATGTGGAAATCGTTTCACAACTCATGCCACCTGGAACATCATAGTGTGATGCTGTGTCAAAACGTCATAGCCACGCCCTATTCGATATGGTGCGTGTGATGATGTCTCTTATCAAATTACCACTATCGTTTTGGGTTATGTATTAGAGACAGTCGCATTCGCTTTAAATAGGGCACCACGTCATTCCTTTGAGATGACACGGTATGAATTATGGTTTGGAGAAACCTAAGCTGTCGTTTCTCAAAAGTTTGGGGCTACGACGCTCCTGTGAAAAAGTTTCAGTGTGATAAGCTTGAACCCAAAGCGGATAAAAGCATCTTCATGGGATACCCAAAACACTTGGGTACATCTCCTATCTTAGATCTGAAAGCAAAGTGTTTGTTTCTAGAAACGGGTCCTTTCTCGAGGAAAAAGTTTCTCTCGAAAGAATTGAGTGGGAGGATTGTAGAACTTGATGAGGTTGTTGAACCGTCACTTCAACCAGTGTGTAACAGGGCGCAGGAAGTTGTTCGTGTGGCGCCACCACCAATTGAAGTGGAAGCTGGTGATAATGATCATGAAGCCTCGGATCTAGTTACTACCAAACCTCATGGGTCGACAAGGAAATGTACTGCTCCAGAGTGGTACAGTAATCCTATCTTGGAGGTCATGTTGCTGGACAACAATGAACCTACGAGCTATGGAGAAGCGATGGTGGGCCTGAATTACGAGGAATGGCCGAAGGTCATGAACTCCGAGAGATGATCCATGTGTGAAAAAAAGTGTTGACTTTGGAAGAACTACTTGATGGTCATAATACTATTAAGTACACATGGATCTTTAAAAGGAAGACAGACGATGATGGTGAATGTCACCGTTAAGAAAGCTCGACTTGTCACAAAGATGTTTTCGACAACTTCAAGGAGTTGGCTACATTGATACTTTCTCACTCGTAGGGATGCTAATAGTCTGTTGGAATTATGCTACTAGTTGATGCATTATTTATGAAATCTTGCACATAGGACGTCCAAACATTGTTTTCTCGGCAGATTCCTTGAGGAAAGATTGTATGGGATATAATCAGAATTTGTTTTCGATCCTAAGGGATGCTAACAAGTATGGAAGCTCAAGCGATCTCTCTATGGACTTGAGCAAGCATCTCGGAGTTGGAATATACACTTTGATGAGATGATCAAAATTTTCGGCTTTATATAAAGTTTATGAGAATCTTCTATTTCCAAAGACGTGAGTGGGAGCACTATATAATTTCTGATTAGTATATGTGGTTCACATATAGTTAATCGGAAATAATGTAGAATTTACGGAAAGCATAAAGGGTTGTTTGAAAGGAGTTTTTCAAAGGAAAACCTAGATTGAGCTACTTGAACATGGAGCACCAAGATCAATGGAGATAAATCAAGACGCTTGATAAAACTTTCAATGAATACATACCTTGACAAGATTTTTGAAGGACTTCAAAATGGATCAGTTAAAGAAGGAGTTCTTGACTGTATTGTAACGTGTGATTTTCAGTAAGAGATAGGATGAAGGCCGTCCCCTATGCCTTAGCCATATGCTCTAAACTATGCCATGTTGTGTACCGCACCTGATGTGTGCCTTGCCATGAGTCTGTCAAGGGGTACAAAGAGTGATCCAGGATTAAATCACTGAACAACGGTTAGAGTTATCCTTAGTAAATAGTGGAGTGAGGAATTTTTCTCGACTATGGAGGTGATTAAAGAGTTCATCGTAAAGAGTTACGTCGATGCAAGCTTTGACACTAATCCGGGTAACTCTGAGTAGTAAACCGGATTCGTATACTGGAGTAGTCAATTGGAATAGTTCCAAATGGCGCGTGGTAGCAGCATCTATAGGATGACATAGAGATTCGCAAAGCACACACGGATCTGATAGATTCAAACCCGTCGACTCAAAACCTCTCTCACAAGCAAGATATGATCAAACCCCATAACTTTATGGCTATTAGATTCATTACAATCACATAGTTATGTGAACTAGATTATTGACCTTAGTGGAAGTGGAAGACTGTTGGAAATATGACCTAGAGGCAATAGGTTATTATTACATTTCCTTGTTCATGATAATCGTTTATTATCGATGCCAGAATTGTATTGATTGGAAACTCAAATACATGTGTGGATACATTGACAACCCACTGTTCCTCGTGAGCCTCTACTTGACTAGGTCGTTGATCAAAGATGGTCAAGGTTTCCTGGCCATAGAGAAGTGTTATCACTTGATAACAGGATCACATCATCAGTAGAATGATGTGATTTACAAGACCCAAACTATGAATGTAGCATATGATCGTGTCATTTTATTTCTACTATTTTTTACATGTCAATGTATCTCGTCTTAGGACCATGAGATCATGCAACTCCCGGACACCGTAGGAATACCTTCTGTGTATCAAACGTCGCAACGTAACTAGGTGACTATAAAGGTGCTCTATAGGTATCTCCAACGGTGTCTGTTGGGTTGGCATGGATCAAAACTGGGATTTCTCACTCCGTGTGACAGAGAGGTATCTCGGGGCCCATTCGGTAATACAACATCACAACAAGCCTTGCAAGCAATGTGACGAAGGAGTTAGTCGCGGGATCTTGTATTAAAAAATGAGTAAAGAGACTTTCTGGTAACGAGATTGAACTAGGTATAGAGATACCGACGACCGTATCTCGGGCAAATAACATACCGAAGGACAAAAGAAACAACATATGGAATTAACTGCACCCTTGACATAGAGGTTCAACTGATAAAGTTCTTCTAGAATATATGGGATCCAATATGGGAATCCAGGTACCGCTATTTGTTTTTGGCTGGAGAATGTCTCGGGTCATGTATGTATAGTTCTCGAACCCGCAGGGTCTGCACACTTAAGGTTCGATGACGTTTCCGTATAGTTGAGTTTTTTGTGTTGGTGATTGAAGGTGCTTTGGAGTACCGGATGATATCCTGACGTCACGAGGAGCTCTGAAATGGTCCGTAGGTAAAGAGTGATATATACGAAGTCTTTTTTTGGTCTCCAGAAAGGTTTTGGGCTCATCGGTAGTGTACCGGGGGACCGCGGGGATCGTGTGACGACCCAAGGGCTTCATGGGCTATGAGAGGAGGCAGACCAGCCCCTGGTGGGCTGGCAGAACCATCCCCTAAGGGCCCATGCGGCTGGAGTGGGAGGATATGGAAAAAAGCCAAAAGGTGGAAAGAGCTTTCAAATTTGGAAGGAGTCCGAATAGGATTCCACCTCCCTTGTGGGAGGTGGATTCCTCCCTTGTTTGGTTTGGCCGAACCTCCTTGGAATAGGGGCCAAGGCTGCCCCCTCTCCCCTCCCTCCTATATATACTAGAGGATTTAGAGGTGAGGGATAACCCTAATTGCCATGTGCTCCCTCTACTTCATCTAGATCGTGTTCTCATCTAGTCTGGTTCGGCAGTGCTTAGGCAAAGCCTTGCTTGATTAGCTCACCACCACCACCACCATGCCGCCATGCAGGAGAACTCATCTATATCTCCGCCCCTCTTGTTGGATCAAGAAGTCAGAGCTCGTCATTGAGTTGTACGTGTGCTGAACGCGGAGGTGTCGTCCGTTCGGGACTAGATCGGGATGGATTGTGATGGGATCACAGGACGGATCGTGATGAGATTGCAGGACGGACTGCAATTTGGATCGCGAAGATGTTCCACTACATCAACTGCGTCATATCTGCTTATGCAGAGCATTCTACAAGGGTATATGGATCTCATCTCCCCTCTCGTAGATAATCATCACCATGGATAGGTCTTGCGTGTGGGTCAGGAATTTTTTTGATTCCCGTGCAATGTTCCGCGACAATATTTACCTCAAAGGTGGTCCATTCCTATAGTTAGTTCCAACATATCTAGCAAATACTCCACCATTTTGATTTTTGAAACAATTTATATTTCGCGTCAAGTGACTCATCACATGATTATGACGTTTCGCATGCAACGCCTGCTAAAGTAGATGGATCAACAGGGGGGCCCTTTTGCAGCAACCCATTAGGCGTTGGGATACTGCTCAGGTTTCCAATATGATCCATCAACATTCAATTTCCTCTCAAATGCAATACCCTCTTTCCTGGGGTTTCTGTTCAGAATCTTCTTTTTGAGCACACCACATAGGTTTTTATGCCCTTTGAGGCTTTCGTAAATGTGTGTCACACATAGTTCCTTCAACCATGCATTTTGGTTAGTGACATTTCTGGTTTCCTCAAGCGAGGATTTCTAACCATGGATACAGTTGAAGAATTTGTAGCAATAGAAGCATTGGAACTTTTAGGCGAAGAATTAGCAGATTCGCATTCGATGCATTTCAAGCATTGTGGAATGTATTCTTCCTGAGCATACTAATCTCTCGAGCGAGCAAGGAATCATTTTCACTTTGAAGATCATCATGAGACGCCCTTAGTTCTCAAGATCTTGCTTTCTTTGAATCAATTCATAAGAAAGGTTCTCATGATTAGCCAAGAGGGTACCATGACGATCCTAAAGATTATCAAACCTAGACTAAAGACTTCTAACATCATCAGTCATGATTTGAGTCTGATTCATTTCCTTATTTAATAGGTCATTGCTTTTGTCTAGCAATTTCTGAAGCTTTTTTAGAGCAGTTTGTTGCTCAATGGCAATATTAACAAGCTTGTACTAACTCGGTTTTTGATACTAGTCAGTTTCATGGTCACTTGAGTGAGAGGATGTAGTGTGGTTGGGTACCTTGGAACCTTTTGCCATGAAGCAATAGGTGGGAGAAAAGTTGTCAACGCAGTCATCAGTGTTATTGACGTTGTCATTTTCTTTGAGGTCGAAGATGGACTTGTTGCCGAATTTGGTAGCAAGGGCTAAGGTTGCCACACTTGATTCTCACTCCTCCTCAGATCCTTCCTCTTCATCACATTCTTCAGATTCTTCCTCGGAATCCATTTCCTTGCCAATAAGAGCTCAAGCCTTTCTGAAACTGTTCTTCTTGTTATATGAGGACTTTGAAGATATCTTATTTTTCTTCGAGTCATCAAAACTGTCATCCTTGTATTTGTTCTTCTTTGATTCCTTCACCCAACAAGGACAATCACAAATGTAGTGACGAGATTTCTTGCATTTATCGTAGGTTCTTTTCTTGTAGTCCTCGGATAAAGATTCTGATTGCCTCATTTCTTTTCTTGAAGAATTTTCGATCTTCCCTCGTGTGGAGAACTACTGGGATTTCCTCACGAACATAGCATGTTCCTGGCCAAGTCCTTCAGGATCACCAAGACTGCAATAAGAGTCTTCTTCTTAAGATGAGGAAACAACCTTTTCCTTCAGAACACGAGGTCTTGCATAGTTTGGTTCATAAAGGTCTCTTTTCTCATCTTATTGGAATTCGTGAGTATTGTGTCTCTCAAGTATATCAACACGATCAAGTAAGCTGTAGTCTCTTCATTCTTGAATCATCAAATCCAGTGTATCGAATGAAGAATCAAGAGATCTCGGTAGTTTCTTCACCACCTCATGATGAGTGTTGTCTCTGGATCCAAGATCATTTAGCTCATTGGAGATATCAGTGAGGCGATCGAAGGTTTGCTGACAACTCTCATTATTGAGTATTTTGTAGTGGTTGAAGAGATTGCGAAGAACATCAACCCGAGAGTCACATTGAGTAGACACTACATCATTGACCTTGGACAACCTTTCCCAGATAAGCTTTGTAGAGCCGAAAGCACTAACTCTGCCATACTGATCTTTGCTGAGATGGACACATATGATATTCTTTACTTGGGAGTTGAGTTTCTTGAATCTCTTCATATGAGCAACGGTTATTGTTGTAGTGATAGAGGGAACACCATTTTCCTAAACATACCAGAGATCGTTGTCAATTGCTTCAAGGTGCATGCGCATCTTGTTCTTCTAGTAGGGGTAGTCCGTCCCTTCAAAAATAGCACAGTCGACAGTGACCTTGATCATACCTCCGGTCGACATATCTAAAACTCCAGGTGGTTAAAGAAAAATCACACAGAACAAGGGAGTACCTTGCTCTAATACCTATTGAAAGTGTGTTATATCGACTAGCGGGGAGTGAATAGGCGATTTTTATGAATTTCTTACTAAGGAAATTCCTTGTGAGGAAATTCCTCAGTCGCGAATGGCAAGCAACATATTAAGTACTTAGACAAGCATGCAAAGCAACGATAGCATAGTCTTCAGAGTGAAATGAAACATTCGGTTTGCACAAGTAGCATGTTCACGATATGCAGGAGAAGAACAAGTGAAGTGAAGAATTTGGGGTGGGGAGATTGCAAAAGTCTTTAGTCAAATTCCGCCAACAGTAACGATCAATTTCATCAACATACAAGTGAGGAAATAAAAGGGTTGACGAAATAGAACTAGGTACTCGATGAAGACAGTGGTTTAATGACCCAATTCCAACTGTTCTGACAGTCGTACGTCTGGTCTGGAGAGGCTTAGTATTTAAACCAAAGGACACATAGTCCCAGGACACATAGTCCTTACCATGTTCCCCTTGAGCTAAGGACACATAGTCCTCGCCCAACACTCATTCTAAGTCTTCAAGGCAAACTTCCAAACACTCACAAACTCGGTCACCCAATGATCTACAATTGTGTGATGGATGCTCTATACCATGACGCCTAACCATCTCGAGGATGCACAATCCTCAAAGGTAAGAAGCATTGGTTCCACAATGGAAGAATCTCTTTAGTGATGGTCAATCACTTTGGGGTTTTTGGGTTTTGGTTTGGGTGTTTGGGGGTTTTTCCTCACTATCGATTTTCCCTCAAAGTCTTCGAGGAATGGGTTGCTCTCCAATGTCAAGTGTGAGTTTCTCTCGCAGAGGAGCCAACCAACTAGTGGTTATGGGGGCGACACTTTATAGCCTGGGAGCAATCCCTACATGATTCGACATAAATGCCCGAATGATATCACTGTTATGTGGATAAGGTTGGGTATGGCTGGCGCACGGTGCAGCAATGGCCAGAAAGTTTCAACTATGGAAGTCCTCAGGTCACTCTTGTTCGTGACTCGTAGGTAATTCACACTCGGGAAAACCTAAATCCTTAGTTAGAGAAAATTCCTCAAAGACCGGAAGATCTTCATGGGTGTCGGTGAAGAATTTGACTAAACAGTAAAATACTTCCAAAGGCTTCAGTCGAAGGATTGGACATGAGTAGGCTTTGAGATGAGCATCACTTGGAAACTTTTCCTTAGTTTTACCTCGCCCCCCTTTAAAAGTACGGTGGTCCTATACTCAAAATACAGGAAATGAAACTACGAAAAAAAGTATTCATGCTTGAAAGTCCTCGTACCAATTTATTCACGCACACACCAAGTTCTCACTTTCAAAGTCTTCAAGGAAATACTAAAGTTTTCAGCCGAAGACATACATTTTTAGGGGGAGATATTATTCGAATAACTCAAACTCCTCAGCGACTTATAGAGCATGTGTACACTCACAAATAGATCAGTATCTTAACCTATAAGACTTCAATACACCAAAATAACTAAGGGGCACTAGATGAATTTATATCCTCCTCCTTGGAGATGTGGGAGGGCATGAGAGCAGGACCGGTAGCAGAAGGGCTCGTGGTGGAAGCCGCGGCCTTACCTTTCTTGCCGGCAGGCGTCATCCCTGGATCGGAGCCTCAAGAGGGGCGAGAAGGTGACTCGCT